>NW_028295526.1:0-618532 GCF_964341445.2 Mesoplodon mirus
TTTCCAACAGCTTTACTATCAATCTCCCAACTTGGAGAGACAGCCCCTTTAAGCTCCTGGTTCACACAGGTTGCCCATTTGGCAGAGGAGGAAAGGGAAGAGGGAGAACCAATGAGAGAGTAGCTGTTAGGCATTTGGAAGGGCACATGTCACTCTAATTTCCCAGCAGGAAGAAGAATTAACCAAAGTCTCAGCCACCCACCGGGAACCAGTATAGGTCCTGAACCAAATGTTTGGACTTGCGTTCAGCTCACAAAAAACGAGTTTGAAAATGGAGCTCAGGGGCACAGCAATTCACAAACAGGCAGAGTAATCAAGGCCAACAATCGTCCAAAAATCTGTTGAGGGAAGGCAACGAGGCGGACTTGAAATCGAGGCAGAATAGCAGGAAACAGATTTCAAGAGGTACGTTGGAATCACCTGTAAAGCACAGGAAGAGGGGCACAACTTCGACAATGATGCACTTGGCCAAAAAGGGCATATGCGTTTTCTCCTGAATATATTCAGGAGAACACGCATACACCCTTTTGGCCAAGCAAGCAAGCGGGCAATGCAAATCTGCACTACAAAGAAGTATCACTTCCCACGGGTCAAAAGGGACATCCACAAAATGTGTAAAAACCAGAAAGGCAAGACAGGCCGTGGCGAAATGGGAGCCTTGTTATGCTGATGGGCGGGATGTAAGTTGCCAACTGCCTCACTGGAGGAGTGCACTGTGCTCCCTAAAACAAGTAAACAACAGAGCTACAGAGCCAAGGGCACTTCCAGTCTAGGGAATATACCTTGGGAAAACTGAAAATCCATAAGACAGAGCCACCCCCAAATTGAGGGCTGCACTGCTTACAAGAACCTCAACCTGGGTACACCTGAAATATCCCAGGAAATATAAAAATGGTTCAAAACATTGTGGAAATTACATACGATGGAATATCCCTCCGCCATGAAATCAATGTCATAAGACCAGTAGCAGCAAAATGAGTGGATTCAGGTACGATGATTCTAAGTGAAAGAAGTCACACAGAAAAAGAAACTTATCATAAGATATCACTTAGGAAGATCCTGTAAACATGGCAACACATGAACTGAGTTAGGAAAGAGAACAGAGTCTCACATTTAGAAAACACTCTTATGCCTGCTTAAGGGGGAAGGAGAGGTGGGGTGATGCATCAAACCAGAGTTTGATATAAGCACAGGTACTGTTCCAAAAACCAACTATGGAATAGACAAGACCTACACCTTCCTCAGTGAAAGGGACTCAAAACCCCATATTTCCCGCAGAGGAATAGATCTGACTAGTAAGAATCTTAAAACCTATGTATTGATATGTCTCCGTAAGGGAATCAAGTGTGTCTAGACTGGCATAAACATGGCAGCGAGAATCAGCTCAAACCCACTCTAAAAAGGAATTTCAAAAACAGAACAAAGAAACAGGGAAATTCTTTACAATTCCTTCAGGGTCTCTGATGCAACCTGGAATGACCCTATCTACGATGACAGCTGGATGTGGCATGAGGCTGGACACTTGGGACTGAGAGGATTGGTGAGATTGGGTGAGCAAATGCAGACCCTTTAAAGCAATAATGCATGGCAACCATTCCATGGGTCCCACCTCTCCAGGTTGAAGGGAATATTACTACAGCTATAACATGTACGGGAAACCTAGAGAATGGACACACTGTGAATACGAAAGGTTTCTAAAACTCAACGAAGAGTCCCTCTCCTGGTGCTCCGGTTTGACTTTCCAACAGCTTTACTATCAATCTCCCAACTTGGAGAGACAGCCCCTTTAAGCTCCTGGTTCACACAGGTTGCCCATTTGGCAGAGGAGGAAAGGGAAGAGGGAGAACCAATGAGAGAGTAGCTGTTAGGCATTTGGAAGGGCACATGTCACTCTAATTTCCCAGCAGGAAGAAGAATTAACCAAAGTCTCAGCCACCCACCGGGAACCAGTATAGGTCCTGAACCAAATGTTTGGACTTGCGTTCAGCTCACAAAAAACGAGTTGAAAAATGGAGCTCAGGGGCACAGCAATTCACAAACTGGCAGAGTAATCAAGGCCAACTATCGTCCAAAAATCTGTTGAGGGAAGGCAACGAGGCGGACTTGAATGCGAGGCAGAATAGCAGGAAACAGATTTCAAGAGGTACGTTAGAATCGCCTGTAAAGCACAGGAAGAGGGGCACAACTTCGACAATGATGCACTTGGCCAAAAAGGGCGTATGCGTTTTCTCCTGAATATATTCAGGAGAAAACGCATACGCCCTTTTTGGCCAAGCAAGCAAGCGGGCAATGCAAATCTGCACTACAAAGAAGTATCACTTCCCACCGGTCAAAAGGGACATCCACAAAATGTGTACAAACCAGAAAGGCAAGACAGGCCCTGGAGAACAGGGAGCCTTGTTATGCTGATGGGCGGGATGTAAGTTGCCAACTGCCTCACTGGAGGAGTGCATTGTGTTCCCTAAAACAAGTAAACAACAGAGCTACAGAGCCAAGGGCACTTCCAGTCTAGGGAATATACCTTGGGAAAACTGAAAATCCATAAGACAGAGCCACCCCCAAATTGAGGGCTGCACTGCTTACAAGAACCTCAACCTGGGTACACCTGAAATATCCCAGGAAATATAAAAATGGTTCCAAACATTGTGGAACTTACGTACGATGGAATATCCCTCAGCCATGAAATCAATGTCATAAGACCAGTAGCAGCAAAATGAGTGGATTCAGGTACGATGATTCTAAGTGAAAGAAGTCACACAGAAAAAGAAACTTATCATAAGATATCACTTAGGAAGATCCTGTAAACATGGCAACACATGAACTGAGTTAGGAAAGAGAACAGAGTCTCACATTTAGAAAACACTCTTATGCCTGCTTAAGGGGGAAGGAGAGGTGGGGTGATGCATCAAACCAGAGTTTGATATAAGCACAGGTACTGTTCCAAAAACCAACTATGGAATAGACAAGACCTACACCTTCCTCAGTGAAAGGGACTCAAAACCCCATATTTCCCGCAGAGGAATAGATCTGACTAGTAAGAATCTTAAAACCTATGTATTGATATGTCTCCGTAAGGGAATCAAGTGTGTCTAGACTGGCATAAACATGGCAGCGAGAATCAGCTCAAACCCACTCTAAAAAGGAATTTCAAAAACAGAACAAAGAAACAGGGAAATTCTTTACAATTCCTTCAGGGTCTCTGATGCAACCTGGAATGACCCTATCTACAATGACAGCTGGATGCGGCATGAGGCTGGACACTTGGGACTGAGAGGATTGGAGAGATTGGGTGAGCAAATGCAGACCCTTTATAGCAATAATGCATGGCACCCATTCCATGATTCCCAACTCTCCAGGTTGAAGGGAATATTACTACAGCTTTAACATGTACGGGAAATCTAGAGAATGGACACACTGTGAATACGAAAGGTTTCTAAAACTCAACGAAGAGTCCCTCTCCTGGTGCTCCGGTTTGACTTTCCAACTGCTTTACTATCAATCTCCCAACTTGGAGAGACAGCCCCTTTAAGCTCCTGGTTCACACAGGTTGCCCATTTGGCAGAGGATGAAAGGGAGGAGGGAGAACCAATGAGAGAGTCGCTGTTAGGCATTTGGATGGGCACATGTCACTCTAATTTCCCGGCAGGAAGAAGAATTCACCAAAGTCTCAGCCACCCACCGGGAACCAGTATAGGTCCTGAACCAAAAGTTTGGACTTGCGTTCAGCTCACAAAAAACGAGTTTGAAAATGGAGCTCAGGGGCACAGCAATTCACAAACAGGCAGAGTAATCAAGGCCAACAATCGTCCAAAAATCTGTTGAGGGAAGGCAACGAGGCGGACTTGAAATCGAGGCAGAATAGCAGGAAACAGATTTCAAGAGGTACGTTGGAATCACCTGTAAAGCACAGGAAGAGGGGCACAACTTCGACAATGATGCACTTGGCCAAAAAGGGCATATGCGTTTTCTCCTGAATATATTCAGGAGAACACGCATACACACTTTTGGCCAAGCAAGCAAGCGGGCAATGCAAATCTGCACTACAAAGAAGTATCACTTCCCACGGGTCAAAAGGGACATCCACAAAATGTGTAAAAACCAGAAAGGCAAGACAGGCCGTGGCGAAATGGGAGCCTTGTTATGCTGATGGGCGGGATGTAAGTTGCCAACTGCCTCACTGGAGGAGTGCACTGTGCTCCCTAAAACAAGTAAACAACAGAGCTACAGAGCCAAGGGCACATCCAGTCTAGGGAATATACCTTGGGAAAACTGAAAATCCATAAGACAGAGCCACCCCCAAATTGAGGGCTGCACTGCTTACAAGAACCTCAACCTGGGTACACCTGAAATATCCCAGGAAATATAAAAATGGTTCAAAACATTGTGGAAATTACATACGATGGAATATCCCTCCGCCATGAAATCAATGTCATAAGACCAGTAGCAGCAAAATGAGTGGATTCAGGTACGATGATTCTAAGTGAAAGAAGTCACACAGAAAAAGAAACTTATCATAAGATATCACTTAGGAAGATCCTGTAAACATGGCTACACATGAACTGAGTTAGGAAAGAGAACAGAGTCTCACATTTAGAAAACACTCTTATGCCTGCTTAAGGGGGAAGGAGAGGTGGGGTGATGCATCAAACCAAAGTTTGATATAAGCACAGGTACTGTTCCAAAAACCAACTATGGAATAGACAAGACCTACACCTTCCTCAGTGAAAGGGACTCAAAACCCCATATTTCCCACAGAGGAATAGATCTGACTAGTAAGAATCTTAAAACCTATGTATTGATATGTCTCCGTAAGGGAATCAAGTGTGTCTAGACTGGCATAAACATGGCAGCGAGAATCAGCTCAAACCCACTCTAAAAAGGAATTTCAAAAACAGAACAAAGAAACAGGGAAATTCTTTACAATTCCTTCAGGGTCTCTGATGCAACCTGGAATGACCCTATCTACGATGACAGCTGGATGTGGCATGAGGCTGGACACTTGGGACTGAGAGGATTGGTGAGATTGGGTGAGCAAATGCAGACCCTTTAAAGCAATAATGCATGACAACCATTCCATGGGTCCCACCTCTCCAGGTTGAAGGGAATATTACTACAGCTATAACATGTACGGGAAACCTAGAGAATGGACACACTGTGAATACGAAAGGTTTCTAAAACTCAACGAAGAGTCCCTCTCCTGGTGCTCCGGTTTGACTTTCCAACAGCTTTACTATCAATCTCCCAACTTGGAGAGACAGCCCCTTTAAGCTCCTGGTTCACACAGGTTGCCCATTTGGCAGAGGAGGAAAGGGAAGAGGGAGAACCAATGAGAGAGTAGCTGTTAGGCATTTGGATGGGCACATGTCACTCTAATTTCCCGGCAGGAAGAAGAATTCACCAAAGTCTCAGCCACCCACCGGGAACCAGTATAGGTCCTGAACCAAATGTTTGGACTTGCGTTCAGCTCACAAAAAACGAGTTGAAAAATGGAGCTCAGGGTCACAGCAATTCACAAACTGGCAGAGTAATCAAGGCCAACTATCGTCCAAAAATCTGTTGAGGGAAGGCAACGAGGCGGACTTGAATGCGAGGCAGAATAGCAGGAAACAGATTTCAAGAGGTACGTTAGAATCGCCTGTAAAGCACAGGAAGAGGGGCACAACTTCGACAATGATGCACTTGGCCAAAAAGGGCGTATGCGTATTCTCCTGAATATATTCAGGAGAAAACTACAATGAGGTATCACCTCACACCTGTTAGAATCGGCATCATCAGAAAATCTACAAACAACCAATTCTGGGGAGGGTGTGCACAAAAGGAGCCCTCTTCCACTATTGGTGGGGATGTAATTTGATACAGTCACTATGGAGAACAGTATGGAGTTTCCTTAAAAAAACTAGAAATAGAATTACCATCTGATCCAGCAATCCCACTTCTGGGCATATGCCCAGAGAAAACCGTATTTCAAAAAGGCACATTCACCACAATGTTCGTTGCAGCACTATTTACAATAGCCAGGTAATGGAAGCAACCTAAATGCCCACAGGCAGATGAATGGAAAAAGATGTGGTACATATATAAAATGGAATATGACTCGGCCATAAAAAGGAATGAAACTGGGTCATTTGTAGAGACATCGATGGATCGAGAGACTGTCATACAGAATGAAGTAATTCAGAAAGAGGAAAACAAATATTGTATATTAATGCATATATGTGGAGCCTAAAAATGGTACAGATGAACTGGTTTGCAGGGAAGAAATAGAGACACAGAGGTAGAGAACAAACGTATGGACACCAAGTGTGGGAAGCCATGGGGTGGTGGTGGTGGGATGAGTTGGGAGATTGGGATTGACCTGTATACATGTATATGCATAAAATACATAACTAATAATAACCTGCTGTATAAAAACATAAATAAAATAAAATTTCAAAATTTTAAAAAATAAAATTTAAAAATAAAACATAAAAAATTCTTCCTGTCACACAGATGTATTTATAGGAATGAATTATTTCCATGCTTATATTTATAAATACATAAAAGAGGAATAAAATCTAACTTGAACCATAAAAGAAAAAAAAAAGTAAACCCACTAGTTATACAGAGGAAAACCCTATCAGGGCCCTTGCTCCAGCGGTAAACAATTCTGAAATTGGTCAGAGGTGGGGAACCATCTCCCATATAGCCAGCAACCCACCCCCCACGCAAGGAGCGTCCTCATTGCAAAGCTGGGGGACAGTGCCGAGGCATCTGTGAGTAAACGTGAGCTGAGCCCCAGGCCAGCTGCTGCTGAACTGTTCCCACCCTTTCCAGGTAAAACACCTGAATATGTACAAGGGCTGGAAAGCCTAGAGGAAGGACCGTGGAGCCACACCAGCGACAGCACGCAGGCCAACTTGGTGCCTGTAGGCCAGCCAGGGTGGTCCTGGACCCTGGCGCTCTTCCAGAAGCTTCCCATTGCCCTGCCTGAGATACTCCTCCTGTCCCGGCCCTCACTGCTTTTTTCCTTCCTCACCTCTGTCCAGAGAGAAATTCCAGCGGAAGGTATGGGTGACACATCCTCTTCTTACAGGCGGCAGCATGGCAACTCCTGCAGAAAGGCCAGCAGAACCCCACACACACCGGGCCACCCACAAAGCTGTGGCCCCTCAATCCCTCCCACCAGCACAGCCCCGAGACTGCTGACGGGGCAGAGAATATGGAGTCAGGCACAGCTTCAGGGGCTATTGCTGCCTGGAGCGCTGTTTATATTGACCTCAACGAGGCACACCTGGGGAGGGCGGGCCGGCAGGGTAAGGCTGCCCAGGTCAGCTAATCCACAACCCTGAGGGAATCACATTGCTGAAAATGGACCCCGCTAAGGCAGAAGAGAAGCCAAGGGAAAAAAGGACACAATGCCATTTGCAGCACCGTAGATGAGTCTAGAAGTAATCACGTGACTTGTAGTAAGTCAGAAAGTGAAAGACACATATCATATCATATCACTTACAGGTGTTACCTAAAAATGGATACCAGGGCAGATATGTCCACGGAGAAGGGCAATCACAGATTCATTAAACAAACTTATGGTTCACCAATGGAAAGTTGTGAGGATTGGTTTCATTATGATATAGGGGTTAACAGACATATACAAACACAGGTGACATATATAATCACCAAAGACCTACAGAATACCAAGAGAGGACTACTCAATATTCTGTCATAACGTACATGGGAAAAGGATCCCAGGAAGAACAGACATGTGTATATGTGTAAAAGAACCACATCTTCCACACCTACAACAAACCAAACATTGTAATCAAATTTGCTGTAATAAAAAATAAAAAAATTAAATTAAAAACACGAACAAGAAGTAGTGAGACAAACGTGAGGGGCTTTCTCCTGGCACATTCCATTCTAAACTCCAATCTAGAACACCACTTCCACTGAGGCTCTCTTGCCCTAGTAACCAGATTTGGTAAGGGTGAACTGCTGCCACCTTGTGGCCGTTTCACACAACAGCAGCTTTAATCCCAGTGCTAATGGTCAGTTGATATTCAAAATCATTGCAGGCCTGTAAATGACACCTGCCCTGAAAACAAATCCTGGGGTCACATATCGACCAAAAAATTCAAAGGACGTCCATATTTCAAAACGACCGTTTCAAAAGGCATATTTTACGCACAATAGTGTTCTGCTTCTTTTCCTTTCTTTCCTTTTTTGTTAAAAAACACGGGAATGGAAAAAGGCATCCCTCAGAATGGGCGAAAATCGTTGCAGACGAATCAATGGACAGAGGTTTAATCTCCAATATATATAAACAGCTCATGCAGCTTAATATTAAAAAAACAATCAACCCAATACAAAAATGGTCAGAAGATCTAAAGAGACGTTTCTTCAAAGAAGACACAGAGATGGCCAAGATGCACATGAAAAGCTGCTCAACAGCACTAATTATTAGAGAAATGCAAATCAAAACTCCAATGAGGTATCACCTCACACCTGTTAGAATCGGCATCATCAGAAAATCTACAAACAACCAATTCTGGGGAGGGTGTGGACAAAAGGAGCCCTCTTCCACTATTGGTGGGAATGTAAATTGATACAGTCACTATGGAGAACAGTATGGAGTTTCCTTAAAAAAACTAGAAATAGAATTACCATCTGATCCAGCAATCCCACTTCTGGGCATATACCCAGAGAAAACCGTATTCCAAAAAGGCACATTCACCACAATGTTCGTTGCAGCACTATTTACAATAGCCAGGTAATGGAAGCAACCTAAATGCCCACAGACAGATGAATGGATAAAGATGTGGTACATATATAAAATGGAATATTACTCGGCCATAAAAAGGAATGAAACTGGGTCATTTGTAGAGACATCGATGGATCGAGAGACTGTCATACAGAATGAAGTAAGTCAGAAAGAGGAAATCAAATATTGTCTATTAATGCATATATGTGGAGCCTAAAAATGGTACAGATGAACTGGTTTGCAGGGAAGAAATAGAGACACAGAGGTAGAGAACAAACGTATGGACACCAAGTGTGGGAAGCCATGGGGTGGTGGTGGTGGGATGAGTTGGGAGTTTGGGATTGACCTGTATACATGTATATGCATAAAAGACATAACTAATAATAACGTGCTGTATAAAAAAATAAATAAAATTTCAAAATTTTAAAAAATAAAATTTAAAAATAAAACAGAAAAAAGTTCTTCCCGTCACACAGATGTATTTATAGGAATGAATTATTTCCATGCTTATATCTATAAATACATAAAAGAGGAATAACATCTAACTTGAAACATAAAACAAAAAAAAAGTGAACCCACGAGTTATACAGAGGAAAACCCTATCACGGCACTTGCTCCAGTGGTAAACAATTCTGAAATTGGTCAGATGTGGGGAACCATCTCCCATACAGCCAGCAACCCAACCCCCACGCAAGGAGCGTCCTCATTGCAAAGCTGGGGGACTGTGCCGAGGCATCTGTGAGTAAACGTGAGCTGAGCCCCAGGCCAGCTGCTGCTGAACTGTTCCCACCCTTTCCAGGTAAAACACCTGAATATGTACAAGGGCTTGAAAGCCTAGAGGAAGGACCGTGGAGCCACACCAGCGACAGCACGCAGGCCAACTTGCTGCCTGCAGGCCAGCCAGCGTGGTCCTGGACCCTGGCGCTCTTCCAGAAGCTTTCCATTGCCCTGCCTGAGATACCCCTCCTGTCCCGGCCCCCAATGCTTTTTTCCTTCCTCACCTCTCTCCGGAGAGAAATTCCAGCAGAAGGTATGGGTGACACATCCTCTTCTTTACAGGCGGCAGCCTGGCAACTCCTGCAGAAAGGCCAGCAGAACCCCACTCACACCGGGCCACCCACAAAGCTGTGGCCCCTCACTCCCTCCCACCAGCACAGCCCCGAGACTGCTGATGGGGCAGAGAATATGGAGTCAGGCACAGCTTCAGGGGCTATTGCTGCCTGGAGCTCTGTTTATATTGACCTCAACGAGGCACACCTGGGGAGGGCGGGCCGGCAGGGTAAGGCTGCCCAGGTCAGCTAATCCACAACCCTCAGGGAATCACATTTTTGAAAATGGACCCCGCTAAGGCAGAAGAGAAGCCAAGGGAAAAAAGGACACAATGCCATTTGCAGCACCGTAGATGAGTCTAGAAGTAATCACGTGACTTGTAGTAACTCAGAAAGTGAAAGACACATATATCATATCACTTATAGGTGTTACCTAAAAATGGATACCAGGGCAGATATTTCCACGGAGAAGGGCAATCACAGATTCATTAAACAAACTTATGGTTCACCAATGGAAAGGTGTGAGGATTGGTTTCATTACGATATCAGGGTTAACAGACATATACAAACACAGGTGACATATATAATCACCAAAGACCTACAGACTACCAAGAGAGGACTACTCAACATTCTGTCATAACGTACATGGGAAAAGGATCCCAAGAAGAACAGTCATCTGTATATGTGTAAAAGAACCACATCTTCCACACCTACAACAAGCCAAACATTGTAATCAAACTTGCTGTAATAAAAAATAAAAAATTAAATTAAAAACACGAACAAGAAGTAGTGAGACAAACGTGAGGGGCTTTCTCCTTGCACATTCCATTCTAAACTCCAATCTAGAACACCACTTCCACTGAGGCTCTCTTGCCCTAGTAACCAGATTTGGTAAGGGTGAACTGCTGCCACCTTGTGGCCGTTTCACACAACAGCAGCTTTAATCCCAGCGCTAATGGTCAGTTGATATTCAAAATCATTGCAGGCCTGTAAATGACACCTGCCCTGAAAACAAATCCTGGGGTCACATATCGACCAAAAATTTCAAAGGACGTCCATATTTCAAAACGACCGTTTCAAAAGGCATATTTTACGCACATTAGTGTTCTGCTTCTTTTCCTTTCTTTCCTTTTTTGTTAAAAAACACGGGAATGGAAAAAGGCATCCCTCAGAATGGGCGAAAATCGTTGCAGACGAATCAATGGACAGAGGTTTAATCTCCAATATATATAAACAGCTCATGCAGCTTAATATTAAAAAAACAAACAACCCAAAAAAAATGGGCAGAAGATCTAAAGAGACGTTTCTTCAAAGGAGACACAGAGATGGCCAAGACGCACATGAAAAGCTGCTCAACAGCACTAATTATTAGAGAAATGCAAATCAAAACTACAATGAGGTATCACCTCACACCTGTTAGAATCGGCATCATCAGAAAATCTACAAACAACCAATTCTGGGGAGGGTGTGGACAAAAGGAGCCCTCTTCCACTATTGGTGGGAATGTAAATTGATACAGTCACTATGGAGAACAGTATGGAGTTTCCTTAAAAAAACTAGAAATAGAATTACCATCTGATCCAGCAATCCCACTTCTGGGCATATACCCAGAGAAAACCGTATTTCAAAAAGGCACATTCACCACAATGTTCGTTGCAGCACTATTTACAATAGCCAGGTAATGGAAGCAACCTAAATGCCCACAGACAGATGAATGGATAAAGATGTGGTACATATATAAAATGGAATATTACTCGGCCATAAAAAGGAATGAAACTGGGTCATCTGTAGAGACATCGATGGATCGAGAGACTGTCATACAGAATGAAGTAAGTCAGAAAGAGGAAAACAAATATTGTATATTAATGCATATATGTGGAGCCTAAAAATGGTACAGATGAACTGGTTTGCAGGGAAGAAATAGAGACACAGAGGTAGAGAACAAACGTATGGACACCAAGTGTGGGAAGCCATGGGGTGGTGGTGGTGGGATGATTTGGGAGATTGGGATTGACCTGTATACATGTATATGCATAAAATACATAACTAATAATAACGTGCTGTATAAAAAAATAAATAAAATTTCAAAATTTTAAAAAATAAAATTTAAAAATAAAACAGAAAAAAGTTCTTCCCGTCACACAGATGTATTTATAGGAATGAATTATTTCCATGCTTATATCTATAAATACATAAAAGAGGAATAAAATCTAACTTGAACCATAAAAGAAAAAAAAAAAAAACCTGAACTCACGAGTTTTACAGAGGAAAATCCTATCTGGGCACTTGCTCCAGCGGTAAACAATTCTGAAATTGGTCAGAGGTGGGGAACCATCTCCCATACAGCCAGCAACCCACCCCCCACGCAAGGAGCGTCCTCATTGCAAAGCTGGGGGACAGTGCCGAGGCATCTGTGAGTAAACGTGAGCTGAGCCCCAGGCCAGCTGCTGCTGAACTGTTCCCACCATTCCCAGGTAAAACACCTGAATATGTACAAGGGCTTGAAAGCCTAGAGGAAGGACCGTGGCGCCACACCAGCGACAGCACGCAGGCCAACTTGCTGCCTGCAGGCCAGCCACGGTGGTCGTGGCCCCGGGATCTCTTCCAGAAGCTTTCCATTGCCCTGCCTGAGATACCCCTCCTGTCCTGGCCCCCACTGCTTTTTTCCTTTCTCACCTCTGTCCGGAGAGAAATTCCAGCGGAAGGTATGGGTGACCCATCCTCTTCTTTACAGGCGGCAGCCTGGCAACTCCTGCAGAAAGGCCAGCAGAGCCCCACTCACACCAGGCCACACACAAAGCTGTGGCCCCTCACTCCCTCCCACCAGCACAGCCCCGAGACTGCTGACGGGGCAGAGAATATGGAGTCAGGCACAGCTTCAGGGGCTATTGCTGCCTGGAGCTCTGTTTATATTGACCTCAACAAGGCACACCTGGGGAGGGCGGGCCGGCAGGGTAATGTTGCCCAGGTCAGCTAATCCACAACCCTCAGGGAATCACATTGTTGAAAATGGACCTCGCTAAGGCAGAAGAGAAGCCAAGGGAAAAAAGGACACAATGCCATTTGCAGCACCATAGATGAGTCTAGAAGTAATCACGTGACTTGTAGTAAGTCAGAAAGTGAAAGACACATATCATATCATATCACTTATAGGTGTTACCTAAAAATGGATACCAGGGCAGATATTTCCACGGAGAAGGGCAATCACAGATTCATTAAACAAACTTATGGTTCACCAATGGAAAGGTTTGAGGATTGGTTTCATTACGATATCGGGGTTAACACACATATACAAACACAGGTGACATATATAATCACCAAAGACCTACAGAATACCAAGAGAGGACTACTCAACATTCTGTCATAACATACATGGGAAAAGGATCCCAGGAAGAACAGTCATCTGTATATGTGTAAAAGAACCACATCTTCCACAGCTACAACAAGCCAAACATTGTAATCAAACTTGCTGTAATAAAAAATAAAAAATTAAATTAAAAACACGAACAAGAAGTAGTGAGACAAACGTGAGGGGCTTTCTCCTGACACATTCCATTCTAAACTCCAATCTAGAACACCACTTCCACTGAGGCTCTCTTGCCCTAGTAACCAGATTTGGTAAGGGTGAACTGCTGCCACCTTGTGGCCGTTTCACACAACATCAGCTTTAATCCCAGCGCTAATGGTCAGTTGATATTCAAAATCATTGCAGGCCTGTAAATGACACCTGCCCTGAAAACAAATCCTGGGGTCACATATCAACCAAAAAATTCAAAGGACGTCCATATTTCAAAACGACCATTTCAAAAGGCATATTTTACGCACATTAGTGTTCTGCTTCTTTTCCTTTCTTTCCTTTTTTGTTAAAAAAAAAACGGGAATGGAAAAAGGCATCCCTCAGAATGGGCAAAAATCGTTGCAGACGAATCAATGGACAGAGGTTTAATCTCTAATATAATTAAACAGCTCATGCAGCTTAATATTAAAAAAAAACAACCGATACAAAAATGGGCAGAAGATCTAAAGAGACGTTTCTTCAAAGGAGACACAGACATGGCCAAGACGCACATGAAAAGCTGCTCAACAGCACTAATTATTAGAGAAATGCAAATCAAAACTACAATGAGGTATCACCTCACACCTGTTAGAATCGGCATCATCAGAAAATCTACAAACAACCAATTCTGGGGAGGGTGTGGACAAAAGGAGCCCTCTTCCACTATTGGTGGGAATGTAAATTGATACAGTCACTATGGAGAACAGTATGGAGTTTCCTTAAAAAAAACTAGAAATAGAATTACCATCTGATCCAGCAATCCCACTTCTGGGCATATACCCAGAGAAAACCGTAAATCAAAAAGGCACATTCACCACAATGTTCGTTGCAGCACTATTTACAATAGCCAGGTAATGGAAGCAACCTAAATGCCCACAGACAGATGAATGGATAAAGATGTGGTACGTATATAAAATGGAATATTACTCGGCCATAAAAAGGAATGAAACTGGGTCACTTGTAGAGACATCGATGGATCGAGAGACTGTCATACAGAATGAAGTAAGTCAGAAAGAGGAAAACAAATATTGTATATTAATGCATATATGTGGAGCCTAAAAAATGGTACAGATGAACCTGTTTGCAGGGAAGAAATAGAGACACAGAGGTAGAGAACAAACGTATGGACACCAAGTATGGGAAGCCATGGGGTGGTGGTGGTGGGATGAGTTGGGAGATTGGGATTGACCTGAATACATGTATATGCATAAAATACATAACTAATAATAACGTGCTGTATAAAAAATATAAATAAAATTAAATTTCAAAATTTTAAAAAATAAAATTTAAAAATAAAAGAAAAAAGTTCTTCCCATCACACAGATGTATTTATAGGAATGAATTATTTCCATGCTTATATCAATAAATATATAAAAGAGGAATAAAACCTAATTTGAACCATAAAAGAAAAAAAAAGTGAACCCACGAGTTATTCACAGGATAAACCTATCAGGGCACTTGCTCCAGCGGTAAACAATTCTGAAATTGGTCAGAGGTGGGGAACCATCTCCCATACAGCCAGCAACCCACCTCCCACGCAAGGGGCGTCCTCATTGCAAAGCTGGGGGACCGTGCCGAGGCATCTGTGAGTAAACGTGAGCTGAGCCCCAGGCCAGCTGCTGCTGAACTGTTCCCACCCTTCCCAGGTAAAACACCTGAATATGTACAAGGGCTTGAAAGCCTAGAGGAAGGGCCGTCGAGCCACACCAGCAACAGCACGCAGGCCAACTTGGTGCCTGCAGTCCAGCCAGGATGGTCCTGGCCCTGGACGCTCTTCCGGAAGCTTTCCATTGCCCTGCCTGATATACCCCTCCTCTCCCGGCACCCACTGCTTTTTTCCTTCCTCAACTCAGTCCGGAGAGAAATTCCAGCGGAAGGTTTGCTTGACACATCCTCTTCTTTACAAGCGGCAGCCTGGCAACTCCTGCAGAAAGGCCAGCGGAGCCCCACTCACACCGGGCCACCCACACAGCTGTGGCCCCTCACTCCCTCCCACCAGCACAGCCCCGAGACTGTTGAAGGGGCAGATAATATGGAGTAAGGCACAGCTTCAGGGGCTATGGCTGCCTGGAGCTCTGTTTATAATGACCTCAACGAGGCACACCTGCGGAGGGCGGGCCGGCAGGGTAAGGCTGCCCAGGTCAGCTAAACCACAACCCTCAGGGAATCACATTGTTGAAAATGGACCTCGCTAAGGCAGAATAGAAGCCAAGGGAAAAAAGGACACAATGCCATTTGCAGCACCGTAGATGAGTCTAGAAGTAATCACGTGACTTGTAGTAAGTCAGAAAGTGAAAGACACATATCATATCATATCACTTATAGGTGTTACCTAAAAGTGGATACCCGGGCAGATATTTCCACGGTGAAGGGCAATCACAGATTCACTAAACAAACTTATGGTTCACCAATGGAAAGGTGTGAGGTTTGGTTTCATTACGATATCGGGGTTAACACACATATACAAACACAGGTGACATATATAATCACCAAAGACGTACAGAATACCAAGAGTGGACTTCTCAACATTCTGTCATAACGTACATGGGAAAAGGATCCCAGGAAGAACAGACATCTGTATATGTGTAAAAGAACCACATCTTCCCCACCTACAACAAGCCATACATTGTAATCAAATTTGCTGTAATAAAAAATAAAAAATTAAATTAAAAACACGAACAAGAAGTAGTGAGACAAACTTGAGGGGCTTTCTCCTGGCATATTCCGTTCTAAATTCCCATCTAGAACACCACTTCCACTGAGGCTCTGTTGCCCTAGTAACCAGATTTGGTAAGGGTGAACTGCTGCCACCTTGTGGCCGTTTCACACAACAGCAGCTTTAATCCCAGCACTAATGGTCAGTAGATATTCAAAATCATTGCAGGCCTGTAAATGACACCTGCCCTGAAAACAAATCCTGGGGTCACATATCGACCAAAAAATTCAAAGGACGTCCATATTTCAAAACGACCGTTTCAAAAGGCATATTTTACGCACATTAGTGTTCTGCTTCTTTTCCTTTCTTTCCTTTTTTTTGTTAAAAAACACGGGAATGGAAAAAGGCATCCCTCAGAATGGGCGAAAATTGTTGCAGACGAATCAATGGACAGAGGTTTAATCTCCAATATATATAAACAGCACATGCAGCTTAATATTAAAAAAACAAACAACCCAATACAAAAACGGGCAGAAGATCTAAAGAGACGTTTCTTCAAAGAAGACACAGAGATGGCCAAGACACACATGAATAGCTGCTCAACAGCACTAATTATTAGAGAATTGCAAATCAAAACTACAATGAGGTATCACCACACACCTGTTAGAATCGGCATCATCAGAAAATCTACAAACAACCAATTCTGGGGAGGGTGTGGACAAAAGGAGCCCTCTTCCACTATTGGTGGGAATGTAAATTGATACAGTCACTATGGAGAACAGTATGGAGTTTCCTTAAAAAAACTAGATATAGAATTACCATCTGATCCAACAATCCCACTTCTGGGCATATACCCAGAGAAAACCGTAAATCAAAAAGGCATATTCACCCCAATGTTCATTACAGCACTATTTACAATAGCCAGGTAATGGAAGCAACCTAAATGCCCACAGACAGATGAATGGATAAAGATGTGGTACATATATGAAATGAAATATTACTCGGCCACCAAAAGGAATGAAACTGGGTCATTTGTAGAGACATTGATGGATCGAGAGACTGTCATACAGAAGGAAGTAAGTCAGAAAGAGGAAAACAAATATTGTATATTAATGCATATATGTGGAAGCTAAAAAAATGGTACAGATGAACTGGTTTGCAGGGAAGAAATAGAGACACAGAGGTAGAGAACAAACGTATGGACACCAAGTGTGGGAAGCCATGGGGTGGTGGTGGTGGGATGAGTTGGGAGTTTGGGATTGACCTGTATACATGTATATGCATAAACTACATAAGTAATAATAACGTGCTGTATAAGAAAATAAATAAAATTAAATTTCAAAATTTTAAAAAATAAAATTTAAAAATAAAACAGAAAAAAGTTCTTCCCGTCACACAGATGTATTTATAGGAATGAATTATTTCCATGCTTATATCTATAAATACATAAAAGAGGAATAAAATCTAACATGAACCATAAAAGAAAAAAAAAACCTGAACCCACGAGTTATATAGAGGAAAACTCAATCAGGGCACTTGCTCCAGTGGTAAACAATTCTGAAATTGGTCAGAGGTGGGGAACCATCTCCCATACAGCCAGCAACCCACTCCCCACGCAAGGAGCGTCCTCATTGCAAAGCTGGGGGACCGTGCCGTGGCATCTGTGAGTAAACGTGAGCTGAGCCCCAGGCCAGCTGCTGCTGAACTGTTCCCACCCTTTCCAGGTAAAACACCTGAATATGTACAAGGGCTTGAAAGCCTAGAGGAAGGACTGTGGAGCCACACCAGCGACACCACGCATGCCAACTTGGTGCCTGCAGGCCAGCCAGGGTGGTCCTGGCCCCGGGTGCTCTTCCGGAAGCTCTCCATTGCCCTGCCTGAGATACCCCTCCTGTCCCGGCCCCCACTGCTTTTTTCCTTCCTCACCTCTGTCTAGAGAGAAATTCCAGCGGAAGGTATGGGTGACACATCCTCTTCTTTACAGGCGGCAGCCTGGCAACTCCTGCAGAAAGGCCAGCAGAACCCCACTCACACCGGGCCACCCACAAAGCTGTGGCCCCTCATTCCCACCCACCAGCACAGCCCCGAGACTGCTGACGGGGCAGAGAATATGGAGTCAGGCACAGCATCAGGGGCTATTGCTGCCTGGAGCTCTGTTTATATTGACCTCAACGAGGCACACCTGGGGAGGGCGGGCCGGCAGGGTAAGGCTGCCCAGGTCAGCTAAACCACAACCCTCAGGGAATCACATTGTTGAAAATGGACCCCGCTAAGGCAGAAGAGAAGCAAAGGGAAAAAAGGACACAATGCCATTTGCAGCACCGTAGATAAGTCTAGAAGTAATCACGTGACTTGTAGTAAGTCAGAAAGTGAAAGACACATATCATATCACTTAGAGGAGTTACCTAAAAATGGATACCAGGGCAGATATTTCCACGGAGAAGGGAAATCACAGATTCATTAAACAAACTTATGGTTCACCAATGGAAAGGTGCGAGGATTGGTTTCATTACGATATCGGGGTTAACAGACATATACAAACACAGGTGACATATATAATCACCAAAGACCTACAGAATACCAAGAGAGGACTACTCAACATTCTGTCATAACGTACATGGGAAAAGGATCCCAGGAAAAACAGTCATCTGTATATGTGTAAAAGAACCACATCTTCCACACCTACAACAAGCCAAACATTGTAATCAAACTTGCTTTAATAAAAAATATTAAATTAAATTAAATACACAAACAAGAAGTAGTGAGACAAACGTGAGGGGCTTTCTCCTGGCACATTCCATTCTAAACTCCAATCTAGAACACCACTTCCACTGAGGCTCTCTTGCCCTAGTAACCAGATTTGGTAAGGGTGAACTGCTGCCACCTTGTGGCCGTTTCACACAACAGCAGCTTTATTCCCAACGCTAATGGTCAGTTGATATTCAAAATCATTGCAGGCCTGTAAATGACACCTGCCCTGAAAACAAATCCTGGGGTCACATATCGACCAAAAAATTCAAAGGCCGTCCATATTTCAAAACGACCATTTCAAAAGGCATATTTTACGCACATTAGTGTTCTGCTTCTTTTCCTTTCTTTCCTTTTTTGTTAAAAAACACGGGAATGGAAAATGGCATCCCACAGAATGGGCGAAAATCGTTGCAGACGAATCAATGGACAGAGCTTTAATCTCCAATATATATAAACAGCTCATGCAGCTTAATATTAAAAAAACAAACAACCCAATACAAAAATGGGCAGAAGATCTAAAGAGACGTTTCTTCAAAGGAGACACAGAGATGGCCAAGACGCACATGAAAAGCTGCTCAACAGCACTAATTATTAGAGAAATGCAAATCAAAAGTACAATGAGGTATCACCTCACACCTGTTAGAATCGGCATCATCAGAAAATCTACAAACAACCAATTCTGGGGAGGGTGTGGACAAAAGGAGCCCTCTTCCACTATTGGTGGGAATGTAAATTGATACAGTCACTATGGAGAACAGTATGGAGTTTCCTTAAAAAAATTAGAAATACAATTACCATCTGATCCAGCAATTCCACTTCTGGGCATATACCCAGAGAAAACCGTATTTCAAAAAGGCACATTCACCACAATGTTCGTTGCAGCACTTTTTACAATAGCCAGGTAATGGAAGCAACCTAAATGCCCACAGACAGAAGAATGGATAAAGATGTGGTACATATATAAAATGGAATATTACTCGGCCATAAAAAGGAATGAAACTGGGTCATTTGTAGAGACATCGATGGATCAACGGACTGTCATACAGAATGAAGTCAGAAAGAGGAAACCAAATACTGTATATTAAGGCATATATGTGGAACCCAAAAAAATGGTACAGATGTACTGGTTTTCAGCGAAGAAATAGAGACACAGAGGTAGAGAACAAACGTATGGACACCAAGGGTGGGAAGCCATGGGGTGGTGGTGGTGGGATGAGTTGGGAGATTGGGATTGACCTGTATACATGTATATGCATAAAATACATAACTAATAATAAACTGCTGTATAAAAAAATAAATTAATTAATTTCAAAATTCTAAAAAATAAAATTTAAAAATAAAAGAGAAAAAAGTTCTTCCCATCACACAGATGTATTTATAGGAATGAATTATTTCCATGCTTATATCTATAAATACATAAAAGAGGAATAAAATCTAACTTGAACCAAAAAAGAAAAAAAAACCTGAACCCACGAGTTATACAGAGGAAAACCCTATCAGGGCACTTGCTCCAGTGGTAAACAATTCTGAAATTGGTCAGAGGTGGGGAAGCATCTCCCATACAGCCAGAAACCCACCCCCCACGCAAGGAGCGTCCTCATTGCAAAGCTGGGGGATTGTGCCGAGACATCTGTGCGTAAACGTGAGCTGAGCCCCAGGCCAGCTGCTGCTGAACTGTTCCCACCCTTCCCAGGTAAAACACCTGAATACGTACAAGGTCTTGAAAGCCTAGAGGAAGGGCCGTCGAGCCACACCAGCGACAGCACGAAGGCCAAGTTGGTGCCTGCAGGCCAGCCAGGGTGGTCCTGGCCCCGGGCACTCTTCAGGAAGCTTTACATTGCCCTGCCTGAGATACCCCTCCTGTCCTGGCCCCCACTGCTTTTTTCCTTCCTCACCTCTGTCCGGAGAGAAATTCCAGCGGAAGGTATGGGTGACACATCCTCTTCTTTACAGGTGTCAGCCTGGCAACTCCTGCAGAAAGGCCAGCAGAGCCCCACTCACACCGGGCCACCCACAAAGCTGTGGCCCCTCACTCCCACCCACCAGCCCAGCCCCGAGACTGCTGACGGGGCAGAGAATATGGAGTCAGGCACAGCTTCAGGGGCTATTGCTGCCTGGAGCGCTATTTATATTGACCTCAGCGAGGCACACCTGGGGAGGGCGGGCCGGCAGGGTAAGGCTGCCCAGGTCAGCTAATCCACAACCCTCAGGGAATCACATTGTTGAAAATGGACCTCGCTAAGGCAGAAGAGAAGCCAAGAAAAAAAGGACACAATGCCATTTGCAGCACCGTAAATGAGTCTAGAAGTAATCACGTGACTTGTAGTAAGTCAGAAAGTGAAAGACACATACCATATCATATCACTTATAGGTGTTACCTAAAAATGGATACCAGGGCAGATATTTCCACGGAGAAGGGCAATCACAGATTCATTAAACAAACTTATGGTTCACGAATGGAAAGGTGTGAGGATTTGTTTCATTACGATATAGGGGTTAACAGACATATACAAACACAGGTGACATATATAATCACCAAAGACCTACAGAATACCAAGAGAGGACTACTCAACATTCTGTCATAACGTACATGGGAAAAGGATCCCAGGAAGAACAGACATCTGTATATGTGTAAAAGAACCACATCTTCCACACCTACAACAAGCCAAACATTGTAATCAAACTTGCTGTAATAAAAAATAAAAAAAATAAATTAAAAACACGAACAAGAAGTAGTGAGACAAACTTGAGGGGCTTTCTCCTGGCACATTCCATTCTAAACTCAAATCTAGAACACCACTTCCACTGAGGCTCTCTTGCCCTAGTAACCAGATTTGGTAAGGGTGAACTGCTGCCACCTTGTGGCCGTTTCACACAACAGCAGCTTTAATCCCAGTGCTAATGGTCAGTTGATATTCAAAATCATTGCAGGCCTGTGAATGACACCTGCCCTGAACACAATTCCTGGGGTCTCATATCGACAAAAAATTCAAAGGACGTCCATATTTCAAAACGACCGTTTCAAAAGGCATATTTTACGCACATTAGTATTCTGCTTCTTTTCCTTTCTTTCCTTTTTTGTTAAAAAAAAACGGGAATGGAAAAAGGCATCCCTCAGAATGGGCAAAAATCGTTGCAAACGAATCAATGGACAGAGGTTTAATCTCCAATATATATAAACAGCTCATGCAGCTTAATATTAAAAAAACAAACAACCCAATACAAAAATGGGCAGAAGATCTAAAGAGGCGTTTCTTCAAAGAAGACACAGAGATGGCCAAGACGCCCATGAAAAGCTGCTCAACAGCACTAATTATTAGAGAAATGCAAATCAAAACTACAATGAGGTATCACCTCACACCTGTTAGAATCGGCATCATCAGAAAATCTACAAACAACCAATGCTGGGGAGGGTGTGGACAAAAGGAGCCCTCTTCCACTATTGGTGGGAATGTAAATTGATACAGTCACTATGGAGAACAGTATGGAGTTTCCTTAAAAAGACTAGAAATAGAATTACCATCTGATCCAGCAATCCCACTTCTTCGCATATACCCAGAGAAAACCGTAAATCAAAAAGGCACATTCACCACAAAGTTCGTTGCAGCACAATTTACAATAGCCAGGTAATAGAAGCCACCTAAATGCCCACAGACAGATAAATGGATAAAGATGTGGTACATATATAAAATGAAATATTACTCGGCCATAAAAAGGAATGAAACTGGGTCATTTGTAGAGACATCGATGGATCAAGGGACTGTCATACAGAATGAAGTCAGAAAGAGGAAACCAAATACTGTATATTAAGGCATATATGTGGAACCTAAAAAATGGTACAGATGAACTGGTTTGCAGCGAAGAAATAGAGACACAGAGGTAGAGAACAAACGTATGGACACCAAGTGTGGGAAGCCATGGGGTGGTGGTGGTGGGATGAGTTGGGAGATTGGGATTGACCTGTATACATGTATATGCATAAAATACATAACTAATAATAAACTGCTGTATAAAAAAATAAATTAATTAATTTCAAAATTCTAAAAAATAAAATTTAAAAATAAAAGAGAAAAAAGTTCTTCCCATCACACAGATGTATTTATAGGAATGAATTATTTCCATGCTTATATCTATAAATACATAAAAGAGGAATAAAATCTAACTTGAAACATAAAAGAAAAAAAAAAACCTGAACCCACCATTTAAACAGAGGAAAACACTATCTGGACACTTGCTCCAGCGGTAAACAATTCTGAAATTGGTCAGAGGTGGGGAACCATCTCCCATACAGCCAGCACCCCACCCCCCATGCAAGGAGCGGCCTCATTGCAAAGCTGGGGGATTGTGCCGAGGCATCTGTGCGTAAACGTGAGCTGAGCCCCAGGCCAGCTGCTGCTGAACTGTTCCCACCCTTTCCAGGTAAAACACCTGAATATGTACAAGGGCTTGAAAGCCTAGAGGAAGGGCCGTCGAGCCACACCAGCGACAACACGCAGGCCAACTTGGTGCCTGCAGGCCAGCCAGGGTGGTCCTGGCCCCGGGCGCTCTTCCGGAAGCTTTCCATTGCCCTGCCTGAGATACGCCTCCTGTCCTGGCCCCCACTGCTTTTTTCCTTCCTCACCTCTGTCCGGAGAGAAATTCCAGCGGAAGGTATGGGTGACACATCCTCTTCTTTACAGGTGTCAGCCTGGCAACTCCTGCAGAAAGGCCAGCAGAGCCCCACTCACACCGGGCCACCCACAAAGCTGTGGCCCCTCACTCCCACCTACCAGCACAGCCCCGAGACTGCTGATGGGGCAGAGAATATGGAGTCAGGCACAGCTTCAGGGGCTATAGCTGCCTGGAGCGCTGTTTATATTGACCTCAACGAGGCACACCTGGGGAGGGCGGGCCGGCAGTGTAAGGCTGCCCAGGTCAGCTAATCCACAACCCTCAGGGAATCACATTGTTGAAAATGGACCTCGCTAAGGCAGAAGAGAAGCCAAGGAAAAAAAGGACACAATGCCATTTGCAGCACCGTAAATGAGTCTAGAAGTAATCACGTGACTTGTAGTAAGTCAGAAAGTGAAAGACACATACCATATCATATCACTTATAGGTGTTACCTAAAAATGGATACCAGGGCAGATATTTCCACGGAGAAGGGCAATCACAGATTCATTAAACAAACTTATGGTTCACGAAAGGAAAGGTGTGAGCTTTGGTTTCATTACGATATCGGGGTTAACAATCATATACAAACACAGATGACATATATAATCACCAAAGACCTACAGAATACCAAGAGAGGACTACTCAACATTCTGTCATAACGTACATGGGAAAAGGATCCCAGGAAGAACAGACATCTGTATATGTGTAAAAGAACCACATCTTCCACACCTACAACAAGCCAAACATTGTAATCAAACTTGCTGTAATAAAAAATAAAAAAATTAAATTAAAAACACGAACAAGAAGTAGTGAGACAAACTTGAGGGGCTTTCTCCTGGCACATTCCATTCTAAATTCGAATCTAGAACACCACTTCCACTGAGGCTCTCTTGCCCTAGTAACCAGATTTGGTAAGGGTGAACTGCTGCCACCTTGTGGCCGTTTCACACAACAGCAGCTTTAATCCCAACGCTAATGGTCAGTTGATATTCAAAATCATTGCAGGCCTGTAAATGACACCTGCCCTGAAAACTAATCCTGGGGTCACATATCGACCAAAAAATTCAAAGGACGTCCATATTTCAAAACGACCGTTTCAAAAGGCATATTTTACGCATATTAGTGTTCTGCTTCTTTTCCTTTCTTTCCTTTTTTGTTAAAAAAAACAGGAATGGAAAAAGGCATCCCTCAGAATGGGCAAAAATCGTTGCAAACGAATCAATGGACAGAGGTTTAATCTCCAATATATATAAACAGCTCATGCAGCTTAATATTAAAAAACAAACAACCCAATACAAAATTGGGCAGAAGATCTAAAGAGGCGTTTCTTCAAAGAAGACACAGCGATGGCCAAGACGCCCATGAAAAGCTGCTCAACAGCACTAATTATTAGAGAAATGCAAATCAAAACTACAATGAGGTATCACCTCACACCTGTTAGAATAGGCATCATCAGAAAATCTACAAACAACCAATTCTGGGGAGGGTGTGGACAAAAGGAGCCCTCTTCCACTATTGGTGGGAATGTAAATTGATACAGTCACTATGGAGAACAGTATGGAGTTTCCTTAAAAAGGCTAGAAATAGAATTACCATCTGATCCAGCAATCCCACTTCTGGGCATATACCCAGAGAAAACCGTAAATCAAAAAGGCACATTAACCACAAAGTTCGTTGCAGCACAATTTACAATAGCCAGGTAATAGAAGCCACCTAAATGCCCACAGACAGATAAATGGATAAAGAAGTGGTACATATATAAAATGAAATATTATTCGGCCATAAAAAGGAATGAAACTGGGTCATTTGTAGAGACATCGATGGATCAAGGGACTGTCATACAGAATGAAGTCAGAAAGAGGAAACCAAATACTGTATATTAAGGCATATATGTGGAACCTAAAAAATGGTACAGATGAACTGGTTTGCAGCGAAGAAATAGAGACACAGAGGTAGAGAACAAACGTATGGCCACCAAGTGTGGGAAGCCATGGGGTGGTGGTGGTGGGATGAGTTGGGAGATTGGGATTGACATGTATACATGTATATGCATAAAATACATAACTAATAATAAACTGCTGTATAAAAAAAATTAATTAATTTCAAAATTCTAAAAAATAAAATTTAAAAATAAAAGAGAACAAAGTTCTTCCCATCACACAGATGTATTTATAGGAATGAATTATTTCCATGCTTATATCTATAAATACATAAAAGAGGAATAAAATCTAACTTGAAACATAAAAGAAAAAAAAAAACCTGAACCCACCATTTATACAGAGGAGAACCCTGTCTGGACACTTGCTCCAGCGGTAAACAATTCTGAAATTGGTCAGAGGTGGGGAACCATGTCCCATACAGCCAGCACCCCACCCCCCACGCAAGGAGCGGCCTCATTGCAAAGCTGGGGGATTGTGCCGAGGCATCTGTGCGTAAACGTGAGCTGAGCCCCAGGCCAGCTGCTGCTGAACTGTTCCCACCCTTCCCAGGTAAAACACCTGAATATGTACAAGGGCTTGAAAGCCTAGAGGAAGGGCCGTCGAGCCACACCAGCGACAGCACGCAGGCCAACTTGGTGCCTGCAGGCCAGCCAGGGTGGTCCTGGCCCCGGGCGCTCTTCCGGAAGCTTTCCATTGCCCTGCCTGAGATACGCCTCCTGTCCTGGCCCCCACTGCTTTTTTCCTTCCTCACCTCTGTCCGGAGAGAAATTCCAGCGGAAGGTATGGGTGACACATCCTCTTCTTTACAGGTGTCAGCCTGGCAACTCCTGCAGAAAGGCCAGCAGAGCCCCACTCACACCGGGCCACCCACAAAGCTGTGGCCCCTCACTCCCACCCACCAGCACAGCCCCGAGACTGCTGACGGGGCAGAGAATATGGAGTCAGGCACAGCTTCAGGGGCTATTGCTGCCTGGAGCGCTGTTTATATTGACCTCAACGAGGCACACCTGGGGAGGGCGGGCCGGCAGTGTAAGGCTGCCCAGGTCAGCTAATCCACAACCCTCAGGGAATCACATTGTTGAAAATGGACCTCGCTAAGGCAGAAGAGAAGCCAAGGAAAAAAAGGACACAATGCCATTTGCAGCACCGTAAATGAGTCTAGAAGTAATCACGTGACTTGTAGTAAGTCAGAAAGTGAAAGACACATACCATATCATATCACTTATAGGTGTTACCTAAAAATGGATACCAGGGCAGATATTTCCACGGAGAAGGGCAATCACAGATTCATTAAACAAACTTATGGTTCACGAAAGGAAAGGTGTGAGGTTTGGTTTCATTACGATATCGGGGTTAACAATCATATACAAACACAGATGACATATATAATCACCAAAGACCTACAGAATACCAAGAGAGGACTACTCAACATTCTGTCATAACGTACATGGGAAAAGGATCCCAGGAAGAACAGACATCTGTATATGTGTAAAAGAACCATATCTTCCACACCTACAACAAGCCAAACATTGTAATCAAACATGCTGTAATAAAAAATAAAAAAATTAAATTAAAAACACGAACAAGAAGTAGTGAGACAAACTTGAGGGGCTTTCTCCTGGCACATTCCATTCTAAATTCCAATCTAGAACACCACTTCCACTGAGGCTCTCTTGCCCTAGTAACCAGATTTGGTAAGGGTGAACTGCTGCCACCTTGTGGCCGTTTCACACAACAGCAGCTTTAATCCCAGCGCTAATGGTCAGTTGATATTCAAAATCATTGCAGGCCTGTAAATGACACCTGCCCTGAACACAATTCCTGGGGTCACATATCGACCAAAAAATTCAAAGGACGTCCATATTTCAAAACGACCTTTTCAAAAGGCATATTTTACACACATTAGTGTTCTGCTTCTTTTCCTTTCTTTCCTTTTTTGTTAAAAAAAACGGGAATGGAAAAAGGCATCCCTCAGAATGGGCAAAAATCGTTGCAAACTAATCAATGGACAGAGGTTTAATCTCAAATATATATAAACAGCTCATGCAGCTTAATATTAAAAAAACAAAAAACCCAATACAAAAATGGGCAGAAGATCTAAAGAGGCGTTTCTTCAAAGAAGACACAGAGATGGCCAAGACGCCCATGAAAAGCTGCTCAACAGCACTAATTATTAGAGAAATGCAAATCAAAACTACAATGAGGTATCACCTCACACCTGTTAGAATCGGCATCATCAGAAAATCTACAAACAACCAATTCTGGGGAGGGTGTGGACAAAAGGAGCCCTCTTCCACTATTGGTGGGAATGTAAATTGATACAGTCACTATGGAGAACAGTATGGAGTTTCCTTAAAAAAACTAGAAATAGAATTATCATCTGATCCAGCAATCCCACTTCTGGGCATATACCCAGAGAAAACCGTATTTCAAAAAGGCACATTCACCGCAATGTTCGTTGCAGCACTATTTACAATAGCCAGGTAATGGAAGCAACCTAAATGCCCACAGACAGATGAATGGATAAAGATGTGGTACATATATAAAATGGAATATGACTCGGGCATATAAAGGAATGAAACTGGGTCATTTGTAGAGACATCGATGGATCGAGAGACTGTCATACAGAATGAAGTAAGTCAGAAAGAGGAAAACAAATATTGTATATTAATGCATATATGTGGAGCCTAAAAATGGTACAGATGAACTGGTTTGCAGGGAAGAAATAGAGACACAGAGGTAGAGAACAAACGTATGGACACCAAGTGTGGGAAGCCATGGGGTGGTGGTGGTGGGATGAGTTGGGAGTTTGGGATTGACCTGTATACATGTATATGCATAAAATACATAACTAATAATAACGTGCTGTATAAAAAAATAAATAAAATTTCAAAATTTTAAAAAATAAAATTTAAAAATAAAAGAGAAAAAAGTTCTTCCCGTCACACAGATGTATTTATAGGAATGAATTATTTCCATGCTTATATCTATAAATACATAAAAGAGGAATAACATCTAACTTGAAACATAAAAGAAAAAAAAAGTGAACCCACGAGTTATACAGAGGAAAACCCTATCACGGCACTGGCTCCAGTGGTAAACAATTCTGAAATTGGTCAGAGGTGGGGAACCATCTCCCATACAGCCAGCAACCCAACCCCCACGCAAGGAGCGTCCTCATTGCAAAGCTGGGGGACCGTGCCGAGGCATCTGTGAGTAAACGTGAGCTGAGCCCCAGGCCAGCTGCTGCAGAACTGTTCCCACCCTTTCCAGGTAAAACACCTGAATATGTACAAGGGCTTGAAAGCCTAGAGGAAGGACCGTGGAGCCACACCAGCGACAGCACGCAGGCCAACTTGGTGCCTGCAGGCCAGCCAGCGTGGTCCTGGACCCTGGCGCTCTTCCAGAAGCTTTCCATTGCCCTGCCTGAGATACCCCTCCTGTCCCGGACCCCACTGCTTTTTTCCTTCCTCACCTCTGTCCGGAGAGAAATTCCAGCGGAAGGTATGGGTGACACATCCTCTTCTTTACAGGCGGCAGCCTGGCAACTCCTGCAGAAAGGCCAGCAGAACCCCACTCACACTGGGCCACCAAAAAGCTGTGGCCCCTCACTCCCTCCCACCAGCACAGCCCCGAGACTGCTGACGGGGCAGAGAATATGGAGTCAGGCACAGCTTCAGGGGCTATTGCTGCCTGGAGCTCTGTTTATATTGACCTCAACGAGGCACACCTGGGGAGGGCGGGCCGGCAGGGTAAGGCTGCCCAGGTCAGCTAATCCACAACCCTCAGGGAATCACATTGTTGAAAATGGACCCCGCTAAGGCAGAAGAGAAGCCAAGGGAAAAAAGGACACAATGCCATTTGCAGCACCGTAGATGAGTCTAGAAGTAATCACGTGACTTGTAGTAAGTCAGAAAGTGAAAGACACATATCATATCATATCACTTATAGGTGTTACCTAAAAATGGATACCAGGGCAGATATTTCCACGGAGAAGGGCAATCACAGATTCATTAAACAAACTTATCGTTCACCAATGGAAAGTTGTGAGGATTGGTTTCATTACGATATCGGGGTTAACAGACATATACAAACACAGGTGACATATATAATCACCAAAGACCTACAGAATACCAAGAGAGGACTACTCAACATTCTGTCATAACGTACATGGGAAAAGGATCCCAAGAAGAACAGTCATCTGTATATGTGTAAAAGAACCACATCTTCCACACCTACAACAAGCCAAACATTGTAATCAAACTTGCTGTAATAAAAAATAAAAACTTAAATTAAAAACACGAACAAGAAGTAGTGAGACAAACGTGAGGGGCTTTCTCCTGGTACATTCCATTCTAAACTCCAATCTAGAACACCACTTCCACTGAGGCTCTCTTGCCCTAGTAACCAGATTTGGTAAGGGTGAACTGCTGCCACCTTGTGGCCGTTTCACACAACAGCAGCTTTAATCCCAACGCTAATGGTCAGTTGATATTCAAAATCATTGCAGGCCTGTAAATGACACCTGCCCTGAAAACAAGTCCTGGGGTCACATATCGACCAAAAATTTCAAAGGACGTCCATATTTCAAAACGACCGTTTCAAAAGGCATATTTTACGCACATTAGTGTTCTGCTTCTTTTCCTTTCTTTCCTTTTTTGTTAAAAAAAACGGGAATGGAAAAAGGCATCCCTCAGGATGGGTGAAAATCGTTGCAAACGAATCAATGGACACAGGTTTAATCTCCAATATATATAAACAGCTCATGAAGCTTAATATTAAAAAAACAAACAACCCCCCAAAAAATGGGCAGAAGATCTAAAGAGACGTTTCTTCAAAGGAGACACAGAGATGGCCAAGACGCACATGAAAAGCTGCTCAACAGCACTAATTATTAGAGAAATGCAAATCAAAACTACAATGAGGTATCACCTCACACCTGTTAGAATCGGCATCATCAGAAAATCTACAAACAACCAATTCTGGGGAGGGTGTGGACAAAAGGAGCCCTCTTCTACTATTGGTGGGAATGTAAATTGATACAGTCACTATGGAGAACAGTATGGAGTTTCCTTAAAAAAACTAGAAATAGAATTACCATCTGATCCAGCAATCCCACTTCTGGGCATATACCCAGAGAAAACCGTATTTCAAAAAGGCACATTCACCACAATGTTCGTTGCAGCACTATTTACAATAGCCAGGTAATGGAAGCAACCTAAATGCCCACAGACAGATGAATGGATAAAGATGTGGTACATATATAAAATGGAATATGACTCGGCCATAAAAAGGAATGAAACTGGGTCATTTGTAGAGACATCGATGGATCGAGAGACTGTCATACAGAATGAAGTAAGTCAGAAAGAGGAAAACAAATATTGTATATTAATGCATATATGTGGAGCCTAAAAATGGTACAGATGAACTGGTTTGCAGGGAAGAAATAGAGACACAGAGGTAGAGAACAAACGTATGGACACCAAGTGTGGGAATCCATGGGGTGGTGGTGGTGGGATGAGTTGGGAGATTGGGATTGACCTGTATACATGTATATGCATAAAATACATAACTAATAATAACGTGCTGTATAAAAACATAAATAAAATTAAATTTCAAAATTTTAAAAAATAAAATTTAAAAATAAAACAGAAAAAATTCTTCCCATCACACAGTTGTATTTATAGGAATGAATTATTTCCATGCTTATATTTATAAATACATAAAAGAGGAATAAAATCTAACTTGAACCAAAAAAGAAAAAAAAATTGAACCCACGAGTTATACAGAGGAAAACCCTATCACGGCACTTGCTCCAGCGGTAAACAATTCTGAAATTGGTCAGAGGTGGGGAACCATCTCCCAGACAGCCAGCCACCCACCCCCCAGACAAGGAGCGTCCTCATTGAAAAGCTGGGAGACCGTGCCGAGGCATCTGTGAGTAAACGTGAGCTGAGCCCCAGGCCAGCTGCTTCTGATCTGTTCCCACCCTTTCCAGGTAAACACCTGAATATGTACAAGGGCTTGAAAGCCTAGAGGAAGGACTGTGGAGCCACACCAGCGACAGCACGCAGGCCAACTTGGTGCCTGCAGGGCAGCCAGCGTGCTCCTGGCCCCGGGCGCTCTTCCAGAAGCTTTCCATTGCCCTGCCTGAGATACCCCTCCTGTCCCGGACCCCACTGCTTTTTTCCTTCCTCACCTCTGTCCGGAGAGAAATTCCAGCGGAAGGTATGGGTGACACATCCTCTTCTTTACAGGCGGCAGCCTGGCAACTCCTGCAGAAAGGCCAGCAGAACCCCACTCACACCGGGCCACCCACAAAGCTGTGGCCCCTCACACCCTCCCACCAGCACAGCCCCGAGACTGCTGACGGGGCAGAGAATATGGAGTCAGGCACAGCTCCAGGGGCTATTGCTGCCTTGAGCGCTGTTTATATTGACCTCAACGAGGCACACCTGGGGAGGGCGGGCCGGCAGGGTAAGGCTGCCCAGGTCAGCTAATCCACAACCCTCAGGGAATCACATTGTTGAAAATGGACCCCGCTAAGGCAGAAGAGAAGCCAAGGGAAAAAAGGACACAATGCCATTTGCAGCACCGTAGATGAGTCTAGAAGTAATCACGTGACTTGTAGTAAGTCAGAAAGTGAAAGACACATATCATATCATATCACTTATAGGTGTTACCTAAAAATGGATACCAGGGCAGATATTTCCACGGAGAAGGGCAATCACAGATTCATTAAACAAACTTATGGTTCACCAATGGAAAGGTGTGAGGATAGGTTTCATTACGATATCGGGGTTAACAGACATATACAAACACAGGTGACATATATAATCACCAAAGACCTACAGAATACCAAGAGAGGACAACTCAACATTCTGTCATAACATACATGGGAAAAGGATCCCAAGAAGAACAGTCATCTGTATATGTGTAAAAGAACCACATCTTCCACACCTACAACAAGCCAAACATTGTAATCAAACTTGCTGTAATAAAAAATAAAAACTTAAATTAAAAACACGAACAAGAAGTAGTGAGACAAACGTGAGGGGCTTTCTCCTGGTACATTCCATTCTAAACTCCAACCTAGAACACCACTTCCACTGAGGCTCTCTTGCCCTAGTAACCAGATTTGGTAAGGGTGAACTGCTGCCACCTTGAGGCCGTTTCACACAACAGCAGCTTTAATCCCAACGCTAATGGTCAGTTGATATTCAAAATCATTGCAGGCCTGTAAATGACATCTGCCCTGAAAACAAATCCTGGGGTCACATATCGACCAAAAATTTCAAAGGACGTCCATATTTCAAAACGACCGTTTCAAAAGGCATATTTTACGCACATTAGTGTTCTGCTTCTTTTCCTTTCTTTCCTTTTTTGTTAAAAAAAACGGGAATGAAAAAAGGCATCCCTCAGGATGGGTGAAAATCGTTGCAAACGAATCAATGGACACAGGTTTAATCTCCAATATATATAAATAGCTCATGCAGCTTAATATTAAAAAAACAAACAACCCAAAATAAAATGGGCAGAAGATCTAAAGAGACGTTTCTTCAAAGGAGACACAGAGATGGCCAAGACGCCCATGAAAAGCTGCTCAACAGCACTAATTATTAGAGAAATTCAAATCAAAACTACAATGAGGTATCACCTCACACCTGTTAGAATCGGCATCATCAGAAAATCTACAAACAACCAATTCTGGGGAGGGTGTGGACAAAAGGAGCCCTCTTCCACTATTGGTGGGAATGTAAATTGATACAGTCACTATGGAGAACAGTATGGAGTTTCCTTAAAAAAACTAGAAATAGAATTACCATCTGATCCAGCAATCCCACTTCTGGGCATATACCCAGAGAAAACCGTATTTCAAAAAGGCACATTCACCACAATGTTCGTTGCAGCACTATTTACAATAGCCAGGTAATGGAAGCAACCTAAATGCCCACAGACAGATGAATGGATAAAGATGTGGTACATATATAAAATGGAATATTACTCGGCCAAAAAAAGGAATGAAACTGGGTCATTTGTAGAGACATCGATGGATCGAGAGACTGTCATAGAGAATGAAGTAAGTCAGAAAGAGGAAAACAAATATTGTATATTAATGCATATATGTGGAGCCTAAAAATGGTACAGATGAACTGGTTTGCAGGGAAGAAATAGAGACACAGAGGTAGAGAACAAACGTATGGACACCAAGTGTGGGAATCCATGGGGTGGTGGTGGTGGGATGAGTTGGGAGATTGGGATTGACCTGTATACATGTATATGCATAAAATACATAACTAATAATAACGTGCTGTATAAAAACATAAATAAAATTAAATTTCAAAATTTTAAAAAATAAAATTTAAAAATAAAACAGAAAAAATTCTTCCCGTCACACAGATGTATTTATAGGAATGAATTATTTCCATGCTTATATTTATAAATACATAAAAGAGGAATAAAATCTAACTTGAACCAAAAAAGAAAAAAAAATTGAACCCACGAGTTATACAGAGGAAAACCCTATCACGGCACTTGCTCCAGCGGTAAACAATTCTGAAATTGGTCAGAGGTGGGGAACCATCTCCCATACAGCCAGCCACCCACCCCCCAGACAAGGAGCGTCCTCATTGAACAGCTGGGGGACCGTGCCGAGGCATCTGTGAGTAAACGTGAGCTGAGCCCCAGGCCAGCTGCTGCTGATCTGTTCCCACCCTTTCCAGGTAAAACACCTGAATATGTACAAGTGCTTGAAAGCCTAGAGGAAGGACCGTGGAGCCACACCAGCGACAGCACGCAGGCCAACTTGGTGCCTGCAGGCCAGCCAGCGTGGTCCTGGCCCCGGGCGCTCTTCCAGAAGCTTTCCATTGCCCTGCCTGAGATACCCCTCCTGTCCCGGACCCCACTGCTTTTTTCCTTCCTCACCTCTGTCCGGAGAGAAATTCCAGCGGAAGGTATGGGTGACACATCCTCTTCTTTACAGGCGGCAGCCTGGCAACTCCTGCAGAAAGGCCAGCAGAACCCCACTCACACCAGGCCACCCACAAAGCTGTGGCCCCTCACTCCCTCCCACCAGCACAGCCCCGAGACTGCTGACGGGGCAGAGAATATGGAGTCAGGCACAGCTTCAGGGGCTATTGCTGCCTGGAGCTCTGTTTATATTGACCTCAACGAGGCACACCTGGGGAGGGCGGGCCGGCAGTGTAAGGCTGCCCAGGTCACCTAATCCACAACCCTCAGGGAATCACATTGTTGAAAATGGACCCCGCTAAGGCAGAAGTGAAGCCAAGGGAAAAAAGGACACAATGCCATTTGCAGCACCGTAGATGAGTCTAGAAGTAATCACGTGACTTGTAGTAAGTCAGAAAGTGAAAGACACATATCATATCATATCACTTATAGGTGTTACCTAAAAATGGATACCAGGGCAGATATTTCCACGGAGAAGGGCAATCACAGATTCATTAAACAAACTTATGGTTCACCAATGGAAAGGTGTGAGGATTGGTTTCATTATGATATCGGGGTTAACAGACATATACAAACACAGGTGACATATATAATTACCAAAGACCTACAGAATACCAAGAGAGGACTACTCAACATTCTATCATAACGTACATGGGAAAAGGATCCCAAGAAGTACAGTCATCTGTATATGTGTAAAAGAACCACATCTTCCACACCTACAACAAGCCAAACATTGTAATCAAACTTGCTGTAATGAAAAATAAAAAAAATTAAATTAAAAACAAGAACAAGATGTAGTGAGACAAACGTGAGGGGCTTTCTCCTGGCACATTCCATTCTAAATTCGAATCTAGAACACCACTTCCACTGAGGCTCTCTTGCCCTAGTAACCAGATTTGGTAAGGGTGAACTGCTGCCACCTTGTGGCCGTTTCACACAACAGCAGCTTTAATCCCAACGCTAATGGTCAGTTGATATTCAAAATCATTGCAGGCCTGTAAATGACACCTGCCCTGAAAACAAATCCTGGGGTCACATATCGACCAAAAAATTCAAAGGACGTCCATATTTCAAAACGACCGTTTCAAAAGGCATATTTTACGCACATTAGTGTTCTGCTTCTTTTCCTTTCTTTCCTTTTTTGTTAAAAAAAACGGGAATGGAAAAAGGCATCCCTCAGGCTGGGTGAAAATCGTTGCAAACGAATCAATGGACACAGGGTTAATCTCCAATATATATAAACAGCTCATGCAGCTTAATATTAAAAAAACAAACAACACCCCAAAAAATGGGCAGAAGATCTAAAGAGACGTTTCTTCAAAGGAGACACAGAGATGGCCAAGACGCACATGAAAAGCTGCTCAACAGCACTAATTATTAGAGAAATGCAAATCAAAACTACAATGAGGTATCACCTCACACCTGTTAGAATCGGCATCATCAGAAAATCTACAAACAACCAATTCTGGGGAGGGTGTGGACAAAAGGAACCCTCTTCCACTATTGGTGGGAATGTAAATTGATACAGTCACTATGGAGAACAGTATGGAGTTTCCTTAAAAAAACTAGAAATAGAATTACCATCTGATCCAGCAATCCCACTTCTGGGCATATACCCAGAGAAAACCGTATTTCAAAAAGGCACATTCACCACAATATTCGTTGCAGCACTATTTACAATAGCCAGGTAATGGAAGCAACCTAAATGCCCACAGACAGATGAATGGATAAAGATGTGGTACATATATAAAATGGAATATGACTCGGCCATAAAAAGGAATGAAACTGGGTCATTTGTAGAGACATCGATGGATCGAGAGACTGTCATACAGAATGAAGTAAGTCAGAATGAGGAAACAAATATTGTATATTAATGCATATATGTGGAGCCTAAAAATGGTACAGATGAACTGGTTTGCAGGGAAGAAATAGAGATACAGAGGTAGAGAACAAACGTATGGACACCAAATGTGGGAAGCCATGGGGTGGTGATGGTGGGATGAGTTGGGAGTTTGGGATTGACCTGTATACATGTATATACATAAAATACATAACTAATAATAACGTGCTGTATAAAGAATGAATAAAATTAAATTTCAAAATTTTAAAAAATAAAATTTAAAAATAAAACAGAAAAAATTCTTCCCATCACACAGATGTATTTATAGGAAAGAATTATTTCCATGCTTATATCTATAAATACATAAAAGGGGAATAAAATCTAACTTGAACCATAAAAGAAAAAAAAAACCTGAACCCAGGAGTTATACAGAGGAAAACCCTATCAGGGCACTTGCTCCAGTGGTAAACAATTCTGAAATTGGTCAGAGGTGGGGAACCATCTCCCATACAGCCAGCAACCCACCCCCAACGCAAGGAGCGTCCTCATTGCAAAGCTGGTGGACCATGCCGAGGCCTCTGTGAGTAAACGTGAGCTGAGCCCCAGGCCAGCTGCTGCTGAACTGTTCCCACCCTTTCCAGGTAAAACACCTGAATATGTACAAGGGCTTGAAAGCCTAGAGGAAGGACCGTGGAGCCACACCAGCGACAGCACGCAGGCCAACTTGGTGCCTGCAGGCCAGCCAGCGTGGTCCTGGACCTGGCGCTCTTCCACAAGCTTTCCATTGCCCTGCCTGAGATACCCCTCCTGTCCCGGACCCCACTGCTTTTTTCCTTCCTCACCTCTGTCCGGAGAGAAATTCCAGCGGAAGGTATGGGTGACACATCCTCTTCTTTACAGGCGGCAGCCTGGCAACTCCTGCAGAAAGGCCAGCAGAACCCCACTCACACCGGGCCACCCACAAAGCTGTGGCCCCTCACTCCCTCCCACGAGCACAGCCCCGAGACTGCTGATGGGGCAGAGAATATGGAGTCAGGCACAGCTTCAGGGGCTATTGCTGCCTGGAGCTCTGTTTATATTGACCTCAACGAGGCACACCTGGGGAGGGCGGGCCGGCAGGGTAAGGCTGCCCAGGTCAGCTAATCCACAACCCTCAGGGAATCACATTGTTGAAAATGGACCCCGCTAAGGCAGAAGAGAAGCCAAGGGATAAAAGGACACAATGCCATTTGCAGCACCGTAGATGAGTCTAGAAGTAATCACGTGACTTGTAGTAAGTCAGAAAGTGAAAGACACATATCATATCATATCACTTATAGGTGTTACCTAAAAATGGATACCAGGGCAGATATTTCCACGGAGAAGGGCAATCACAGATTCATTAAACAAACTTATGGTTCACCAATGGAAAGGTGTGAGGATAGGTTTCATTACGATATCGGGGTTAACAGACATATACAAACACAGGTGACATATATAATCACCAAAGACCTACAGAATACCAAGAGAGGACTACTCAACATTCTGTCATAACGTACATGGGAAAAGGATCCCAAGAAGAACAGTCATCTGTATATGTGTAAAAGAACCCCATCTTCCACACCTACAACAAGCCAAACATTGTAATCAAACTTGCTGTAATAAAAAATAAAAACTTAAATTAAAAACACGAACAAGAAGTAGTGAGACAAACGTGAGGGGCTTTCTCCTGGTACATTCCATTCTAAACTCCAACCTAGAACACCACTTCCACTGAGGCTCTCTTGCCCTAGTAACCAGATTTGGTAAGGGTGAACTGCTGCCACCTTGTGGCCGTTTCACACAACAGCAGCTTTAATCCCAACGCTAATGGTCAGTTGATATTCAAAATCATTGCAGGCCTGTAAATGACACCTGCCCTGAAAACAAATCCTGGGGTCACATATCGACCAAAAAATTCAAAGGACGTCCATATTTCAAAACGACCGTTTCAAAAGGCATATTTTACGCACATTAGTGTTCTGCTTCTTTTCCTTTCTTTCCTTTTTTGTTAAAAAAAACGGGAATGAAAAAAGGCATCCCTCAGGATGGGTGAAAATCGTTGCAAACGAATCAATGGACACAGGTTTAATCTCCAATATATATAAATAGCTCATGCAGCTTAATATTAAAAAAACAAACAACCCAAAATAAAATGGGCAGAAGATCTAAAGAGACGTTTCTTCAAAGGAGACACAGAGATGGCCAAGACGCACATGAAAAGCTGCTCAACAGCACTAATTATTAGAGAAATGCAAATCAAAACTACAATGAGGTATCACCTCACACCTGTTAGAATCGGCATCATCAGAAAATCTACAAACAACCAATTCTGGGGAGGGTGTGGACAAAAGGAGCCCTCTTACACTATTGGTGGGAATGTAAATTGATACAGTCACTATGGAGAACAGTATGGAGTTTCCTTAAAAAAACTAGAAATAGAATTACCATCTGATCCAGCAATCCCACTTCTGGGCATATACCCAGAGAAAACCGTATTTCAAAAAGGCACATTCACCACAATGTTCGTTGCAGCACTATTTACAATAGCCAGGTAATGGAAGCAACCTAAATGCCCACAGACAGATGAATGGATAAAGATGTGGTACATATATAAAATGGAATATGACTCGGCCATAAAAAGGAATGAAACTGGGTCATTTGTAGAGACATCGATGGATCGAGAGACTGTCATACAGAATGAAGTAAGTCAGAAAGTGGAAAACAAATATTGTATATTAATGCATATATGTGGAGCCTAAAAATGGTACAGATGAACTGGTTTGCAGGGAAGAAATAGAGACACAGAGGTAGAGAACAAACGTATGGACACCAAGTGTGGGAAGCCATGGGGTGGTGGTGGTGGGATGAGTTGGGAGATTGGGATTGACCTGTATACATGTATATGCATAAAATACATAACTAATAATAACGTGCTGTATAAAAACATAAATAAAATTAAATTTCAAAATTTTAAAAAATAAAATTTAAAAATAAAACAGAAAAAATTCTTCCCGTCACACAGATGTATTTATAGGAATGAATTATTTCCATGCTTATATTTATAAATACATAAAAGAGGAATAAAATCTAACTTGAACCAAAAAAGAAAAAAAAAATGAACCCACGAGTTATACAGAGGAAAACCCTATCAGGGCACTTGCTCCAGTGGTAAACAATTCTGAAATTGTTCAGAGGTGGGGAACCATCTCCCATACAGCCAGCAACCCACCCCCCACGCAAGGAGCGTCCTCATTGCAAAGCTGGGGAACCATGCCGAGGCATCTGTGAGTAAACGTGAGCTGAGCCCCAGGCCAGCTGCTGCTGAACTGTTCCCACCCTTTCCAGGTAAAACACCTGAATATGTACAAGGGCTTGAAAGCCTAGAGGAAGGAACATGGAGCCACACCAGCGACAGCACGCAGGCCAACTTGGTGCCTGCAGGCCAGCCAGCGTGGTCCTGGACCCTGGAGCTCTTCCAGAAGCTTTCCATTGCCCTGCCTGAGATACCCCTCCTGTCCCGGCCCCCACTGCTTTTTTTCCTTCCTCACCTCTGTCCGGAGAGAAATTCCAGCGGAAGGTATGGGTGACACATCCTCTTCTTTACAGGCGGCAGCCTGGCAACTCCTGCAGAAAGGCCAGCAGAACCCCACTCACACCAGGCCACCCACAAAGCTGTGGCCCCTCACTCCCTCCCACCAGCACAGCCCCGAGACTGCTGACGGGGCAGAGAATATGGAGTCAGGCACAGCTTCAGGGGCTATTGCTGCCTGGAGCGCTGTTTATATTGACCTCAACGAGGCACACCTGGGGAGGGCGGGCCGGCAGGGTAAGGCTGCCCAGGTCAGCTAATCCACAACCCTCAGGGAATCACATTGTTGAAAATGGACCCCGCTAAGGCAGAAGAGAAGCCAAGGGAAAAAAGGACACAATGCCATTTGCAGCACCGTAGATGAGTCTAGAAGTAATCACGTGACTTGTAGTAAGTCAGAAAGTGAAAGACACATATCATATCATATCACTTATAGGTGTTACCTAAAAATGGATACCAGGGCAGATATTTCCACGGAGAAGGGCAATCACAGATTCATTAAACAAACTTATGGTTCACCAATGGAAAGGTGTGAGGATAGGTTTCATTACGATATCGGGGTTAACAGACATATACAAACACAGGTGACATATATAATCACCAAAGACCTACAGAATACCAAGAGAGGACAACTCAACATTCTGTCATAACGTACATGGGAAAAGGATCCCAAGAAGAACAGTCATCTGTATATGTGTAAAAGAACCACATCTTCCACACCTACAACAAGCCAAACATTGTAATCAAACTTGCTGTAATAAAAAATAAAAACTTAAATTAAAAACACGAACAAGAAGTAGTGAGACAAACGTGAGGGGCTTTCTCCTGGTACATTCCATTCTAAACTCCAACCTAGAACACCACTTCCACTGAGGCTCTCTTGCCCTAGTAACCAGATTTGGTAAGGGTGAACTGCTGCCACCTTGAGGCCGTTTCACACAACAGCAGCTTTAATCCCAACGCTAATGGTCAGTTGATATTCAAAATCATTGCAGGCCTGTAAATGACATCTGCCCTGAAAACAAATCCTGGGGTCACATATCGACCAAAAATTTCAAAGGACGTCCATATTTCAAAACGACCGTTTCAAAAGGCATATTTTACGCACATTAGTGTTCTGCTTCTTTTCCTTTCTTTCCTTTTTTGTTAAAAAAAACGGGAATGAAAAAAGGCATCCCTCAGGATGGGTGAAAATCGTTGCAAACGAATCAATGGACACAGGTTTAATCTCCAATATATATAAATAGCTCATGCAGCTTAATATTAAAAAAACAAACAACCCAAAATAAAATGGGCAGAAGATCTAAAGAGACGTTTCTTCAAAGGAGACACAGAGATGGCCAAGACGCCCATGAAAAGCTGCTCAACAGCACTAATTATTAGAGAAATGCAAATCAAAACTACAATGAGGTATCACCTCACACCTGTTAGAATCGGCATCATCAGAAAATCTACAAACAACCAATTCTGGGGAGGGTGTGGACAAAAGGAGCCCTCTTCCACTATTGGTGGGAATGTAAATTGATACAGTCACTATGGAGAACAGTATGGAGTTTCCTTTAAAAAACTAGAAATAGAATTACCATCTGATCCAGCAATCCCACTTCTGGGCATATACCCAGAGAAAACCGTATTTCAAAAAGGCACATTCACCACAATGTTCGTTGCAGCACTATTTACAATAGCCAGGTAATGGAAGCAACCTAAATGCCCACAGACAGATGAATGGATAAAGATGTGGTACATATATAAAATGGAATATGACTCGGCCATAAAAAGGAATGAAACTGGGTCATTTGTAGAGACATCGATGGATCGAGAGACTGTCATACAGAATGAAGTAAGTCAGAAAGAGGAAAACAAATATTGTATATTAATGCATATATGTGGAGCCTAAAAATGGTACAGATGAACTGGTTTGCAGGGAAGAAATAGAGACACAGAGGTAGAGAACAAACGTATGGACACCAAGTGTGGGAATCCATGGGGTGGTGGTGGTGGGATGAGTTGGGAGATTGGGATTGACCTGTATACATGTATATGCATAAAATACATAACTAATAATAACGTGCTGTATAAAAACATAAATAAAATTAAATTTCAAACTTTTAAAAAATAAAATTTAAAAATAAAACAGAAAAAATTCTTCCCGTCACACAGATGTATTTATAGGAAAGAATTATTTCCATGCTTATATTTATAAATACATAAAAGAGGAATAAAATCTAACTTGAACCAAAAAAGAAAAAAAAAATTGAACCCACGAGTTATACAGAGGAAAACCCTATCACGGCACTTGCTCCAGCGGTAAACAATTCTGAAATTGGTCAGAGGTGGGGAACCATCTCCCATACAGCCAGCCACCCACACCCCAGACAAGGAGCGTCCTCATTGAACAGCTGGGGGACCGTGCCGAGGCATCTGTGAGTAAACGTGAGCTGAGCCCCAGGCCAGCTGCTGCTGATCTGTTCCCACCCTTTCCAGGTAAAACACCTGAATATGTACAAGTGCTTGAAAGCCTAGAGGAAGGACCGTGGAGCCACACCAGCGACAGCACGCAGGCCAACGTGGTGCCTGCAGGCCAGCCAGCGTGGTCCTGGCCCCGGGCGCTCTTCCAGAAGCTTTCCATTGCCCTGCCTGAGATACCCCTCTTGTCCCGGACCCCACTGCTTTTTTCCTTCCTCACCTCTGTCCGGAGAGAAATTCCAGCGGAAGGTATGGGTGACACATCCTCTTCTTTACAGGCGGCAGCCTGGCAACTCCTGCAGAAAGGCCAGCAGAACCCCACTCACACCGGGCCACCCACAAAGCTGTGGCCCCTCACTCCCTCCCACCAGCACAGCCCCGAGACTGCTGACGGGGCAGAGAATATGGAGTCAGGCACAGCTTCAGGGGCTATTGCTGCCTGGAGCTCTGTTTATATTGACCTCAACGAGGCACACCTGGGGAGGGCGGGCCGGCAGTGTAAGGCTGCCCAGGTCACCTAATCCACAACCCTCAGGGAATCACATTGTTGAAAATGGACCCCGCTAAGGCAGAAGAGAAGCCAAGGGATAAAAGGACACAATGCCATTTGCAGCACCGTAGATGAGTCTAGAAGTAATCACGTGACTTGTAGTAAGTCAGAAAGTGAAAGACACATATCATATCATATCACTTATAGGTGTTACCTAAAAATGGATACCAGGGCAGATATTTCCACGGAGAAGGGCAATCACAGATTCATTAAACAAACTTATGGTTCACCAATGGAAAGGTGTGAGGATTGGTTTCATTATGATATCGGGGTTAACAGACATATACAAACACAGGTGACATATATAATCACCAAAGACCTACAGAATACCAAGAGAGGACTACTCAACATTCTATCATAACGTACATGGGAAAAGGATCCCAAGAAGTACAGTCATCTGTATATGTGTAAAAGAACCACATCTTCCACACCTACAACAAGCCAAACATTGTAATCAAACTTGCTGTAATGAAAAATAAAAAAAATTAAATTAAAAACAAGAACAAGATGTAGTGAGACAAACGTGAGGGGCTTTCTCCTGGCACATTCCATTCTAAATTCGAATCTAGAACACCACTTCCACTGAGGCTCTCTTGCCCTAGTAACCAGATTTGGTAAGGGTGAACTGCTGCCACCTTGTGGCCGTTTCACACAACAGCAGCTTTAATCCCAACGCTAATGGTCAGTTGATATTCAAAATCATTGCAGGCCTGTAAATGACACCTGCCCTGAAAACAAATCCTGGGGTCACATATCGACCAAAAAATTCAAAGGACGTCCATATTTCAAAACGACCGTTTCAAAAGGCATATTTTACGCACATTAGTGTTCTGCTTCTTTTCCTTTCTTTCCTTTTTTGTTAAAAAAAACGGGAATGGAAAAAGGCATCCCTCAGGCTGGGTGAAAATCGTTGCAAACGAATCAATGGACACAGGATTAATCTCCAATATATATAAACAGCTCATGCAGCTTAATATTAAAAAAAACAAACAACCCCCCAAAAAATGGGCAGAAGATCTAAAGAGCCGTTTCTTCAAAGGACACACAGAGATGGCCAAGACGCACATGAAAAGCTGCTCAACAGCACTAATTATTAGAGAAATGCAAATCAAAACTACAATGAGGTATCACCTCACACCTGTTAGAATCGGCATCATCAGAAAATCTACAAACAACCAATTCTGGGGAGGGTGTGGACAAAAGGAACCCTCTTCCACTATTGGTGGGAATGTAAATTGATACAGTCACTATGGAGAACAGTATGGAGTTTCCTTAAAAAAACTAGAAATAGAATTACCATCTGATTCAGCAATCCCACTTCTGGGCATATACCCAGAGAAAACCGTATTTCAAAAAGGCACATTCACCACAATGTTCGTTGCAGCACTATTGACAATAGCCAGGTAATGGAAGCAACCTAAATGCCCACAGACAGATGAATGGATAAAGATGTGGTACATATATAAAATGGAATATGACTCGGCCATAAAAAGGAATGAAACTGGGTCATTTGTAGAGACATCGATGGATCGAGAGACTGTCATACAGAATGAAGTAAGTCAGAATGAGGAAAACAAATATTGTATATTAATGCATATATGTGGAGCCTAAAAATGGTACAGATGAACTGGTTTGCAGGGAAGAAATAGAGACACAGAGGTAGAGAACAAACGTATGGACACCAAATGTGGGAAGCCATGGGGTGGTGGTGGTGGGATGAGTTGGGAGTTTGGGATTGACCTGTATACATGTATATACATAAAATACATAACTAATAATAACGTGCTGTATAAAGAATGAATAAAATTAAATTTCAAAATTTTAAAAAATAAAATTTAAAAATAAAACAGAAAAAATTCTTCCCATCACACAGATGTATTTATAGGAAAGAAATATTTCCATGCTTATATCTATAAATACATAAAAGAGGAATAAAATCTAACTTGAACCATAAAAGAAAAAAAAAACCTGAACCCAGGAGTTATACAGAGGAAAACCCTATCAGGGCACTTGCTCCAGTGGTAAACAATTCTGAAATTGGTCAGAGGTGGGGAACCATCTCCCATACAGCCAGCAACCCACCCCCAACGCAAGGAGCGTCCACATTGCAAAGCTGGTGGACCGTGCCGAGGCCTCTGTGAGTAAACGTGAGCTGAGCCCCAGGCCAGCTGCTGCTGAACTGTTCCCACCCTTTCCAGGTAAAACACCTGAATATGTACAAGGGCTTGAAAGCCTAGAGGAAGGACCGTGGAGCCACACCAGCAACAGCACGCAGGCCAACTTGGTGCCTGCAGGCCAGCCAGCGTGGTCCTGGAACCTGGCGCTCTTCCAGAAGCTTTCCATTGCCCTGCCTGAGATACCCCTCCTGTCCCGGCCCCCACTGCTTTTTTCCTTCCTCACCTCTGTCCGGAGAGAAATTCCAGCGGAAGGTATGGGTGACACATCCTCTTCTTTACAGGCGGCAGCCTGGCAACTCCTGCAGAAAGGCCAGCAGAACCCCACTCACACCGGGCCACCCACAAAGCTGTGGCCCCTCACTCCCTCCCACCAGCACAGCCCCGAGACTGCTGATGGGGCAGAGAATATGGAGTCAGGCACAGCTTCAGGGGCTATTGCTGCCTGGAGCTCTGTTTATATTGACCTCAACGAGGCACACCTGGGGAGGGCGGGCCGGCAGGGTAAGGCTGCCCAGGTCAGCTAATCCACAACCCTCAGGGAATCACATTGTTGAAAATGGACCCCGCTAAGGCAGAAGAGAAGCCAAGGGAAAAAAGGACACAATGCCATTTGCAGCACCGTAGATGAGTCTAGAAGTAATCACGTGACTTGTAGTAAGTCAGAAAGTGAAAGACACATATCATATCATATCACTTATAGGTGTTACCTAAAAATGGATACCAGGGCAGATATTTCCACGGAGAAGGGCAATCACAGATTCATTAAACAAACTTATGGTTCACCAATGGAAAGGTGTGAGGATAGGTTTCATTACGATATCGGGGTTAACAGACATATACAAACACAGGTGACATATATAATCACCAAAGACCTACAGAATACCAAGAGAGGACTACTCAACATTCTGTCATAACGTACATGGGAAAAGGATCCCAAGAAGAACAGTCATCTGTATATGTGTAAAAGAACCCCATCTTCCACACCTACAACAAGCCAAACATTGTAATCAAACTTGCTGTAATAAAAAATAAAAACTTAAATTAAAAACACGAACAAGAAGTAGTGAGACAATCGTGAGGGGCTTTCTCCTGGTACATTCCATTCTAAACTCCAACCTACAACACCACTTCCACTGAGGCTCTCTTGCCCTAGTAACCAGATTTGGTAAGGGTGAACTGCTGCCACCTTGTGGCCGTTTCACACAACAGCAGCTTTAATCCCAACGCTAATGGTCAGTTGATATTCAAAATCATTGCAGGCCTGTAAATGACACCTGCCCTGAAAACAAATCCTGGGGTCACATATCGACCAAAAATTTCAAAGGACGTCCATATTTCAAAACGACCGTTTCAAAAGGCATATTTTACGCACATTAGTCTTCTGCTTCTTTTCCTTTCTTTCCTTTTTTGTTAAAAAAAACGGGAATGAAAAAAGGCATCCCTCAGGATGGGTGAAAATCGTTGCAAACGAATCAATGGACACAGGTTTAATCTCCAATATATATAAATAGCTCATGCAGCTTAATATTAAAAAAAACAAACAACCCAAAATAAAATGGGCAGAAGATCTAAAGAGACGTTTCTTCAAAGGAGACACAGAGATGGCCAAGACGCCCATGAAAAGCTGCTCAACAGCACTAATTATTAGAGAAATGCAAATCAAAACTACAATGAGGTATCACCTCACACCTGTTAGAATCGGCATCATCAGAAAATCTACAAACAACCAATTCTGGGGAGGGTGTGGACAAAAGGAGCCCTCTTCCACTATTGGTGGGAATGTAAATTGATACAGTCACTATGGAGAACAGTATGGAGTTTCCTTAAAAAAACTAGAAATAGAATTACCATCTGATCCAGCAATCCCACTTCTGGGCATATACCCAGAGAAAACCGTATTTCAAAAAGGCACATTCACCACAATGTTCGTTGCAGCACTATTTACAATAGCCAGGTAATGGAAGCAACCTAAATGCCCACAGACAGATGAATGGATAAAGATGTGGTACATATATAAAATGGAATATGACTCGGCCATAAAAAGGAATGAAACTGGGTCATTTGTAGAGACATCGATGGATCGAGAGACTGTCATACAGAATGAAGTAAGTCAGAAAGAGGAAAACAAATATTGTATATTAATGCATATATGTGGAGCCTAAAAATGGTACAGATGAACTGGTTTGCAGGGAAGAAATAGAGACACAGAGGTAGAGAACAAACGTATGGACACCAAGTGTGGGAAGCCATGGGGTGGTGGTGGTGGGATGAGTTGGGAGATTGGGATTGACCTGTATACATGTATATGCATAAAATACATAACTAATAATAACGTGCTGTATAAAAACATAAATAAAATTAAATTTCAAAATTTTAAAAAATAAAATTTAAAAATAAAACAGAAAAAATTCTTCCCGTCACACAGATGTATTTATAGGAATGAATTATTTCCATGCTTATATTTATAAATACATAAAAGAGGAATAAAATCTAACTTGAACCAAAAAAGAAAAAAAAATTGAACCCACGAGGTATACAGAGGAAAACCCTATCAGGTCACTTGCTCCAGTGGTAAACAATTCTGAAATTGGTCAGAGGTGGGGAACCATCTCCCATACAGCCAGCAACCCACCCCCCACGCAAGGAGCGTCCTCATTGCAAAGCTGGGGGACCATGCCGAGGCATCTGTGAGTAAACGTGAGCTGAGCCCCAGGCCAGCTGCTGCTGAACTGTTCCCACCCTTTCCAGGTAAAACACCTGAATATGTACAAGGGCTTGAAAGCCTAGAGGAAGGACCATGGAGCCACACCAGCGACAGCACGCAGGCCAACTTGGTGCCTGCAGGCCAGCCAGCGTGGTCCTGGACCCTGGCGCTCTTCCAGAAGCTTTCCATTGCCCTGCCTGGGATACCCCTCCTGTCCCGGCCCCCACTGCTTTTTTTCCTTCCTCACCTCTGTCCCGAGAGAAATTCCAGCGGAAGGTATGGGTGACACATCCTCTTCTTTACAGGCGGCAGCCTGGCAACTCCTGCAGAAAGGCCAGCAGAACCCCACTCACACCGGGCCACCCACAAAGCTGTGGCCCCTCACTCCCTCCCACCAGCACAGCCCCGAGACTGCTGACGGGGCAGAGAATATGGAGTCAGGCACAGCTTCAGGGGCTATTGCTGCCTGGAGCGCTGTTTATATTGACCTCAACGAGGCACACCTGGGGAGGGCGGGCCGGCAGGGTAAGGCTGCCCAGGTCAGCTAATCCACAACCCTCAGGGAATCACATTGTTGAAAATGGACCCCGCTAAGGCAGAAGAGAAGCCAAGGGAAAAAAGGACCCAATGCCATTTGCAGCACCGTAGATGAGTCTAGAAGTAATCACGTGACTTGTAGTAAGTCAGAAAGTGAAAGACACATATCATATCATATCACTTATAGGTGTTACCTAAAAATGGATACCAGGGCAGATATTTCCACGGAGAAGGGCAATCACAGATTCATTAAACAAACTTATGGTTCACCAATGGAAAGGTGTGAGGATAGGTTTCATTACGATATCGGGGTTAACAGACATATACAAACACAGGTGACATATATAATCACCAAAGACCTACAGAATACCAAGAGAGGACTACTCAACATTCTGTCATAACGTACATGGGAAAAGGATCCCAAGAAGAACAGTCATCTGTATATGTGTAAAAGAACCCCATCTTCCACACCTACAACAAGCCAAACATTGTAATCAAACTTGCTGTAATAAAAAATAAAAACTTAAATTAAAAACACGAACAAGAAGTAGTGAGACAAACGTGAGGGGCTTTCTCCTGGTACATTCCATTCTAAACTCCAACCTAGAACACCACTTCCACTGAGGCTCTCTTGCCCTAGTAACCAGATTTGGTAAGGGTGAACTGCTGCCACCTTGTGGCCGTTTCACACAACAGCAGCTTTAATCCCAACGCTAATGGTCAGTTGATATTCAAAATCATTGCAGGCCTGTAAATGACACCTGCCCTGAAAACAAATCCTGGGGTCACATATCGACCAAAAATTTCAAAGGACGTCCATATTTCAAAACGACCGTTTCAAAAGGCATATTTTACGCACATTAGTGTTCTGCTTCTTTTCCTTTCTTTCCTTTTTTGTTAAAAAAAACGGGAATGAAAAAAGGCATCCCTCAGGATGGGTGAAAATCGTTGCAAACGAATCAATGGACACAGGTTTAATCTCCAATATATATAAATAGCTCATGCAGCTTAATATTAAAAAAAACAAACAACCCAAAATAAAATGGGCAGAAGATCTAAAGAGACGTTTCTTCAAAGGAGACACAGAGATGGCCAAGACGCCCATGAAAAGCTGCTCAACAGCACTAATTATTAGAGAAATGCAAATCAAAACTACAATGAGGTATCACCTCACACCTGTTAGAATCGGCATCATCAGAAAATCTACAAACAACCAATTCTGGGGAGGGTGTGGACAAAAGGAGCCCTCTTCCACTATTGGTGGGAATGTAAATTGATACAGTCACTATGGAGAACAGTATGGAGTTTCCTTAAAAAAACTAGAAATAGAATTACCATCTGATCCAGCAATCCCACTTCTGGGCATATACCCAGAGAAAACCGTATTTCAAAAAGGCACATTCACCACAATGTTCGTTGCAGCACTATTTACAATAGCCAGGTAATGGAAGCAACCTAAATGCCCACAGACAGATGAATGGATAAAGATGTGGTACATATATAAAATGGAATATGACTCGGCCATAAAAAGGAATGAAACTGGGTCATTTGTAGAGACATCGATGGATCGAGAGACTGTCATACAGAATGAAGTAAGTCAGAAAGAGGAAAACAAATATTGTATATTAATGCATATATGTGGAGCCTAAAAATGGTACAGATGAACTGGTTTGCAGGGAAGAAATAGAGACACAGAGGTAGAGAACAAACGTATGGACACCAAGTGTGGGAAGCCATGGGGTGGTGGTGGTGGGATGAGTTGGGAGATTGGGATTGACCTGTATACATGTATATGCATAAAATACATAACTAATAATAACGTGCTGTATAAAAACATAAATAAAATTAAATTTCAAAATATTAAAAAATAAAATTTAAAAATAAAACAGAAAAAATTCTTCCCGTCACACAGATGTATTTATAGGAATGAATTATTTCCATGCTTATATTTATAAATACATAAAAGAGGAATAAAATCTAACTTGAACCAAAAAAGAAAAAAAAATTGAACCCACGAGTTATACAGAGGAAAACCCTATCAGGTCACTTGCTCCAGTGGTAAACAATTCTGAAATTGGTCAGAGGTGGGGAACCATCTCCCATACAGCCAGCAACCCACCCCCCACGCAAGGAGCGTCCTCATTGCAAAGCTGGGGGACCGTGCCGAGGCATCTGTGAGTAAACGTGAGCTGAGCCCCAGGCCAGCTGCTGCTGAACTGTTCCCACCCTTTGCAGGTAAAACACCTGAATATGTACAAGGGCTTGAAAGCCTAGAGGAAGGACCATGGAGCCACACCAGCGACAGCACGCAGGCCAACTTGGTGCCTGCAGGCCAGCCAGCGTGGTCCTGGACCCTGGCGCTCTTCCAGAAGCTTTCCATTGCCCTGCCTGGGATACCCCTCCTGTTCCGGCCCCCACTGCTTTTTTTCCTTCCTCACCTCTGTCCGGAGAGAAATTCCAGCGGAAGGTATGGGTGACACATCCTCTTCTTTACAGGCGGCAGCCTGGCAACTCCTGCAGAAAGGCCAGCAGAACCCCACTCACACCGGGCCACCCACAAAGCTGTGGCCCCTCACTCCCTCCCACCAGCACAGCCCCGAGACTGCTGACGGGGCAGAGAATATGGAGTCAGGCACAGCTTCAGGGGCTATTGCTGCCTGGAGCGCTGTTTATATTGACCTCAACGAGGCACACCTGGGGAGGGCGGGCCGGCAGGGTAAGGCTGCCCAGGTCAGCTAATCCACAACCCTCAGGGAATCACATTGTTGAAAATGGACCCCGCTAAGGCAGAAGAGAAGCCAAGGGAAAAAAGGACACAATGCCATTTGCAGCACCGTAGATGAGTCTAGAAGTAATCACGTGACTTGTAGTAAGTCAGAAAGTGAAAGACACATATCATATCATATCACTTATAGGTGTTACCTAAAAATGGATACCAGGGCAGATATTTCCACGGAGAAGGGCAATCACAGATTCATTAAACAAACTTATGGTTCACCAATGGAAAGGTGTGAGGATAGGTTTCATTACGATATCGGGGTTAACAGACATATACAAACACAGGTGACATATATAATCACCAAAGACCTACAGAATACCAAGAGAGGACTACTCAACATTCTGTCATAACGTACATGGGAAAAGGATCCCAAGAAGAACAGTCATCTGTATATGTGTAAAAGAACCCCATCTTCCACACCTACAACAAGCCAAACATTGTAATCAAACTTGCTGTAATAAAAAATAAAAACAAATTAAAAACACGAACAAGAAGTAGTGAGACAAACGTGAGGGGCTTTCTCCTGGTACATTCCATTCTAAACTCCAACCTAGAACACCACTTCCACTGAGGCTCTCTTGCCCTAGTAACCAGATTTGGTAAGGGTGAACTGCTGCCACCTTGTGGCCGTTTCACACAACAGCAGCTTTAATCCCAACGCTAATGGTCAGTTGATATTCAAAATCATTGCAGGCCTGTAAATGACACCTGCCCTGAAAACAAATCCTGGGGTCACATATCGACCAAAAATTTCAAAGGACGTCCATATTTCAAAACGACCGTTTCAAAAGGCATATTTTACGCACATTAGTGTTCTGCTTCTTTTCCTTTCTTTCCTTTTTTGTTAAAAAAAACGGGAATGAAAAAAGGCATCCCTCAGGATGGGTGAAAATCGTTGCAAACGAATCAATGGACACAGGTTTAATCTCCAATATATATAAATAGCTCATGCAGCTTAATATTAAAAAAAACAAACAACCCAAAATAAAATGGGCAGAAGATCTAAAGAGACGTTTCTTCAAAGGAGACACAGAGATGGCCAAGACGCCCATGAAAAGCTGCTCAACAGCACTAATTATTAGAGAAATGCAAATCAAAACTACAATGAGGTATCACCTCACACCTGTTAGAATCGGCATCATCAGAAAATCTACAAACAACCAATTCTGGGGAGGGTGTGGACAAAAGGAGCCCTCTTCCACTATTGGTGGGAATGTAAATTGATACAGTCACTATGGAGAACAGTATGGAGTTTCCTTAAAAAAACTAGAAATAGAATTACCATCTGATCCAGCAATCCCACTTCTGGGCATATACCCAGAGAAAACCGTATTTCAAAAAGGCACATTCACCACAATGTTCGTTGCAGCACTATTTACAATAGCCAGGTAATGGAAGCAACCTAAATGCCCACAGACAGATGAATGGATAAAGATGTGGTACATATATAAAATGGAATATGACTCGGCCATAAAAAGGAATGAAACTGGGTCATTTGTAGAGACATCGATGGATCGAGAGACTGTCATACAGAATGAAGTAAGTCAGAAAGAGGAAAACAAATATTGTATATTAATGCATATATGTGGAGCCTAAAAATGGTACAGATGAACTGGTTTGCAGGGAAGAAATAGAGACACAGAGGTAGAGAACAAACGTATGGACACCAAGTGTGGGAAGCCATGGGGTGGTGGTGGTGGGATGAGTTGGGAGATTGGGATTGACCTGTATACATGTATATGCATAAAATACATAACTAATAATAACGTGCTGTATAAAAACATAAATAAAATTAAATTTCAAAATTTTAAAAAATAAAATTTAAAAATAAAACAGAAAAAATTCTTCCCGTCACACAGTTGTATTTATAGGAATGAATTATTTCCATGCTTATATTTATAAATACATAAAAGAGGAATAAAATCTAACTTGAACCAAAAAAGAAAAAAAAAAATTGAACCCACGAGTTATACAGAGGAAAACCCTATCACGGCACTTGCTCCAGCGGTAAACAATTCTGAAATTGGTCAGAGGTGGGGAACCATCTCCCAGACAGCCAGCCACCCACCCCCCAGACAAGGAGCGTCCTCATTGAAAAGCTGGGGGACCGTGCCGAGGCATCTGTGAGTAAACGTGAGCTGAGCCCCAGGCCAGCTGCTTCTGATCTGTTCCCACCCTTTCCAGGTAAAACACCTGAATATGTACAAGGGCTTGAAAGCCTAGAGGAAGGACCGTGGAGCCACACCAGCGACAGCACGCAGGCCAACTTGGTGCCTGCAGGCCAGCCAGCGTGGTCCTGGCCCCGGGCGCTCTTCCAGAAGCTTTGCATTGCCCTGCCTGAGATACCCCTCCTGTCCCGGCCCCCACTGCTTTTTTCCTTCCTCACCTCTGTCCGGAGAGAAATTCCAGCGGAAGGTATGGGTGACACATCCTCTTCTTTACAGGCGGCAGCCTGGCAACTCCTGCAGAAAGGCCAGCAGAACCCCACTCACACAGGGCCACCCACAAAGCTGTGGCCCCTCACTCCCTCCCACCAGCACAGCCCCGAGACTGCTGACGGGGCAGAGAATATGGAGTCAGGCACAGCTCCAGGGGCTATTGCTGCCTTGAGCGCTGTTTATATTGACCTCAACGAGGCACACCTGGGGAGGGCGGGCCGGCAGGGTAAGGCTGCCCAGGTCAGCTAATCCACAACCCTCAGGGAATCACATTGTTGAAAATGGACCCCGCTAAGGCAGAAGAGAAGCCAAGGGAAAAAAGGACACAATGCCATTTGCAGCACCGTAGATGAGTCTAGAAGTAATCACGTGACTTGTAGTAAGTCAGAAAGTGAAAGACACATATCATATCATATCACTTATAGGTGTTACCTAAAAATGGATACCAGGGCAGATATTTCCACGGAGAAGGGCAATCACAGATTCATTAAACAAACTTATGGTTCACCAATGGAAAGGTGTGAGGATAGGTTTCATTACGATATCGGGGTTAACAGACATATACAAACACAGGTGACATATATAATCACCAAAGACCTACAGAATACCAAGAGAGGACTACTCAACATTCTGTCATAACGTACATGGGAAAAGGATCCCAAGAAGAACAGTCATCTGTATATGTGTAAAAGAACCACATCTTCCACTCCTACAACAAGCCAAACATTGTAATCAAACTTGCTGTAATAAAAAATAAAAACTTAAATTAAAAACACGAACAAGAAGTAGTGAGACAAACGTGAGGGGCTTTCTCCTGGTACATTCCATTCTAAACTCCAATCTAGAACACCACTTCCACTGAGTCTCTCTTGCCCTAGTAACCAGATTTGGTAAGGGTGAACTGCTGCCACCTTGTGGCCGTTTCACACAACAGCAGCTTTAATCCCAACGCTAATGGTCAGTTGATATTCAAAATCATTGCAGACCTGTAAATGACACCTGCCCTGAAAACAAATCCTGGGGTCACATATCGACCAAAAAATTCAAAGGACGTCCATATTTCAAAACGACCATTTCAAAAGGCATATTTTACGCACATTAGTGTTCTGCTTCTTTTCCTTTCTTTCCTTTTTTGTTAAAAAAAACGGGAATGGAAAAAGGCATCCCTCAGGATGGGTGAAAATCGTTGCAAACGAATCAATGGACACAGGTTTAATCTCCAATATATATAAATAGCTCATGCAGCTTAATATTAAAAAAACAAACAACCCAAAATAAAATGGGCAGAAGATCTAAAGAGACGTTTCTTCAAAGGAGACACAGAGATGGCCAAGACGCCCATGAAAAGCTGCTCAACAGCACTAATTATTAGAGAAATTCAAATCAAAACTACAATGAGGTATCACCTCACACCTGTTAGAATCGGCATCATCAGAAAATCTACAAACAACCAATTCTGGGGAGGGTGTGGACAAAAGGAGCCCTCTTCCACTATTGGTGGGAATGTAAATTGATACAGTCACTATGGAGAACAGTATGGAGTTTCCTTAAAAAAACTAGAAATAGAATTACCATCTGATCCAGCAATCCCACTTCTGGGCATATACCCAGAGAAAACCGTATTTCAAAAAGGCACATTCACCACAATGTTCGTTGCAGCACTATTTACAATAGCCAGGTAATGGAAGCAACCTAAATGCCCACAGACAGATGAATGGATAAAGATGTGGTACATATATAAAATGGAATATGACTCGGCCATAAAAAGGAATGAAACTGGGTCATTTGTAGAGACATCGATGGATCGAGAGACTGTCATACAGAATGAAGTAAGTCAGAAAGAGGAAAACAAATATTGTATATTAATGCATATATGTGGAGCCTAAAAATGGTACAGATGAACTGGTTTGCAGGGAAGAAATAGAGACACAGAGGTAGAGAACAAACGTATGGACACCAAGTGTGGGAAGCCATGGGGTGGTGGTGGTGGGATGAGTTGGGAGATTGGGATTGACCTGTATACATGTATATGCATAAAATACATAACTAATAATAACGTGCTGTATAAAAACATAAATAAAATTAAATTTCAAAATTTTAAAAAATAAAATTTAAAAATAAAACAGAAAAAATTCTTCCCGTCACACAGTTGTATTTATAGGAATGAATTATTTCCATGCTTATATTTATAAATACATAAAAGAGGAATAAAATCTAACTTGAACCAAAAAAGAAAAAAAAAATTGAACCCACGAGTTATACAGAGGAAAACCCTATCACGGCACTTGCTCCAGCGGTAAACAATTCTGAAATTGGTCAGAGGTGGGGAACCATCTCCCAGACAGCCAGCCACCCACCCCCCAGACAAGGAGCGTCCTCATTGAAAAGCTGGGGGACCGTGCCGAGGCATCTGTGAGTAAACGTGAGCTGAGCCCCAGGCCAGCTGCTTCTGATCTGTTCCCACCCTTTCCAGGTAAAACACCTGAATATGTACAAGGGCTTGAAAGCCTAGAGGAAGGACCGTGGAGCCACACCAGCGACAGCACGCAGGCCAACTTGGTGCCTGCAGGCCAGCCAGCGTGGTCCTGGCCCCGGGCGCTCTTCCAGAAGCTTTGCATTGCCCTGCCTGAGATACCCCTCCTGTCCCGGCCCCCACTGCTTTTTTCCTTCCTCACCTCTGTCCGGAGAGAAATTCCAGCGGAAGGTATGGGTGACACATCCTCTTCTTTACAGGCGGCAGCCTGGCAACTCCTGCAGAAAGGCCAGCAGAACCCCACTCACACAGGGCCACCCAGAAAGCTGTGGCCCCTCACTCCCTCCCACCAGCACAGCCCCGAGACTGCTGACGGGGCAGAGAATATGGAGTCAGGCACAGCTTCAGGGGCTATTGCTGCCTTGAGCGCTGTTTATATTGACCTCAACGATGCACACCTGGGGAGGGCGGGCCGGCAGGGTAAGGCTGCCCAGGTCAGCTAATCCACAACCCTCAGGGAATCACATTGTTGAAAATGGACCCCGCTAAGGCAGAAGAGAAGCCAAGGGAAAAAAGGACACAATGCCATTTGCAGCACCGTAGATGAGTCTAGAAGTAATCACGTGACTTGTAGTAAGTCAGAAAGTGAAAGACACATATCATATCATATCACTTATAGGTGTTACCTAAAAATGGATACCAGGGCAGATATTTCCACGGAGAAGGGCAATCACAGATTCATTAAACAAACTTATGGTTCACCAATGGAAAGGTGTGAGGATAGGTTTCATTACGATATCGGGGTTAACAGACATATACAAACACAGGTGACATATATAATCACCAAAGACCTACAGAATACCAAGAGAGGACTACTCAACATTCTGTCATAACGTACATGGGAAAAGGATCCCAAGAAGAACAGTCATCTGTATATGTGTAAAAGAACCACATCTTCCACTCCTACAACAAGCCAAACATTGTAATCAAACTTGCTGTAATAAAAAATAAAAACTTAAATTAAAAACACGAACAAGAAGTAGTGAGACAAACGTGAGGGGCTTTCTCCTGGTACATTCCATTCTAAACTCCAATCTAGAACACCACTTCCACTGAGTCTCTCTTGCCCTAGTAACCAGATTTGGTAAGGGTGAACTGCTGCCACCTTGTGGCCGTTTCACACAACAGCAGCTTTAATCCCAACGCTAATGGTCAGTTGATATTCAAAATCATTGCAGGCCTGTAAATGACACCTGCCCTGAAAACAAATCCTGGGGTCACATATCGACCAAAAAATTCAAAGGACGTCCATATTTCAAAACGACCATTTCAAAAGGCATATTTTACGCACATTAGTGTTCTGCTTCTTTTCCTTTCTTTCCTTTTTTGTTAAAAAAAACGGGAATGGAAAAAGGCATCCCTCAGGATGGGTGAAAATCGTTGCAAACGAATCAATGGACACAGGTTTAATCTCCAATATATATAAATAGCTCATGCAGCTTAATATTAAAAAAACAAACAACCCAAAATAAAATGGGCAGAAGATCTAAAGAGACGTTTCTTCAAAGGAGACACAGAGATGGCCAAGACGCCCATGAAAAGCTGCTCAACAGCACTAATTATTAGAGAAATTCAAATCAAAACTACAATGAGGTATCACCTCACACCTGTTAGAATCGGCATCATCAGAAAATCTACAAACAACCAATTCTGGGCAGGGTGTGGACAAAAGGAGCCCTCTTCCACTATTGGTGGGAATGTAAATTGATACAGTCACTATGGAGAACAGTATGGAGTTTCCTTAAAAAAACTAGAAATAGAATTACCATCTGATCCAGCAATCCCACTTCTGGGCATATACCCAGAGAAAACCGTATTTCAAAAAGGCACATTCACCACAATGTTCGTTGCAGCACTATTTACAATAGCCAGGTAATGGAAGCAACCTAAATGCCCACAGACAGATGAATGGATAAAGATGTGGTACATATATAAAATGGAATATTACTCGGCCAAAAAAAGGAATGAAACTGGGTCATTTGTAGAGACATCGATGGATCGAGAGACTGTCATACAGAATGAAGTAAGTCAGAAAGAGGAAAACAAATATTGTATATTAATGCATATATGTGGAGCCTAAAAATGGTACAGATGAACTGGTTTGCAGGGAAGAAATAGAGACACAGAGGTAGAGAACAAACGTATGGACACCAAGTGTGGGAAGCCATGGGGTGGTGGTGGTGGGATGAGTTGGGAGATTGGGATTGACCTGTATACATGTATATGCATAAAATACATAACTAATAATAACGTGCTGTATAAAAACATAAATAAAATTAAATTTCAAAATTTTAAAAAATAAAATTTAAAAATAAAACAGAAAAAATTCTTCCCGTCACACAGATGTATTTATAGGAATGAATTATTTCCATGCTTATATTTATAAATACATAAAAGAGGAATAAAATCTAACTTGAACCAAAAAAGAAAAAAAAATTGAACCCACGAGTTATACAGAGGAAAACCCTATCACGGCACTTGCTCCAGCGGTAAACAATTCTGAAATTGGTCAGAGGTGGGGAACCATCTCCCATACAGCCAGCCACCCACCCCCCAGACAAGGAGCGTCCTCATTGAACAGCTGGGGGACCGTGCCGAGGCATCTGTGAGTAAACGTGAGCTGAGCCCCAGGCCAGCTGCTGCTGATCTGTTCCCACCCTTTCCAGGTAAAACACCTGAATATGTACAAGTGCTTGAAAGCCTAGAGGAAGGACCGTGGAGCCACACCAGCGACAGCACGCAGGCCAACTTGGTGCCTGCAGGCCAGCCAGCGTGGTCCTGTCCCCGGGCGCTCTTCCAGAAGCTTTCCATTGCCCTGCCTGAGATACCCCTCCTGTCCCGGACCCCACTGCTTTTTTCCTTCCTCACCTCTGTCCGGAGAGAAATTCCAGCGGAAGTTATGGGTGACACATCCTCTTCTTTACAGGCGGCAGCCTGGCAACTCCTGCAGAAAGGCCAGCAGAACCCCACTCACACCGGGCCACCCACAAAGCTGTGGCCCCTCACTCCCTCCCACCAGCACAGCCCCGAGACTGCTGACGGGGCAGAGAATATGGAGTCAGGCACAGCTTCAGGGGCTATTGCTGCCTGGAGCTCTGTTTATATTGACCTCAACGAGGCACACCTGGGGAGGGCGGGCCGGCAGTGTAAGGCTGCCCAGGTCACCTAATCCACAACCCTCAGGGAATCACATTGTTGAAAATGGACCCCGCTAAGGCAGAAGAGAAGCCAAGGGAAAAAAGGACACAATGCCATTTGCAGCACCGTAGATGAGTCTAGAAGTAATCACGTGACTTGTAGTAAGTCAGAAAGTGAAAGACACATATCATATCATATCACTTATAGGTGTTACCTAAAAATGGATACCAGGGCAGATATTTCCACGGAGAAGGGCAATCACAGATTCATTAAACAAACTTATGGTTCACCAATGGAAAGGTGTGAGGATTGGTTTCATTACGATATCGGGGTTAACAGACATATACAAACACAGGTGACATATATAATCACCAAAGACCTACAGAATACCAAGAGAGGACTACTCAACATTCTGTCATAACGTACATGGGAAAAGGATCCCAAGAAGAACAGTCATCTGTATATGTGTAAAAGAACCACATCTTCCACTCCTACAACAAGCCAAACATTGTAATCAAACTTGCTGTAATAAAAAATAAAAACTTAAATTAAAAACACGAACAAGAAGTAGTGAGACAAACGTGAGGGGCTTTCTCCTGGTACATTCCATTCTAAACTCCAATCTAGAACACCACTTCCACTGAGTCTCTCTTGCCCTAGTAACCAGATTTGGTAAGGGTGAACTGCTGCCACCTTGTGGCCGTTTCACACAACAGCAGCTTTAATCCCAACGCTAATGGTCAGTTGATATTCAAAATCATTGCAGGCCTGTAAATGACACCTGCCCTGAAAACAAATCCTGGGGTCACATATCGACCAAAAAATTCAAAGGACGTCCATATTTCAAAACGACCGTTTCAAAAGGCATATTTTACGCACATTAGTGTTCTGCTTCTTTTCCTTTCTTTCCTTTTTTGTTAAAAAAAACGGGAATGGAAAAAGGCATCCCTCAGGCTGGGTGAAAATCGTTGCAAACGAATCAATGGACACAGGGTTAATCTCCAATATATATAAACAGCTCATGCAGCTTAATATTAAAAAAACAAACAACCCCCCAAAAAATGGGCAGAAGATCTAAAGAGACGTTTCTTCAAAGGAGACACAGAGATGGCCAAGACGCACATGAAAAGCTGCTCAACAGCACTAATTATTAGAGAAATGCAAATCAAAACTACAATGAGGTATCACCTCACACCTGTTAGAATCGGCATCATCAGAAAATCTACAAACAACCAATTCTGGGGAGGGTGTGGACAAAAGGAGCCCTCTTCCACTATTGGTGGGAATGTAAATTGATACAGTCACTATGGAGAACAGTATGGAATTTCCTTAAAAAAACTAGAAATAGAATTACCATCTGATCCAGCAATCCCACTTCTGGGCATATACCCAGAGAAAACCGTATTTCAAAAAGGCACATTCACCACAATGTTCGTTGCAGCACTATTTACAATAGCCAGGTAATGGAAGCAACCTAAATGCCCACAGACAGATGAATGGATAAAGATGTGGTACATATATAAAATGGAATATGACTCGGCCATAAAAAGGAATGAAACTGGGTCATTTGTAGAGACATCGATGGATCGAGAGACTGTCATACAGAATGAAGTAAGTCAGAATGAGGAAAACAAATATTGTATATTAATGCATATATGTGGAGCCTAAAAATGGTACAGATGAACTGGTTTGCAGGGAAGAAATAGAGACACAGAGGTAGAGAACAAACGTATGGACACCAAATGTGGGAAGCCATGGGGTGGTGGTGGTGGGATGAGTTGGGAGTTTGGGATTGACCTGTATACATGTATATACATAAAATACATAACTAATAATAACGTGCTGTATAAAGAATGAATAAAATTAAATTTCAAAATTTTAAAAAATAAAATTTAAAAATAAAACAGAAAAAATTCTTCCCATCACACAGATGTATTTATAGGAAAGAAATATTTCCATGCTTATATCTATAAATACATAAAAGGGGAATAAAATCTAACTTGAACCATAAAAGAAAAAAAAAACCTGAACCCAGGAGTTATACAGAGGAAAACCCTATCAGGGCACTTGCTCCAGTGGTAAACAATTCTGAAATTGGTCAGAGGTGGGGAACCATCTCCCATACAGCCAGCAACCCACCCCCAACGCAAGGAGCGTCCTCATTGCAAAGCTGGTGGACCGTGCCGAGGCCTCTGTGAGTAAACGTGAGCTGAGCCCCAGGCCAGCTGCTGCTGAACTGTTCCCACCCTTTCCAGGTAAAACACCTGAATATGTACAAGGGCTTGAAAGCCTAGAGGAAGGACCGTGGAGCCACACCAGCGACAGCACGCAGTCCAACTTGGTGCCTGCAGGCCAGCCAGCGTGGTCCTGGACCCTGGCGCTCTTCCAGAAGCTTTCCATTGCCCTGCCTGAGATACCCCTCCTGTCCCGGCCCCCACTGCTTTTTTCCTTCCTCACCTCTGTCCGGAGAGAAATTCCAGCGGAAGGTATGGGTGACACATCCTCTTCTTTACAGGCGGCAGCCTGGCAACTCCTGCAGAAAGGCCAGCAGAACCCCACTCAAACCGGGCCACCCACAAAGCTGTGGCCCCTCACTCCCTCCCACGAGCACAGCCCCGAGACTGCTGATGGGGCAGAGAATATGGAGTCAGGCACAGCTTCAGGGGCTATTGCTGCCTGGAGCTCTGTTTATATTGACCTCAACGAGGCACACCTGGGGAGGGCGGGCCGGCAGGGTAAGGCTGCCCAGGTCAGCTAATCCACAACCCTCAGGGAATCACATTGTTGAAAATGGACCCCGCTAAGGCAGAAGAGAAGCCAAGGGATAAAAGGACACAATGCCATTTGCAGCACCGTAGATGAGTCTAGAAGTAATCACGTGACTTGTAGTAAGTTAGAAAGTGAAAGACACATATCATATCATATCACTTATAGGTGTTACCTAAAAATGGATACCAGGGCAGATATTTCCACGGAGAAGGGCAATCACAGATTCATTAAACAAACTTATGGTTCACCAATGGAAAGGTGTGAGGATAGGTTTCATTACGATATCGGGGTTAACAGACATATACAAACACAGGTGACATATATAATCACCAAAGACCTACAGAATACCAAGAGAGGACTACTCAACATTCTGTCATAATGTACATGGGAAAAGGATCCCAAGAAGAACAGTCATCTGTATATGTGTAAAAGAACCCCATCTTCCACACCTACAACAAGCCAAACATTGTAATCAAACTTGCTGTAATAAAAAATAAAAACTTAAATTAAAAACACGAACAAGAAGTAGTGAGACAAACGTGAGGGGCTTTCTCCTGGTACATTCCATTCTAAACTCCAACCTAGAACACCACTTCCACTGAGGCTCTCTTGCCCTAGTAACCAGATTTGGTAAGGGTGAACTGCTGCCACCTTGTGGCCGTTTCACACAACAGCAGCTTTAATCCCAACGCTAATGGTCAGTTGATATTCAAAATCATTGCAGGCCTGTAAATGACACCTGCCCTGAAAACAAATCCTGGGGTCACATATCGACCAAAAAATTCAAAGGACGTCCATATTTCAAAACGACCGTTTCAAAAGGCATATTTTACGCACATTAGTGTTCTGCTTCTTTTCCTTTCTTTCCTTTTTTGTTAAAAAAAACGGGAATGAAAAAAGGCATCCCTCAGGATGGGTGAAAATCGTTGCAAACGAATCAATGGACACAGGTTTAATCTCCAATATATATAAATAGCTCATGCAGCTTAATATTAAAAAAAACAAACAACCCAAAATAAAATGGGCAGAAGATCTAAAGAGACGTTTCTTCAAAGGAGACACAGAGATGGCCAAGACGCACATGAAAAGCTGCTCAACAGCACTAATTATTAGAGAAATGCAAATCAAAACTACAATGAGGTTTCACCTCACACCTGTTAGAATCGGCATCATCAGAAAATCTACAAACAACCAATTCTGGGGAGGGTGTGGACAAAAGGAGCCCTCTTCCACTATTGGTGGGAATGTAAATTGATACAGTCACTATGGAGAACAGTATGGAGTTTCCTTAAAAAAACTAGAAATAGAATTACCATCTGATCCAGCAATCCCACTTCTGGGCATATACCCAGAGAAAACCGTATTTCAAAAAGGCACATTCACCACAATGTTCGTTGCAGCACTATTTACAATAGCCAGGTAATGGAAGCAACCTAAATGCCCACAGACAGATGAATGGATAAAGATGTGGTACATATATAAAATGGAATATGACTCGGCCATAAAAAGGAATGAAACTGGGTCATTTGTAGAGACATCGATGGATCGAGAGACTGTCATACAGAATGAAGTAAGTCAGAATGAGGAAAACAAATATTGTATATTAATGCATATATGTGGAGCCTAAAAATGGTACAGATGAACTGGTTTGCAGGGAAGAAATAGAGACACAGAGGTAGAGAACAAACGTATGGACACCAAATGTGGGAAGCCATGGGGTGGTGGTGGTGGGATGAGTTGGGAGTTTGGGATTGACCTGTATACATGTATATACATAAAATACATAACTAATAATAACGTGCTGTATAAAGAATGAATAAAATTAAATTTCAAAATTTTAAAAAATAAAATTTAAAAATAAAACAGAAAAAATTCTTCCCATCACACAGATGTATTTATAGGAAAGAAATATTTCCATGCTTATATCTATAAATACATAAAAGGGGAATAAAATCTAACTTGAACCATAAAAGAAAAAAAAAACCTGAACCCAGGAGTTATACAGAGGAAAACCCTATCAGGGCACTTGCTCCAGTGGTAAACAATTCTGAAATTGGTCAGAGGTGGGGAACCATCTCCCATACAGCCAGCAACCCACCCCCAACGCAAGGAGCGTCCTCATTGCAAAGCTGGTGGACCGTGCCGAGACCTCTGTGAGTAAACGTGAGCTGAGCCCCAGGCCAGCTGCTGCTGAACTGCTCCCACCCTTTCCAGGTAAAACACCTGAATATGTACAAGGGCTTGAAAGCCTAGACGAAGGACCGTGGAGCCACACCAGCGACAGCACGCAGGCCAACTTGGTGCCTGCAGGCCAGCCAGCGTGGTCCTGGACCCTGGCGCTCTTCCAGAAGCTTTCCATTGCCCTGCCTGAGATACCCCTCCTGTCCCGGCCCCCACTGCTTTTTTCCTTCCTCACCTCTGTCCGGAGAGAAATTCCAGCGGAAGGTATGGGTGACACATCCTCTTCTTTACAGGCGGCAGCCTGGCAACTCCTGCAGAAAGGCCAGCAGAACCCCACTCAAACCGGGCCACCCACAAAGCTGTGGCCCCTCACTCCCTCCCACGAGCACAGCCCCGAGACTGCTGATGGGGCAGAGAATATGGAGTCAGGCACAGCTTCAGGGGCTATTGCTGCCTGGAGCTCTGTTTATATTGACCTCAACGAGGCACACCTGGGGAGGGCGGGCCGGCAGGGTAAGGCTGCCCAGGTCAGCTAATCCACAACCCTCAGGGAATCACATTGTTGAAAATGGACCCCGCTAAGGCAGAAGAGAAGCCAAGGGATAAAAGGACACAATGCCATTTGCAGCACCGTAGATGAGTCTAGAAGTAATCACGTGACTTGTAGTAAGTTAGAAAGTGAAAGACACATATCATATCATATCACTTATAGGTGTTACCTAAAAATGGATACCAGGGCAGATATTTCCACGGAGAAGGGCAATCACAGATTCATTAAACAAACTTATGGTTCACCAATGGAAAGGTGTGAGGATAGGTTTCATTACGATATCGGGGTTAACAGACATATACAAACACAGGTGACATATATAATCACCAAAGACCTACAGAATACCAAGAGAGGACTACTCAACATTCTGTCATAATGTACATGGGAAAAGGATCCCAAGAAGAACAGTCATCTGTATATGTGTAAAAGAACCCCATCTTCCACACCTACAACAAGCCAAACATTGTAATCAAACTTGCTGTAATAAAAAATAAAAACTTAAATTAAAAACACGAACAAGAAGTAGTGAGACAAACGTGAGGGGCTTTCTCCTGGTACATTCCATTCTAAACTCCAACCTAGAACACCACTTCCACTGAGGCTCTCTTGCCCTAGTAACCAGATTTGGTAAGGGTGAACTGCTGCCACCTTGTGGCCGTTTCACACAACAGCAGCTTTAATCCCAACGCTAATGGTCAGTTGATATTCAAAATCATTGCAGGCCTGTAAATGACACCTGCCCTGAAAACAAATCCTGGGGTCACATATCGACCAAAAAATTCAAAGGACGTCCATATTTCAAAACGACCGTTTCAAAAGGCATATTTTACGCACATTAGTGTTCTGCTTCTTTTCCTTTCTTTCCTTTTTTGTTAAAAAAAACGGGAATGAAAAAAGGCATCCCTCAGGATGGGTGAAAATCGTTGCAAACGAATCAATGGACACAGGTTTAATCTCCAATATATATAAATAGCTCATGCAGCTTAATATTAAAAAAAACAAACAACCCAAAATAAAATGGGCAGAAGATCTAAAGAGACGTTTCTTCAAAGGAGACACAGAGATGGCCAAGACGCCCATGAAAAGCTGCTCAACAGCACTAATTATTAGAGAAATGCAAATCAAAACTACAATGAGGTATCACCTCACACCTGTTAGAATCGGCATCATCAGAAAATCTACAAACAACCAATTCTGGGGAGGGTGTGGACAAAAGGAGCCCTCTTCCACTATTGGTGGGAATGTAAATTGATACAGTCACTATGGAGAACAGTATGGAGTTTCCTTAAAAAAACTAGAAATAGAATTACCATCTGATCCAGCAATCCCACTTCTGGGCATATACCCAGAGAAAACCGTATTTCAAAAAGGCACATTCACCACAATGTTCGTTGCAGCACTATTTACAATAGCCAGGTAATGGAAGCAACCTAAATGCCCACAGACAGATGAATGGATAAAGATGTGGTACATATATAAAATGGAATATGACTCGGCCATAAAAAGGAATGAAACTGGGTCATTTGTAGAGACATCAATGGATCGAGAGACTGTCATACAGAATGAAGTAAGTCAGAAAGAGGAAAACAAATATTGTATATTAATGCATATATGTGGAGCCTAAAAATGGTACAGATGAACTGGTTTGCAGGGAAGAAATAGAGACACAGAGGTAGAGAACAAACGTATGGACACCAAGTGTGGGAAGCCATGGGGTGGTGGTGGTGGGATGAGTTGGGAGATTGGGATTGACCTGTATACATGTATATGCATAAAATACATAACTAATAATAACGTGCTGTATAAAAACATAAATAAAATTAAATTTCAAAATTTTAAAAAATAAAATTTAAAAATAAAACAGAAAAAATTCTTCCCGTCACACAGATGTATTTATAGGAATGAATTATTTCCATGCTTATATTTATAAATACATAAAAGAGGAATAAAATCTAACTTGAACCAAAAAAGAAAAAAAAATTGAACCCACGAGTTATACAGAGGAAAACCCTATCAGGGCACTTGCTCCAGTGGTAAACAATTCTGAAATTGGTCAGAGGTGGGGAACCATCTCCCATACAGCCAGCAACCCACACCCCACGCAAGGAGCGTCCTCATTGCAAAGCTGGTGGACCGTGCCGAGGCCTCTGTGAGTAAACGTGAGCTGAGCCCCAGGCCAGCTGCTGCTGAACTGTTCCCACCCTTTCCAGGTAAAACACCTGAATATGTACAAGGGCTTGAAAGCCTAGAGGAAGGACCGTGGAGCCACACCAGCGACAGCACGCAGGCCAACTTGGTGCCTGCAGGCCAGCCAGCGTGGTCCTGGACCCTGGCGCTCTTCCAGAAGCTTTCCATTGCCCTGCCTGAGATACCCCTCCTGTCCCGGCCCCCACTGCTTTTTTCCTTCCTCACCTCTGTCCGGAGAGAAATTCCAGCGGAAGGTATGGGTGACACATCCTCTTCTTTACAGGCGGCAGCCTGGCAACTCCTGCAGAAAGGCCAGCAGAACCCCACTCACACCGGGCCACCCACAAAGCTGTGGCCCCTCACTCCCTCCCACGAGCACAGCCCCGAGACTGCTGATGGGGCAGAGAATATGGAGTCAGGCACAGCTTCAGGGGCTATTGCTGCCTGGAGCTCTGTTTATATTGACCTCAACGAGGCACACCTGGGGAGGGCGGGCCGGCAGGGTAAGGCTGCCCAGGTCAGCTAATCCACAACCCTCAGGGAATCACATTGTTGAAAATGGACCCCGCTAAGGCAGAAGAGAAGCCAAGGGAAAAAAGGACCCAATGCCATTTGCAGCACCGTAGATGAGTCTAGAAGTAATCACGTGACTTGTAGTAAGTCAGAAAGTGAAAGACACATATCATATCATATCACTTATAGGTGTTACCTAAAAATGGATACCAGGGCAGATATTTCCACGGAGAAGGGCAATCACAGATTCATTAAACAAACTTATGGTTCACCAATGGAAAGGTGTGAGGATAGGTTTCATTACGATATCGGGGTTAACAGACATATACAAACACAGGTGACATATATAATCACCAAAGACCTACAGAATACCAAGAGAGGACTACTCAACATTCTGTCATAACGTACATGGGAAAAGGATCCCAAGAAGAACAGTCATCTGTATATGTGTAAAAGAACCCCATCTTCCACACCTACAACAAGCCAAACATTGTAATCAAACTTGCTGTAATAAAAAATAAAAACAAATTAAAAACACGAACAAGAAGTAGTGAGACAAACGTGAGGGGCTTTCTCCTGGTACATTCCATTCTAAACTCCAACCTAGAACACCACTTCCACTGAGGCTCTCTTGCCCTAGTAACCAGGTTTGGTAAGGGTGAACTGCTGCCACCTTGTGGCCGTTTCACACAACAGCAGCTTTAATCCCAACGCTAATGGTCAGTTGATATTCAAAATCATTGCAGGCCTGTAAATGACACCTGCCCTGAAAACAAATCCTGGGGTCACATATCGACCAAAAATTTCAAAGGACGTCCATATTTCAAAACGACCGTTTCAAAAGGCATATTTTACGCACATTAGTGTTCTGCTTCTTTTCCTTTCTTTCCTTTTTTGTTAAAAAAAACGGGAATGAAAAAAGGCATCCCTCAGGATGGGTGAAAATCGTTGCAAACGAATCAATGGACACAGGTTTAATCTCCAATATATATAAATAGCTCATGCAGCTTAATATTAAAAAAAACAAACAACCCAAAATAAAATGGGCAGAAGATCTAAAGAGACGTTTCTTCAAAGGAGACACAGAGATGGCCAAGACGCCCATGAAAAGCTGCTCAACAGCACTAATTATTAGAGAAATGCAAATCAAAACTACAATGAGGTATCACCTCACACCTGTTAGAATCGGCATCATCAGAAAATCTACAAACAACCAATTCTGGGGAGGGTGTGGACAAAAGGAGCCCTCTTCCACTATTGGTGGGAATGTAAATTGATACAGTCACTATGGAGAACAGTATGGAGTTTCCTTAAAATAACTAGAAATAGAATTACCATCTGATCCAGCAATCCCACTTCTGGGCATATACCCAGAGAAAACCGTATTTCAAAAAGGCACATTCACCACAATGTTCGTTGCAGCACTATTTACAATAGCCAGGTAATGGAAGCAACCTAAATGCCCACAGACAGATGAATGGATAAAGATGTGGTACATATATAAAATGGAATATTACTCGGCCATAAAAAGGAATGAAACTGGGTCATTTGTAGAGACATCGATGGATCGAGAGACTGTCATACAGAATGAAGTAAGTCAGAAAGAGGAAAACAAATATTGTATATTAATGCATATATGTGGAGCCTAAAAATGGTACAGATGAACTGCTTTGCAGGGAAGAAATAGAGACACTGAGGTAGAGAACAAACGTATGGACACCAAGTGTGGGAAGCCATGGGGTGGTGGTGGTGGGATGAGTTGGGAGTTTGGGATTGACCTGTATACATGTATATACATAAAATACATAACTAATAATAACGTACTGTATAAAAAAATAAATAAAATTAAATTTCAAAATTTTAAAAAATAAAATTTAAAAATAAAACAGAAAAAATTTCTCCCATCACACGGATGTATTTATAGGAAAGAATTATTTCCATGCTTATATCTATAAATACATAAAAGGGGAATAAAATCTAACTTGAACCAAAAAAGAAAAAAAAAACCTGAACCCAGGAGTTATACAGAGGAAAACACTATCAGGGCACTTGCTCCAGTGGTAAACAATTCTGAAATTGGTCAGAGGTGGGGAACCATCTCCCATACAGCCAGCAACCCACCCCCCACGCAAGGAGCGTCCTCATTGCAAAGCTGGGGGACCGTGCCGAGGCATCTGTGAGTAAACGTGAGCTGAGCCCCAGGCCAGCTGCTGCTGAACTGTTCCCACCCTTTCCAGGTAAAACACCTGAATATGTACAAGGGCTTGAAAGCCTACAGGAAGGACCGTGGAGCCACACCAGCGACAGCACACAGGCCAACTTGGTGCCTGCAGGCCAGCCAGCGTGGTCCTGGCCCCGGCGCTCTTCCAGAAGCATTCCATTGCCCTGCCTGAGATACCCATCCTGTCCCGGCCCCTACTGCTTTTTTCCTTCCTCACCTCTGTCCGGAGAGAAATTCCAGCGGAAGGTATGGGTGACACATCCTCTTCTTTACAGGCGGCAGCCTGGCAACTCCTGCAGAAAGGCCAGCAGAACCCCACTCACACCGGGCCACCCACAAAGCTGTGGCCCCTCACTCCCTCCCACCAGCACAGCCCCGAGACTGCTGACGGGGCAGAGAATATGGAGTCAGGCACAGCTTCAGAGGCTACTGCTGCCTGGAGCGCTGTTTATATTGACCTCAACGAGGCACACCTGGGGAGGGCAGGCCGGCAGGGTAAGGCTGCCCAGGTAAGCTAATCCACAACCCTCAGGGAATCACATTGTTGAAAATGGACCCCGCAAAGGCAGAAGAGAAGCCAAGGGAAAAAAGGACAAAATGCCATTTGCAGCCCTGTAGATGAGTCTAGAAGTAATCACGTGACTTGTAGTAAGTCAGAAAGTGAAAGACACATATCATATCACTTAGAGGTGTTACCTAAAAATGGATACCAGGGCAGATATTTCCACGGAGAAGGGCAATCACAGATTCATTAAACAAACTTATGGTTCACCAATGGAAAGGTGTGAGGATTGGTTTCATTACGATATCGGGGTTAACAGACATATACAAACACAGGTGACATATATAATCACCAAAGACCTACAGAATACCAAGAGAGGACTACTCAACATTCTGTCATAACGTACATGGGAAAAGGATCCCAGGAAGTAAAGACATGTCTATATGTGTAAAAGAACCACATCTTCCACACCTACAACAAGCCAAACATTGTAATCAAACTTGCTGTAATAAAAAATAAAAAATTAAATTAAAAACACGAACAAGAAGTAGTGAGACAAACGTGAGGGGCTTTCTCCTGGCACATTCCATTCTAAACTCCAATCTAGAACACCACTTCCACTGAGGCTCTCTTGCCCTAGTAACCAGATTTGGTAAGGGTGAACTGCTGCCACCTTGTGGCCGTTTCACACAACAGCAGCTTTAATCCCAGCGCTAATGGTCAGTTGATATTCAAAATCATTGCAGGCCTGTAAATGACACCTGCCTTGAAAACCAATCCTGGGGTCACATATCAACCAAAAAATTCAAAGGACGTCCATATTTCAAAAGGACCGTTTCAAAAGGCATATTTTACGCACATTAGTGTTCTGCTTCTTTTCCTTTCTTTCCTTTTTTGTTAATAAACACGGGAATGGAAAAAGGAATCCCTCAGAATGGGCGAAAATCGTTGCAGACGAATCAATGGACAGAGATTTAATCTCATATATATATAAACAGCTCATGCAGCTTAATATTAAAAAAAACAAACCACCCAAAAAAAAATGGGCAGATCTAAAGAGACGTTTCTTCAAAGGAGACACAGAGATGGCCAAGACGCACATGAAAAGCTGCTCAACAGCACTAATTATTAGAGAAATTCAAATCAAAACTACAATGAGGTATCACCTCACACCTGTTAGAATCGGCATCATCAGAAAATCTACAAACAACCAATTCTGGGGAGGGTGTGGACAAAAGGAGCCCTCTTACACTATTGGTGGGAATGTAAATTGATACAGTCACTATGGAGAACAGTATGGAGTTTCCTTAAAAAAATTAGAAATAAAATTACCATCTGATCCAGCAATCCCACTTCTGGGCATATACCCAGAGAAAACCGTATTTCAAAAAGGCACATTCACCACAATGTTCATTGCAGCACTATTTACAATAGCCAGGTAATGGAAGCAACCTAATTGCCCACAGACAGATGAATGGATAAAGAGGTGGTACATATATAAAATGGAATATTACTCGGCCATAAAATGGAATGAAACTGGGTCATTTGTAGAGACATCGATGGATCGAGAGACTGTCATACAGAATGAAGTAAGTCAGAAAGAGGAAAACAAATATTGTATATTAATGCATATATGTGGAACCTAAAAAAATGGTACAGATGAACTGGTTTGCAGGGAAGAAATAGAGACACAGAGGTAGAGAACAAACGTATGGACACCAAGTGTGGGAAGCCATGGGGTGGTGGTGCTGGGATGAGTTGGGAGATTGGGATTGACCTGTATACATGTATATGCATAAAATACATAACTAATAATAACCTGCTGTATAAAAACATAAATAAAATTAAATTTCAAAATTAAAAAAAAATTAAATTTAAAAATAAAACAGAAAAAATTCTTCCCGTCACACAGATGTATTTATAGGAATGAATTATTTCCATGCTTATATTTATAATTAGATAAAAGAGGAATAAAATCTAACTTGAACCATAAAAGAAAAAAAAAGTGAACCCACGAGTTATACAGAGGTAAAGCCTATCACGGCACTTGCTCCAGTGGTAAACAATTCTGAAATTGGTCAGAGGTGGGGAACCATCTCCCATACAGCCAGCAACCCACCCCCCACGCAAGGAGCGTCCTCATTGCAAAGCTGGGGGACCGTGCCGAGGCATCTGTGAGTAAACGTGAGCTGAGCCCTAGGCCAGCTGCTGCTGAACTGTTCCCACCCTTTCCAGGTAAAACACCTGAATATGTACAAGGGCTTGAAAGCCTAGAGGAAGGACAGTGGAGCCACACCAGCGACAGCACGCAGGCCAACATGGTGCATGAAGGCCAGCCAGCGTGGTCCTGGACCCTGGCGCTCTTCCAGAAGCTTTCCATTGCCCTGCCTAATATACCCCTCCTGTCCCGGCCCCCACTGCTTTTTTCCATCCTCACCTCTGTCCGGAGAGAAATTCCAGTAGAAGGTATGTGTGACACATCCTCTTCTTTACAGGCGGCAGCCTGGCAACTCCTGCAGATAGGCCAGCAGAACCCCACTCACACCGGGCCACCCACAAAGCTGTGGCCCCTCACTCCCTCCCACCAGCACAGCCCCGAGACTGCTGACGGGGCAGAGAATATGGAGTCAGGCACAGCTTCAGGGGCTATTGCTGCCTGGAGCGCTGTTTATATTGATCTCAAGGAGGCACACCTGGGGAGGGCGGGCCGGCAGGGTAAGGCTGCCCAGGTCTGCTAATCCACAACCCTCAGGGAATCACATTGTTGAAAATGGACCCCGCTAAGCAAAAGAGAAGCCGAGGGAAAAAAGGACACAATGCCATTTGCAGCCCAGTAGATGAGTCTAGAAGTAATCACGTGACTTGTAGTAAGTCAGAAAGTGAAAGACACATATCATATCATATCACTTATAGGTGTTACCTAAAAATGGATACCAGGGCAGATATTTCCACGGAGAAGGGCAATCACAGATTCATTAAACAAACTTATGGTTCACCAATGGAAAGGTGTGAGGATTGGTTTCATTACGATATCGGGGTTAACAGACATATACAATCACAGGTGACATATATAATCACCAAAGACCTACAGAATACCAAGAGAGGACTACTCAACATTCTGTCATAACGTACATGGGAAAAGGATCCCAGGAAGAACAGACATCTGTATATGTGTAAAAGAACCACATCTTCCATACCTACAACAAGCCAAACATTTTAATCAAACTTGCTGTAATAAAAAATAAAAAAACTTAAATTAAAAACACGAACAAGAAGTAGTGAGACAAACGTGAGGGGCTTTCTCCTGGCACATTCCATTCTAAACTCCCATCTAGAACACCACTTCCACTGAGGCTCTCTTGCCCTAGTAACCAGATTTGGTAAGGGTGAACTGCTGCCACCTTGTGGCCGTTTCACACAACAGCAGCTTTAATCCCAACACTAATGGTCAGTTGATATTGAAAATCATTGCAGACCTGTAAATGACACCTGCCCTGAAAACAAATCCTGGGGTCACATATCGACCAAAAAATTCAAAGGACGTCCATATTTCAAAACGACCGTTTCAAAAGGCATATTTTACGCGCATTAGTGTTCTGCTTCTTTTCCTTTCTTTCCTTTTTTGTTAAAAAACACGGGAATGGAAAAAGGCATCCCACAGAATGGGCGAAAATCGTTGCAGACGAATCAATGGACAGAGGTTTAATCTCCAATATATATAAACAGCTCATGCAGCTTAATATTAAAAAAACAAACAACCCAATACAAAAATGGGCAGAAGATCTAAAGAGACGTTTCTTCAAAGGAGACAGAGAGATGGCCAAGACGCACATGAAAAGCTGCTCAACAGCACTAATTATTAGAGAAATGCAAATCAAAACTACAATGAGGTATCACCTCACACCTTTTAGAATCGGCATCATAAGAAAATCTACAAACAACCAATTCTGGGGAGGGTGTGGACAAAAGGAGCCCTCTTCCACTATTGGTGGGAATGTAAATTGATACAGTCACTATGGAGAACAGTATGGAGTTTCCTTAAAAAAACTAGATATAGAATTACCATCTGATCCAGCAATCCCACTTCTGGGCATATACCCAGAGAAAACCGTAAATCAAAAAGGCACATTCACCACAATGTTCATTGCAGCACTATTTACAATAGCCAGGTAATGGAAGCAACCTAAATGCCCACAGACAGATGAATGGATAAAGATGTGGTACATATATGAAATGGAATATTACTCGGCCATAAAAAGGAATGAAACTGTGTCATTTGTAGAGACACCGATGGATCGAGAGACTGTCATACAGAATGAAGTACGTCAGAAAGAGGAAAACAAATATTGTATATTAATGCATATATGTGGAGCCTAAAAATGGTACAGATGAACTGGTTTGCAGGGAAGAAATAGAGACACAGAGGTAGAGAACAAACGTATGGACACCAAGTGTGGGAAGCCATGGTGTGGTGGTGGTGGGATGAGTTGGGAGTTTGGGATTGACCTCTATACATGTATATGCATAAAATACATAACTAATAATAACGTGCTGTATAAAAAATATAAATAAAATTAAATTTCAAAATTTTAAAAAATAAAATTTAACAATAAAACTCAAAAATGTTCTTCCCGTCACACAGATGTATTTATAGGAATGAATTATTTCCATGCTTATATATATAAATACACAAAAGAGGAATAAAATCAAACTTGAACCATAAAAGAAAAAAAAAAAATTGAACCCACGAGTTATACAGAGGAAAAGCCTATCACGGCACTTGCTCCAGTGGTAAACAATTCTGAAATTGGTCAGAGGTGGGGAACCATCTCCCATACAGCCAGCAACACACCCCCCACGCAAGGAGCGTCCTCACTGCAAAGCTGGGGGACCGTGCCGAGGCATCTGTGAGTAAACGTGAGCTGAGCCCCAGGCCAGCTGCTGCTGAACTGTTCCCACCCTTTCCACGTAAAACACCTGAATATGTACAAGGGCTTGAAAGCCTAGAGGAAGGACCATGGAGCCACACCAGTGACAGCACGCAGGCCAACTTGGTGCCTGCAGGACAGCCAGGGTTGTCCTGACCCTGGGCGCTCTTCCAGAAGCTTTCCATTGCCCTGCCTGAGAAACCCCTCCTGTCCCGGCCCCCACTGCTTTTTTCCTTCCTCACCTCTGTCCGGAGAGAAATTCCAGCGGAAGGTATGGGTGACACAACCTCTTCTTTACAGGCGGCAGCCTGGCAACTCCTGCAGAAAGGCCAGCAGAACCCCACTCACAGCGGGCCACCCACAAAGCTGTGGCCCCTCACTCCCTCCCACCAGCACAGCCCCGAGACTGCTGACTGGGCAGAGAATATGGAGTCAGGCACAGCTTCAGGGGCTATTGCTGCCTGGAGCGCTCTTTATATTGACCTCAACGAGGCACACCTGGGGAGGGCGGGCCGGCAGGGTAAGGCTGCCCAGGTCAGCTAATCCAAAATCCTCAAGGAATCACATTGTTGAAAATGGACCTCGCTAAGGCAGAAGAGAAGCCAAGAGAAAAAAGGACACAATGCCATTTGCAGCACCGTAGATGAGTCTAGAAGTAATCACGTGACTTGTAGTAAGTCAGAAAGTGGAAGACACATATCATATCATATCAGTTATAGGTGTTACCTAAAAATGGATACCAGGGCAGATATTTCCACGGAGAAGGGCAATCACAGATTCATTAAACAAACTTATGGTTCACCAATGCGAAGGTGTGAGGATTGGTTTCATTACGATATCGGGGTTAACTGACATATACAAACACAGGTGACATATATAATCACCAAAGACCTACAGAATACCAAGAGAGGACTACTCAACATTCTGTCATAAGGTACATGGGAAAAGGATCCCAGGAAGAACAGACATCTGTATATGTGTAAAAGAACCACATCTTCCACACCTACAACAAGCCAAACATTGTAATCAAACTTGCTGTAAGAAAAAATAAAAAATTAAATTAAAAACACGAACAAGAAGTAGTGAGACAAACGTGAGGGGCTTTCTCCTGGCACATTCCATTCTAAACTCCAATCTAGAACAACACTTCCACTGAGGCTCTCTTGCCCTATTAACCAGATTTGGTAAGGGTGAACTGCTGCAACCTTGTGGCCGTTTCACACAACAGCAGCTTTAATCCCAACGCTAATGGTCAGTTGATATTCAAAATCATTGCAGGCCTGTAAATGACACCTGCCCTGAAAACAAATCCTGGGGTCACATATCGACCAAAATATTCAAAGGACGTCCATATTTCAAAACGACCGTTTCAAAAGGCATATTTTACGCACATTAGTTTTCTGCTTTTTATCCTTTCTTTCCTTTTTTTGTTAAAAAAAGCGGGAATGGAAAAAAGCATCCCTCAGAATGGTCGAAAATCATTGCAGACGAATCAATGGACAGAGGTTTAATCTCCAATATATATAAACAGCTCATGCAGCTTAATATTAAAAAAACAAACAACCCAAAAAAATGGGCAGAAGATCTAAAGAGACGTTTCTTCAAAGGAGACACAGAGATGGCTAAGACGCACATGAAAAGCTGCTCAACAGCACTAATTATTAGAGAAATACAAATCAAAACTACAATGAGGTTTCACCTCACACCTGTAAGAATCGGCATCATCAGAAAATCTACAAACAACCAATTCTGGGGAGGGTGTGGACAAAAGGAGCCCTCTTCCACTATTGGTGGGAATGTAAAGTGATACAGTGACTATGGAGTACATTATGGAGTTTCCTTAAAAAAACTAGAAATAGAATTACCATCTGATCCAGCAATCCCACTTCTGGGCATATCCCCAGAGGAAACCGTAAATCAAAAAGGCACATTCACCACAATGTTCATTGCAGCACTATTTACAATAGCCAGGTAATGGAAGCAACCTAAATGCCCACAGACAGATGAATGGATAAAGATGTGGTACATATATGAAATGGAATATTACTCGGCCATAAAAAGGAATGAAACTGGGTCATTTGTAGAGACATCGATGGATCGAGAGACTGTCATACAGAATGAAGTAAGTCAGAAAAAGGAAAACAAATATTGTATATTAATGCATATATGTGGAGCCTAAAAATGGTACAGATGAACTGGTTTGCAGGGAAGAAATAGAGACACAGAGGTAGAGAACAAATGTATGGACACCAAGTGTGGGAAGCCATGGGGTGGTGGTGGTGGGATGAGTTGGGAGTTTGGGATTGACCTGTGTACATGTATATGCATAAAATACATAACTAATAATAACGTGCTGTATAAAAAAATAAATAAAATTAAATTTCAAAATTTTAAAAAATAAAATTGAAAAATAAAACAGAAAAAAGTTCTTCCCGTCACACAGATGTATTTATAGGAATGAATTATTTCCATGCTTATATCTATAAATACATAAAAGAGGAATAAAATCTAACTTAAACCATAAAAGAAAAAAAAACCTGAACCCACGAGTTATACAGAGGAAAACCCTAACAGGGCACTTGCTCCAGTGGTAAACAATTCTGAAATTGGTCAGAGGTGGGGAACCATCTCCCATACAGCCATCAACCCACCCCCCACTCAAGGAGCGTCCTCATTGAAAAGCTGGGGGACCATGCCGAGGCATCTGTGAGTAAACGTGAGCTGAGCCCCAGGCCAGCTACTGCTGAACTGTTCCCACCCTTTCCAGGTAAAACACCTAAATATATACAAGGGCTTGAAAGCCTAGAGGAAGGACCGTGGAGCCACACCAGCGACAGCACACAGGCCAACTTGGTGCCTGCAGGCCAGCCAGGGTGGTCCTGGCCCCGGGCGCTCTTCCAGAAACTTTCCATTGCCCTGCCTGAGATACCCCTCCTGTCCCGGCCCCCACTGATTTTTCCTTCCTCACCTCTGTCCAAAGAGAAATTCCAGCAGAAAGTATGGGTGACACAACCTCTTCTTTACAGGCGGCAGCCTGGCAACTCCTGCAGAAAGGCCAGCAGAACCCCACTCACACCGGGCCACCCACAAAGCTGTGGCCCCTCACTCCCTCCCACCAGCACAGCCCCGAGACTGCTGACGGGGCAGAGAATATGGAGTCAGGCACAGCTTCAGGGGCTATTGCTGCCTGGAGCGCTGTTTATATTGACCTCAACGAGGCACACCTGGGGAGGGCGGGCCAGCAGGGTAAGGCTGCCCAGGTCAGCTAATCCACAACCCTCAGGGAATCACATTGTTGAAAATGAACCTCGCTAAGGCAGAAGAGAAGCCAAGGGAAAAAAGGACACAATGCCATTTGCAGCACCGTAGATGAGTCTAGAAGTAATCACGTGACTTGTAGTAAGTCAGAAAGTGGAAGACACATATCATATCATATCACTTATAGGTGTTACCTAAAAATGGATACCAGGGCAGATATTTCCACGGAGAAGGGCAATCACAGATTCATTAAACAAACTTATGGTTCACCAATGGAAAGGTGTGAGGATTGGTTTCATTACGATATCGGGGTTAACAGACATATACAAACACAGGTGACATATATAATCACCAAAGACCTACAGAATACCAAGAGAGGACTACTCAACATTCTGTCATAACGTACATGGGAAAAGGATCCCAGGAAGTAAAGACATGTCTATATGTGTAAAAGAACCACATCTTCCACACCTACAACAAGCCAAACATTGTAATCAAACTTGTTGTAATAAAAAATAAAAAATTAAATTAAAAACACGAACAAGAAGTAGTGAGACAAACGTGAGGGGCTTTCTCCTGGCACATTCCATTCTAAACTCCAATCTAGAACATCAATTCCACTGAGGCTCTCTTGCCCTAGTAACCAGATTTGGTAAGGGTGAACTGCTGCCACCTTGTGGCCGTTTCACACAACAGCAGCTTTAATCCCAACGCTAATGGTCAGTTGATATTCAAAATCATTGCAGGCCTGTAAATGACACCTGCCCTGAAAACAAATCCTGGGGTCACATATCGACCACAATATTCAAAGGACGTCCATATTTCAAAACGACCGTTTCAAAAGGCATATTTTACACACATTAGTGTTCTGCTTCTTTTCCTTTCTTTCCTTTTTTGTTAAAAAAAACGGGAATGGAAAAAAGCATCCCTCAGAATGGGCGAAAATCGTTGCAGACGAATCAATGGACAGAGGTTTAATCTCCAATATATATAAACAGCTCATGCAGCTTAATATTAAAAAAACAAACAACCCAAAAAAATGGGCAGAAGATCTAAAGAGACGTTTCTTCAAAGGAGACACAGAGATGGCCAAGACGCACATGAAAAGCTGCTCAACAGCACTAATTATTAGAGAAATACAAATCAAAACTACAATGAGGTTTCACCTCACACCTGTTAGAATCGGCATCATAAGAAAATCTACAAACAACCAATTCTGGGGAGGTTGTGGACAAAAGGAGCCCTCTTCCACTATTGGTGGGAATGTAAACTGATACAGTCACTATGGAGAACAGTATGGAGTTTCCTTAAAAATATTAGAAATCGAATTACCATCTGATCCACCAATCCCACTTCTGGGCATATACCCAGAGAAAACCGTATTTCAAAAAGGCACATTCACCACAGTGTTCGTTGCAGCACTATTTACAATAGCCAGGTAATGGAAGCAACCTAAATGCCCACAGACAGATGAATGGATAAAGATGTGGTACATATATAAAATGGAATATTACTCGGCCATTAAAAGGAATGAAACTGGGTCATTTGTAGAGACATCGATGGATCGAGAGACTGTCATACAGAATGAAGTAAGTCAGAAAGAGGAAAACAAATATTGTATATTAATGCATATATGTGGAGCATAAAAATGGTACAGATGAACTGGTTTGCAGGGAAGAAATAGAGACACAGAGGTAGAGAACAAACGTATGGATACCAAGTGTGGGAAGCCATGGGGTGGTGGTGGTGGGATGAGTTGAGAGATAGGGATTGACCTGTATACATGTATATTCATAAAATACATAACTAATAATAATGTGCTGTTTAAAAATATAAATAAAATTAAATTTCAAAATTTTAAAAAATAAAATTTAAAAATAAAACAGAAAAAAATTCTTCTCGTCACACAGATGTATTTATAGGAATGAATTATTTCCATGCTTATATCTACAAATACATAAAAGAGGAATAAAATCTAACTTGAACCATAAAAGAAAAAAAAAAAAACCTGAACCCACCAGTTATACACAGGAAAACCCTAGCAGGGCACTTGCTCCAGTGGTAAACAATTCTGAAATTGGTCAGAGGTGGGGAATCATCTCCCATACAGCCAGCAACCCACCCCCCACGCAAGGAGCGTCCTCATTGCAAAGCTGGGGGACCATGCCGAGGCATCTGTGAGTAAACGTGAGCTGAGCCCCAGGCCAGCTGCTGCTGAACTTTTCCCACCCTTTCCAGGTAAAACACCTGAATATGTACAAGGGCTTGAAAGCCTAGAGGAAGGACCGTGGAGCCACACCAGCGACAGCACGCAGGCCAACTTGGTGCCTGCAGGCCAGCCAGGGTGGTCGTCGCATGTAAAGCATAGTAAGAGGGGCACAACTTCGACAATGATGCACTTGGCCAAAAAGGGCGTATGCGTTTTCTCCTAAATATATTCAGGAGAAAACGCATACGCCCTATTTGGCCAAGCAAGCAAGCGGGCAATGCAAATCTGCACTGCAAAGATGTATCACTTCCCACGGGTCAAAAGGGATATCCACAAAATGTGTAAAAACCAGAAAGACAAGACAGGCCCTGGAGAACAGGGAGCCTTGTTATGCTGATGGGCGGGATGTAAGTTGCCAACTGCCTCACTGGAGGAGTGCATTGTGTTCCCTAAAACAAGTAAACAACAGAGCTACAGAGCCAAGGGCACTTCCAGTCTAGGGAATATACCTTGGGAAAACTGAAAATCAATAAGACAGAGCCACCCCCAAATTGAGGGCTGCACTGCTTACAAGAACCTCAACCTGGGTACACCTGAAATATCCCAGGAAATATAAAAATGGTTCAAAACTTTGTGGAACATACGAACGATGGAATATCCCTCAGGCATGAAATCAATGTCATAAGACCAGTAGCAGCAAAATGAGTGGATTCAGGTACGATGATTCTAAGTGAAAGAAGTCACACAGAAAAAGAAACTTATCATAAGATATCACTTAGGAAGATCCTGTAAACATGGCTACACATGAACGGAGTTAAGCAAGAGAACAGAGTCTCACATTTAGAAAACACTCTTATGCCTGCTTAAGGGGGAAGGAGAGGTGGGGTGATGCATCAAACCAGAGTTTGATATAAGCACAGGTACTGTTCCAAAAACCAACTATGGAATAGACAAGACCTACACCTTCCTCAGTGAAAGGGACTCAAAACCCCATATTTCCCGCAGAGGAATAGATCTGACTAGTAAGAATCTTAAAACCTATGTATTGATATGTCTCCGTAAGGGAATCAAGTGTGTCTAGACTGGCATAAACATGGCAGCGAGAATCAGCTCAAACCCACTCTAAAAAGGAATTTCAAAAACAGAACAAAGAAACAGGGAAATTCTTTACAATTCCTTCAGGGTCTCTGATGCAACCTGGAATGACCCTATCTATGATGACAGCTGGATGTGGCATGAGGCTGGACACTTGGGACTGAGAGGATTGGTGAGATTGGGTGAGCAAATGCAGACCCTTTAAAGCAATAATGCATGGCAACCATTCCATGGGTCCCACCTCTCCAGGTTGAAGGGAATATTACTACAGCTATAACATGTACGGGAAACCTAGAGAATGGACACACTGTGAATACGAAAGGTTTCTAAAACTCAACGAAGAGTCCCTCTCCTGGTGCTCTGGTTTGACTTTCCAACAGCTTTACTATCAATCTCCCAACTTGGAGAGACAGCCCCTTTAAGCTCCTGGTTCACACAGGTTGCCCATTTGGCAGAGGAGGAAAGGGAAGAGGGAGAACCAATGAGAGAGTAGCTGTTAGGCATTTGGATGGGCACATGTCACTCTAATTTCCCGGCAGGAAGAAGAATTAACCAAAGTCTCAGCCACCCACCGGGAACCAGTATAGGTCCTGAACCAAATGTTTGGACTTGCGTTCAGCTCACAAAAAACGAGTTGAAAAATGGAGCTCAGGGGCACAGCAATTCACAAACTGGCAGAGTAATCAAGGCCAACTATCGTCCAAAAATCTGTTGAGGGAAGGCAACGAGGCGGACTTGAATGCGAGGCAGAATAGCAGGAAACAGATTTCAAGAGGTACGTTAGAATCGCCTGTAAAGCACAGGAAGAGGGGCACAACTTCGACAATAATGCACTTGGCCAAAAAGGGCGTATGCGTTTTCTCCTGAATATATTCAGGAGAAAACGCATACGCCCTTTTTGGCCAAGCAAGCAAGCGGGCAATGCAAATCTGCACTACAAAGAAGTATCACTTCCCACCGGTCAAAAGGGACATCCACAAAATGTGTAAAAACCAGAAAGGCAAGACAGGCCCTGGAGAACAGGGAGCCTTGTTATGCTGATGGGCGGGATGTAAGTTGCCAACTGCCTCACTGGAGGAGTGCATTGTGTTCCCTAAAACAAGTAAACAACAGAGCTACAGAGCCAAGGGCACTTCCAGTCTAGGGAATATACCTTGGGAAAACTGAAAATCCATAAGACAGAGCCACCCCCAAATTGAGGGCTGCACTGCTTACAAGAACCTCAACCTGGGTACACCTGAAATATCCCAGGAAATATAAAAATGGTTCAAAACATTGTGGAACTTACGTACGATGGAATATCCCTCAGCCATGAAATCAATGTCATAAGACCAGTAGCAGCAAAATGAGTGGATTCAGGTACGATGATTCTAAGTGAAAGAAGTCACACAGAAAAAGAAACTTATCATAAGATATCACTTAGGAAGATCCTGTAAACATGGCAACACATGAACTGAGTTAGGAAAGAGAACAGAGTCTCACATTTAGAAAACACTCTTATGCCTGCTTAAGGGGGAAGGAGAGGTGGGGTGATGCATCAAACCAGAGTTTGATATAAGCACAGGTACTGTTCCAAAAACCAACTATGGAATAGACAAGACCTACACCTTCCTCAGTGAAAGGGACTCAAAACCCCATATTTCCCGCAGAGGAATAGATCTGACTAGTAAGAATCTTAAAACCTATGTATTGATATGTCTCCGTAAGGGAATCAAGTGTGTCTAGACTGGCATAAACATGGCAGCGAGAATCAGCTCAAACCCACTCTAAAAAGGAATTTCAAAAACAGAACAAAGAAACAGGGAAATTCTTTACAATTCCTTCAGGGTCTCTGATGCAACCTGGAATGACCCTATCTACGATGACAGCTGGATGTGGCATGAGGCTGGACACTTGGGACTGAGAGGATTGGTGAGATTGGGTGAGCAAATGCAGACCCTTTAAAGCAATAATGCATGGCAACCATTCCATGGGTCCCACCTCTCCAGGTTGAAGGGAATATTACTACAGCTATAACATGTACGGGAAACCTAGAGAATGGACACACTGTGAATATGAAAGGTTTCTAAAACTCAACGAAGAGTCCCTCTCCTGGTGCTCCGGTTTGACTTTCCAACAGCTTTACTATCAATCTCCCAACTTGGAGAGACAGCCCCTTTAAGCTCCTGGTTCACACAGGTTGCCCATTTGGCAGAGGAGGAAAGGGAAGAGGGAGAACCAATGAGAGAGTAGCTGTTAGGCATTTGGATGGGCACATGTCACTCTAATTTCCCGGCAGGAAGAAGAATTCACCAAAGTCTCAGCCACCCACCGGGAACCAGTATAGGTCCTGAACCAAATGTTTGGACTTGCGTTCAGCTCACAAAAAACGAGTTGAAAAATGGAGCTCAGGGGCACAGCAATTCACAAACTGGCAGAGTAATCAAGGCCAACTATCGTCCAAAAATCTGTTGAGGGAAGGCAACGAGGCGGACTTGAATGTGAGGCAGAATAGCAGGAAACAGATTTCAAGAGGTACGTTAGAATCGCCTGTAAAGCACAGGAAGAGGGGCACAACTTCGACAATGATGCACTTGGCCAAAAAGGGCGTATGCGTTTTCTCCTGAATATATTCAGGAGAAAACGCATACGCCCTTTTTGGCCAAGCAAGCAAGCGGGCAATGCAAATCTGCACTACAAAGAAGTATCACTTCCCAACGGTCAAAAGGGACATCCACAAAATGTGTAAAAACCAGAAAGGCAAGACAGGCCCTGGAGAACAGGGAGCCTTGTTATGCTGATGGGCGGGATGTAAGTTGCCAACTGCCTCACTGGAGGAGTGCATTGTGTTCCCTAAAACAAGTAAACAACAGAGCTACAGAGCCAAGGGCACTTCCAGTCTAGGGAATATACCTTGGGAAAACTGAAAATCCATAAGACAGAGCCACCCCCAAGTTGAGGGCTGCACTGCTTACAAGAACCTCAACCTGGGTACACCTGAAATATCCCAGGAAATATAAAAATGGTTCCAAACATTGTGGAACTTACGTACGATGGAATATCCCTCAGCCATGAAATCAATGTCATAAGACCAGTAGCAGCAAAATGAGTGGATTCAGGTACGATGATTCTAAGTGAAAGAAGTCACACAGAAAAAGAAACTTATCAAAAGATATCACTTAGGAAGATCCTGTAAACATGGCTACACATGAACTGAGTTAGGAAAGAGAACAGAGTCTCACATTTAGAAAACACTCTTATGCCTGCTTAAGGGGGAAGGAGAGGTGGGGTGATGCATCAAACCAGAGTTTGATATAAGCACAGGTACTGTTCCAAAAACCAACTATGGAATAGACAAGACCTACACCTTCCTCAGTGAAAGGGACTCAAAACCCCATATTTCCCGCAGAGGAATAGATCTGACTAGTAAGAATCTTAAAACCTATGTATTGATATGTCTCCGTAAGGGAATCAAGTGTGTCTAGACTGGCATAAACATGGCAGCGAGAATCAGCTCAAACCCACTCTAAAAAGGAATTTCAAAAACAGAACAAAGAAACAGGGAAATTCTTTACAATTCCTTCAGGGTCTCTGATGCAACCTGGAATGACCCTATCTACAATGACAGCTGGATGCGGCATGAGGCTGGACACTTGGGACTGAGAGGATTGGAGAGATTGGGTGAGCAAATGCAGACCCTTTATACCAATAATGCATGGCACCCATTCCATGATTCCCAACTCTCCAGGTTGAAGGGAATATTACTACAGCTTTAACATGTACGGGAAACCTAGAGAATGGACACACTGTGAATACGAAAGGTTTCTAAAACTCAACGAAGAGTCCCTCTCCTGGTGCTCCGGTTTGACTTTCCAACAGCTTAACTATCAATCTCCCAACTTGGAGAGACAGCCCCTTTAAGCTCCTGGTTCACACAGGTTGCCCATTTGGCAGAGGAAGAAAGGGAAGAGGGAGAACCAATGAGAGAGTAGCTGTTAGGCATTTGGATGGGCACATGTCACTCTAATTTCCCGGCAGGAAGAAGAATTAACCAAAGTCTCAGCCACCCACCGGGAACCAGTATAGGTCCTGAACCAAATGTTTGGACTTGCGTTCAGCTCACAAAAAACGAGTTGAAAAATGGAGCTCAGGGGCACAGCAATTCACAAACTGGCAGAGTAATCAAGGCCAACTATCGTCCAAAAATCTGTTGAGGGAAGGCAACGAGGCGGACTTGAATGCGAGGCAGAATAGCAGGAAACAGATTTCAAGAGGTACGTTAGAATCGCCTGTAAAGCACAGGAAGAGGGGCACAACTTCGACAATGATGCACTTGGCCAAAAAGGGCGTATGCGTTTTCTCCTGAATATATTCAGGAGAAAACGCATACGCCCTTTTTGGCCAAGCAAGCAAGCGGGCAATGCAAATCTGCACTACAAAGAAGTATCACTTCCCACCGGTCAAAAGGGACATCCACAAAATGTGTAAAAACCAGAAAGGCAAGACAGGCCCTGGAGAACAGGGAGCCTTGTTATGCTGATGGGCGGGATGTAAGTTGCCAACTGCCTCACTGGAGGAGTGCATTGTGTTCCCTAAAACAAGTAAACAACAGAGCTACAGAGCCAAGGGCACTTCCAGTCTAGGGAATATACCTTGGGAAAACTGAAAATCCATAAGACAGAGCCACCCCCAAATTGAGGGCTGCACTGCTTACAAGAACCTCAACCTGGGTACACCTGAAATATCCCAGGAAATATAAAAATGGTTCAAAACATTGTGGAACTTACGTACGATGGAATATCCCTCAGCCATGAAATCAATGTCATAAGACCAGTAGCAGCAAAATGAGTGGATTCAGGTACGATGATTCTAAGTGAAAGAAGTCACACAGGAAAAGAAACTTATCATAAGATATCACTTAGGAAGATCCTGTAAACATGGCTACACATGAACGGAGTTAGGCAAGAGAACAGAGTCTCACATTTAGAAAACACTCTTATGCCTGCTTAAGGGGGAAGGAGAGGTGGGGTGATGCATCAAACCAGAGTTTGATATAAGCACAGGTACTGTTCCAAAAACCAACTATGGAATAGACAAGACCTACACCTTCCTCAGTGAAAGGGACTCAAAACCCCATATTTCCCACAGAGGAATAGATCTGACTAGTAAGAATCTTAAAACCTATGTATTGATATGTCTCCGTAAGGGAATCAAGTGTGTCTAGACTGGCATAAACATGGCAGCGAGAATCAGCTCAAACCCACTCTAAAAAGGAATTTCAAAAACAGAACAAAGAAACAGGGAAATTCTTTACAATTCCTTCAGGGTCTCTGATGCAACCTGGAATGACCCTATCTACAATGACAGCTGGATGCGGCATGAGGCTGGACACTTGGGACTGAGAGGATTGGAGAGATTGGGTGAGCAAATGCAGACCCTTTATACCAATAATGCATGGCACCCATTCCATGATTCCCAACTCTCCAGGTTGAAGGGAATATTACTACAGCTTTAACATGTACGGGAAACCTAGAGAATGGACACACTGTGAATACGAAAGGTTTCTAAAACTCAACGAAGAGTCCCTCTCCTGGTGCTCCGGTTTGACTTTCCAACAGCTTAACTATCAATCTCCCAACTTGGAGAGACAGCCCCTTTAAGCTCCTGGTTCACACAGGTTGCCCATTTGGCAGAGGAAGAAAGGGAAGAGGGAGAACCAATGAGAGAGTAGCTGTTAGGCATTTGGATGGGCACATGTCACTCTAATTTCCCGGCAGGAAGAAGAATTCACCAAAGTCTCAGCCACCCACCGGGAACCAGTATAGGTCCTGAACCAAATGTTTGGACTTGCGTTCAGCTCACAAAAAACGAGTTGAAAAATGGAGCTCAGGGGCACAGCAATTCACAAACTGGCAGAGTAATCAAGGCCAACTATCGTCCAAAAATCTGTTGAGGGAAGGCAACGAGGCGGACTTGAATGCGAGGCAGAATAGCAGGAAACAGATTTCAAGAGGTACGTTAGAATCGCCTGTAAAGCACAGGAAGAGGGGCACAACTTCGACAATGATGCACTTGGCCAAAAAGGGCGTATGCGTTTTCTCCTGAATATATTCAGGAGAAAACGCATACGCCCTTTTTGGCCAAGCAAGCAAGCGGGCAATGCAAATCTGCACTACAAAGAAGTATCACTTCCCACCGGTCAAAAGGGACATCCACAAAATGTGTAAAAACCAGAAAGGCAAGACAGGCCCTGGAGAACAGGGAGCCTTGTTATGCTGATGGGCGGGATGTAAGTTGCCAACTGCCTCACTGGAGGAGTGCATTGTGTTCCCTAAAACAAGTAAACAACAGAGCTACAGAGCCAAGGGCACTTCCAGTCTAGGGAATATACCTTGGGAAAACTGAAAATCCACAAGACAGAGCCACCCCCAAATTGAGGGCTGCACTGCTTACAAGAACCTCAACCTGGGTACACCTGAAATATCCCAGGAAATATAAAAATGGTTCAAAACATTGTGGAACTTACGTACGATGGAATATCCCTCAGCCATGAAATCAATGTCATAAGACCAGTAGCAGCAAAATGAGTGGATTCAGGTACGATGATTCTAAGTGAAAGAAGTCACACAGGAAAAGAAACTTATCATAAGATATCACTTAGGAAGATCCTGTAAACATGGCTACACATGAACGGAGTTAGGCAAGAGAACAGAGTCTCACATTTAGAAAACACTCTTATGCCTGCTTAAGGGGGAAGGAGAGGTGGGGTGATGCATCAAACCAGAGTTTGATATAAGCACAGGTACTGTTCCAAAAACCAACTATGGAATAGACAAGACCTACACCTTCCTCAGTGAAAGGGACTCAAAACCCCATATTTCCCGCAGAGGAATAGATCTGACTAGTAAGAATCTTAAAACCTATGTATTGATATGTCTCCGTAAGGGAATCAAGTGTGTCTAGACTGGCATAAACATGGCAGCGAGAATCAGCTCAAACCCACTCTAAAAAGGAATTTCAAAAACAGAACAAAGAAACAGGGAAATTCTTTACAATTCCTTCAGGGTCTCTGATGCAACCTGGAATGACCCTATCTACGATGACAGCTGGATGTGGCATGAGGCTGGACACTTGGGACTGAGAGGATTGGTGAGATTGGGTGAGCAAATGCAGACCCTTTAAAGCAATAATGCATGGCCACCATTCCATGGGTCCCACCTCTCCAGGTTGAAGGGAATATTACTACAGCTATAACATGTACGGGAAACCTAGAGAATGGACACACTGTGAATACGAAAGGTTTCTAAAACTCAACGAAGAGTCCCTCTCCTGGTGCTCCGGTTTGACTTTCCAACAGCTTTACTATCAATCTCCCAACTTGGAGAGACAGCCCCTTTAAGCTCCTGGTTCACACAGGTTGCCCATTTGGCAGAGGAGGAAAGGGAAGAGGGAGAACCAATGAGAGAGTAGCTGTTAGGCATTTGGATGGGCACATGTCACTCTAATTTCCCGGCAGGAAGAAGAATTAACCAAAGTCTCAGCCACCCACCGGGAACCAGTATAGGTCCTGAACCAAATGTTTGGACTTGCGTTCAGCTCACAAAAAACGAGTTGAAAAATGGAGCTCAGGGGCACAGCAATTCACAAACTGGCAGAGTAATCAAGGCCAACTATCGTCCAAAAATCTGTTGAGGGAAGGCAACGAGGCGGACTTGAATGCGAGGCAGAATAGCAGGAAACAGATTTCAAGAGGTACGTTAGAATCGCCTGTAAAGCACAGGAAGAGGGGCACAACTTCGACAATGATGCACTTGGCCAAAAAGGGCGTATGCGTTTTCTCCTGAATATATTCAGGAGAAAACGCATACGCCCTTTTTGGCCAAGCAAGCAAGCGGGCAATGCAAATCTGCACTACAAAGAAGTATCACTTCCCACCGGTCAAAAGGGACATCCACAAAATGTGTAAAAACCAGAAAGGCAAGACAGGACCTGGAGAACAGGGAGCCTTGTTATGCTGATGGGCGGGATGTAAGTTGCCAACTGCCTCACTGGAGGAGTGCATTGTGTTCCCTAAAACAAGTAAACAACAGAGCTACAGAGCCAAGGGCACTTCCAGTCTAGGGAATATACCTTGGGAAAACTGAAAATCCATAAGACAGAGCCACCCCCAAATTGAGGGCTGCACTGCTTACAAGAACCTCAACCTGGGTACACCTGAAATATCCCAGGAAATATAAAAATGGTTCAAAACATTGTGGAACTTACGTACGATGGAATATCCCTCAGCCATGAAATCAATGTCATAAGACCAGTAGCAGCAAAATGAGTGGATTCAGGTACGATGATTCTAAGTGAAAGAAGTCACACAGAAAAAGAAACTTATCATAAGATATCACTTAGGAAGATCCTGTAAACATGGCTACACATGAACTGAGTTAGGAAAGAGAACAGAGTCTCACATTTAGAAAACACTCTTATGCCTGCTTAAGGGGGAAGGAGAGGTGGGGTGATGCATCAAACCAGAGTTTGATATAAGCACAGGTACTGTTCCAAAAACCAACTATGGAATAGACAAGACCTACACCTTCCTCAGTGAAAGGGACTCAAAACCCCATATTTCCCGCAGAGGAATAGATCTGACTAGTAAGAATCTTAAAACCTATGTATTGATATGTCTCCGTAAGGGAATCAAGTGTGTCTAGACTGGCATAAACATGGCAGCGAGAATCAGCTCAAACCCACTCTAAAAAGGAATTTCAAAAACAGAACAAAGAAACAGGGAAATTCTTTACAATTCCTTCAGGGTCTCTGATGCAACCTGGAATGACCCTATCTACAATGACAGCTGGATGCGGCATGAGGCTGGACACTTGGGACTGAGAGGATTGGAGAGATTGGGTGAGCAAATGCAGACCCTTTATAGCAATAATGCATGGCACCCATTCCATGATTCCCAACTCTCCAGGTTGAAGGGAATATTACTACAGCTTTAACATGTACGGGAAACCTAGAGAATGGACACACTGTGAATACGAAAGGTTTCTAAAACTCAACGAAGAGTCCCTCTCCTGGTGCTCCGGTTTGACTTTCCAACAGCTTAACTATCAATCTCCCAACTTGGAGAGACAGCCCCTTTAAGCTCCTGGTTCACACAGGTTGCCCATTTGGCAGAGGAAGAAAGGGAAGAGGGAGAACCAATGAGAGAGTAGCTGTTAGGCATTTGGATGGGCACATGTCACTCTAATTTCCCGGCAGGAAGAAGAATTCACCAAAGTCTCAGCCACCCACCGGGAACCAGTATAGGTCCTGAACCAAATGTTTGGACTTGCGTTCAGCTCACAAAAAACGAGTTGAAAAATGGAGCTCAGGGGCACAGCAATTCACAAACTGGCAGAGTAATCAAGGCCAACTATCGTCCAAAAATCTGTTGAGGGAAGGCAACGAGGCGGACTTGAATGCGAGGCAGAATAGCAGGAAACAGATTTCAAGAGGTACGTTAGAATCGCCTGTAAAGCACAGGAAGCGGGGCACAACTTCGACAATGATGCACTTGGCCAAAAAGGGCGTATGCGTTTTCTCCTGAATATATTCAGGAGAAAACGCATACGCCCTTTTTGGCCAAGCAAGCATGCGGGCAATGCAAATCTGCACTACAAAGAAGTATCACTTCCCACCGGTCAAAAGGGACATCCACAAAATGTGTAAAAACCAGAAACGCAAGACAGGCCCTGGAGAACAGGGAGCCTTGTTATGCTGATGGGCGGGATGTAAGTTGCCAACTGCCTCACTGGAGGAGTGCATTGTGTTCCCTAAAACAAGTAAACAACAGAGCTACAGAGCCAAGGGCACTTCCAGTCTAGGGAATATACCTTGGGAAAACTGAAAATCCACAAGACAGAGCCACCCCCAAATTGAGGGCTGCACTGCTTACAAGAACCTCAACCTGGGTACACCTGAAATATCCCAGGAAATATAAAAATGGTTCAAAACATTGTGGAACTTACGTACGATGGAATATCCCTCAGCCATGAAATCAATGTCATAAGACCAGTAGCAGCAAAATGAGTGGATTCAGGTACGATGATTCTAAGTGAAAGAAGTCACACAGGAAAAGAAACTTATCATAAGATATCACTTAGGAAGATCCTGTAAACATGGCTACACATGAACGGAGTTAAGCAAGAGAACAGAGTCTCACATTTAGAAAACACTCTTATGCCTGCTTAAGGGGGAAGGAGAGGTGGGGTGATGCATCAAACCAGAGTTTGATATAAGCACAGGTACTGTTCCAAAAACCAACTATGGAATAGACAAGACCTACACCTTCCTCAGTGAAAGGGACTCAAAACCCCATATTTCCCGCAGAGGAATAGATCTGACTAGTAAGAATCTTAAAACCTATGTATTGATATGTCTCCGTAAGGGAATCAAGTGTGTCTAGACTGGCATAAACATGGCAGCGAGAATCAGCTCAAACCCACTCTAAAAAGGAATTTCAAAAACAGAACAAAGAAACAGGGAAATTCTTTACAATTCCTTCAGGGTCTCTGATGCAACCTGGAATGACCCTATCTACGATGACAGCTGGATGTGGCATGAGGCTGGACACTTGGGACTGAGAGGATTGGTGAGATTGGGTGAGCAAATGCAGACCCTTTAAAGCAATAATGCATGGCAACCATTCCATGGGTCCCACCTCTCCAGGTTGAAGGGAATATTACTACAGCTATAACATGTACGGGAAACCTAGAGAATGGACACACTGTGAATACGAAAGGTTTCTAAAACTCAACGAAGAGTCCCTCTCCTGGTGCTCCGGTTTGACTTTCCAACAGCTTTACTATCAATCTCCCAACTTGGAGAGACAGCCCCTTTAAGCTCCTGGTTCGCACAGGTTGCCCATTTGGCAGAGGAGGAAAGGGAAGAGGGAGAACCAATGAGAGAGTAGCTGTTAGGCATTTGGATGGGCACATGTCACTCTAATTTCCCGGCAGGAAGAAGAATTAACCAAAGTCTCAGCCACCCACCGGGAACCAGTATAGGTCCTGAACCAAATGTTTGGACTTGCGTTCAGCTCACAAAAAACGAGTTGAAAAATGGAGCTCAGGGGCACAGCAATTCACAAACTGGCAGAGTAATCAAGGCCAACTATCGTCCAAAAATCTGTTGAGGGAAGGCAACGAGGCGGACTTGAATGCGAGGCAGAATAGCAGGAAACAGATTTCAAGAGGTACGTTAGAATCGCCTGTAAAGCACAGGAAGAGGGGCACAACTTCGACAATGATGCACTTGGCCAAAAAGGGCGTATGCGTTTTCTCCAGAATATATTCAGGAGAAAACGCATACGCCCTTTTTGGCCAAGCAAGCAAGCGGGCAATGCAAATCTGCACTACAAAGAAGTATCACTTCCCACCGGTCAAAAGGGACATCCACAAAATGTGTAAAAACCAGAAAGGCAAGACAGGCCCTGGAGAACAGGGAGCCTTGTTATGCTGATGGGCGGGATGTAAGTTGCCAACTGCCTCACTGGAGGAGTGCATTGTGTTCCCTAAAACAAGTAAACAACAGAGCTACAGAGCCAAGGGCACTTCCAGTCTAGGGAATATATCTTGGGAAAACTGAAAATCCATAAGACAGAGCCACCCCCAAATTGAGGGCTGCACTGCTTACAAGAACCTCAACCTGGGTACACCTGAAATATCCCAGGAAATATAAAAATGGTTCAAAACATTGTGGAACTTACGTACGATGGAATATCCCTCAGCCATGAAATCAATGTCATAAGACCAGTAGCAGCAAAATGAGTGGATTCAGGTACGATGATTCTAAGTGAAAGAAGTCACACAGAAAAAGAAACTTATCATAAGATATCACTTAGGAAGATCCTGTAAACATGGCAACACATGAACTGAGTTAGGAAAGAGAACAGAGTCTCACATTTAGAAAACACTCTTATGCCTGCTTAAGGGGGAAGGAGAGGTGGGGTGATGCATCAAACCAGAGTTTGATATAAGCACAGGTACTGTTCCAAAAACCAACTATGGAATAGACAAGACCTACACCTTCCTCAGTGAAAGGGACTCAAAACCCCATATTTCCCGCAGAGGAATAGATCTGACTAGTAAGAATCTTAAAACCTATGTATTGATATGTCTCCGTAAGGGAATCAAGTGTGTCTAGACTGGCATAAATATGGCAGCGAGAATCAGCTCAAACCCACTCTAAAAAGGAATTTCAAAAACAGAACAAAGAAACAGGGAAATTCTTAACAATTCCTTCAGGGTCTCTGATGCAACCTGGAATGACCCTATCTACGATGACAGCTGGATGCGGCATGAGGCTGGACACTTGGGACTGAGAGGATTGGAGAGATTGGGTGAGCAAAGGCAGACCCTTTATAGCAATAATACATGGCACCCATTCCATGATTCCCAACTCTCCAGGTTGAAGGGAATATTACTACAGCTTTAACATGTACGGGAAACCTAGAGAATGGACACACTGTGAATACGAAAGGTTTCTAAAACTCAACGAAGAGTCCCTCTCCTGGTGCTCTGGTTTGACTTTCCAACTGCTTTACTATCAATCTCCCAACTTGGAGAGACAGCCCCTTTAAGCTCCTGGTTCACACAGGTTGCCAATTTGGCAGAGGAGGAAAGGGAAGAGGGAGAACCAATGAGAGAGTCGCTGTTAGGCATTTGGATGGGCACATGTCACTCTAATTTCCCGGCAGGAAGAAGAATTAACCAAAGTCTCAGCCACCCACCGGGAACCAGTATAGGTCCTGAACCAAAAGTTTGGACTTGCGTTCAGCTCACAAAAAACGAGTTTGAAAATGGAGCTCAGGGGCACAGCAATTCACAAACAGGCAGAGTAATCAAGGCCAACAATCGTCCAAAAATCTGTTGAGGGAAGGCAACGAGGCGGACTTGAAATCGAGGCAGAATAGCAGGAAACAGATTTCAAGAGGTACGTTGGAATCACAGGTAAAGCACAGGAAGAGGGGCACAACTTCGACAATGATGCACTTGGCCAAAAAGGGCGTATGCGTTTTCTCCTGAATATATTCAGGAGAACACGCATACGCCCTTTTGGCCAAGCAAGCAAGCGGGCAATGCAAATCTGCACTACAAAGAAGTATCACTTCCCACGGGTCAAAAGGGACATCCACAAAATGTGTAAAAACCAGAAAGGCAAGACAGGCCGTGGCGAAATGGGAGCCTTGTTATGCTGATGGGCAGGATGTAAGTTGCCAACTGCCTCACTGGAGGAGTGCATTGTGCTCCCTAAAACAAGTAAACAACAGAGCTACAGAGCCAAGGGCACGTCCAGTCTAGGGAATATACCTTGGGAAAACTGAAAATCCATAAGACAGAGCCACCCCCAAATTGAGGGCTGCACTGCTTACAGGAACCTCAACCTGGGTACACCTGAAATATCCCAGGAAATATAAAAATGGTTCCAAACATTGTGGAACCTACGTACGATGGAATATCCCTCAGCCACGAAATCAATGTCATAAGACCAGTAGCAGCAAAATGAGTGGATTCAGGTACGATGATTCTAAGTGAAAGAAGTCACACAGGAAAAGAAACTTATCATAAGATATCACTTAGGAAGATCCTGTAAACATGGCTACACATGAACTGAGTTAGGCAAGAGAACAGAGTCTCACATTTAGAAAACACTCTTATGCCTGCTTAAGGGGGAAGGAGAGGTGGGGTGATGCATCAAACCAGAGTTTGATATAAGCACAGGTACTGTTCCAAAAACCAACTATGGAATAGACAAGACCTACACCTTCCTCAGTGAAAGGGACTCAAAACCCCATATTTCCCACAGAGGAAAAGATCTGACTAGTAAGAATCTTAAAACCTATGTATTGATATGTCTCCGTAAGGGAATCAAGTGTGTCTAGACTGGCATAAACATGGCAGCGAGAATCAGCTCAAACCCACTCTAAAAAGGAATTTCAAAAACAGAACAAAGAAACAGGGAAATTCTTTACAATTCCTTCAGGGTCTCTGATGCAACCTGGAATGACCCTATCTACGATGACAGCTGGATGTGGCATGAGGCTGGACACTTGGGACTGAGAGGATTGGTGAGATTGGGTGAGCAAATGCAGACCCTTTAAAGCAATAATGCATGGCAACCATTCCATGGGTCCCACCTCTCCAGGTTGAAGGGAATATTACTACAGCTATAACATGTACGGGAAACCTAGAGAATGGACACACTGTGAATACGAAAGGTTTCTAAAACTCAACGAAGAGTCCCTCTCCTGGTGCTCCGGTTTGACTTTCCAACAGCTTTACTATCAATCTCCCAACTTGGAGAGACAGCCCCTTTAAGCTCCTGGTTCACACACGTTGCCCAATTGGCAGAGGAGGAAAGGGAAGAGGGAGAACCAATGAGAGAGTAGCTGTTAGGCATTTGGATGGGCACATGTCACTCTAATTTCCCGGCAGGAAGAAGAATTAACCAAAGTCTCAGCCACCCACCGGGAACCAGTATAGGTCCTGAACCAAATGTTTGGACTTGCGTTCAGCTCACAAAAAACGAGTTGAAAAATGGAGCTCAGGGGCACAGCAATTCACAAACTGGCAGAGTAATCAAGGCCAACTATCGTCCAAAAATCTGTTGAGGGAAGGCAACGAGGCGGACTTGAATGCGAGGCAGAATAGCAGGAAACAGATTTCAAGAGGTACGTTAGAATCGCCTGTAAAGCACAGGAAGAGGGGCACAACTTCGACAATGATGCACTTGGCCAAAAAGGGCGTATGCGTTTTCCCCTGAATATATTCAGGAGAAAACGCATACGCCCTTTTTGGCCAAGCAAGCAAGCGGGCAATGCAAATCTGCACTACAAAGATGTATCACTTCCCAACGGTCAAAAGGGACATCCACAAAATGTGTAAAAACCAGAAAGGCAAGACAGGCCCTGGAGAACAGGGAGCCTTGTTATGCTGATGGGCGGGATGTAAGTTGCCAACTGCCTCACTGGAGGAGTGCATTGTGTTCCCTAAAACAAGTAAACAACAGAGCTACAGAGCCAAGGGCACTTCCAGTCTAGGGAATATACCTTGGGAAAACTGAAAATCCATAAGACAGAGCCACCCCCAAATTGAGGGCTGCACTGCTTACAAGAACCTCAACCTGGGTACACCTGAAATATCCCAGGAAATATAAAAATGGTTCAAAACATTGTGGAACTTACGTACGATGGAATATCCCTCAGCCATGAAATCAATGTCATAAGACCAGTAGCAGCAAAATGAGTGGATTCAGGTACGATGATTCTAAGTGAAAGAAGTCACACAGAAAAAGAAACTTATCATAAGATATCACTTAGGAAGATCCTGTAAACATGGCAACACATGAACTGAGTTAGGAAAGAGAACAGAGTCTCACATTTAGAAAACACTCTTATGCCTGCTTAAGGGGGAAGGAGAGGTGGGGTGATGCATCAAACCAGAGTTTGATATAAGCACAGGTACTGTTCCAAAAACCAACTATGGAATAGACAAGACCTACACCTTCCTCAGTGAAAGGGACTCAAAACCCCATATTTCCCGCAGAGGAATAGATCTGACTAGTAAGAATCTTAAAACCTATGTATTGATATGTCTCCGTAAGGGAATCAAGTGTGTCTAGACTGGCATAAATATGGCAGCGAGAATCAGCTCAAACCCACTCTAAAAAGGAATTTCAAAAACAGAACAAAGAAACAGGGAAATTCTTAACAATTCCTTCAGGGTCTCTGATGCAACCTGGAATGACCCTATCTACGATGACAGCTGGATGCGGCATGAGGCTGGACACTTGGGACTGAGAGGATTGGAGAGATTGGGTGAGCAAAGGCAGACCCTTTATAGCAATAATACATGGCACCCATTCCATGATTCCCAACTCTCCAGGTTGAAGGGAATATTACTACAGCTTTAACATGTACGGGAAACCTAGAGAATGGACACACTGTGAATACGAAAGGTTTCTAAAACTCAACGAAGAGTCCCTCTCCTGGTGCTCTGGTTTGACTTTCCAACTGCTTTACTATCAATCTCCCAACTTGGAGAGACAGCCCCTTTAAGCTCCTGGTTCACACCGGTTTCCAATTTGGCAGAGGAGGAAAGGGAAGAGGGAGAACCAATGAGAGAGTCGCTGTTAGGCATTTGGATGGGCACATGTCACTCTAATTTCCCGGCAGGAAGAAGAATTAACCAAAGTCTCAGCCACCCACCGGGAACCAGTATAGGTCCTGAACCAAAAGTTTGGACTTGCGTTCAGCTCACAAAAAACGAGTTTGAAAATGGAGCTCAGGGGCACAGCAATTCACAAACAGGCAGAGTAATCAAGGCCAACAATCGTCCAAAAATCTGTTGAGGGAAGGCAACGAGGCGGACTTGAAATCGAGGCAGAATAGCAGGAAACAGATTTCAAGAGGTACGTTGGAATCACAGGTAAAGCACAGGAAGAGGGGCACAACTTCGACAATGATGCACTTGGCCAAAAAGGGCGTATGCGTTTTCTCCTGAATATATTCAGGAGAACACGCATACGCCCTTTTGGCCAAGCAAGCAAGCGGGCAATGCAAATCTGCACTACAAAGAAGTATCACTTCCCACGGGTCAAAAGGGACATCCACAAAATGTGTAAAAACCAGAAAGGCAAGACAGGCCGTGGCGAAATGGGAGCCTTGTTATGCTGATGGGCAGGATGTAAGTTGCCAACTGCCTCACTGGAGGAGTGCATTGTGCTCCCTAAAACAAGTAAACAACAGAGCTACAGAGCCAAGGGCACGTCCAGTCTAGGGAATATACCTTGGGAAAACTGAAAATCCATAAGACAGAGCCACCCCCAAATTGAGGGCTGCACTGCTTACAGGAACCTCAACCTGGGTACACCTGAAATATCCCAGGAAATATAAAAATGGTTCCAAACATTGTGGAACTTACGTACGATGGAATATCCCTCAGCCACGAAATCAATGTCATAAGACCAGTAGCAGCAAAATGAGTGGATTCAGGTACGATGATTCTAAGTGAAAGAAGTCACACAGGAAAAGAAACTTATCATAAGATATCACTTAGGAAGATCCTGTAAACATGGCTACACATGAACTGAGTTAGGCAAGAGAACAGAGTCTCACATTTAGAAAACACTCTTATGCCTGCTTAAGGGGGAAGGAGAGGTGGGGTGATGCATCAAACCAGAGTTTGATATAAGCACAGGTACTGTTCCAAAAACCAACTATGGAATAGACAAGACCTACACCTTCCTCAGTGAAAGGGACTCAAAACCCCATATTTCCCACAGAGGAAAAGATCTGACTAGTAAGAATCTTAAAACCTATGTATTGATATGTCTCCGTAAGGGAATCAAGTGTGTCTAGACTGGCATAAACATGGCAGCGAGAATCAGCTCAAACCCACTCTAAAAAGGAATTTCAAAAACAGAACAAAGAAACAGGGAAATTCTTTACAATTCCTTCAGGGTCTCTGATGCAACCTGGAATGACCCTATCTACGATGACAGCTGGATGTGGCATGAGGCTGGACACTTGGGACTGAGAGGATTGGTGAGATTGGGTGAGCAAAGGCAGACCCTTTAAAGCAATAATGCATGGCAACCATTCCATGGGTCCCACCTCTCCAGGTTGAAGGGAATATTACTACAGCTATAACATGTACGGGAAACCTAGAGAATGGACACACTGTGAATACGAAAGGTTTCTAAAACTCAACGAAGAGTCCCTCTCCTGGTGCTCCGGTTTGACTTTCCAACAGCTTTACTATCAATCTCCCAACTTGGAGAGACAGCCCCTTTAAGCTCCTGGTTCACACACGTTGCCCAATTGGCAGAGGAGGAAAGGGAAGAGGGAGAACCAATGAGAGAGTAGCTGTTAGGCATTTGGATGGGCACATGTCACTCTAATTTCCCGGCAGGAAGAAGAATTAACCAAAGTCTCAGCCACCCACCGGGAACCAGTATAGGTCCTGAACCAAATGTTTGGACTTGCGTTCAGCTCACAAAAAACGAGTTGAAAAATGGAGCTCAGGGGCACAGCAATTCACAAACTGGCAGAGTAATCAAGGCCAACTATCGTCCAAAAATCTGTTGAGGGAAGGCAACGAGGCGGACTTGAATGCGAGGCAGAATAGCAGGAAACAGATTTCAAGAGGTACGTTAGAATCGCCTGTAAAGCACAGGAAGAGGGGCACAACTTCGACAATGATGCACTTGGCCAAAAAGGGCGTATGCGTTTTCCCCTGAATATATTCAGGAGAAAACGCATACGCCCTTTTTGGCCAAGCAGGCAAGCGGGCAATGCAAATCTGCACTACAAAGATGTATCACTTCCCAACGGTCAAAAGGGACATCCACAAAATGTGTAAAAACCAGAAAGGCAAGACAGGCCCTGGAGAACAGGGAGCCTTGTTATGCTGATGGGCGGGATGTAAGTTGCCAACTGCCTCACTGGAGGAGTGCATTGTGTTCCCTAAAACAAGTAAACAACAGAGCTACAGAGCCAAGGGCACTTCCAGTCTAGGGAATATACCTTGGGAAAACTGAAAATCCATAAAACAGAGCCACCCCCAAATTGAGGGCTGCACTGCTTACAAGAACCTCAACCTGGGTACACCTGAAATATCCCAGGAAATATAAAAATGGTTCAAAACATTGTGGAACTTACGTACGATGGAATATCCCTCAGCCATGAAATCAATGTCATAAGACCAGTAGCAGCAAAATGAGTGGATTCAGGTACGATGATTCTAAGTGAAAGAAGTCACACAGAAAAAGAAACTTATCATAAGATATCACTTAGGAAGATCCTGTAAACATGGCTACACATGAACTGAGTTAGGAAAGAGAACAGAGTCTCACATTTAGAAAACACTCTTATGCCTGCTTAAGGGGGAAGGAGAGGTGGGGTGATGCATCAAACCAGAGTTTGATATAAGCACAGGTACTGTTCCAAAAACCAACTATGGAATAGACAAGACCTACACCTTCCTCAGTGAAAGGGACTCAAAACCCCATATTTCCCGCAGAGGAATAGATCTGACTAGTAAGAATCTTAAAACCTATGTATTGATATGTCTCCGTAAGGGAATCAAGTGTGTCTAGACTGGCATAAACATGGCAGCGAGAATCAGCTCAAACCCACTCTAAAAAGGAATTTCAAAAACAGAACAAAGAAACAGGGAAATTCTTTACAATTCCTTCAGGGTCTCTGATGCAACCTGGAATGACCCTATCTACGATGACAGCTGGATGTGGCATGAGGCTGGACACTTGGGACTGAGAGGATTGGTGAGATTGGGTGAGCAAATGCAGACCCTTTAAAGCAATAATGCATGGCAACCATTCCATGGGTCCCACCTCTCCAGGTTGAAGGGAATATTACTACAGCTATAACATGTACGGGAAACCTAGAGAATGGACACACTGTGAATACGAAAGGTTTCTAAAACTCAACGAAGAGTCCCTCTCCTGGTGCTCCGGTTTGACTTTCCAACAGCTTTACTATCAATCTCCCAACTTGGAGAGACAGCCCCTTTAAGCTCCTGGTTCACACAGGTTGCCCATTTGGCAGAGGAGGAAAGGGAAGAGGGAGAACCAATGAGAGAGTAGCTGTTAGGCATTTGGATGGGCACATGTCACTCTAATTTCCCGGCAGGAAGAAGAATTAACCAAAGTCTCAGCCACCCACCGGGAACCAGTATAGGTCCTGAACCAAATGTTTGGACTTGCGTTCAGCTCACAAAAAACGAGTTGAAAAATGGAGCTCAGGGGCACAGCAATTCACAAACTGGCAGAGTAATCAAGGCCAACTATCGTCCAAAAATCTGTTGAGGGAAGGCAACGAGGCGGACTTGAATGCGAGGCAGAATAGCAGGAAACAGATTTCAAGAGGTACGTTGGAATCACCTGTAAAGCACAGGAAGAGGGGCACAACTTCGACAATGATGCACTTGGCCAAAAAGGGCGTATGCGTTTTCTCCTGAATATATTCAGGAGAAAACGCATACGCCCTTTTTGGCCAAGCAAGCAAGCGGGCAATGCAAATCTGCACCACAAAGAAGTATCACTTCCCAACGGTCAAAAGGGACATCCACAAAATGTGTAATAACCAGAAAGGCAAGACAGGCCCTGGAGAACAGGGAGCCTTGTTATGCTGATGGGCGGGATGTAAGTTGCCAACTGCCTCACTGTAGGAGTGCATTGTGTTCCCTAAAACAAGTAAACAACAGAGCTACAGAGCCAAGGGCACTTCCAGTCTAGGGAATATACCTTGGGAAAACTGAAAATCCATAAGACAGAGCCACCCCCAAATTGAGGGCTGCACTGCTTACAAGAACCTCAACCTGGGTACACCTGAAATATCCCAGGAAATATAAAAATGGTTCAAAACATTGTGGAACTTACGTACGATGGAATATCCCTCAGCCATGAAATCAATGTCATAAGACCAGTAGCAGCAAAATGAGTGGATTCAGGTACGATGATTCTAAGTGAAAGAAGTCACACAGAAAAAGAAACTTATCATAAGATATCACTTAGGATGATCCTGTAAACATGGCAACACAAGAACTGAGTTAGGAAAGAGAACAGAGTCTCACATTTAGAAAACACTCTTATGCCTGCTTAAGGGGGAAGGAGAGGTGGGGTGATGCATCAAACCAGAGTTTGATATAAGCACAGGTACTGTTCCAAAAACCAACTATGGAATAGACAAGACCTACACCTTCCTCAGTGAAAGGGACTCAAAACCCCATATTTCCCGCAGAGGAATAGATCTGACTAGTAAGAATTTTAAAACCTATGTATTGATATGTCTCCGTAAGGGAAACAAGTGTGTCTAGACTGGCATAAACATGGCAGCGAGAATCAGCTCAAACCCACTCTAAAAAGGAATTTCAAAAACAGAACAAAGAAACAGGGAAATTCTTAACAATTCCTTCAGGGTCTCTGATGCAACCTGGAATGACCCTATCTACGATGACAGCTGGATGCGGCATGAGGCTGGACACTTGGGACTGAGAGGATTGGAGAGATTGGGTGAGCAAAGGCAGACCCTTTATAGCAATAATACATGGCACCCATTCCATGATTCCCAACTCTCCAGGTTGAAGGGAATATTACTACAGCTTTAACATGTACGGGAAACCTAGAGAATGGACACACTGTGAATACGAAAGGTTTCTAAAACTCAACGAAGAGTCCCTCTCCTGGTGCTCTGGTTTGACTTTCCAACTGCTTTACTATCAATCTCCCGACTTGGAGAGACAACCCCTTTAAGCTCCTGGTTCACACAGGTTGCCAATTTGGCAGAGGAGGAAAGGGAAGAGGGAGAACCAATGAGAGAGTCGCTGTTAGGCATTTGGATGGGCACATGTCACTCTAATTTCCCGGCAGGAAGAAGAATTAACCAAAGTCTCAGCCACCCACCGGGAACCAGTATAGGTCCTGAACCAAAAGTTTGGACTTGCGTTCAGCTCACAAAAAACGAGTTTGAAAATGGAGCTCAGGGGCACAGCAATTCACAAACAGGCAGAGTAATCAAGGCCAACAATCGTCCAAAAATCTGTTGAGGGAAGGCAACGAGGCGGACTTGAAATCGAGGCAGAATAGCAGGAAACAGATTTCAAGAGGTACGTTGGAATCACAGGTAAAGCACAGGAAGAGGGGCACAACTTCGACAATGATGCACTTGGCCAAAAAGGGCGTATGCGTTTTCTCCTGAATATATTCAGGAGAACACGCATACGCCCTTTTGGCCAAGCAAGCAAGCGGGCAATGCAAATCTGCACTACAAAGAAGTATCACTTCCCACGGGTCAAAAGGGACATCCACAAAATGTGTAAAAACCAGAAAGGCAAGACAGGCCGTGGCGAAATGGGAGCCTTGTTATGCTGATGGGCAGGATGTAAGTTGCCAACTGCCTCACTGGAGGAGTGCATTGTGTTCCCTAAAACAAGTAAACAACAGAGCTACAGAGCCAAGGGCACTTCCAGTCTAGGGAATATACCTTGGGAAAACTGAAAATCCACAAGACAGAGCCAACCCCAAATTGAGGGCTGCACTGCTTACAAGAACCTCAACCTGGGTACACCTGAAATATCCCAGGAAATATAAAAATGGTTCAAAACATTGTGGAACTTACGTACGATGGAATATCCCTCAGCCATGAAATCAATGTCATAAGACCAGTAGCAGCAAAATGAGTGGATTCAGGTACGATGATTCTAAGTGAAAGAAGTCACACAGGAAAAGAAACTTATCATAAGATATCACTTAGGAAGATCCTGTAAACATGGCTACACATGAACGGAGTTAGGAAAGAGAACAGAGTCTCACATTTAGAAAACACTCTTATGCCTGCTTAAGGGGGAAGGAGAGGTGGGGTGATGCATCAAACCAGAGTTTGATATAAGCACAGGTACTGTTCCAAAAACCAACTATGGAATAGACAAGACCTACACCTTCCTCAGTGAAAGGGACTCAAAACCCCATATTTCCCGCAGAGGAATAGATCTGACTAGTAAGAATCTTAAAACCTATGTATTGATATGTCTCCGTAAGGGAATCAAGTGTGTCTAGACTGGCATAAACATGGCAGCGAGAATCAGCTCAAACCCACTCTAAAAAGGAATTTCAAAAACAGAACAAAGAAACAGGGAAATTCTTTACAATTCCTTCAGGGTCTCTGATGCAACCTGGAATGACCCTATCTACAATGACAGCTGGATGCGGCATGAGGCTGGACACTTGGGACTGAGAGGATTGGAGAGATTGGGTGAGCAAATGCAGACCCTTTATAGCAATAATGCATGGCACCGATTCCATGATTCCCAACTCTCCAGGTTGAAGGGAATATTACTACAGCTTTAACATGTACGGGAAACCTAGAGAATGGACACACTGTGAATACGAAAGGTTTCTAAAACTCAACGAAGAGTCCCTCTCCTGGTGCTCCGGTTTGACTTTCCAACAGCTTACCTATCAATCTCCCAACTTGGAGAGACAGCCCCTTTAAGCTCCTGGTTCACACAGGTTGCCCATTTGGCAGAGGAAGAAAGGGAAGAGGGAGAACCAATGAGAGAGTAGCTGTTAGGCATTTGGATGGGCACATGTCACTCTAATTTCCCGGCAGGAAGAAGAATTCACCAAAGTCTCAGCCACCCACCGGGAACCAGTATAGGTCCTGAACCAAATGTTTGGACTTGCGTTCAGCTCACAAAAAACGAGTTGAAAAATGGAGCTCAGGGGCACAGCAATTCACAAACTGGCAGAGTAATCAAGGCCAACTATCGTCCAAAAATCTGTTGAGGGAAGGCAACGAGGCGGACTTGAATGCGAGGCAGAATAGCAGGAAACAGATTTCAAGAGGTACGTTAGAATCGCCTGTAAAGCACAGGAAGAGGGGCACAACTTCGACAATGATGCACTTGGCCAAAAAGGGCGTATGCGTTTTCTCCTGAATATATTCAGGAGAAAACGCATACGCCCTTTTTGGCCAAGCAAGCAAGCGGGCAATGCAAATCTGCACTACAAAGAAGTATCACTTCCCACCGGTCAAAAGGGACATCCACAAAATGTGTAAAAACCAGAAAGGCAAGACAGGCCCTGGAGAACAGGGAGCCTTGTTATGCTGATGGGCGGGATGTAAGTTGCCAACTGCCTCACTGGAGGAGTGCATTGTGTTCCCTAAAACAAGTAAACAACAGAGCTACAGAGCCAAGGGCACTTCCAGTCTAGGGAATATACCTTGGGAAAACTGAAAATCCACAAGACAGAGCCACCCCCAAATTGAGGGCTGCACTGCTTACAAGAACCTCAACCTGGGTACACCTGAAATATCCCAGGAAATATAAAAATGGTTCAAAACATTGTGGAACTTACGTACGATGGAATATCCCTCAGCCATGAAATCAATGTCATAAGACCAGTAGCAGCAAAATGAGTGGATTCAGGTACGATGATTCTAAGTGAAAGAAGTCACACAGAAAAAGAAACTTATCATAAGATATCACTTAGGAAGATCCTGTAAACATGGCTACACATGAACGGAGTTAGGCAAGAGAACAGAGTCTCACATTTAGAAAACACTCTTATGCCTGCTTAAGGGGGAAGGAGAGGTGGGGTGATGCATCAAACCAGAGTTTGATATAAGCACAGGTACTGTTCCAAAAACCAACTATGGAATAGACAAGACCTACACCTTCCTCAGTGAAAGGGACTCAAAACCCCATATTTCCCGCAGAGGAATAGATCTGACTAGTAAGAATCTTAAAACCTATGTATTGATATGTCTCCGTAAGGGAATCAAGTGTGTCTAGACTGGCATAAACATGGCAGCGAGAATCAGCTCAAACCCACTCTAAAAAGGAATTTCAAAAACAGAACAAAGAAACAGGGAAATTCTTTACAATTCCTTCAGGGTCTCTGATGCAACCTGGAATGACCCTATCTACGATGACAGCTGGATGCGGCATGAGGCTGGACACTTGGGACTGAGAGGATTGGTGAGATTGGGTGAGCAAATGCAGACCCTTTAAAGCAATAATGCATGGCAACCATTCCATGGGTCCCAACTCTCCAGGTTGAAGGGAATATTACTACAGCTTTAACATGTACGGGAAACCTAGAGAATGGACACACTGTGAATACGAAAGGTTTCTAAAACTCAACGAAGAGTCCCTCTCCTGGTGCTCCGGTTTGACTTTCCAACAGCTTAACTATCAATCTCCCAACTTGGAGAGACAGCCCCTTTAAGCTCCTGGTTCACACAGGTTGCCCATTTGGCAGAGGAAGAAAGGGAAGAGGGAGAACCAATGAGAGAGTAGCTGTTAGGCATTTGGATGGGCACATGTCACTCTAATTTCCCGGCAGGAAGAAGAATTCACCAAAGTCTCAGCCACCCACCGGGAACCAGTATAGGTCCTGAACCAAATGTTTGGACTTGCGTTCAGCTCACAAAAAACGAGTTGAAATATGGAGCTCAGGGGCACAGCAATTCACAAACTGGCAGAGTAATCAAGGCCAACTATAGTCCAAAAATCTGTTGAGGGAAGGCAACGAGGCGGACTTGAATGCGAGGCAGAATAGCAGGAAACAGATTTCAAGAGGTACGTTAGAATCGCCTGTAAAGCACAGGAAGAGGGGCACAACTTCGACAATGATGCACTTGGCCAAAAAGGGCGTATGCATTTTCTCCTGAATATATTCAGGAGAAAACGCATACGCCCTTTTTGGCCAAGCAAGCAAGCGGGCAATGCAAATCTGCACCACAAAGAAGTATCACTTCCCACCGGTCAAAAGGGACATCCACAAAATGTGTAAAAACCAGAAAGGCAAGACAGGCCCTGGAGAACAGGGAGCCTTGTTATGCTGATGGGCGGGATGTAAGTTGCCAACTGCCTCACTGGAGGAGTGCATTGTGTTCCCTAAAACAAGTAAACAACAGAGCTACAGAGCCAAGGGCACTTCCAGTCTAGGGAATATACCTTGGGAAAACTGAAAATCCATAAGACAGAGCCACCCCCAAATTGAGGGCTGCACTGCTTACAAGAACCTCAACCTGGGTACACCTGAAATATCCCAGGAAATATAAAAATGGTTCAAAACATTGTGGAACTTACGTACGATGGAATATCCCTCAGCCATGAAATCAATGTCATAAGACCAGTAGCAGCAAAATGAGTGGATTCAGGTACGATGATTCTAAGTGAAAGAAGTCACACAGAAAAAGAAACTTATCATAAGATATCACTTAGGAAGATCCTGTAAACATGGCTACACATGAACGGAGTTAGGCAAGAGAACAGAGTCTCACATTTAGAAAACACTCTTATGCCTGCTTAAGGGGGAAGGAGAGGTGGGGTGATGCATCAAACCAGAGTTTGATATAAGCAAAGGTACCGTTCCAAAAACCAACTATGGAATAGACAAGACCTACACCTTCCTCAGTGAAAGGGAATCAAAACCCCATATTTCCCGCAGAGGAATAGATCTGACTAGTAAGAATCTTAAAACCTATGTATTGATATGTCTCCGTAAGGGAATCAAGTGTGTCTAGACTGGCATAAACATGGCAGCGAGAATCAGCTCAAACCCACTCTAAAAAGGAATTTCAAAAACAGAACAAAGAAACAGGGAAATTCTTTACAATTCCTTCAGGGTCTCTGATGCAACCTGGAATGACCCTATCTACGATGACAGCTGGATGTGGCATGAGGCTGGACACTTGGGACTGAGAGGATTGGTGAGATTGGGTGAGCAAATGCAGACCCTTTAAAGCAATAATGCATGGCAACCATTCCATGGGTCCCACCTCTCCAGGTTGAAGGGAATATTACTACAGCTATAACATGTACGGGAAACCTAGAGAATGGACACACTGTGAATACGAAAGGTTTCTAAAACTCAACGAAGAGTCCCTCTCCTGGTGCTCCGGTTTGACTTTCCAACAGCTTTACTATCAATCTCCCAACTTGGAGAGACAGCCCCTTTAAGCTCCTGGTTCACACAGGTTGCCCATTTGGCAGAGGAGGAAAGGGAAGAGGGAGAACCAATGAGAGAGTAGCTGTTAGGCATTTGGATGGGCACATGTCACTCTAATTTCCCGGCAGGAAGAAGAATTAACCAAAGTCTCAGCCACCCACCGGGAACCAGTATAGGTCCTGAACCAAATGTTTGGACTTGCGTTCAGCTCACAAAAACGAGTTGAAAAATGGAGCTCAGGGGCACAGCAATTCACAAACTGGCAGAGTAATCAAGGCCAACTATCGTCCAAAAATCTGTTGAGGGAAGGCAACGAGGCGGACTTGAAATCGAGGCAGAATAGCAGGAAACAGATTTCAAGAGGTACGTTGGAATCACCTGTAAAGCACAGGAAGAGGGGCACAACTTCGACAATGATGCACTTGGCCAAAAAGGGCGTATGCGTTTTCTCCTGAATATATTCAGGAGAAAACGCATACGCCCTTTTTGGCCAAGCAAGCAAGCGGGCAATGCAAATCTGCACCACAAAGAAGTATCACTTCCCACCGGTCAAAAGGGACATCCACAAAATGTGTAAAAACCAGAAAGGCAAGACAGGCCCTGGAGAACAGGGAGCCTTGTTATGCTGATGGGCGGGATGTAAGTTGCCAACTGCCTCACTGGAGGAGTGCATTGTGTTCCCTAAAACAAGTAAACAACAGAGCTACAGAGCCAAGGGCACTTCCAGTCTAGGGAATATACCTTGGGAAAACTGAAAATCCATAAGACAGAGCCACCCCCAAATTGAGGGCTGCACTGCTTACAAGAACCTCAACCTGGGTACACCTGAGATATCCCAGGAAATATAAAAATGGTTCAAAACATTGTGGAACTTACGTACGATGGAATATCCCTCAGCCATGAAATCAATGTCATAAGACCAGTAGCAGCAAAATGAGTGGATTCAGGTACGATGATTCTAAGTGAAAGAAGTCACACAGAAAAAGAAACTTATCATAAGATATCACTTAGGAAGATCCTCTAAACATGGCTACACATGAACTGAGTTAGGAAAGAGAACAGAGTCTCACATTTAGAAAACACTCTTATGCCTGCTTAAGGGGGAAGGAGAGGTGGGGTGATGCATCAAACCAGAGTTTGATATAAGCACAGGTACTGTTCCAAAAACCAACTATGGAATAGACAAGACCTACACCTTCCTCAGTGAAAGGGACTCAAAACCCCATATTTCCCGCAGAGGAATAGATCTGACTAGTAAGAATCTTAAAACCTATGTATTGATATGTCTCCGTAAGGGAATCAAGTGTGTCTAGACTGGCATAAACATGGCAGCGAGAATCAGCTCAAACCCACTCTAAAAAGGAATTTCAAAAACAGAACAAAGAAACAGGGAAATTCTTTACAATTCCTTCAGGGTCTCTGATGCAACCTGGAATGACCCTATCTACGATGACAGCTGGATGTGGCATGAGGCTGGACACTTGGGACTGAGAGGATAGGTGAGATTGGGTGAGCAAATGCAGACCCTTTAAAGCAATAATGCATGGCAACCATTCCATGGGTCCCAACTCTCCAGGATGAAGGGAATATTACTACAGCTATAACATGTACGGGAAACCTAGAGAATGGACACACTGTGAATACGAAAGGTTTCTAAAACTCAACGAAGAGTCCCTCTCCTGGTGCTCCGGTTTGACTTTCCAACAGCTTTACTATCAATCTCCCAACTTGGAGAGACAGCCCCTTTAAGCTCCTGGTTCACACAGGTTGCCCATTTGGCAGAGGAGGAAAGGGAAGAGGGAGAACCAATGAGAGAGTAGCTGTTAGGCATTTGGATGGGCACATGTCACTCTAATTTCCCGGCAGGAAGAAGAATTAACCAAAGTCTCAGCCACCCACCGGGAACCAGTATAGGTCCTGAACCAAATGTTTGGACTTGCGTTCAGCTCACAAAAAACGAGTTGAAAAATGGAGCTCAGGGGCACAGCAATTCACAAACTGGCAGAGTAATCAAGGCCAACTATCGTCCAAAAATCTGTTGAGGGAAGGCAACGAGGCGGACTTGAATGCGAGGCAGAATAGCAGGAAACAGATTTCAAGAGGTACGTTAGAATTGCCTGTAAAGCACAGGAAGAGGGGCACAACTTCGACAATGATGCACTTGGCCAAAAAGGGCGTATGCGTTTTCTCCTGAATATATTCAGGAGAAAACGCATACGCCCTTTTTGGCCAAGCAAGCAAGCGGGCAATGCAAATCTGCACTACAAAGAAGTATCACTTCCCACCGGTCAAAAGGGACATCCACAAAATGTGTAAAAACCAGAAAGGCAAGACAGGCCCTGGAGAACAGGGAGCCTTGTTATGCTGATGGGCGGGATGTAAGTTGCCAACTGCCTCACTGGAGGAGTGTATTGTGTTCCCTAAAACAAGTAAACAACAGAGCTACAGAGCCAAGGGCACTTCCAGTCTAGGGAATATACCTTGGGAAAACTGAAAATCCATAAGACAGAGCCACCCCCAAATTGAGGGCTGCACTGCTTACAAGAACCTCAACCTGGGTACACCTGAAATATCCCAGGAAATATAAAAATGGTTCCAAACATTGTGGAACTTACGTACGATGGAATATCCCTCAGCCACGAAATCAATGTCATAAGACCAGTAGCAGCAAAATGAGTGGATTCAGGTACGATGATTCTAAGGGAAAGAAGTCACACAGAAAAAGAAACTTATCATAAGATATCACTTAGGAAGATCCTGTAAACATGGCTACTCATGAACTGAGTTAGGCAAGAGAACAGAGTCTCACATTTAGAAAACACTCTTATGCCTGCTTAAGGGGGAAGGAGAGGTGGGGTGATGCATCAAACCAGAGTTTGATATAAGCACAGGTACTGTTCCAAAAACCAACTATGGAATAGACAAGACCTACACCTTCCTCAGTGAAAGGGACTCAAAACCCCATATTTCCCGCAGAGGAATAGATCTGACTAGTAAGAATCTTAAAACCTATGTATTGATATGTCTCCGTAAGGGAATCAAGTGTGTCTAGACTGGCATAAACATGGCAGCGAGAATCAGCTCAAACCCACTCTAAAAAGGAATTTCAAAAACAGAACAAAGAAACAGGGAAATTCTTTACAATTCCTTCAGGGTCTCTGATGCAACCTGGAATGACCCTATCTACGATGACAGCTGGATGTGGCATGAGGCTGGACACTTGGGACTGAGAGGATTGGAGAGATTGGGTGAGCAAATGCAGACCCTTTAAAGCAATAATGCATGGCAACCATTCCATGGGTCCTACCTCTCCAGGTTGAAGGGAATATTACTACAGCTATAACATGTACGGGAAACCTAGAGAATGGACACACTGTGAATACGAAAGGTTTCTAAAACTCAACGAAGAGTCCCTCTCCTGGTGCTCCGGTTTGACTTTCCAACAGTTTTACTATCAATCTCCCAACTTGGAGAGACAGCCCCTTTAAGCTCCTGGTCCACACAGGTTGCCCATTTGGCAGAGGAGGAAAGGGAAGAGGGAGAACCAATGAGAGAGTAGCTGTTAGGCATTTGGATGGGCACATGTCACTCTAATTTCCCGGCAGGAAGAAGAATTCACCAAAGTCTCAGCCACCCACCGGGAACCAGTATAGGTCCTGAACCAAATGTTTGGACTTGCGTTCAGCTCACAAAAAACGAGTTGAAAAATGGAACTCAGGGGCACAGCAATTCACAAACTGGCAGAGTAATCAAGGCCAACTATCGTCCAAAAATCTGTTGAGGGAAGGCAACGAGGCGGACTTGAATGCGAGGCAGAACAGCAGGAAACAGATTTCAAGAGGTACGTTAGAATCGCCTGTAAAGCACAGGAAGAGGGGCACAACTTCGACAATGATGCACTTGGCCAAAAAGGGCGTATGCGTTTTCTCCTGAATATATTCAGGAGAAAACGCATACGCCCTTTTTGGCCAAGCAAGCAAGCAAGCGGGCAATGCAAATCTGCACTACAAAGAAGTATCACTTCCCACCGGTCAAAAGGGACATCCACAAAATGTGTAAAAACCAGAAAGGCAAGACAGGCCCTGGAGAACAGGGAGCCATGTTATGCTGATGGGCGGGATGTAAGTTGCCAACTGCCTCACTGGAGGAGTGCATTGTGTTCCCTAAAACAAGTAAACAACAGAGCTACAGAGCCAAGGGCACTTCCAGTCTAGGGAATATACCTTGGGAAAACTGAAAATCCATAAGACAGAGCCACCCCCAAATTGAGGGCTGCACTGCTTACAAGAACCTCAACCTGGGTACACCTGAGATATCCCAGGAAATATAAAAATGGTTCAAAACATTGTGGAACTTACGTACGATGGAATATCCCTCAGCCATGAAATCAATGTCATAAGACCAGTAGCAGCAAAATGAGTGGATTCAGGTACGATGATTCTAAGTGAAAGAAGTCACACAGAAAAAGAAACTTATCATAAGATATCACTTAGGAAGATCCTGTAAACATGGCAACACATGAACTGAGTTAGGAAAGAGAACAGAGTCTCACATTTAGAAAACACTCTTATGCCTGCTTAAGGGGGAAGGAGAGGTGGGGTGATGCATCAAACCAGAGTTTGATATAAGCACAGGTACTGTTCCAAAAACCACCTATGGAATAGACAAGACCTACACCTTCCTCAGTGAAAGGGACTCAAAACCCCATATTTCCCGCAGAGGAATAGATCTGACTAGTAAGAATCTTAAAACCTATGTATTGATATGTCTCCGTAAGGGAATCAAGTGTGTCTAGACTGGCATAAACATGGCAGCGAGAATCAGCTCAAACCCACTCTAAAAAGGAATTTCAAAAACAGAACAAAGAAACAGGGAAATTCTTTACAATTCCTTCAGGGTCTCTGATGCAACCTGGAATGACCCTATCTACGATGACAGCTGGATGTGGCATGAGGCTGGACACTTGGGACTGAGAGGATTGGAGAGATTGGGTGAGCAAATGCAGACCCTTTAAAGCAATAATGCATGGCAACCATTCCATGGGTCCCACCTCTCCAGGTTGAAGGGAATATTACTACAGCTATAACATGTACGGGAAACCTAGAGAATGGACCACTGTGAATACGAAAGGTTTCTAAAACTCAACGAAGAGTCCCTCTCCTGGTGCTCCGGTTTGACTTTCCAACAGTTTTACTATCAATCTCCCAACTTGGAGAGACAGCCCCTTTAAGCTCCTGGTTCACACAGGTTGCCCATTTGGCAGAGGAGGAAAGGGAAGAGGGAGAACCAATGAGAGAGTAGCTGTTAGGCATTTGGATGGGCACATGTCACTCTAATTTCCCGGCAGGAAGAAGAATTCACCAAAGTCTCAGCCACACACTGGGAACCAGTATAGGTCCTGAACCAAATGTTTGGACTTGCGTTCAGCTCACAAAAAACGAGTTGAAAAATGGAGCTCAGGGGCACAGCAATTCACAAACTGGCAGAGTAATCAAGGCCAACTATCGTCCAAAAATCTGTTGAGGGAAGGCAACGAGGCGGACTTGAATGCGAGGCAGAACAGCAGGAAACAGATTTCAAGAGGTACGTTAGAATCGCCTGTAAAGCACAGGAAGAGGGGCACAACTTCGACAATGATGCACTTGGCCAAAAAGGGCGTATGCGTTTTCTCCTGAATATATTCAGGAGAAAACGCATACGCCCTTTTTGGCCAAGCAAGCAAGCGGGCAATGCAAATCTGCACTACAAAGAAGTATCACTTCCCACCGGTCAAAAGGGACATCCACAAAATGTGTAAAAACCAGAAAGGCAAGACAGGCCCTGGAGAACAGGGAGCCTTGTTATGCTGATGGGCGGGATGTAAGTTGCCAACTGCCTCACTGGAGGAGTGCATTGTGTTCCCTAAAACAAGTAAACAACAGAGCTACAGAGCCAAGGGCACTTCCAGTCTAGGGAATATACCTTGGGAAAACTGAAAATCCATAAGACAGAGCCACCCCCAAATTGAGGGCTGCACTGCTTACAAGAACCTCAACCTGGGTACACCTGAGATATCCCAGGAACTATAAAAATGGTTCAAAACATTGTGGAAATTACGTACGATGGAATATCCCTCAGCCACGAAATCAATGTCATAAGACCAGTAGCAGCAAAATGAGTGGATTCAGGTACGATGATTCTAAGTGAAAGAAGTCACACAGAAAAAGAAACTTATCATAAGATATCACTTAGGAAGATCCTGTAAACATGGCAACACATGAACTGAGTTAGGCAAGAGAACAGAGTCTCACATTTAGAAAACACTCTTATGCCTGCTTAAGGGGGAAGGAGAGGTGGGGTGATGCATCAAACCAGAGTTTGATATAAGCACAGGTACTGTTCCAAAAACCAACTATGGAATAGACAAGACCTACACCTTCCTCAGTGAAAGGGACTCAAAACCCCATATTTCCCGCAGAGGAAAAGATCTGACTAGTAAGAATCTTAAAACCTATGTATTGATATGTCTCCGTAAGGGAATCAAGTGTGTTTAGACTGGCATAAACATGGCAGCGAGAATCAGCTCAAACCCACTCTAAAAAGGAATTTCAAAAACAGAACAAAGAAACAGGGAAATTCTTTACAATTCCTTCAGGGTCTCTGATGCAACCTGGAATGACCCTATCTACGATGACAGCTGGATGTGGCTTGAGGCTGGGCACTTGGGACTGTGTGGATTGGTGAGATTGGGTGAGCAAATGGAGACCCTTTAAAGCAATAATGCATGGCAACCATTCCATGGGTCCCACCTCTCCAGGTTGAAGGGAATATTACTACAGCTATAACATGTACGGGAACCCTAGAGAATGGACACACTGTGAATACGAAAGGTTTCTAAAACTCAACGAAGAGTCCCTCTCCTGGTGCTCCGGTTTGACTTTCCAACAGCTTTACTATCAATCTCCCAACTTGGAGAGACAGCCCCTTTAAGCTCCTGGTTCACACAGGTTGCCCATTTGGCAGAGGAGGAAAGGGAAGAGGGAGAACCAATGAGAGAGTAGCTGTTAGGCATTTGGATGGGCACATGTCACTCTAATTTCCCGGCAGGAAGAAGAATTCACCAAAGTCTCAGCCACCCACCGGGAACCAGTATAGGTCCTGAACCAAATGTTTGGACTGGCGTTCAGCTCACAAAAAACGAGTTGAAAAATGGAGCTAAGGGGCACAGCAATTCACAAACTGGCAGAGTAATCAAGGCCAACTATCGTCCAAAAATCTGTTGAGGGAAGGCAACGAGGCGGACTTGAATGCGAGGCAGAATAGCAGGAAACAGATTTCAAGAGGTACGTTAGAATCGCCTGTAAAGCACAGGAAGAGGGGCACAACTTCGACAATGATGCACTTGGCGAAAAAGGGCGTATGCGTTTTCTCCTGAATATATTCAGGAGAAAACGCATACGCCCTTTTTGGCCAAGCAAGCAAGCGGGCAATGCAAATCTGCACTACAAAGAAGTATCACTTCCCACCGGTCAAAAGGGACATCCACAAAATGTGTAAAAACCAGAAAGGCAAGACAGGCCCTGGAGAACAGGGAGCCTTGTTATGCTGATGGGCGGGATGTAAGTTGCCAACTGCCTCACTGGAGGAGTGCATTGTGTTCCCTAAAACAAGTAAACAACAGAGCTACAGAGCCAAGGGCACTTCCAGTCTAGGGAATATACCTTGGGAAAACTGAAAATCCATAAGACAGAGCCACCCCCAAATTGAGGGCTGCACTGCTTACAAGAACCTCAACCTGGGTACACCTGAGATATCCCAGGAAATATAAAAATGGTTCAAAACATTGTGGAACTTACGTACGATGGAATATCCCTCAGCCATGAAATCAATGTCATAAGACGAGTAGCAGCAAAATGAGTGGATTCAGGTACGATGATTCTAAGTGAAAGAAGTCACACAGAAAAAGAAACTTATCATAAGATATCACTTAGGAAGATCCTGTAAACATGGCAACACATGAACTGAGTTAGGAAAGAGAACAGAGTCTCACATTTAGAAAACACTCTTATGCCTGCTTAAGGGGGAAGGAGAGGTGGGGTGATGCATCAAACCAGAGTTTGATATAAGCACAGGTACTGTTCCAAAAACCAACTATGGAATAGACAAGACCTACACCTTCCTCAGTGAAAGGGACTCAAAACCCCATATTTCCCGCAGAGGAATAGATCTGACTAGTAAGAATCTTAAAACCTATGTATTGATATGTCTCCATAAGGGAATCAAGTGTGTCTAGACTGGCATAAACATGGCAGCGAGAATCAGCTCAAACCCACTCTAAAAAGGAATTTCAAAAACAGAACAAAGAAACAGGGAAATTCTTTACAATTCCTTCAGGGTCTCTGATGCAACCTGGAATGACCCTATCTACGATGACAGCTGGATGTGGCATGAGGCTGGACACTTGGGACTGAGAGGATTGGTGAGATTGGGTGAGCAAATGCAGACCCTTTAAAGCAATAATGCATGGCAACCATTCCATGGGTCCCACCTCTCCAGGTTGAAGGGAATATTACTACAGCTATAACATGTACGGGAACCCTAGAGAATGGACACACTGTGAATACGAAAGGTTTCTAAAACTCAACGAAGAGTCCCTCTCCTGGTGCTCCGGTTTGACTTTCCAACAGCTTTACTATCAATCTCCCAACTTGGAGAGACAGCCCCTTTAAGCTCCTGGTTCACACAGGTTGCCCATTTGGCAGAGGAGGAAAGGGAAGAGGGAGAACCAATGAGAGAGTCGCTGTTAGGCATTTGGATGGGCACATGTCACTCTAATTTCCCGGCAGGAAGAAGAATTCACCAAAGTCTCAGCCACCCACCGGGAACCAGTATAGGTCCTGAACCAAATGTTTGGACTTGCGTTCAGCTCACAAAAAACGAGTTGAAAAATGGAGCTCAGGGGCACAGCAATTCACAAACTGGCAGAGTAATCAAGGCCAACTATCGTCCAAAAATCTGTTGAGGGAAGGCAACGAGGCGGACTTGAATGCGAGGCAGAATAGCAGGAAACAGATTTCAAGAGGTACGTTAGAATCGCCTGTAAAGCACAGGAAGAGGGGCACAACTTCGACAGTGATGCACTTGGCCAAAAAGGGCGTATGCGTTTTCTCCTGAATATATTCAGGAGAAAACGCATACGCCCTTTTTGGCCAAGCAAGCAAGCGGGCAATGCAAATCTGCACTACAAAGAAGTATCACTTCCCAACGGTCAAAAGGGACATCCACAAAATGTGTAAAAACCAGAAAGGCAAGACAGGCCCTGGAGAACAGGGAGCCTTGTTATGCTGATGGGCGGGATGTAAGTTGCCAACTGCCTCACTGGAGGAGTGCATTGTGTTCCCTAAAACAAGTAAACAACAGAGCTACAGAGCCAAGGGCACTTCCAGTCTAGGGAATATACCTTGGGAAAACTGAAAATCCATAAGACAGAGCCACCCCCAAATTGAGGGCTGCACTGCTTACAAGAACCTCAACCTGGGTACACCTGAAATATCCCAGGAAATATAAAAATGGTTCCAAACATTGTGGAACTTACGTACGATGGAATATCCCTCAGCCACGAAATCAATGTCATAAGACCAGTAGCAGCAAAATGAGTGGATTCAGGTACGATGATTCTAAGGGAAAGAAGTCACACAGGAAAAGAAACTTATCATAAGATATCACTTAGGAAGATCCTGTAAACATGGCTACACATGAACTGAGTTAGGAAAGAGAACAGAGTCTCACATTTAGAAAACACTCTTATGCCTGCTTAAGGGGGAAGGAGAGGTGGGGTGATGCATCAAACCAGAGTTTGATATAAGCACAGGTACTGTTCCAAAAACCAACTATGGAATAGACAAGACCTACACCTTCCTCAGTGAAAGGGACTCAAAACCCCATATTTCCCGCAGAGGAATAGATCTGACTAGTAAGAATCTTAAAACCTATGTATTGATATGTCTCCGTAAGGGAATCAAGTGTGTCTAGACTGGCATAAACATGGCAGCGAGAATCAGCTCAAACCCACTCTAAAAAGGAATTTCAAAAACAGAACAAAGAAACAGGGAAATTCTTTACAATTCCTTCAGGGTCTCTGATGCAACCTGGAATGACCCTATCTACGATGACAGCTGGATGTGGCATGAGGCTGGACACTTGGGACTGAGAGGATTGGTGAGATTGGGTGAGCAAATGCAGACCCTTTAAAGCAATAACGCATGGCAACCATTCCATGGGTCCCACCTCTCCAGGTTGAAGGGAATATTACTACAGCTATAACATGTACGGGAAACCTAGAGAATGGACACACTGTGAATACGAATGGTTTCTAAAACTCAACGAAGAGTCCCTCTCCTGGTGCTCCGGTTTGACTTTCCAACAGCTTTACTATCAATCTCCCAACTTGGAGAGACAGCCCCTTTAAGCTCCTGGTTCACACAGGTTGCCCAATTGGCAGAGGAGGAAAGGGAAGAGGGAGAACCAATGATAGAGTCGCTGTTAGGCATTTGGATGGGCACATGTCACTCTAATTTCCCGGCAGGAAGAAGAATTCACCAAAGTCTCAGCCACCCACCGGGAACCAGTATAGGTCCTGAACCAAATGTTTGGACTTGCGTTCAGCTCACAAAAAACGAGTTGAAAAATGGAGCTCAGGGGCACAGCAATTCACAAACTGGCAGAGTAATCAAGGCCAACTATCGTCCAAAAATCTGTTGAGGGAAGGCAACGAGGCGGACTTGAATGCGAGGCAGAATAGCAGGAAACAGATTTCAAGAGGTACGTTAGAATCGCATGTAAAGCACAGGAAGAGGGGCACAACTTCGACAGTGATGCACTTGGCCAAAAAGGGCGTATGCGTTTTCTCCTGAATATATTCAGGAGAAAACGCATACGCCCTTTTTGGCCAAGCAAGCAAGCGGGCAATGCAAATCTGCACTACAAAGAAGTATCACTTCCCACCGGTCAAAAGGGACATCCACAAAATGTGTAAAAACCAGAAAGGCAAGACAGGCCCTGGAGAACAGGGAGCCTTGTTATGCTGATGGGCGGGATGTAAGTTGCCAACTGCCTCACTGGAGGAGTGCATTGTGTTCCCTAAAACAAGTAAACAACAGAGCTACAGAGCCAAGGGCACTTCCAGTCTAGGGAATATACCTTGGGAAAACTGAAAATCCATAAGACAGAGCCACCCCCAAATTGAGGGCTGCACTGCTTACAAGAACCTCAACCTGGGTACACCTGAAATATCCCAGGAAATATAAAAATGGTTCCAAACATTGTGGAACTTACGTACGATGGAATATCCCTCAGCCACGAAATCAATGTCATAAGACCAGTAGCAGCAAAATGAGTGGATTCAGGTACGATGATTCTAAGGGAAAGAAGTCACACAGGAAAAGAAACTTATCATAAGATATCACTTAGGAAGATCCTGTAAACATGGCTACACATGAACTGAGTTAGGCAAGAGAACAGAGTCTCACATTTAGAAAACACTCTTATGCCTGCTTAAGGGGGAAGGAGAGGTGGGGTGATGCATCAAACCAGAGTTTGATATAAGCACAGGTACTGTTCCAAAAACCAACTATGGAATAGACAAGACCTACACCTTCCTCAGTGAAAGGGACTCAAAACCCCATATTTCCCGCAGAGGAATAGATCTGACTAGTAAGAATCTTAAAACCTATGTATTGATATGTCTCCGTAAGGGAATCAAGTGTGTCTAGACTGGCATAAACATGGCAGCGAGAATCAGCTCAAACCCACTCTAAAAAGGAATTTCAAAAACAGAACAAAGAAACAGGGAAATTCTTTACAATTCCTTCAGGGTCTCTGATGCAACCTGGAATGACCCTATCTACGATGACAGCTGGATGTGGCATGAGGCTGGACACTTGGGACTGAGAGGATTGGTGAGATTGGGTGAGCAAATGCAGACCCTTTAAAGCAATAATGCATGGCAACCATTCCATGGGTCCCACCTCTCCAGGTTGAAGGGAATATTACTACAGCTATAACATGTACGGGAACCCTAGAGAATGGACACACTGTGAATACGAAAGGTTTCTAAAACTCAACGAAGAGTCCCTCTCCTGGTGCTCCGGTTTGACTTTCCAACAGCTTTACTATCAATCTCCCAACTTGGAGAGACAGCCCCTTTAAGCTCCTGGTTCACACAGGTTGCCCATTTGGCAGAGGAGGAAAGGGAAGAGGGAGAACCAATGAGAGAGTAGCTGTTAGGCATTTGGATGGGCACATGTCACTCTAATTTCCCGGCAGGAAGAAGAATTCTCCAAAGTCTCAGCCACCCACCGGGAACCAGTATAGGTCCTGAACCAAATGTTTGGACTTGCGTTCAGCTCACAAAAAACGAGTTGAAAAATGGAGCTCAGGGGCACAGCAATTCACAAACTGGCAGAGTAATCAAGGCCAACTATCGTCCAAAAATCTGTTGAGGGAAGGCAACGAGGCGGACTTGAATGCGAGGCAGAATAGCAGGAAACAGATTTCAAGAGGTACGTTAGAATCGCCTGTAAAGCACAGGAAGAGGGGCACAACTTCGACAGTGATGCACTTGGCCAAAAAGGGCGTATGCGTTTTCTCCTGAATATATTCAGGAGAAAACGCATACGCCCTTTTTGGCCAAGCAAGCAAGCGGGCAATGCAAATCTGCACTACAAAGAAGTATCACTTCCCAACGGTCAAAAGGGACATCCACAAAATGTGTAAAAACCAGAAAGGCAAGACAGGCCCTGGAGAACAGGGAGCCTTGTTATGCTGATGGGCGGGATGTAAGTTGCCAACTGCCTCACTGGAGGAGTGCATTGTGTTCCCTAAAACAAGTAAACAACAGAGCTACAGAGCCAAGGGCACTTCCAGTCTAGGGAATATACCTTGGGAAAACTGAAAATCCATAAGACAGAGCCACCCCCAAATTGAGGGCTGCACTGCTTACAAGAACCTCAACCTGGGTACACCTGAAATATCCCAGGAAATATAAAAATGGTTCCAAACATTGTGGAACTTACGTACGATGGAATATCCCTCAGCCACGAAATCAATGTCATAAGACCAGTAGCAGCAAAATGAGTGGATTCAGGTACGATGATTCTAAGGGAAAGAAGTCACACAGGAAAAGAAACTTATCATAAGATATCACTTAGGAAGATCCTGTAAACATGGCAACACATGAACTGAGTTAGGCAAGAGAACAGAGTCTCACATTTAGAAAACACTCTTATGCCTGCTTAAGGGGGAAGGAGAGGTGGGGTGATGCATCAAACCAGAGTTTGATATAAGCACAGGTACTGTTCCAAAAACCAACTATGGAATAGACAAGACCTACACCTTCCTCAGTGAAAGGGACTCAAAACCCCATATTTCCCGCAGAGGAATAGATCTGACTAGTAAGAATCTTAAAACCTATGTATTGATATGTCTCCGTAAGGGAATCAAGTGTGTCTAGACTGGCATAAACATGGCAGCGAGAATCAGCTCAAACCCACTCTAAAAAGGAATTTCAAAAACAGAACAAAGAAACAGGGAAATTCTTTACAATTCCTTCAGGGTCTCTGATGCAACCTGGAATGACCCTATCTACGATGACAGCTGGATGTGGCATGAGGCTGGACACTTGGGACTGAGAGGATTGGTGAGATTGGGTGAGCAAATGCAGACCCTTTAAAGCAATAATGCATGGCAACCATTCCATGGGTCCCACCTCTCCAGGTTGAAGGGAATATTACTACAGCTATAACATGTACGGGAACCCTAGAGAATGGACACACTGTGAATACGAAAGGTTTCTAAAACTCAACGAAGAGTCCCTCTCCTGGTGCTCCGGTTTGACTTTCCAACAGCTTTACTATCAATCTCCCAACTTGGAGAGACAGCCCCTTTAAGCTCCTGGTTCACACAGGTTGCCCATTTGGCAGAGGAGGAAAGGGAAGAGGGAGAACCAATGAGAGAGTAGCTGTTAGGCATTTGGATGGGCACATGTCACTCTAATTTCCCGGCAGGAAGAAGAATTCACCAAAGTCTCAGCCACCCACCGGGAACCAGTATAGGTCCTGAACCAAATGTTTGGACTTGCGTTCAGCTCACAAAAAACGAGTTGAAAAATGGAGCTCAGGGGCACAGCAATTCACAAACTGGCAGAGTAATCAAGGCCAACTATCGTCCAAAAATCTGTTGAGGGAAGGCAACGAGGCGGACTTGAATGCGAGGCAGAACAGCAGGAAACAGATTTCAAGAGGTACGTTAGAATCGCCTGTAAAGCACAGGAAGAGGGGCACAACTTCGACAATGATGCACTTGGCCAAAAAGGGCGTATGCGTTTTCTCCTGAATATATTCAGGAGAAAACGCATACGCCCTTTTTGGCCAAGCAAGCAAGCGGGCAATGCAAATCTGCACTACAAAGAAGTATCACTTCCCAACGGTCAAAAGGGACATCCACAAAATGTGTAAAAACCAGAAAGGCAAGACAGGCCCTGGAGAACAGGGAGCCTTGTTATGCTGATGGGCGGGATGTAAGCTGCCAACTGCCTCACTGGAGGAGTGCATTGTGTTCCCTAAAACAAGTAAACAACAGAGCTACAGAGCCAAGGGCACTTCCAGTCTAGGGAATATACCTTGGGAAAACTGAAAATCCATAAGACAGAGCCACCCCCAAATTGAGGGCTGCACTGCTTACAAGAACCTCAACCTGGGTACACCTGAAACATCCCAGGAAATATAAAAATGGTTCAAAACATTGTGGAACTTACGTACGATGGAATATCCCTCAGCCACGAAATCAATGTCATAAGACCAGTAGCAGCAAAATGAGTGGATTCAGGTACGATGATTCTAAGGGAAAGAAGTCACACAGGAAAAGAAACTTATCATAAGATATCACTTAGGAAGATCCTGTAAACATGGCTACACATGAACTGAGTTAGGCAAGAGAACAGAGTCTCACATTTAGAAAACACTCTTATGCCTGCTTAAGGGGGAAGGAGAGGTGGGGTGATGCATCAAACCAGAGTTTGATATAAGCACAGGTACTGTTCCAAAAACCAACTATGGAATAGACAAGACCTACACCTTCCTCAGTGAAAGGGACTCAAAACCCCATATTTCCCGCAGAGGAATAGATCTGACTAGTAAGAATCTTAAAACCTATGTATTGATATGTCTCCGTAAGGGAATCAAGTGTGTCTAGACTGGCATAAACATGGCAGCGAGAAACAGCTCAAACCCACTCTAAAAAGGAATTTCAAAAACAGAAAAAAGAAACAGGGAAATTCTTTACAATTCCTTCAGGGTCTCTGATGCAACCTGGAATGACCCTATCTACGATGACAGCTGGATGTGGCATGAGGCTGGACACTTGGGACTGAGAGGATTGGTGAGATTGGGTGAGCAAATGCAGACCCTTTAAAGCAATAATGCATGGCAACCATTCCATGGGTCCCACCTCTCCAGGTTGAAGGGAATATTACTACAGCTATAACATGTACGGGAACCCTAGAGAATGGACACACTGTGAATACGAAAGGTTTCTAAAACTCAACGAAGAGTCCCTCTCCTGGTGCTCCGGTTTGACTTTCCAACAGCTTTACTATCAATCTCCCAACTTGGAGAGACAGCCCCTTTAAGCTCCTGGTTCACACAGGTTGCCCATTTGGCAGAGGAGGAAAGGGAAGAGGGAGAACCAATGAGAGAGTAGCTGTTAGGCATTTGGATGGGCACATGTCACTCTAATTTCCCGGCAGGAAGAAGAATTCACCAAAGTCTCAGCCACCCACCGGGAACCAGTATAGGTCCTGAACCAAATGTTTGGACTGACGTTCAGCTCACAAAAAACGAGTTGAAATATGGAGCTAAGGGGCACAGCAATTCACAAACTGGCAGAGTAATCAAGGCCAACTATCGTCCAAAAATCTGTTGAGGGAAGGCAACGAGGCGGACTTGAATGCGAGGCAGAATAGCAGGAAACAGATTTCAAGAGGTACGTTAGAATCGCCTGTAAAGCACAGGAAGAGGGGCACAACTTCGACAATGATGCACTTGGCGAAAAAGGGCGTATGTGTTTTCTCCTGAATATATTCAGGAGAAAACGCATACGCCCTTTTTGGCCAAGCAAGCAAGCGGGCAATGCAAATCTGCACTACAAAGAAGTATCACTTCCCACCGGTCAAAAGGGACATCCACAAAATGTGTAAAAACCAGAAAGGCAAGACAGGCCCTGGAGAACAGGGAGCCTTGTTATGCTGATGGGCGGGATGTAAGTTGCCAACTGCCTCACTGGAGGAGTGCATTGTGTTCCCTAAAACAAGTAAACAACAGAGCTACAGAGCCAAGGGCACTTCCAGTCTAGGGAATATACCTTGGGAAAACTGAAAATCCATAAGACAGAGCCACCCCCAAATTGAGGGCTGCACTGCTTACAAGAACCTCAACCTGGGTACACCTGAGATATCCCAGGAAATATAAAAATGGTTCAAAACATTGTGGAACTTACGTACGATGGAATATCCCTCAGCCATGAAATCAATGTCATAAGACGAGTAGCAGCAAAATGAGTGGATTCAGGTACGATGATTCTAAGTGAAAGAAGTCACACAGAAAAAGAAACTTATCATAAGATATCACTTAGGAAGATCCTGTAAACATGGCAACACATGAACTGAGTTAGGAAAGAGAACAGAGTCTCACATTTAGAAAACACTCTTATGCCTGCTTAAGGGGGAAGGAGAGGTGGGGTGATGCATCAAACCAGAGTTTGATATAAGCACAGGTACTGTTCCAAAAACCAACTATGGAATAGACAAGACCTACACCTTCCTCAGTGAAAGGGACTCAAAACCCCATATTTCCCGCAGAGGAATAGATCTGACTAGTAAGAATCTTAAAACCTATGTATTGATATGTCTCCATAAGGGAATCAAGTGTGTCTAGACTGGCATAAACATGGCAGCGAGAATCAGCTCAAACCCACTCTAAAAAGGAATTTCAAAAACAGAACAAAGAAACAGGGAAATTCTTTACAATTCCTTCAGGGTCTCTGATGCAACCTGGAATGACCCTATCTACGATGACAGCTGGATGTGGCATGAGGCTGGACACTTGGGACTGAGAGGATTGGTGAGATTGGGTGAGCAAATGCAGACCCTTTAAAGCAATAATGCATGGCAACCATTCCATGGGTCCCACCTCTCCAGGTTGAAGGGAATATTACTACAGCTATAACATGTACGGGAACCCTAGAGAATGGACACACTGTGAATACGAAAGGTTTCTAAAACTCAACGAAGAGTCCCTCTCCTGGTGCTCCGGTTTGACTTTCCAACAGCTTTACTATCAATCTCCCAACTTGGAGAGACAGCCCCTTTAAGCTCCTGGTTCACACAGGTTGCCCATTTGGCAGAGGAGGAAAGGGAAGAGGGAGAACCAATGAGAGAGTCGCTGTTAGGCATTTGGATGGGCACATGTCACTCTAATTTCCCGGCAGGAAGAAGAATTCACCAAAGTCTCAGCCACCCACCGGGAACCAGTATAGGTCCTGAACCAAATGTTTGGACTTGCGTTCAGCTCACAAAAAACGAGTTGAAAAATGGAGCTCAGGGGCACAGCAATTCACAAACTGGCAGAGTAATCAAGGCCAACTATCGTCCAAAAATCTGTTGAGGGAAGGCAACGAGGCGGACTTGAATGCGAGGCAGAATAGCAGGAAACAGATTTCAAGAGGTACGTTAGAATCGCCTGTAAAGCACAGGAAGAGGGGCACAACTTCGACAGTGATGCACTTGGCCAAAAAGGGCGTATGCGTTTTCTCCTGAATATATTCAGGAGAAAACGCATACGCCCTTTTTGGCCAAGCAAGCAAGCGGGCAATGCAAATCTGCACTACAAAGAAGTATCACTTCCCAACGGTCAAAAGGGACATCCACAAAATGTGTAAAAACCAGAAAGGCAAGACAGGCCCTGGAGAACAGGGAGCCTTGTTATGCTGATGGGCGGGATGTAAGTTGCCAACTGCCTCACTGGAGGAGTGCATTGTGTTCCCTAAAACAAGTAAACAACAGAGCTACAGAGCCAAGGGCACTTCCAGTCTAGGGAATATACCTTGGGAAAACTGAAAATCCATAAGACAGAGCCACCCCCAAATTGAGGGCTGCACTGCTTACAAGAACCTCAACCTGGGTACACCTGAAATATCCCAGGAAATATAAAAATGGTTCCAAACATTGTGGAACTTACGTACGATGGAATATCCCTCAGCCACGAAATCAATGTCATAAGACCAGTAGCAGCAAAATGAGTGGATTCAGGTACGATGATTCTAAGGGAAAGAAGTCACACAGGAAAAGAAACTTATCATAAGATATCACTTAGGAAGATCCTGTAAACATGGCAACACATGAACTGAGTTAGGCAAGAGAACAGAGTCTCACATTTAGAAAACACTCTTATGCCTGCTTAAGGGGGAAGGAGAGGTGGGGTGATGCATCAAACCAGAGTTTGATATAAGCACAGGTACTGTTCCAAAAACCAACTATGGAATAGACAAGACCTACACCTTCCTCAGTGAAAGGGACTCAAAACCCCATATTTCCCGCAGAGGAATAGATCTGACTAGTAAGAATCTTAAAACCTATGTATTGATATGTCTCCGTAAGGGAATCAAGTGTGTCTAGACTGGCATAAACATGGCAGCGAGAATCAGCTCAAACCCACTCTAAAAAGGAATTTCAAAAACAGAACAAAGAAACAGGGAAATTCTTTACAATTCCTTCAGGGTCTCTGATGCAACCTGGAATGACCCTATCTACGATGACAGCTGGATGTGGCATGAGGCTGGACACTTGGGACTGAGAGGATTGGTGAGATTGGGTGAGCAAATGCAGACCCTTTAAAGCAATAATGCATGGCAACCATTCCATGGGTCCCACCTCTCCAGGTTGAAGGGAATATTACTACAGCTATAACATGTACGGGAACCCTAGAGAATGGACACACTGTGAATACGAAAGGTTTCTAAAACTCAACGAAGAGTCCCTCTCCTGGTGCTCCGGTTTGACTTTCCAACAGCTTTACTATCAATCTCCCAACTTGGAGAGACAGCCCCTTTAAGCTCCTGGTTCACACAGGTTGCCCATTTGGCAGAGGAGGAAAGGGAAGAGGGAGAACCAATGAGAGAGTAGCTGTTAGGCATTTGGATGGGCACATGTCACTCTAATTTCCCGGCAGGAAGAAGAATTCACCAAAGTCTCAGCCACCCACCGGGAACCAGTATAGGTCCTGAACCAAATGTTTGGACTTGCGTTCAGCTCACAAAAAACGAGTTGAAAAATGGAGCTCAGGGGCACAGCAATTCACAAACTGGCAGAGTAATCAAGGCCAACTATCGTCCAAAAATCTGTTGAGGGAAGGCAACGAGGCGGACTTGAATGCGAGGCAGAACAGCAGGAAACAGATTTCAAGAGGTACGTTAGAATCGCCTGTAAAGCACAGGAAGAGGGGCACAACTTCGACAATGATGCACTTGGCCAAAAAGGGCGTATGCGTTTTCTCCTGAATATATTCAGGAGAAAACGCATACGCCCTTTTTGGCCAAGCAAGCAAGCGGGCAATGCAAATCTGCACTACAAAGAAGTATCACTTCCCACCGGTCAAAAGGGACATCCACAAAATGTGTAAAAACCAGAAAGGCAAGACAGGCCCTGGAGAACAGGGAGCCTTGTTATGCTGATGGGCGGGATGTAAGTTGCCAACTGCCTCACTGGAGGAGTGCATTGTGTTCCCTAAAACAAGTAAACAACAGAGCTACAGAGCCAAGGGCACTTCCAGTCTAGGGAATATACCTTGGGAAAACTGAAAATCCATAAGACAGAGCCACCCCCAAATTGAGGGCTGCACTGCTTACAAGAACCTCAACCTGGGTACACCTGAGATATCCCAGGAAATATAAAAATGGTTCAAAACATTGTGGAACTTACGTACGATGGAATATCCCTCAGCCATGAAATCAATGTCATAAGACGAGTAGCAGCAAAATGAGTGGATTCAGGTACGATGATTCTAAGTGAAAGAAGTCACACAGAAAAAGAAACTTATCATAAGATATCACTTAGGAAGATCCTGTAAACATGGCAACACATGAACTGAGTTAGGAAAGAGAACAGAGTCTCACATTTAGAAAACACTCTTATGCCTGCTTAAGGGGGAAGGAGAGGTGGGGTGATGCATCAAACCAGAGTTTGATATAAGCACAGGTACTGTTCCAAAAACCAACTATGGAATAGACAAGACCTACACCTTCCTCAGTGAAAGGGACTCAAAACCCCATATTTCCCGCAGAGGAATAGATCTGACTAGTAAGAATCTTAAAACCTATGTATTGATATGTCTCCATAAGGGAATCAAGTGTGTCTAGACTGGCATAAACATGGCAGCGAGAATCAGCTCAAACCCACTCTAAAAAGGAATTTCAAAAACAGAACAAAGAAACAGGGAAATTCTTTACAATTCCTTCAGGGTCTCTGATGCAACCTGGAATGACCCTATCTACGATGACAGCTGGATGTGGCATGAGGCTGGACACTTGGGACTGAGAGGATTGGTGAGATTGGGTGAGCAAATGCAGACCCTTTAAAGCAATAATGCATGGCAACCATTCCATGGGTCCCACCTCTCCAGGTTGAAGGGAATATTACTACAGCTATAACATGTACGGGAACCCTAGAGAATGGACACACTGTGAATACGAAAGGTTTCTAAAACTCAACGAAGAGTCCCTCTCCTGGTGCTCCGGTTTGACTTTCCAACAGCTTTACTATCAATCTCCCAACTTGGAGAGACAGCCCCTTTAAGCTCCTGGTTCACACAGGTTGCCCATTTGGCAGAGGAGGAAAGGGAAGAGGGAGAACCAATGAGAGAGTCGCTGTTAGGCATTTGGATGGGCACATGTCACTCTAATTTCCCGGCAGGAAGAAGAATTCACCAAAGTCTCAGCCACCCACCGGGAACCAGTATAGGTCCTGAACCAAATGTTTGGACTTGCGTTCAGCTCACAAAAAACGAGTTGAAAAATGGAGCTCAGGGGCACAGCAATTCACAAACTGGCAGAGTAATCAAGGCCAACTATCGTCCAAAAATCTGTTGAGGGAAGGCAACGAGGCGGACTTGAATGCGAGGCAGAATAGCAGGAAACAGATTTCAAGAGGTACGTTAGAATCGCCTGTAAAGCACAGGAAGAGGGGCACAACTTCGACAGTGATGCACTTGGCCAAAAAGGGCGTATGCGTTTTCTCCTGAATATATTCAGGAGAAAACGCATACGCCCTTTTTGGCCAAGCAAGCAAGCGGGCAATGCAAATCTGCACTACAAAGAAGTATCACTTCCCACCGGTCAAAAGGGACATCCACAAAATGTGTAAAAACCAGAAAGGCAAGACAGGCCCTGGAGAACAGGGAGCCTTGTTATGCTGATGGGCGGGATGTAAGTTGCCAACTGCCTCACTGGAGGAGTGCATTGTGTTCCCTAAAACAAGTAAACAACAGAGCTACAGAGCCAAGGGCACTTCCAGTCTAGGGAATATACCTTGGGAAAACTGAAAATCCATAAGACAGAGCCACCCCCAAATTGAGGGCTGCACTGCTTACAAGAACCTCAACCTGGGTACACCTGAAATATCCCAGGAAATATAAAAATGGTTCCAAACATTGTGGAACTTACGTACGATGGAATATCCCTCAGCCACGAAATCAATGTCATAAGACCAGTAGCAGCAAAATGAGTGGATTCAGGTACGATGATTCTAAGGGAAAGAAGTCACACAGGAAAAGAAACTTATCATAAGATATCACTTAGGAAGATCCTGTAAACATGGCTACACATGAACTGAGTTAGGCAAGAGAACAGAGTCTCACATTTAGAAAACACTCTTATGCCTGCTTAAGGGGGAAGGAGAGGTGGGGTGATGCATCAAACCAGAGTTTGATATAAGCACAGGTACTGTTCCAAAAACCAACTATGGAATAGACAAGACCTACACCTTCCTCAGTGAAAGGGACTCAAAACCCCATATTTCCCGCAGAGGAATAGATCTGACTAGTAAGAATCTTAAAACCTATGTATTGATATGTCTCCGTAAGGGAATCAAGTGTGTCTAGACTGGCATAAACATGGCAGCGAGAATCAGCTCAAACCCACTCTAAAAAGGAATTTCAAAAACAGAACAAAGAAACAGGGAAATTCTTTACAATTCCTTCAGGGTCTCTGATGCAACCTGGAATGACCCTATCTACGATGACAGCTGGATGTGGCATGAGGCTGGACACTTGGGACTGAGAGGATTGGTGAGATTGGGTGAGCAAATGCAGACCCTTTAAAGCAATAATGCATGGCAACCATTCCATGGGTCCCACCTCTCCAGGTTGAAGGGAATATTACTACAGCTATAACATGTATGGGAACCCTAGAGAATGGACACACTGTGAATACGAAAGGTTTCTAAAACTCAACGAAGAGTCCCTCTCCTGGTGCTCCGGTTTGACTTTCCAACAGCTTTACTATCAATCTCCCAACTTGGAGAGACAGCCCCTTTAAGCTCCTGGTTCACACAGGTTGCCCATTTGGCAGAGGAGGAAAGGGAAGAGGGAGAACCAATGAGAGAGTAGCTGTTAGGCATTTGGATGGGCACATGTCACTCTAATTTCCCGGCAGGAAGAAGAATTCACCAAAGTCTCAGCCACCCACCGGGAACCAGTATAGGTCCTGAACCAAATGTTTGGACTTGCGTTCAGCTCACAAAAAACGAGTTGAAAAATGGAGCTCAGGGGCACAGCAATTCACAAACTGGCAGAGTAATCAAGGCCAACTATCGTCCAAAAATCTGTTGAGGGAAGGCAACGAGGCGGACTTGAATGCGAGGCAGAATAGCAGGAAACAGATTTCAAGAGGTACGTTAGAATCGCCTGTAAAGCACAGGAAGAGGGGCACAACTTCGACAGTGATGCACTTGGCCAAAAAGGGCGTATGCGTTTTCTCCTGAATATATTCAGGAGAAAACGCATACGCCCTTTTTGGCCAAGCAAGCAAGCGGGCAATGCAAATCTGCACTACAAAGAAGTATCACTTCCCAACGGTCAAAAGGGACATCCACAAAATGTGTAAAAACCAGAAAGGCAAGACAGGCCCTGGAGAACAGGGAGCCTTGTTATGCTGATGGGCGGGATGTAAGTTGCCAACTGCCTCACTGGAGGAGTGCATTGTGTTCCCTAAAACAAGTAAACAACAGAGCTACAGAGCCAAGGGCACTTCCAGTCTAGGGAATATACCTTGGGAAAACTGAAAATCCATAAGACAGAGCCACCCCCAAATTGAGGGCTGCACTGCTTACAAGAACCTCAACCTGGGTACACCTGAAATATCCCAGGAAATATAAAAATGGTTCCAAACATTGTGGAACTTACGTACGATGGAATATCCCTCAGCCACGAAATCAATGTCATAAGACCAGTAGCAGCAAAATGAGTGGATTCAGGTACGATGATTCTAAGGGAAAGAAGTCACACAGGAAAAGAAACTTATCATAAGATATCACTTAGGAAGATCCTGTAAACATGGCAACACATGAACTGAGTTAGGCAAGAGAACAGAGTCTCACATTTAGAAAACACTCTTATGCCTGCTTAAGGGGGAAGGAGAGGTGGGGTGATGCATCAAACCAGAGTTTGATATAAGCACAGGTACTGTTCCAAAAACCAACTATGGAATAGACAAGACCTACACCTTCCTCAGTGAAAGGGACTCAAAACCCCATATTTCCCGCAGAGGAATAGATCTGACTAGTAAGAATCTTAAAACCTATGTATTGATATGTCTCCGTAAGGGAATCAAGTGTGTCTAGACTGGCATAAACATGGCAGCGAGAATCAGCTCAAACCCACTCTAAAAAGGAATTTCAAAAACAGAACAAAGAAACAGGGAAATTCTTTACAATTCCTTCAGGGTCTCTGATGCAACCTGGAATGACCCTATCTACGATGACAGCTGGATGTGGCATGAGGCTGGACACTTGGGACTGAGAGGATTGGTGAGATTGGGTGAGCAAATGCAGACCCTTTAAAGCAATAATGCATGGCAACCATTCCATGGGTCCCACCTCTCCAGGTTGAAGGGAATATTACTACAGCTATAACATGTACGGGAAACCTAGAGAATGGACACACTGTGAATACGAAAGGTTTCTAAAACTCAACGAAGAGTCCCTCTCCTGGTGCTCCGGTTTGACTTTCCAACAGCTTTACTATCAATCTCCCAACTTGGAGAGACAGCCCCTTTAAGCTCCTGGTTCACACAGGTTGCCCATTTGGCAGAGGAGGAAAGGGAAGAGGGAGAACCAATGAGAGAGTAGCTGTTAGGCATTTGGATGGGCACATGTCACTCTAATTTCCCGGCAGGAAGAAGAATTCACCAAAGTCTCAGCCACCCACCGGGAACCAGTATAGGTCCTGAACCAAATGTTTGGACTTGCGTTCAGCTCACAAAAAACGAGTTGAAAAATGGAGCTCAGGGGCACAGCAATTCACAAACTGGCAGAGTAATCAAGGCCAACTATCGTCCAAAAATCTGTTGAGGGAAGGCAACGAGGCGGACTTGAATGCGAGGCAGAACAGCAGGAAACAGATTTCAAGAGGTACGTTAGAATCGCCTGTAAAGCACAGGAAGAGGGGCACAACTTCGACAATGATGCACTTGGCCAAAAAGGGCGTATGCGTTTTCTCCTGAATATATTCAGGAGAAAACGCATACGCCCTTTTTGGCCAAGCAAGCAAGCGGGCAATGCAAATCTGCACTACAAAGAAGTATCACTTCCCAACGGTCAAAAGGGACATCCACAAAATGTGTAAAAACCAGAAAGGCAAGACAGGCCCTGGAGAACAGGGAGCCTTGTTATGCTGATGGGCGGGATGTAAGCTGCCAACTGCCTCACTGGAGGAGTGCATTGTGTTCCCTAAAACAAGTAAACAACAGAGCTACAGAGCCAAGGGCACTTCCAGTCTAGGGAATATACCTTGGGAAAACTGAAAATCCATAAGACAGAGCCACCCCCAAATTGAGGGCTGCACTGCTTACAAGAACCTCAACCTGGGTACACCTGAAACATCCCAGGAAATATAAAAATGGTTCAAAACATTGTGGAACTTACGTACGATGGAATATCCCTCAGCCACGAAATCAATGTCATAAGACCAGTAGCAGCAAAATGAGTGGATTCAGGTACGATGATTCTAAGGGAAAGAAGTCACACAGGAAAAGAAACTTATCATAAGATATCACTTAGGAAGATCCTGTAAACATGGCTACACATGAACTGAGTTAGGCAAGAGAACAGAGTCTCACATTTAGAAAACACTCTTATGCCTGCTTAAGGGGGAAGGAGAGGTGGGGTGATGCATCAAACCAGAGTTTGATATAAGCACAGGTACTGTTCCAAAAACCAACTATGGAATAGACAAGACCTACACCTTCCTCAGTGAAAGGGACTCAAAACCCCATATTTCCCGCAGAGGAATAGATCTGACTAGTAAGAATCTTAAAACCTATGTATTGATATGTCTCCGTAAGGGAATCAAGTGTGTCTAGACTGGCATAAACATGGCAGCGAGAAACAGCTCAAACCCACTCTAAAAAGGAATTTCAAAAACAGAAAAAGGAAACAGGGAAATTCTTTACAATTCCTTCAGGGTCTCTGATGCAACCTGGAATGACCCTATCTACGATGACAGCTGGATGTGGCATGAGGCTGGACACTTGGGACTGAGAGGATTGGTGAGATTGGGTGAGCAAATGCAGACCCTTTAAAGCAATAATGCATGGCAACCATTCCATGGGTCCCACCTCTCCAGGTTGAAGGGAATATTACTACAGCTATAACATGTACGGGAACCCTAGAGAATGGACACACTGTGAATACGAAAGGTTTCTAAAACTCAACGAAGAGTCCCTCTCCTGGTGCTCCGGTTTGACTTTCCAACAGCTTTACTATCAATCTCCCAACTTGGAGAGACAGCCCCTTTAAGCTCCTGGTTCACACAGGTTGCCCATTTGGCAGAGGAGGAAAGGGAAGAGGGAGAACCAATGAGAGAGTCGCTGTTAGGCATTTGGATGGGCACATGTCACTCTAATTTCCCGGCAGGAAGAAGAATTCACCAAAGTCTCAGCCACCCACCGGGAACCAGTATAGGTCCTGAACCAAATGTTTGGACTTGCGTTCAGCTCACAAAAAACGAGTTGAAAAATGGAGCTCAGGGGCACAGCAATTCACAAACTGGCAGAGTAATCAAGGCCAACTATCGTCCAAAAATCTGTTGAGGGAAGGCAACGAGGCGGACTTGAATGCGAGGCAGAATAGCAGGAAACAGATTTCAAGAGGTACGTTAGAATCGCCTGTAAAGCACAGGAAGAGGGGCACAACTTCGACAGTGATGCACTTGGCCAAAAAGGGCGTATGCGTTTTCTCCTGAATATATTCAGGAGAAAACGCATACGCCCTTTTTGGCCAAGCAAGCAAGCGGGCAATGCAAATCTGCACTACAAAGAAGTATCACTTCCCAACGGTCAAAAGGGACATCCACAAAATGTGTAAAAACCAGAAAGGCAAGACAGGCCCTGGAGAACAGGGAGCCTTGTTATGCTGATGGGCGGGATGTAAGTTGCCAACTGCCTCACTGGAGGAGTGCATTGTGTTCCCTAAAACAAGTAAACAACAGAGCTACAGAGCCAAGGGCACTTCCAGTCTAGGGAATATACCTTGGGAAAACTGAAAATCCATAAGACAGAGCCACCCCCAAATTGAGGGCTGCACTGCTTACAAGAACCTCAACCTGGGTACACCTGAAATATCCCAGGAAATATAAAAATGGTTCCAAACATTGTGGAACTTACGTACGATGGAATATCCCTCAGCCACGAAATCAATGTCATAAGACCAGTAGCAGCAAAATGAGTGGATTCAGGTACGATGATTCTAAGGGAAAGAAGTCACACAGGAAAAGAAACTTATCATAAGATATCACTTAGGAAGATCCTGTAAACATGGCAACACATGAACTGAGTTAGGCAAGAGAACAGAGTCTCACATTTAGAAAACACTCTTATGCCTGCTTAAGGGGGAAGGAGAGGTGGGGTGATGCATCAAACCAGAGTTTGATATAAGCACAGGTACTGTTCCAAAAACCAACTATGGAATAGACGAGACCTACACCTTCCTCAGTGAAAGGGACTCAAAACCCCATATTTCCCGCAGAGGAATAGATCTGACTAGTAAGAATCTTAAAACCTATGTATTGATATGTCTCCGTAAGGGAATCAAGTGTGTCTAGACTGGCATAAACATGGCAGCGAGAATCAGCTCAAACCCACTCTAAAAAGGAATTTCAAAAACAGAACAAAGAAACAGGGAAATTCTTTACAATTCCTTCAGGGTCTCTGATGCAACCTGGAATGACCCTATCTACGATGACAGCTGGATGTGGCATGAGGCTGGACACTTGGGACTGAGAGGATTGGTGAGATTGGGTGAGCAAATGCAGACCCTTTAAAGCAATAATGCATGGCAACCATTCCATGGGTCCCACCTCTCCAGGTTGAAGGGAATATTACTACAGCTATAACATGTACGGGAACCCTAGAGAATGGACACACTGTGAATACGAAAGGTTTCTAAAACTCAACGAAGAGTCCCTCTCCTGGTGCTCCGGTTTGACTTTCCAACAGCTTTACTATCAATCTCCCAACTTGGAGAGACAGCCCCTTTAAGCTCCTGGTTCACACAGGTTGCCCATTTGGCAGAGGAGGAAAGGGAAGAGGGAGAACCAATGAGAGAGTAGCTGTTAGGCATTTGGATGGGCACATGTCACTCTAATTTCCCGGCAGGAAGAAGAATTCACCAAAGTCTCAGCCACCCACCGGGAACCAGTATAGGTCCTGAACCAAATGTTTGGACTTGCGTTCAGCTCACAAAAAACGAGTTGAAAAATGGAGCTCAGGGGCACAGCAATTCACAAACTGGCAGAGTAATCAAGGCCAACTATCGTCCAAAAATCTGTTGAGGGAAGGCAACGAGGCGGACTTGAATGCGAGGCAGAACAGCAGGAAACAGATTTCAAGAGGTACGTTAGAATCGCCTGTAAAGCACAGGAAGAGGGGCACAACTTCGACAATGATGCACTTGGCCAAAAAGGGCGTATGCGTTTTCTCCTGAATATATTCAGGAGAAAACGCATACGCCCTTTTTGGCCAAGCAAGCAAGCGGGCAATGCAAATCTGCACTACAAAGAAGTATCACTTCCCACCGGTCAAAAGGGACATCCACAAAATGTGTAAAAACCAGAAAGGCAAGACAGGCCCTGGAGAACAGGGAGCCTTGTTATGCTGATGGGCGGGATGTAAGTTGCCAACTGCCTCACTGGAGGAGTGCATTGTGTTCCCTAAAACAAGTAAACAACAGAGCTACAGAGCCAAGGGCACTTCCAGTCTAGGGAATATACCTTGGGAAAACTGAAAATCCATAAGACAGAGCCACCCCCAAATTGAGGGCTGCACTGCTTACAAGAACCTCAACCTGGGTACACCTGAGATATCCCAGGAAATATAAAAATGGTTCAAAACATTGTGGAACTTACGTACGATGGAATATCCCTCAGCCATGAAATCAATGTCATAAGACGAGTAGCAGCAAAATGAGTGGATTCAGGTACGATGATTCTAAGTGAAAGAAGTCACACAGAAAAAGAAACTTATCATAAGATATCACTTAGGAAGATCCTGTAAACATGGCAACACATGAACTGAGTTAGGAAAGAGAACAGAGTCTCACATTTAGAAAACACTCTTATGCCTGCTTAAGGGGGAAGGAGAGGTGGGGTGATGCATCAAACCAGAGTTTGATATAAGCACAGGTACTGTTCCAAAAACCAACTATGGAATAGACAAGACCTACACCTTCCTCAGTGAAAGGGACTCAAAACCCCATATTTCCCGCAGAGGAATAGATCTGACTAGTAAGAATCTTAAAACCTATGTATTGATATGTCTCCATAAGGGAATCAAGTGTGTCTAGACTGGCATAAACATGGCAGCGAGAATCAGCTCAAACCCACTCTAAAAAGGAATTTCAAAAACAGAACAAAGAAACAGGGAAATTCTTTACAATTCCTTCAGGGTCTCTGATGCAACCTGGAATGACCCTATCTACGATGACAGCTGGATGTGGCATGAGGCTGGACACTTGGGACTGAGAGGATTGGTGAGATTGGGTGAGCAAATGCAGACCCTTTAAAGCAATAATGCATGGCAACCATTCCATGGGTCCCACCTCTCCAGGTTGAAGGGAATATTACTACAGCTATAACATGTACGGGAACCCTAGAGAATGGACACACTGTGAATACGAAAGGTTTCTAAAACTCAACGAAGAGTCCCTCTCCTGGTGCTCCGGTTTGACTTTCCAACAGCTTTACTATCAATCTCCCAACTTGGAGAGACAGCCCCTTTAAGCTCCTGGTTCACACAGGTTGCCCATTTGGCAGAGGAGGAAAGGGAAGAGGGAGAACCAATGAGAGAGTCGCTGTTAGGCATTTGGATGGGCACATGTCACTCTAATTTCCCGGCAGGAAGAAGAATTCACCAAAGTCTCAGCCACCCACCGGGAACCAGTATAGGTCCTGAACCAAATGTTTGGACTTGCGTTCAGCTCACAAAAAACGAGTTGAAAAATGGAGCTCAGGGGCACAGCAATTCACAAACTGGCAGAGTAATCAAGGCCAACTATCGTCCAAAAATCTGTTGAGGGAAGGCAACGAGGCGGACTTGAATGCGAGGCAGAATAGCAGGAAACAGATTTCAAGAGGTACGTTAGAATCGCCTGTAAAGCACAGGAAGAGGGGCACAACTTCGACAGTGATGCACTTGGCCAAAAAGGGCGTATGCGTTTTCTCCTGAATATATTCAGGAGAAAACGCATACGCCCTTTTTGGCCAAGCAAGCAAGCGGGCAATGCAAATCTGCACTACAAAGAAGTATCACTTCCCACCGGTCAAAAGGGACATCCACAAAATGTGTAAAAACCAGAAAGGCAAGACAGGCCCTGGAGAACAGGGAGCCTTGTTATGCTGATGGGCGGGATGTAAGTTGCCAACTGCCTCACTGGAGGAGTGCATTGTGTTCCCTAAAACAAGTAAACAACAGAGCTACAGAGCCAAGGGCACTTCCAGTCTAGGGAATATACCTTGGGAAAACTGAAAATCCATAAGACAGAGCCACCCCCAAATTGAGGGCTGCACTGCTTACAAGAACCTCAACCTGGGTACACCTGAAATATCCCAGGAAATATAAAAATGGTTCCAAACATTGTGGAACTTACGTACGATGGAATATCCCTCAGCCACGAAATCAATGTCATAAGACCAGTAGCAGCAAAATGAGTGGATTCAGGTACGATGATTCTAAGGGAAAGAAGTCACACAGGAAAAGAAACTTATCATAAGATATCACTTAGGAAGATCCTGTAAACATGGCTACACATGAACTGAGTTAGGCAAGAGAACAGAGTCTCACATTTAGAAAACACTCTTATGCCTGCTTAAGGGGGAAGGAGAGGTGGGGTGATGCATCAAACCAGAGTTTGATATAAGCACAGGTACTGTTCCAAAAACCAACTATGGAATAGACAAGACCTACACCTTCCTCAGTGAAAGGGACTCAAAACCCCATATTTCCCGCAGAGGAATAGATCTGACTAGTAAGAATCTTAAAACCTATGTATTGATATGTCTCCGTAAGGGAATCAAGTGTGTCTAGACTGGCATAAACATGGCAGCGAGAATCAGCTCAAACCCACTCTAAAAAGGAATTTCAAAAACAGAACAAAGAAACAGGGAAATTCTTTACAATTCCTTCAGGGTCTCTGATGCAACCTGGAATGACCCTATCTACGATGACAGCTGGATGTGGCATGAGGCTGGACACTTGGGACTGAGAGGATTGGTGAGATTGGGTGAGCAAATGCAGACCCTTTAAAGCAATAATGCATGGCAACCATTCCATGGGTCCCACCTCTCCAGGTTGAAGGGAATATTACTACAGCTATAACATGTATGGGAACCCTAGAGAATGGACACACTGTGAATACGAAAGGTTTCTAAAACTCAACGAAGAGTCCCTCTCCTGGTGCTCCGGTTTGACTTTCCAACAGCTTTACTATCAATCTCCCAACTTGGAGAGACAGCCCCTTTAAGCTCCTGGTTCACACAGGTTGCCCATTTGGCAGAGGAGGAAAGGGAAGAGGGAGAACCAATGAGAGAGTAGCTGTTAGGCATTTGGATGGGCACATGTCACTCTAATTTCCCGGCAGGAAGAAGAATTCACCAAAGTCTCAGCCACCCACCGGGAACCAGTATAGGTCCTGAACCAAATGTTTGGACTTGCGTTCAGCTCACAAAAAACGAGTTGAAAAATGGAGCTCAGGGGCACAGCAATTCACAAACTGGCAGAGTAATCAAGGCCAACTATCGTCCAAAAATCTGTTGAGGGAAGGCAACGAGGCGGACTTGAATGCGAGGCAGAATAGCAGGAAACAGATTTCAAGAGGTACGTTAGAATCGCCTGTAAAGCACAGGAAGAGGGGCACAACTTCGACAGTGATGCACTTGGCCAAAAAGGGCGTATGCGTTTTCTCCTGAATATATTCAGGAGAAAACGCATACGCCCTTTTTGGCCAAGCAAGCAAGCGGGCAATGCAAATCTGCACTACAAAGAAGTATCACTTCCCAACGGTCAAAAGGGACATCCACAAAATGTGTAAAAACCAGAAAGGCAAGACAGGCCCTGGAGAACAGGGAGCCTTGTTATGCTGATGGGCGGGATGTAAGTTGCCAACTGCCTCACTGGAGGAGTGCATTGTGTTCCCTAAAACAAGTAAACAACAGAGCTACAGAGCCAAGGGCACTTCCAGTCTAGGGAATATACCTTGGGAAAACTGAAAATCCATAAGACAGAGCCACCCCCAAATTGAGGGCTGCACTGCTTACAAGAACCTCAACCTGGGTACACCTGAAATATCCCAGGAAATATAAAAATGGTTCCAAACATTGTGGAACTTACGTACGATGGAATATCCCTCAGCCACGAAATCAATGTCATAAGACCAGTAGCAGCAAAATGAGTGGATTCAGGTACGATGATTCTAAGGGAAAGAAGTCACACAGGAAAAGAAACTTATCATAAGATATCACTTAGGAAGATCCTGTAAACATGGCAACACATGAACTGAGTTAGGCAAGAGAACAGAGTCTCACATTTAGAAAACACTCTTATGCCTGCTTAAGGGGGAAGGAGAGGTGGGGTGATGCATCAAACCAGAGTTTGATATAAGCACAGGTACTGTTCCAAAAACCAACTATGGAATAGACAAGACCTACACCTTCCTCAGTGAAAGGGACTCAAAACCCCATATTTCCCGCAGAGGAATAGATCTGACTAGTAAGAATCTTAAAACCTATGTATTGATATGTCTCCGTAAGGGAATCAAGTGTGTCTAGACTGGCATAAACATGGCAGCGAGAATCAGCTCAAACCCACTCTAAAAAGGAATTTCAAAAACAGAACAAAGAAACAGGGAAATTCTTTACAATTCCTTCAGGGTCTCTGATGCAACCTGGAATGACCCTATCTACGATGACAGCTGGATGTGGCATGAGGCTGGACACTTGGGACTGAGAGGATTGGTGAGATTGGGTGAGCAAATGCAGACCCTTTAAAGCAATAATGCATGGCAACCATTCCATGGGTCCCACCTCTCCAGGTTGAAGGGAATATTACTACAGCTATAACATGTACGGGAAACCTAGAGAATGGACACACTGTGAATACGAAAGGTTTCTAAAACTCAACGAAGAGTCCCTCTCCTGGTGCTCCGGTTTGACTTTCCAACAGCTTTACTATCAATCTCCCAACTTGGAGAGACAGCCCCTTTAAGCTCCTGGTTCACACAGGTTGCCCATTTGGCAGAGGAGGAAAGGGAAGAGGGAGAACCAATGAGAGAGTAGCTGTTAGGCATTTGGATGGGCACATGTCACTCTAATTTCCCGGCAGGAAGAAGAATTCACCAAAGTCTCAGCCACCCACCGGGAACCAGTATAGGTCCTGAACCAAATGTTTGGACTTGCGTTCAGCTCACAAAAAACGAGTTGAAAAATGGAGCTCAGGGGCACAGCAATTCACAAACTGGCAGAGTAATCAAGGCCAACTATCGTCCAAAAATCTGTTGAGGGAAGGCAACGAGGCGGACTTGAATGCGAGGCAGAACAGCAGGAAACAGATTTCAAGAGGTACGTTAGAATCGCCTGTAAAGCACAGGAAGAGGGGCACAACTTCGACAATGATGCACTTGGCCAAAAAGGGCGTATGCGTTTTCTCCTGAATATATTCAGGAGAAAACGCATACGCCCTTTTTGGCCAAGCAAGCAAGCGGGCAATGCAAATCTGCACTACAAAGAAGTATCACTTCCCAACGGTCAAAAGGGACATCCACAAAATGTGTAAAAACCAGAAAGGCAAGACAGGCCCTGGAGAACAGGGAGCCTTGTTATGCTGATGGGCGGGATGTAAGCTGCCAACTGCCTCACTGGAGGAGTGCATTGTGTTCCCTAAAACAAGTAAACAACAGAGCTACAGAGCCAAGGGCACTTCCAGTCTAGGGAATATACCTTGGGAAAACTGAAAATCCATAAGACAGAGCCACCCCCAAATTGAGGGCTGCACTGCTTACAAGAACCTCAACCTGGGTACACCTGAAACATCCCAGGAAATATAAAAATGGTTCAAAACATTGTGGAACTTACGTACGATGGAATATCCCTCAGCCACGAAATCAATGTCATAAGACCAGTAGCAGCAAAATGAGTGGATTCAGGTACGATGATTCTAAGGGAAAGAAGTCACACAGGAAAAGAAACTTATCATAAGATATCACTTAGGAAGATCCTGTAAACATGGCTACACATGAACTGAGTTAGGCAAGAGAACAGAGTCTCACATTTAGAAAACACTCTTATGCCTGCTTAAGGGGGAAGGAGAGGTGGGGTGATGCATCAAACCAGAGTTTGATATAAGCACAGGTACTGTTCCAAAAACCAACTATGGAATAGACAAGACCTACACCTTCCTCAGTGAAAGGGACTCAAAACCCCATATTTCCCGCAGAGGAATAGATCTGACTAGTAAGAATCTTAAAACCTATGTATTGATATGTCTCCGTAAGGGAATCAAGTGTGTCTAGACTGGCATAAACATGGCAGCGAGAAACAGCTCAAACCCACTCTAAAAAGGAATTTCAAAAACAGAAAAAGGAAACAGGGAAATTCTTTACAATTCCTTCAGGGTCTCTGATGCAACCTGGAATGACCCTATCTACGATGACAGCTGGATGTGGCATGAGGCTGGACACTTGGGACTGAGAGGATTGGTGAGATTGGGTGAGCAAATGCAGACCCTTTAAAGCAATAATGCATGGCAACCATTCCATGGGTCCCACCTCTCCAGGTTGAAGGGAATATTACTACAGCTATAACATGTACGGGAACCCTAGAGAATGGACACACTGTGAATACGAAAGGTTTCTAAAACTCAACGAAGAGTCCCTCTCCTGGTGCTCCGGTTTGACTTTCCAACAGCTTTACTATCAATCTCCCAACTTGGAGAGACAGCCCCTTTAAGCTCCTGGTTCACACAGGTTGCCCATTTGGCAGAGGAGGAAAGGGAAGAGGGAGAACCAATGAGAGAGTAGCTGTTAGGCATTTGGATGGGCACATGTCACTCTAATTTCCCGGCAGGAAGAAGAATTCACCAAAGTCTCAGCCACCCACCGGGAACCAGTATAGGTCCTGAACCAAATGTTTGGACTGGCGTTCAGCTCACAAAAAACGAGTTGAAATATGGAGCTAAGGGGCACAGCAATTCACAAACTGGCAGAGTAATCAAGGCCAACTATCGTCCAAAAATCTGTTGAGGGAAGGCAACGAGGCGGACTTGAATGCGAGGCAGAATAGCAGGAAACAGATTTCAAGAGGTACGTTAGAATCGCCTGTAAAGCACAGGAAGAGGGGCACAACTTCGACAATGATGCACTTGGCGAAAAAGGGCGTATGTGTTTTCTCCTCAATATATTCAGGAGAAAACGCATACGCCCTTTTTGGCCAAGCAAGCAAGCGGGCAATGCAAATCTGCACTACAAAGAAGTATCACTTCCCAACGGTCAAAAGGGACATCCACAAAATGTGTAAAAACCAGAAAGGCAAGACAGGCCCTGGAGAACAGGGAGCCTTGTTATGCTGATGGGCGGGATGTAAGTTGCCAACTGCCTCACTGGAGGAGTGCATTGTGTTCCCTAAAACAAGTAAACAACAGAGCTACATAGCCAAGGGCACTTCCAGTCTAGGGAATATACCTTGGGAAAACTGAAAATCCATAAGACAGAGCCACCCCCAAATTGAGGGCTGCACTGCTTACAAGAACCTCAACCTGGGTACACCTGAGATATCCCAGGAAATATAAAAATGGTTCAAAACATTGTGGAACTTACGTACGATGGAATATCCCTCAGCCATGAAATCAATGTCATAAGACGAGTAGCAGCAAAATGAGTGGATTCAGGTACGATGATTCTAAGTGAAAGAAGTCACACAGAAAAAGAAACTTATCATAAGATATCACTTAGGAAGATCCTGTAAACATGGCAACACATGAACTGAGTTAGGAAAGAGAACAGAGTCTCACATTTAGAAAACACTCTTATGCCTGCTTAAGGGGGAAGGAGAGGTGGGGTGATGCATCAAACCAGAGTTTGATATAAGCACAGGTACTGTTCCAAAAACCAACTATGGAATAGACAAGACCTACACCTTCCTCAGTGAAAGGGACTCAAAACCCCATATTTCCCGCAGAGGAATAGATCTGACTAGTAAGAATCTTAAAACCTATGTATTGATATGTCTCCATAAGGGAATCAAGTGTGTCTAGACTGGCATAAACATGGCAGCGAGAATCAGCTCAAACCCACTCTAAAAAGGAATTTCAAAAACAGAACAAAGAAACAGGGAAATTCTTTACAATTCCTTCAGGGTCTCTGATGCAACCTGGAATGACCCTATCTACGATGACAGCTGGATGTGGCATGAGGCTGGACACTTGGGACTGAGAGGATTGGTGAGATTGGGTGAGCAAATGCAGACCCTTTAAAGCAATAATGCATGGCAACCATTCCATGGGTCCCACCTCTCCAGGTTGAAGGGAATATTACTACAGCTATAACATGTACGGGAACCCTAGAGAATGGACACACTGTGAATACGAAAGGTTTCTAAAACTCAACGAAGAGTCCCTCTCCTGGTGCTCCGGTTTGACTTTCCAACAGCTTTACTATCAATCTCCCAACTTGGAGAGACAGCCCCTTTAAGCTCCTGGTTCACACAGGTTGCCCATTTGGCAGAGGAGGAAAGGGAAGAGGGAGAACCAATGAGAGAGTCGCTGTTAGGCATTTGGATGGGCACATGTCACTCTAATTTCCCGGCAGGAAGAAGAATTCACCAAAGTCTCAGCCACCCACCGGGAACCAGTATAGGTCCTGAACCAAATGTTTGGACTTGCGTTCAGCTCACAAAAAACGAGTTGAAAAATGGAGCTCAGGGGCACAGCAATTCACAAACTGGCAGAGTAATCAAGGCCAACTATCGTCCAAAAATCTGTTGAGGGAAGGCAACGAGGCGGACTTGAATGCGAGGCAGAATAGCAGGAAACAGATTTCAAGAGGTACGTTAGAATCGCCTGTAAAGCACAGGAAGAGGGGCACAACTTCGACAGTGATGCACTTGGCCAAAAAGGGCGTATGCGTTTTCTCCTGAATATATTCAGGAGAAAACGCATACGCCCTTTTTGGCCAAGCAAGCAAGCGGGCAATGCAAATCTGCACTACAAAGAAGTATCACTTCCCACCGGTCAAAAGGGACATCCACAAAATGTGTAAAAACCAGAAAGGCAAGACAGGCCCTGGAGAACAGGGAGCCTTGTTATGCTGATGGGCGGGATGTAAGTTGCCAACTGCCTCACTGGAGGAGTGCATTGTGTTCCCTAAAACAAGTAAACAACAGAGCTACAGAGCCAAGGGCACTTCCAGTCTAGGGAATATACCTTGGGAAAACTGAAAATCCATAAGACAGAGCCACCCCCAAATTGAGGGCTGCACTGCTTACAAGAACCTCAACCTGGGTACACCTGAAATATCCCAGGAAATATAAAAATGGTTCCAAACATTGTGGAACTTACGTACGATGGAATATCCCTCAGCCACGAAATCAATGTCATAAGACCAGTAGCAGCAAAATGAGTGGATTCAGGTACGATGATTCTAAGGGAAAGAAGTCACACAGGAAAAGAAACTTATCATAAGATATCACTTAGGAAGATCCTGTAAACATGGCAACACATGAACTGAGTTAGGCAAGAGAACAGAGTCTCACATTTAGAAAACACTCTTATGCCTGCTTAAGGGGGAAGGAGAGGTGGGGTGATGCATCAAACCAGAGTTTGATATAAGCACAGGTACTGTTCCAAAAACCAACTATGGAATAGACAAGACCTACACCTTCCTCAGTGAAAGGGACTCAAAACCCCATATTTCCCGCAGAGGAATAGATCTGACTAGTAAGAATCTTAAAACCTATGTATTGATATGTCTCCGTAAGGGAATCAAGTGTGTCTAGACTGGCATAAACATGGCAGCGAGAATCAGCTCAAACCCACTCTAAAAAGGAATTTCAAAAACAGAACAAAGAAACAGGGAAATTCTTTACAATTCCTTCAGGGTCTCTGATGCAACCTGGAATGACCCTATCTACGATGACAGCTGGATGTGGCATGAGGCTGGACACTTGGGACTGAGAGGATTGGTGAGATTGGGTGAGCAAATGCAGACCCTTTAAAGAAATAACGCATGGCAACCATTCCATGGGTCCCACCTCTCCAGGTTGAAGGGAATATTACTACAGCTATAACATGTACGGGAAACCTAGAGAATGGACACACTGTGAATACGAATGGTTTCTAAAACTCAACGAAGAGTCCCTCTCCTGGTGCTCCGGTTTGACTTTCCAACAGCTTTACTATCAATCTCCCAACTTGGAGAGACAGCCCCTTTAAGCTCCTGGTTCACACAGGTTGCCCAATTGGCAGAGGAGGAAAGGGAAGAGGGAGAACCAATGATAGAGTAGCTGTTAGGCATTTGGATGGGCACATGTCACTCTAATTTCCCGGCAGGAAGAAGAATTCACCAAAGTCTCAGCCACCCACCGGGAACCAGTATAGGTCCTGAACCAAATGTTTGGACTTGCGTTCAGCTCACAAAAAACGAGTTGAAAAATGGAGCTCAGGGGCACAGCAATTCACAAACTGGCAGAGTAATCAAGGCCAACTATCGTCCAAAAATCTGTTGAGGGAAGGCAACGAGGCGGACTTGAATGCGAGGCAGAATAGCAGGAAACAGATTTCAAGAGGTACGTTAGAATCGCCTGTAAAGCACAGGAAGAGGGGCACAACTTCGACAGTGATGCACTTGGCCAAAAAGGGCGTATGCGTTTTCTCCTGAATATATTCAGGAGAAAACGCATACGCCCTTTTTGGCCAAGCAAGCAAGCGGGCAATGCAAATCTGCACTACAAAGAAGTATCACTTCCCAACGGTCAAAAGGGACATCCACAAAATGTGTAAAAACCAGAAAGGCAAGACAGGCCCTGGAGAACAGGGAGCCTTGTTATGCTGATGGGCGGGATGTAAGTTGCCAACTGCCTCACTGGAGGAGTGCATTGTGTTCCCTAAAACAAGTAAACAACAGAGCTACAGAGCCAAGGGCACTTCCAGTCTAGGGAATATACCTTGGGAAAACTGAAAATCCATAAGACAGAGCCACCCCCAAATTGAGGGCTGCACTGCTTACAAGAACCTCAACCTGGGTACACCTGAAATATCCCAGGAAATATAAAAATGGTTCCAAACATTGTGGAACTTACGTACGATGGAATATCCCTCAGCCACGAAATCAATGTCATAAGACCAGTAGCAGCAAAATGAGTGGATTCAGGTACGATGATTCTAAGGGAAAGAAGTCACACAGGAAAAGAAACTTATCATAAGATATCACTTAGGAAGATCCTGTAAACATGGCAACACATGAACTGAGTTAGGCAAGAGAACAGAGTCTCACATTTAGAAAACACTCTTATGCCTGCTTAAGGGGGAAGGAGAGGTGGGGTGATGCATCAAACCAGAGTTTGATATAAGCACAGGTACTGTTCCAAAAACCAACTATGGAATAGACAAGACCTACACCTTCCTCAGTGAAAGGGACTCAAAACCCCATATTTCCCGCAGAGGAATAGATCTGACTAGTAAGAATCTTAAAACCTATGTATTGATATGTCTCCGTAAGGGAATCAAGTGTGTCTAGACTGGCATAAACATGGCAGCGAGAATCAGCTCAAACCCACTCTAAAAAGGAATTTCAAAAACAGAACAAAGAAACAGGGAAATTCTTTACAATTCCTTCAGGGTCTCTGATGCAACCTGGAATGACCCTATCTACGATGACAGCTGGATGTGGCATGAGGCTGGACACTTGGGACTGAGAGGATTGGTGAGATTGGGTGAGCAAATGCAGACCCTTTAAAGCAATAATGCATGGCAACCATTCCATGGGTCCCACCTCTCCAGGTTGAAGGGAATATTACTACAGCTATAACATGTACGGGAACCCTAGAGAATGGACACACTGTGAATACGAAAGGTTTCTAAAACTCAACGAAGAGTCCCTCTCCTGGTGCTCCGGTTTGACTTTCCAACAGCTTTACTATCAATCTCCCAACTTGGAGAGACAGCCCCTTTAAGCTCCTGGTTCACACAGGTTGCCCATTTGGCAGAGGAGGAAAGGGAAGAGGGAGAACCAATGAGAGAGTAGCTGTTAGGCATTTGGATGGGCACATGTCACTCTAATTTCCCGGCAGGAAGAAGAATTCACCAAAGTCTCAGCCACCCACCGGGAACCAGTATAGGTCCTGAACCAAATGTTTGGACTTGCGTTCAGCTCACAAAAAACGAGTTGAAAAATGGAGCTCAGGGGCACAGCAATTCACAAACTGGCAGAGTAATCAAGGCCAACTATCGTCCAAAAATCTGTTGAGGGAAGGCAACGAGGCGGACTTGAATGCGAGGCAGAACAGCAGGAAACAGATTTCAAGAGGTACGTTAGAATCGCCTGTAAAGCACAGGAAGAGGGGCACAACTTCGACAGTGATGCACTTGGCCAAAAAGGGCGTATGCGTTTTCTCCTGAATATATTCAGGAGAAAACGCATACGCCCTTTTTGGCCAAGCAAGCAAGCGGGCAATGCAAATCTGCACTACAAAGAAGTATCACTTCCCAACGGTCAAAAGGGACATCCACAAAATGTGTAAAAACCAGAAAGGCAAGACAGGCCCTGGAGAACAGGGAGCCTTGTTATGCTGATGGGCGGGATGTAAGTTGCCAACTGCCTCACTGGAGGAGTGCATTGTGTTCCCTAAAACAAGTAAACAACAGAGCTACAGAGCCAAGGGCACTTCCAGTCTAGGGAATATACCTTGGGAAAACTGAAAATCCATAAGACAGAGCCACCCCCAAATTGAGGGCTGCACTGCTTACAAGAACCTCAACCTGGGTACACCTGAAATATCCCAGGAAATATAAAAATGGTTCCAAACATTGTGGAACTTACGTACGATGGAATATCCCTCAGCCACGAAATCAATGTCATAAGACCAGTAGCAGCAAAATGAGTGGATTCAGGTACGATGATTCTAAGGGAAAGAAGTCACACAGGAAAAGAAACTTATCATAAGATATCACTTAGGAAGATCCTGTAAACATGGCAACACATGAACTGAGTTAGGCAAGAGAACAGAGTCTCACATTTAGAAAACACTCTTATGCCTGCTTAAGGGGGAAGGAGAGGTGGGGTGATGCATCAAACCAGAGTTTGATATAAGCACAGGTACTGTTCCAAAAACCAACTATGGAATAGACAAGACCTACACCTTCCTCAGTGAAAGGGACTCAAAACCCCATATTTCCCGCAGAGGAATAGATCTGACTAGTAAGAATCTTAAAACCTATGTATTGATATGTCTCCGTAAGGGAATCAAGTGTGTCTAGACTGGCATAAACATGGCAGCGAGAATCAGCTCAAACCCACTCTAAAAAGGAATTTCAAAAACAGAACAAAGAAACAGGGAAATTCTTTACAATTCCTTCAGGGTCTCTGATGCAACCTGGAATGACCCTATCTACGATGACAGCTGGATGTGGCATGAGGCTGGACACTTGGGACTGAGAGGATTGGTGAGATTGGGTGAGCAAATGCAGACCCTTTAAAGCAATAATGCATGGCAACCATTCCATGGGTCCCACCTCTCCAGGTTGAAGGGAATATTACTACAGCTATAACATGTACGGGAAACCTAGAGAATGGACACACTGTGAATACGAAAGGTTTCTAAAACTCAACGAAGAGTCCCTCTCCTGGTGCTCCGGTTTGACTTTCCAACAGCTTTACTATCAATCTCCCAACTTGGAGAGACAGCCCCTTTAAGCTCCTGGTTCACACAGGTTGCCCATTTGGCAGAGGAGGAAAGGGAAGAGGGAGAACCAATGAGAGAGTAGCTGTTAGGCATTTGGATGGGCACATGTCACTCTAATTTCCCGGCAGGAAGAAGAATTCACCAAAGTCTCAGCCACCCACCGGGAACCAGTATAGGTCCTGAACCAAATGTTTGGACTTGCGTTCAGCTCACAAAAAACGAGTTGAAAAATGGAGCTCAGGGGCACAGCAATTCACAAACTGGCAGAGTAATCAAGGCCAACTATCGTCCAAAAATCTGTTGAGGGAAGGCAACGAGGCGGACTTGAATGCGAGGCAGAACAGCAGGAAACAGATTTCAAGAGGTACGTTAGAATCGCCTGTAAAGCACAGGAAGAGGGGCACAACTTCGACAATGATGCACTTGGCCAAAAAGGGCGTATGCGTTTTCTCCTGAATATATTCAGGAGAAAACGCATACGCCCTTTTTGGCCAAGCAAGCAAGCGGGCAATGCAAATCTGCACTACAAAGAAGTATCACTTCCCAACGGTCAAAAGGGACATCCACAAAATGTGTAAAAACCAGAAAGGCAAGACAGGCCCTGGAGAACAGGGAGCCTTGTTATGCTGATGGGCGGGATGTAAGCTGCCAACTGCCTCACTGGAGGAGTGCATTGTGTTCCCTAAAACAAGTAAACAACAGAGCTACAGAGCCAAGGGCACTTCCAGTCTAGGGAATATACCTTGGGAAAACTGAAAATCCATAAGACAGAGCCACCCCCAAATTGAGGGCTGCACTGCTTACAAGAACCTCAACCTGGGTACACCTGAAACATCCCAGGAAATATAAAAATGGTTCAAAACATTGTGGAACTTACGTACGATGGAATATCCCTCAGCCACGAAATCAATGTCATAAGACCAGTAGCAGCAAAATGAGTGGATTCAGGTACGATGATTCTAAGGGAAAGAAGTCACACAGGAAAAGAAACTTATCATAAGATATCACTTAGGAAGATCCTGTAAACATGGCTACACATGAACTGAGTTAGGCAAGAGAACAGAGTCTCACATTTAGAAAACACTCTTATGCCTGCTTAAGGGGGAAGGAGAGGTGGGGTGATGCATCAAACCAGAGTTTGATATAAGCACAGGTACTGTTCCAAAAACCAACTATGGAATAGACAAGACCTACACCTTCCTCAGTGAAAGGGACTCAAAACCCCATATTTCCCGCAGAGGAATAGATCTGACTAGTAAGAATCTTAAAACCTATGTATTGATATGTCTCCGTAAGGGAATCAAGTGTGTCTAGACTGGCATAAACATGGCAGCGAGAAACAGCTCAAACCCACTCTAAAAAGGAATTTCAAAAACAGAAAAAAGAAACAGGGAAGTTCTTTACAATTCCTTCAGGGTCTCTGATGCAACCTGGAATGACCCTATCTACGATGACAGCTGGATGTGGCATGAGGCTGGACACTTGGGACTGAGAGGATTGGTGAGATTGGGTGAGCAAATGCAGACCCTTTAAAGCAATAATGCATGGCAACCATTCCATGGGTCCCACCTCTCCAGGTTGAAGGGAATATTACTACAGCTATAACATGTACGGGAACCCTAGAGAATGGACACACTGTGAATACGAAAGGTTTCTAAAACTCAACGAAGAGTCCCTCTCCTGGTGCTCCGGTTTGACTTTCCAACAGCTTTACTATCAATCTCCCAACTTGGAGAGACAGCCCCTTTAAGCTCCTGGTTCACACAGGTTGCCCATTTGGCAGAGGAGGAAAGGGAAGAGGGAGAACCAATGAGAGAGTAGCTGTTAGGCATTTGGATGGGCACATGTCACTCTAATTTCCCGGCAGGAAGAAGAATTCACCAAAGTCTCAGCCACCCACCGGGAACCAGTATAGGTCCTGAACCAAATGTTTGGACTTGCGTTCAGCTCACAAAAAACGAGTTGAAAAATGGAGCTCAGGGGCACAGCAATTCACAAACTGGCAGAGTAATCAAGGCCAACTATCGTCCAAAAATCTGTTGAGGGAAGGCAACGAGGCGGACTTGAATGCGAGGCAGAATAGCAGGAAACAGATTTCAAGAGGTACGTTAGAATCGCCTGTAAAGCACAGGAAGAGGGGCACAACTTCGACAGTGATGCACTTGGCCAAAAAGGGCGTATGCGTTTTCTCCTGAATATATTCAGGAGAAAACGCATACGCCCTTTTTGGCCAAGCAAGCAAGCGGGCAATGCAAATCTGCACTACAAAGAAGTATCACTTCCCACCGGTCAAAAGGGACATCCACAAAATGTGTAAAAACCAGAAAGGCAAGACAGGCCCTGGAGAACAGGGAGCCTTGTTATGCTGATGGGCGGGATGTAAGTTGCCAACTGCCTCACTGGAGGAGTGCATTGTGTTCCCTAAAACAAGTAAACAACAGAGCTACAGAGCCAAGGGCACTTCCAGTCTAGGGAATATACCTTGGGAAAACTGAAAATCCATAAGACAGAGCCACCCCCAAATTGAGGGCTGCACTGCTTACAAGAACCTCAACCTGGGTACACCTGAAATATCCCAGGAAATATAAAAATGGTTCCAAACATTGTGGAACTTACGTACGATGGAATATCCCTCAGCCACGAAATCAATGTCATAAGACCAGTAGCAGCAAAATGAGTGGATTCAGGTACGATGATTCTAAGGGAAAGAAGTCACACAGGAAAAGAAACTTATCATAAGATATCACTTAGGAAGATCCTGTAAACATGGCAACACATGAACTGAGTTAGGCAAGAGAACAGAGTCTCACATTTAGAAAACACTCTTATGCCTGCTTAAGGGGGAAGGAGAGGTGGGGTGATGCATCAAACCAGAGTTTGATATAAGCACAGGTACTGTTCCAAAAACCAACTATGGAATAGACAAGACCTACACCTTCCTCAGTGAAAGGGACTCAAAACCCCATATTTCCCGCAGAGGAATAGATCTGACTAGTAAGAATCTTAAAACCTATGTATTGATATGTCTCCGTAAGGGAATCAAGTGTGTCTAGACTGGCATAAACATGGCAGCGAGAATCAGCTCAAACCCACTCTAAAAAGGAATTTCAAAAACAGAACAAAGAAACAGGGAAATTCTTTACAATTCCTTCAGGGTCTCTGATGCAACCTGGAATGACCCTATCTACGATGACAGCTGGATGTGGCATGAGGCTGGACACTTGGGACTGAGAGGATTGGTGAGATTGGGTGAGCAAATGCAGACCCTTTAAAGCAATAATGCATGGCAACCATTCCATGGGTCCCACCTCTCCAGGTTGAAGGGAATATTACTACAGCTATAACATGTACGGGAAACCTAGAGAATGGACACACTGTGAATACGAAAGGTTTCTAAAACTCAACGAAGAGTCCCTCTCCTGGTGCTCCGGTTTGACTTTCCAACAGCTTTACTATCAATCTCCCAACTTGGAGAGACAGCCCCTTTAAGCTCCTGGTTCACACAGGTTGCCCATTTGGCAGAGGAGGAAAGGGAAGAGGGAGAACCAATGAGAGAGTAGCTGTTAGGCATTTGGATGGGCACATGTCACTCTAATTTCCCGGCAGGAAGAAGAATTCACCAGAGTCTCAGCCACCCACCGGGAACCAGTATAGGTCCTGAACCAAATGTTTGGACTTGCGTTCAGCTCACAAAAAAACGAGTTGAAAAATGGAGCTCAGGGGCACAGCAATTCACAAACTGGCAGAGTAATCAAGGCCAACTATCGTCCAAAAATCTGTTGAGGGAAGGCAACGAGGCGGACTTGAATGCGAGGCAGAATAGCAGGAAACAGATTTCAAGAGGTACGTTAGAATCGCCTGTAAAGCACAGGAAGAGGGGCACAACTTCGACAGTGATGCACTTGGCGAAAAAGGGCGTATGCGTTTTCTCCTGAATATATTCAGGAGAAAACGCATACGCCCTTTTTGGCCAAGCAAGCAAGCGGGCAATGCAAATCTGCACTACAAAGAAGTATCACTTCCCACCGGTCAAAAGGGACATCCACAAAATGTGTAAAAACCAGAAAGGCAAGACAGGCCCTGGAGAACAGGGAGCCTTGTTATGCTGATGGGCGGGATGTAAGTTGCCAACTGCCTCACTGGAGGAGTGCATTGTGTTCCCTAAAACAAGTAAACAACAGAGCTACAGAGCCAAGGGCACTTCCAGTCTAGGGAATATACCTTGGGAAAACTGAAAATCCATAAGACAGAGCCACCCCCAAATTGAGGGCTGCACTGCTTACAAGAACCTCAACCTGGGTACACCTGAAATATCCCAGGAAATATAAAAATGGTTCCAAACATTGTGGAACTTACGTACGATGGAATATCCCTCAGCCACGAAATCAATGTCATAAGACCAGTAGCAGCAAAATGAGTGGATTCAGGTACGATGATTCTAAGGGAAAGAAGTCACACAGGAAAAGAAACTTATCATAAGATATCACTTAGGAAGATCCTGTAAACATGGCTACACATGAACTGAGTTAGGCAAGAGAACAGAGTCTCACATTTAGAAAACACTCTTATGCCTGCTTAAGGGGGAAGGAGAGGTGGGGTGATGCATCAAACCAGAGTTTGATATAAGCACAGGTACTGTTCCAAAAACCAACTATGGAATAGACAAGACCTACACCTTCCTCAGTGAAAGGGACTCAAAACCCCATATTTCCCGCAGAGGAATAGATCTGACTAGTAAGAATCTTAAAACCTATGTATTGATATGTCTCCGTAAGGGAATCAAGTGTGTCTAGACTGGCATAAACATGGCAGCGAGAATCAGCTCAAACCCACTCTAAAAAGGAATTTCAAAAACAGAACAAAGAAACAGGGAAATTCTTTACAATTCCTTCAGGGTCTCTGATGCAACCTGGAATGACCCTATCTACGATGACAGCTGGATGTGGCATGAGGCTGGACACTTGGGACTGAGAGGATTGGTGAGATTGGGTGAGCAAATGCAGACCCTTTAAAGCAATAATGCATGGCCACCATTCCATGGGTCCCACCTCTCCAGGTTGAAGGGAATATTACTACAGCTATAACATGTACGGGAAACCTAGAGAATGGACACACTGTGAATACGAAAGGTTTCTAAAACTCAACGAAGAGTCCCTCTCCTGGTGCTCCGGTTTGACTTTCCAACAGCTTTACTATCAATCTCCCAACTTGGAGAGACAGCCCCTTTAAGCTCCTGGTTCACACAGGTTGCCCATTTGGCAGAGGAGGAAAGGGAAGAGGGAGAACCAATGAGAGAGTAGCTGTTAGGCATTTGGATGGGCACATGTCACTCTAATTTCCCGGCAGGAAGAAGAATTCACCAAAGTCTCAGCCACCCACCGGGAACCAGTATAGGTCCTGAACCAAATGTTTGGACTTGCGTTCATCTCACAAAAAACGAGTTGAAAAATGGAGCTCAGGGGCACAGCAATTCACAAACTGGCAGAGTAATCAAGGCCAACTATCGTCCAAAAATCTGTTGAGGGAAGGCAACGAGGCGGACTTGAATGCGAGGCAGAATAGCAGGAAACAGATTTCAAGAGGTACGTTAGAATCGCCTGTAAAGCACAGGAAGAGGGGCACAACTTCGACAATGATGCACTTGGCCAAAAAGGGCGTATGCGTTTTCTCCTGAATATATTCAGGAGAAAACGCATACGCCCTTTTTGGCCAAGCAAGCAAGCGGGCAATGCAAATCTGCACTACAAAGAAGTATCACTTCCCACCGGTCAAAAGGGACATCCACAAAATGTGTAAAAACCAGAAAGGCAAGACAGGCCCTGGAGAACAGGGAGCCTTGTTATGCTGATGGGCGGGATGTAAGTTGCCAACTGCCTCACTGGAGGAGTGCATTGTGTTCCCTAAAACAAGTAAACAACAGAGCTACAGAGCCAAGGGCACTTCCAGTCTAGGGAATATACCTTGGGAAAACTGAAAATCCATAAGACAGAGCCACCCCCAAATTGAGGGCTGCACTGCTTACAAGAACCTCAACCTGGGTACACCTGAAATATCCCAGGAAATATAAAAATGGTTCCAAACATTGTGGAACTTACGTACGATGGAATATCCCTCAGCCACGAAATCAATGTCATAAGACCAGTAGCAGCAAAATGAGTGGATTCAGGTACGATGATTCTAAGGGAAAGAAGTCACACAGGAAAAGAAACTTATCATAAGATATCACTTAGGAAGATCCTGTAAACATGGCTACACATGAACTGAGTTAGGCAAGAGAACAGAGTCTCACATTTAGAAAACACTCTTATGCCTGCTTAAGGGGGACGGAGAGGTGGGGTGATGCATCAAACCAGAGTTTGATATAAGCACAGGTACTGTTCCAAAAACCAACTATGGAATAGACAAGACCTACACCTTCCTCAGTGAAAGGGACTCAAAACCCCATATTTCCCGCAGAGGAATAGATCTGACTAGTAAGAATCTTAAAACCTATGTATTGATATGTCTCCGTAAGGGAATCAAGTGTGTCTAGACTGGCATAAACATGGCAGCGAGAATCAGCTCAAACCCACTCTAAAAAGGAATTTCAAAAACAGAACAAAGAAACAGGGAAATTCTTTACAATTCCTTCAGGGTCTCTGATGCAACCTGGAATGACCCTATCTACGATGACAGCTGGATGTGGCATGAGGCTGGACACTTGGGACTGAGAGGATTGGTGAGATTGGGTGAGCAAATGCAGACCCTTTAAAGCAATAATGCATGGCAACCATTCCATGGGTCCCACCTCTCCAGGTTGAAGGGAATATTACTACAGCTATAACATGTACGGGAACCCTAGAGAATGGACACACTGTGAATACGAAAGGTTTCTAAAACTCAACGAAGAGTCCCTCTCCTGGTGCTCCGGTTTGACTTTCCAACAGCTTTACTATCAATCTCCCAACTTGGAGAGACAGCCCCTTTAAGCTCCTGGTTCACACAGGTTGCCCATTTGGCAGAGGAGGAAAGGGAAGAGGGAGAACCAATGAGAGAGTAGCTGTTAGGCATTTGGATGGGCACATGTCACTCTAATTTCCCGGCAGGAAGAAGAATTCACCAAAGTCTCAGCCACCCACCGGGAACCAGTATAGGTCCTGAACCAAATGTTTGGACTTGCGTTCAGCTCACAAAAAACGAGTTGAAAAATGGAGCTCAGGGGCACAGCAATTCACAAACTGGCAGAGTAATCAAGGCCAACTATCGTCCAAAAATCTGTTGAGGGAAGGCAACGAGGCGGACTTGAATGCGAGGCAGAATAGCAGGAAACAGATTTCAAGAGGTACGTTAGAATCGCCTGTAAAGCACAGGAAGAGGGGCACAACTTCGACAGTGATGCACCTGGCCAAAAAGGGCGTATGCGTTTTCTCCTGAATATATTCAGGAGAAAACGCATATGCCCTTTTTGGCCAAGCAAGCAAGCGGGCAATGCAAATCTGCACTACAAAGAAGTATCACTTCCCACCGGTCAAAAGGGACATCCACAAAATGTGTAAAAACCAGAAAGGCAAGACAGGCCCTGGAGAACAGGGAGCCTTGTTATGCTGATGGGCGGGATGTAAGTTGCCAACTGCCTCACTGGAGGAGTGCATTGTGTTCCCTAAAACAAGTAAACAACAGAGCTACAGAGCCAAGGGCACTTCCAGTCTAGGGAATATACCTTGGGAAAACTGAAAATCCATAAGACAGAGCCACCCCCAAATTGAGGGCTGCACTGCTTACAAGAACCTCAACCTGGGTACACCTGAAATATCCCAGGAAATATAAAAATGGTTCCAAACATTGTGGAACTTACGTACGATGGAATATCCCTCAGCCACGAAATCAATGTCATAAGACCAGTAGCAGCAAAATGAGTGGATTCAGGTACGATGATTCTAAGGGAAAGAAGTCACACAGGAAAAGAAACTTATCATAAGATATCACTTAGGAAGATCCTGTAAACATGGCTACACATGAACTGAGTTAGGAAAGAGAACAGAGTCTCACATTTAGAAAACACTCTTATGCCTGCTTAAGGGGGAAGGAGAGGTGGGGTGATGCATCAAACCAGAGTTTGATATAAGCACAGGTACTGTTCCAAAAACCAACTATGGAATAGACAAGACCTACACCTTCCTCAGTGAAAGGGACTCAAAACCCCATATTTCCCGCAGAGGAATAGATCTGACTAGTAAGAATCTTAAAACCTATGTATTGATATGTCTCCGTAAGGGAATCAAGTGTGTCTAGACTGGCATAAACATGGCAGCGAGAATCAGCTCAAACCCACTCTAAAAAGGAATTTCAAAAACAGAACAAAGAAACAGGGAAATTCTTTACAATTCCTTCAGGGTCTCTGATGCAACCTGGAATGACCCTATCTACGATGACAGCTGGATGTGGCATGAGGCTGGACACTTGGCACTGAGAGGATTGGTGAGATTGGGTGAGCAAATGCAGACCCTTTAAAGCAATAATGCATGGCCACCATTCCATGGGTCCCACCTCTCCAGGTTGAAGGGAATATTACTACAGCTATAACATGTACGGGAAACCTAGAGAATGGACACACTGTGAATACGAAAGGTTTCTAAAACTCAACGAAGAGTCCCTCTCCTGGTGCTCCGGTTTGACTTTCCAACAGCTCTACTATCAATCTCCCAACTTGGAGAGACAGCCCCTTTAAGCTCCTGGTTCACACAGGTTGCCCATTTGGCAGAGGAGGAAAGGGAAGAGGGAGAACCAATGAGAGAGTAGCTGTTAGGCATTTGGATGGGCACATGTCACTCTAATTTCCCGGCAGGAAGAAGAATTCACCAAAGTCTCAGCCACCCACCGGGAACCAGTATAGGTCCTGAACCAAATGTTTGGACTTGCGTTCAGCTCACAAAAAACGAGTTGAAAAATGGAGCTCAGGGGCACAGCAATTCACAAACTGGCAGAGTAATCAAGGCCAACTATCGTCCAAAAATCTGTTGAGGGAAGGCAACGAGGCGGACTTGAATGCGAGGCAGAATAGCAGGAAACAGATTTCAAGAGGTACGTTAGAATCGCCTGTAAAGCACAGGAAGAGGGGCACAACTTCGACAATGATGCACTTGGCCAAAAAGGGCGTATGCGTTTTCTCCTGAATATATTCAGGAGAAAACGCATACGCCCTTTTTGGCCAAGCAAGCAAGCGGGCAATGCAAATCTGCACTACAAAGAAGTATCACTTCCCACCGGTCAAAAGGGACATCCACAAAATGTGTAAAAACCAGAAAGGCAAGACAGGCCCTGGAGAACAGGGAGCCTTGTTATGCTGATGGGCGGGATGTAAGTTGCCAACTGCCTCACTGGAGGAGTGCATTGTGTTCCCTAAAACAAGTAAACAACAGAGCTACAGAGCCAAGGGCACTTCCAGTCTAGGGAATATACCTTGGGAAAACTGAAAATCCATAAGACAGAGCCACCCCCAAATTGAGGGCTGCACTGCTTACAAGAACCTCAACCTGGGTACACCTGAAATATCCCAGGAAATATAAAAATGGTTCCAAACATTGTGGAACTTACGTACGATGGAATATCCCTCAGCCACGAAATCAATGTCATAAGACCAGTAGCAGCAAAATGAGTGGATTCAGGTACGATGATTCTAAGGGAAAGAAGTCACACAGGAAAAGAAACTTATCATAAGATATCACTTAGGAAGATCCTGTAAACATGGCTACACATGAACTGAGTTAGGCAAGAGAACAGAGTCTCACATTTAGAAAACACTCTTATGCCTGCTTAAGGGGGACGGAGAGGTGGGGTGATGCATCAAACCAGAGTTTGATATAAGCACAGGTACTGTTCCAAAAACCAACTATGGAATAGACAAGACCTACACCTTCCTCAGTGAAAGGGACTCAAAACCCCATATTTCCCGCAGAGGAATAGATCTGACTAGTAAGAATCTTAAAACCTATGTATTGATATGTCTCCGTAAGGGAATCAAGTGTGTCTAGACTGGCATAAACATGGCAGCGAGAATCAGCTCAAACCCACTCTAAAAAGGAATTTCAAAAACAGAACAAAGAAACAGGGAAATTCTTTACAATTCCTTCAGGGTCTCTGATGCAACCTGGAATGACCCTATCTACGATGACAGCTGGATGTGGCATGAGGCTGGACACTTGGGACTGAGAGGATTGGTGAGATTGGGTGAGCAAATGCAGACCCTTTAAAGCAATAATGCATGGCAACCATTCCATGGGTCCCACCTCTCCAGGTTGAAGGGAATATTACTACAGCTATAACATGTACGGGAACCCTAGAGAATGGACACACTGTGAATACGAAAGGTTTCTAAAACTCAACGAAGAGTCCCTCTCCTGGTGCTCCGGTTTGACTTTCCAACAGCTTTACTATCAATCTCCCAACTTGGAGAGACAGCCCCTTTAAGCTCCTGGTTCACACAGGTTGCCCATTTGGCAGAGGAGGAAAGGGAAGAGGGAGAACCAATGAGAGAGTAGCTGTTAGGCATTTGGATGGGCACATGTCACTCTAATTTCCCGGCAGGAAGAAGAATTCACCAAAGTCTCAGCCACCCACCGGGAACCAGTATAGGTCCTGAACCAAATGTTTGGACTTGCGTTCAGCTCACAAAAAACGAGTTGAAAAATGGAGCTCAGGGGCACAGCAATTCACAAACTGGCAGAGTAATCAAGGCCAACTATCGTCCAAAAATCTGTTGAGGGAAGGCAACGAGGCGGACTTGAATGCGAGGCAGAATAGCAGGAAACAGATTTCAAGAGGTACGTTAGAATCGCCTGTAAAGCACAGGAAGAGGGGCACAACTTCGACAGTGATGCACCTGGCCAAAAAGGGCGTATGCGTTTTCTCCTGAATATATTCAGGAGAAAACGCATATGCCCTTTTTGGCCAAGCAAGCAAGCGGGCAATGCAAATCTGCACTACAAAGAAGTATCACTTCCCACCGGTCAAAAGGGACATCCACAAAATGTGTAAAAACCAGAAAGGCAAGACAGGCCCTGGAGAACAGGGAGCCTTGTTATGCTGATGGGCGGGATGTAAGTTGCCAACTGCCTCACTGGAGGAGTGCATTGTGTTCCCTAAAACAAGTAAACAACAGAGCTACAGAGCCAAGGGCACTTCCAGTCTAGGGAATATACCTTGGGAAAACTGAAAATCCATAAGACAGAGCCACCCCCAAATTGAGGGCTGCACTGCTTACAAGAACCTCAACCTGGGTACACCTGAAATATCCCAGGAAATATAAAAATGGTTCCAAACATTGTGGAACTTACGTACGATGGAATATCCCTCAGCCACGAAATCAATGTCATAAGACCAGTAGCAGCAAAATGAGTGGATTCAGGTACGATGATTCTAAGGGAAAGAAGTCACACAGGAAAAGAAACTTATCATAAGATATCACTTAGGAAGATCCTGTAAACATGGCTACACATGAACTGAGTTAGGCAAGAGAACAGAGTCTCACATTTAGAAAACACTCTTATGCCTGCTTAAGGGGGAAGGAGAGGTGGGGTGATGCATCAAACCAGAGTTTGATATAAGCACAGGTACTGTTCCAAAAACCAACTATGGAATAGACAAGACCTACACCTTCCTCAGTGAAAGGGACTCAAAACCCCATATTTCCCGCAGAGGAATAGATCTGACTAGTAAGAATCTTAAAACCTATGTATTGATATGTCTCCGTAAGGGAATCAAGTGTGTCTAGACTGGCATAAACATGGCAGCGAGAATCAGCTCAAACCCACTCTAAAAAGGAATTTCAAAAACAGAACAAAGAAACAGGGAAATTCTTTACAATTCCTTCAGGGTCTCTGATGCAACCTGGAATGACCCTATCTACGATGACAGCTGGATGTGGCATGAGGCTGGACACTTGGCACTGAGAGGATTGGTGAGATTGGGTGAGCAAATGCAGACCCTTTAAAGCAATAATGCATGGCAACCATTCCATGGGTCCCACCTCTCCAGGTTGAAGGGAATATTACTACAGCTATAACATGTACGGGAAACCTAGAGAATGGACACACTGTGAATACGAAAGGTTTCTAAAACTCAACGAAGAGTCCCTCTCCTGGTGCTCCGGTTTGACTTTCCAACAGCTCTACTATCAATCTCCCAACTTGGAGAGACAGCCCCTTTAAGCTCCTGGTTCACACAGGTTGCCCATTTGGCAGAGGAGGAAAGGGAAGAGGGAGAACCAATGAGAGAGTAGCTGTTAGGCATTTGGATGGGCACATGTCACTCTAATTTCCCGGCAGGAAGAAGAATTCACCAAAGTCTCAGCCACCCACCGGGAACCAGTATAGGTCCTGAACCAAATGTTTGGACTTGCGTTCAGCTCACAAAAAACGAGTTGAAAAATGGAGCTCAGGGGCACAGCAATTCACAAACTGGCAGAGTAATCAAGGCCAACTATCGTCCAAAAATCTGTTGAGGGAAGGCAACGAGGCGGACTTGAATGCGAGGCAGAATAGCAGGAAACAGATTTCAAGAGGTACGTTAGAATCGCCTGTAAAGCACAGGAAGAGGGGCACAACTTCGACAGTGATGCACCTGGCCAAAAAGGGCGTATGCGTTTTCTCCTGAATATATTCAGGAGAAAACGCATACGCCCTTTTTGGCCAAGCAAGCAAGCGGGCAATGCAAATCTGCACTACAAAGAAGTATCACTTCCCACCGGTCAAAAGGGACATCCACAAAATGTGTAAAAACCAGAAAGGCAAGACAGGCCCTGGAGAACAGGGAGCCTTGTTATGCTGATGGGCGGGATGTAAGTTGCCAACTGCCTCACTGGAGGAGTGCATTGTGTTCCCTAAAACAAGTAAACAACAGAGCTACAGAGCCAAGGGCACTTCCAGTCTAGGGAATATACCTTGGGAAAACTGAAAATCCATAAGACAGAGCCACCCCCAAATTGAGGGCTGCACTGCTTACAAGAACCTCAACCTGGGTACACCTGAAATATCCCAGGAAATATAAAAATGGTTCCAAACATTGTGGAACTTACGTACGATGGAATATCCCTCAGCCACGAAATCAATGTCATAAGACCAGTAGCAGCAAAATGAGTGGATTCAGGTACGATGATTCTAAGGGAAAGAAGTCACACAGGAAAAGAAACTTATCATAAGATATCACTTAGGAAGATCCTGTAAACATGGCTACACATGAACTGAGTTAGGAAAGAGAACAGAGTCTCACATTTAGAAAACACTCTTATGCCTGCTTAAGGGGGAAGGAGAGGTGGGGTGATGCATCAAACCAGAGTTTGATATAAGCACAGGTACTGTTCCAAATACCAACTATGGAATAGACAAGACCTACACCTTCCTCAGTGAAAGGGACTCAAAACCCCATATTTCCCGCAGAGGAATAGATCTGACTAGTAAGAATCTTAAAACCTATGTATTGATATGTCTCCGTAAGGGAATCAAGTGTGTCTAGACTGGCATAAACATGGCAGCGAGAATCAGCTCAAACCCACTCTAAAAAGGAATTTCAAAAACAGAACAAAGAAACAGGGAAGTTCTTTACAATTCCTTCAGGGTCTCTGATGCAACCTGGAATGACCCTATCTATGATGACAGCTGGATGTGGCATGGGGCTGGACACTTGGGACTGAGAGGATTGGTGAGATTGGGTGAGCAAATGCAGACCCTTTAAAGCAATAATGCATGGCAACCATTCCATGGGTCCCACCTCTCCAGGTTGAAGGGAATATTACTACAGCTATAACATGTACGGGAAACCTAGAGAATGGACACACTGTGAATACGAAAGGTTTCTAAAACTCAACGAAGAGTCCCTCTCCTGGTGCTCCGGTTTGACTTTCCAACAGCTTTACTATCAATCTCCCAACTTGGAGAGACAGCCCCTTTAAGCTCCTGGTTCACACAGGTTGCCCATTTGGCAGAGGAGGAAAGGGAAGAGGGAGAACCAATGAGAGAGTAGCTGTTAGGCATTTGGATGGGCACATGTCACTCTAATTTCCCGGCAGGAAGAAGAATTCACCAAAGTCTCAGCCACCCACCGGGAACCAGTATAGGTCCTGAACCAAATGTTTGGACTTGCGTTCAGCTCACAAAAAACGAGTTGAAAAATGGAGCTCAGGGGCACAGCAATTCACAAACTGGCAGAGTAATCAAGGCCAACTATCGTCCAAAAATCTGTTGAGGGAAGGCAACGAGGCGGACTTGAATGCGAGGCAGAATAGCAGGAAACAGATTTCAAGAGGTACGTTAGAATCGCCTGTAAAGCACAGGAAGAGGGGCACAACTTCGACAATGATGCACTTGGCCAAAAAGGGCGTATGCGTTTTCTCCTGAATATATTCAGGAGAAAACGCATACGCCCTTTTTGGCCAAGCAAGCAAGCGGGCAATGCAAATCTGCACTACAAAGAAGTATCACTTCCCACCGGTCAAAAGGGACATCCACAAAATGTGTAAAAACCAGAAAGGCAAGACAGGCCCTGGAGAACAGGGAGCCTTGTTATGCTGATGGGCGGGATGTAAGTTGCCAACTGCCTCACTGGAGGAGTGCATTGTGTTCCCTAAAACAAGTAAACAACAGAGCTACAGAGCCAAGGGCACTTCCAGTCTAGGGAATATACCTTGGGAAAACTGAAAATCCATAAGACAGAGCCACCCCCAAATTGAGGGCTGCACTGCTTACAAGAACCTCAACCTGGGTACACCTGAAATATCCCAGGAAATATAAAAATGGTTCCAAACATTGTGGAACTTACGTACGATGGAATATCCCTCAGCCACGAAATCAATGTCATAAGACCAGTAGCAGCAAAATGAGTGGATTCAGGTACGATGATTCTAAGGGAAAGAAGTCACACAGGAAAAGAAACTTATCATAAGATATCACTTAGGAAGATCCTGTAAACATGGCTACACATGAACTGAGTTAGGAAAGAGAACAGAGTCTCACATTTAGAAAACACTCTTATGCCTGCTTAAGGGGGAAGGAGAGGTGGGGTGATGCATCAAACCAGAGTTTGATATAAGCACAGGTACTGTTCCAAAAACCAACTATGGAATAGACAAGACCTACACCTTCCTCAGTGAAAGGGACTCAAAACCCCATATTTCCCGCAGAGGAATAGATCTGACTAGTAAGAATCTTAAAACCTATGTATTGATATGTCTCCGTAAGGGAATCAAGTGTGTCTAGACTGGCATAAACATGGCAGCGAGAATCAGCTCAAACCCACTCTAAAAAGGAATTTCAAAAACAGAACAAAGAAACAGGGAAGTTCTTTACAATTCCTTCAGGGTCTCTGATGCAACCTGGAATGACCCTATCTACGATGACAGCTGGATGTGGCATGGGGCTGGACACTTGGGACTGAGAGGATTGGTGAGATTGGGTGAGCAAATGCAGACCCTTTAAAGCAATAATGCATGGCAACCATTCCATGGGTCCCACCTCTCCAGGTTGAAGGGAATATTACTACAGCTATAACATGTACGGGAAACCTAGAGAATGGACACACTGTGAATACGAAAGGTTTCTAAAACTCAACGAAGAGTCCCTCTCCTGGTGCTCCGGTTTGACTTTCCAACAGCTCTACTATCAATCTCCCAACTTGGAGAGACAGCCCCTTTAAGCTCCTGGTTCACACAGGTTGCCCATTTGGCAGAGGAGGAAAGGGAAGAGGGAGAACCAATGAGAGAGTAGCTGTTAGGCATTTGGATGGGCACATGTCACTCTAATTTCCCGGCAGGAAGAAGAATGAACCAAAGTCTCAGCCACCCACCGGGAACCAGTATAGGTCCTGAACCAAATGTTTGGACTTGCGTTCAGCTCACAAAAAACGAGTTGAAAAATGGAGCTCAGGGGCACAGCAATTCACAACCTGGCAGAGTAATCAAGGCCAACTATCGTCCAAAAATCTGTTGAGGGAAGGCAACGAGGCGGACTTGAATGCGAGGCAGAATAGCAGGAAACAGATTTCAAGAGGTACGTTAGAATCACCTGTAAAGCACAGGAAGAGGGGCACAACTTCGACAATGATGCACCTGGCCAAAAAGGGCGTATGCGTTTTCTCCTGAATATATTCAGGAGAAAACGCATACGCCCTTTTTGGCCAAGCAAGCAAGCGGGCAATGCAAATCTGCACTACAAAGAATAATCACTTCCCACCGGTCAAAAGGGACATCCACAAAATGTGTAAAAACCAGAAAGGCAAGACAGGCCCTGGAGAACAGGGAGCCTTGTTATGCTGATGGGCGGGATGTAAGTTGCCAACTGCCTCACTGGAGGAGTGCATTGTGTTCCCTAAAACAAGTAAACAACAGAGCTACAGAGCCAAGGGCACTTCCAGTCTAGGGAATATACCTTGGGAAAACTGAAAATCCATAAGACAGAGCCACCCCCAAATTGAGGGCTGCACTGCTTACAAGAACCTCAACCTGGGTACACCTGAAATATCCCAGGAAATATAAAAATGGTTCCAAACATTGTGGAACTTACGTACGATGGAATATCCCTCAGCCACGAAATCAATGTCATAAGACCAGTAGCAGCAAAATGAGTGGATTCAGGTACGATGATTCTAAGGGAAAGAAGTCACACAGGAAAAGAAACTTATCATAAGATATCACTTAGGAAGATCCTGTAAACATGGCTACACATGAACTGAGTTAGGCAAGAGAACAGAGTCTCACATTTAGAAAACACTCTTATGCCTGCTTAAGGGGGAAGGAGAGGTGGGGTGATGCATCAAACCAGAGTTTGATATAAGCACAGGTACTGTTCCAAAAACCAACTATGGAATAGACAAGACCTACACCTTCCTCAGTGAAAGGGACTCAAAACCCCATATTTCCCGCAGAGGAATAGATCTGACTAGTAAGAATCTTAAAACCTATGTATTGATATGTCTCCGTAAGGGAATCAAGTGTGTCTAGACTGGCATAAACATGGCAGCGAGAATCAGCTCAAACCCACTCTAAAAAGGAATTTCAAAAACAGAACAAAGAAACAGGGAAATTCTTTACAATTCCTTCAGGGTCTCTGATGCAACCTGGAATGACCCTATCTACGATGACAGCTGGATGTGGCATGAGGCTGGACACTTGGGACTGAGAGGATTGGTGAGATTGGGTGAGCAAATGCAGACCCTTTAAAGCAATAATGCATGGCAACCATTCCATGGGTCCCACCTCTCCAGGTTGAAGGGAATATTACTACAGCTATAACATGTACGGGAACCCTAGAGAATGGACACACTGTGAATACGAAAGGTTTCTAAAACTCAACGAAGAGTCCCTCTCCTGGTGCTCCGGTTTGACTTTCCAACAGCTTTACTATCAATCTCCCAACTTGGAGAGACAGCCCCTTTAAGCTCCTGGTTCACACAGGTTGCCCATTTGGCAGAGGAGGAAAGGGAAGAGGGAGAACCAATGAGAGAGTAGCTGTTAGGCATTTGGATGGGCACATGTCACTCTAATTTCCCGGCAGGAAGAAGAATTCACCAAAGTCTCAGCCACCCACCGGGAACCAGTATAGGTCCTGAACCAAATGTTTGGACTTGCGTTCAGCTCACAAAAAACGAGTTGAAAAATGGAGCTCAGGGGCACAGCAATTCACAAACTGGCAGAGTAATCAAGGCCAACTATCGTCCAAAAATCTGTTGAGGGAAGGCAACGAGGCGGACTTGAATGCGAGGCAGAATAGCAGGAAACAGATTTCAAGAGGTACGTTAGAATCGCCTGTAAAGCACAGGAAGAGGGGCACAACTTCGACAATGATGCACTTGGCCAAAAAGGGCGTATGCGTTTTCTCCTGAATATATTCAGGAGAAAACGCATACGCCCTTTTTGGCCAAGCAAGCAAGCGGGCAATGCAAATCTGCACTACAAAGAAGTATCACTTCCCACCGGTCAAAAGGGACATCCACAAAATGTGTAAAAACCAGAAAGGCAAGACAGGCCCTGGAGAACAGGGAGCCTTGTTATGCTGATGGGCGGGATGTAAGTTGCCAACTGCCTCACTGGAGGAGTGCATTGTGTTCCCTAAAACAAGTAAACAACAGAGCTACAGAGCCAAGGGCACTTCCAGTCTAGGGAATATACCTTGGGAAAACTGAAAATCCATAAGACAGAGCCACCCCCAAATTGAGGGCTGCACTGCTTACAAGAACCTCAACCTGGGTACACCTGAAATATCCCAGGAAATATAAAAATGGTTCCAAACATTGTGGAACTTACGTACGATGGAATATCCCTCAGCCACGAAATCAATGTCATAAGACCAGTAGCAGCAAAATGAGTGGATTCAGGTACGATGATTCTAAGGGAAAGAAGTCACACAGGAAAAGAAACTTATCATAAGATATCACTTAGGAAGATCCTGTAAACATGGCTACACATGAACTGAGTTAGGCAAGAGAACAGAGTCTCACATTTAGAAAACACTCTTATGCCTGCTTAAGGGGGAAGGAGAGGTGGGGTGATGCATCAAACCAGAGTTTGATATAAGCACAGGTACTGTTCCAAAAACCAACTATGGAATAGACAAGACCTACACCTTCCTCAGTGAAAGGGACTCAAAACCCCATATTTCCCGCAGAGGAATAGATCTGACTAGTAAGAATCTTAAAACCTATGTATTGATATGTCTCCGTAAGGGAATCAAGTGTGTCTAGACTGGCATAAACATGGCAGCGAGAATCAGCTCAAACCCACTCTAAAAAGGAATTTCAAAAACAAAACAAAGAAACAGGGAAGTTCTTTACAATTCCTTCAGGGTCTCTGATGCAACCTGGAATGACCCTATCTACGATGACAGCTGGATGTGGCATGGGGCTGGACACTTGGGACTGAGAGGATTGGTGAGATTGGGTGAGCAAATGCAGACCCTTTAAAGCAATAATGCATGGCAACCATTCCATGGGTCCCACCTCTCCAGGTTGAAGGGAATATTACTACAGCTATAACATGTACGGGAAACCTAGAGAATGGACACACTGTGAATACGAAAGGTTTCTAAAACTCAACGAAGAGTCCCTCTCCTGGTGCTCCGGTTTGACTTTCCAACAGCTTTACTATCAATCTCCCAACTTGGAGAGACAGCCCCTTTAAGCTCCTGGTTCACACAGGTTGCCCATTTGGCAGAGGAGGAAAGGGAAGAGGGAGAACCAATGAGAGAGTAGCTGTTAGGCATTTGGATGGGCACATGTCACTCTAATTTCCCGGCAGGAAGAAGAATTCACCAAAGTCTCAGCCACCCACCGGGAACCAGTATAGGTCCTGAACCAAATGTTTGGACTTGCGTTCAGCTCACAAAAAACGAGTTGAAAAATGGAGCTCAGGGGCACAGCAATTCACAAACTGGCAGAGTAATCAAGGCCAACTATCGTCCAAAAATCTGTTGAGGGAAGGCAACGAGGCGGACTTGAATGCGAGGCAGAATAGCAGGAAACAGATTTCAAGAGGTACGTTAGAATCGCCTGTAAAGCACAGGAAGAGGGGCACAACTTCGACAATGATGCGCTTGGCCAAAAAGGGCGTATGCGTTTTCTCCTGAATATATTCAGGAGAAAACGCATACGCCCTTTTTGGCCAAGCAAGCAAGCGGGCAATGCAAATCTGCACTACAAAGAAGTATCACTTCCCACCGGTCAAAAGGGACATCCACAAAATGTGTAAAAACCAGAAAGGCAAGACAGGCCCTGGAGAACAGGGAGCCTTGTTATGCTGATGGGCGGGATGTAAGTTGCCAACTGCCTCACTGGAGGAGTGCATTGTGTTCCCTAAAACAAGTAAACAACAGAGCTACAGAGCCAAGGGCACTTCCAGTCTAGGGAATATACCTTGGGAAAACTGAAAATCCATAAGACAGAGCCACCCCCAAATTGAGGGCTGCACTGCTTACAAGAACCTCAACCTGGGTACACCTGAAATATCCCAGGAAATATAAAAATGGTTCCAAACATTGTGGAACTTACGTACGATGGAATATCCCTCAGCCACGAAATCAATGTCATAAGACCAGTAGCAGCAAAATGAGTGGATTCAGGTACGATGATTCTAAGGGAAAGAAGTCACACAGGAAAAGAAACTTATCATAAGATATCACTTAGGAAGATCCTGTAAACATGGCTACACATGAACTGAGTTAGGCAAGAGAACAGAGTCTCACATTTAGAAAACACTCTTATGCCTGCTTAAGGGGGAAGGAGAGGTGGGGTGATGCATCAAACCAGAGTTTGATATAAGCACAGGTACTGTTCCAAAAACCAACTATGGAATAGACAAGACCTACACCTTCCTCAGTGAAAGGGACTCAAAACCCCATATTTCCCGCAGAGGAATAGATCTGACTAGTAAGAATCTTAAAACCTATGTATTGATATGTCTCCGTAAGGGAATCAAGTGTGTCTAGACTGGCATAAACATGGCAGCGAGAATCAGCTCAAACCCACTCTAAAAAGGAATTTCAAAAACAGAACAAAGAAACAGGGAAATTCTTTACAATTCCTTCAGGGTCTCTGATGCAACCTGGAATGACCCTATCTACGATGACAGCTGGATGTGGCATGAGGCTGGACACTTGGGACTGAGAGGATTGGTGAGATTGGGTGAGCAAATGCAGACCCTTTAAAGCAATAATGCATGGCAACCATTCCATGGGTCCCACCTCTCCAGGTTGAAGGGAATATTACTACAGCTATAACATGTACGGGAAACCTAGAGAATGGACACACTGTGAATACGAAAGGTTTCTAAAACTCAACGAAGAGTCCCTCTCCTGGTGCTCCGGTTTGACTTTCCAACAGCTTTACTATCAATCTCCCAACTTGGAGAGACAGCCCCTTTAAGCTCCTGGTTCACACAGGTTGCCCATTTGGCAGAGGAGGAAAGGGAAGAGGGAGAACCAATGAGAGAGTAGCTGTTAGGCATTTGGATGGGCACATGTCACTCTAATTTCCCAGCAGGAAGAAGAATTAACCAAAGTCTCAGCCACCCACCGGGAACCAGTATAGGTCCAGAACCAAATGTTTGGACTTGCGTTCAGCTCACAAAAAACGAGTTGAAAAATGGAGCTCAGGGGCACAGCAATTCACAAACCGGCAGAGTAATCAAGGCCAACTATCGTCCAAAAATCTGTTGAGGGAAGGCAACGAGGCGGACTTGAATGCGAGGCAGAATAGCAGGAAACAGATTTCAAGAGGTACGTTAGAATCGCCTGTAAAGCACAGGAAGAGGGGCACAACTTCGACAATGATGCGCTTGGCCAAAAAGGGCGTATGCGTTTTCTCCTGAATATATTCAGGAGAAAACGCATACGCCCTTTTTGGCCAAGCAAGCAAGCGGGCAATGCAAATCTGCACTACAAAGAAGTATCACTTCCCACCGGTCAAAAGGGACATCCACAAAATGTGTAAAAACCAGAAAGGCAAGACAGGCCCTGGAGAACAGGGAGCCTTGTTATGCTGATGGGCGGGATGTAAGTTGCCAACTGCCTCACTGGAGGAGTGCATTGTGTTCCCTAAAACAAGTAGACAACAGAGCTACAGAGCCAAGGGCACTTCCAGTCTAGGGAATATACCTTGGGAAAACTGAAAATCCATAAGACAGAGCCACCCCCAAATTGAGGGCTGCACTGCTTACAAGAACCTCAACCTGGGTACACCTGAAATATCCCAGGAAATATAAAAATGGTTCCAAACATTGTGGAACTTACGTACGATGGAATATCCCTCAGCCATGAAATCAATGTCATAAGACCAGTAGCAGCAAAATGAGTGGATTCAGGTACGATGATTCTAAGTGAAAGAAGTCACACAGAAAAAGAAACTTATCATAAGATATCACTTAGGAAGATCCTGTAAACATGGCAACACATGAACTGAGTTAGGAAAGAGAACAGAGTCTCACATTTAGAAAACACTCTTATGCCTGCTTAAGGGGGAAGGAGAGGTGGGGTGATGCATCAAACCAGAGTTTGATATAAGCACAGGTACTGTTCCAAAAACCAACTATGGAATAGACAAGACCTACACCTTCCTCAGTGAAAGGGACTCAAAACCCCATATTTCCCGCAGAGGAATAGATCTGACTAGTAAGAATCTTAAAACCTATGTATTGATATGTCTCCGTAAGGGAATCAAGTGTGTCTAGACTGGCATAAACATGGCAGCGAGAATCAGCTCAAACCCACTCTAAAAAGGAATTTCAAAAACAGAACAAAGAAACAGGGAAATTCTTTACAATTCCTTCAGGGTCTCTGATGCAACCTGGAATGACCCTATCTACGATGACAGCTGGATGTGGCATGAGGCTGGACACTTGGGACTGAGAGGATTGGTGAGATTGGGTGAGCAAATGCAGACCCTTTAAAGCAATAATGCATGGCAACCATTCCATGGGTCCCACCTCTCCAGGTTGAAGGGAATATTACTACAGCTATAACATGTACGGGAAACCTAGAGAATGGACACACTGTGAATACGAAAGGTTTCTAAAACTCAACGAAGAGTCCCTCTCCTGGTGCTCCGGTTTGACTTTCCAACAGCTTTACTATCAATCTCCCAACTTGGAGAGACAGCCCCTTTAAGCTCCTGGTTCACACAGGTTGCCCATTTGGCAGAGGAGGAAAGGGAAGAGGGAGAACCAATGAGAGAGTAGCTGTTAGGCATTTGGATGGGCACATGTCACTCTAATTTCCCGGCAGGAAGAAGAATTCACCAAAGTCTCAGCCACCCACCGGGAACCAGTATAGGTCCTGAACCAAATGTTTGGACTTGCGTTCAGCTCACAAAAAACGAGTTGAAAAATGGAGCTCAGGGGCACAGCAATTCACAAACCGGCAGAGTAATCAAGGCCAACTATCGTCCAAAAATCTGTTGAGGGAAGGCAACGAGGCGGACTTGAATGCGAGGCAGAATAGCAGGAAACAGATTTCAAGAGGTACGTTAGAATCGCCTGTAAAGCACAGGAAGAGGGGCACAACTTCGACAATGATGCACTTGGCCAAAAAGGGCGTATGCGTTTTCTCCTGAATATATTCAGGAGAAAACGCATACGCCCTTTTTGGCCAAGCAAGCAAGCGGGCAATGCAAATCTGCACTACAAAGAAGTATCACTTCCCAACGGTCAAAAGGGACATCCACAAAATGTGTAAAAACCAGAAAGGCAAGACAGGCCCTGGAGAACAGGGAGCCTTGTTATGCTGATGGGCGGGATGTAAGTTGCCAACTGCCTCACTGGAGGAGTGCATTGTGTTCCCTAAAACAAGTAAACAACAGAGCTACAGAGCCAAGGGCACTTCCAGTCTAGGGAATATACCTTGGAAAAACTGAAAATCCATAAGACAGAGCCACCCCCAAATTGAGGGCTGCACTGCTTACAAGAACCTCAACCTGGGTACACCTGAAATATCCCAGGAAATATAAAAATGGTTCCAAACATTGTGGAACTTACGTACGATGGAATATCCCTCAGCCATGAAATCAATGTCATAAGACCAGTAGCAGCAAAATGAGTGGATTCAGGTACGATGATTCTAAGTGAAAGAAGTCACACAGAAAAAGAAACTTATCATAAGATATCACTTAGGAAGATCCTGTAAACATGGCAACACATGAACTGAGTTAGGAAAGAGAACAGAGTCTCACATTTAGAAAACACTCTTATGCCTGCTTAAGGGGGAAGGAGAGGTGGGGTGATGCATCAAACCAGAGTTTGATATAAGCACAGGTACTGTTCCAAAAACCAACTATGGAATAGACAAGACCTACACCTTCCTCAGTGAAAGGGACTCAAAACCCCATATTTCCCGCAGAGGAATAGATCTGACTAGTAAGAATCTTAAAACCTATGTATTGATATGTCTCCGTAAGGGAATCAAGTGTGTCTAGACTGGCATAAACATGGCAGCGAGAATCAGCTCAAACCCACTCTAAAAAGGAATTTCAAAAACAGAACAAAGAAACAGGGAAATTCTTTACAATTCCTTCAGGGTCTCTGATGCAACCTGGAATGACCCTATCTTCGATGACAGCTGGATGTGGCATGAGGCTGGACACTTGGGACTGAGAGGATTGGTGAGATTGGGTGAGCAAATGCAGACCCTTTAAAGCAATAATGCATGGCAACCATTCCATGGGTCCCACCTCTCCAGGTTGAAGGGAATATTACTACAGCTATAACATGTACGGGAAACCTAGAGAATGGACACACTGTGAATACGAAAGGTTTCTAAAACTCAACGAAGAGTCCCTCTCCTGGTGCTCCGGTTTGACTTTCCAACAGCTTTACTATCAATCTCCCAACTTGGAGAGACAGCCCCTTTAAGCTCCTGGTTCACACAGGTTGCCCATTTGGCAGAGGAGGAAAGGGAAGAGGGAGAACCAATGAGAGAGTAGCTGTTAGGCATTTGGATGGGCACATGTCACTCTAATTTCCCGGCAGGAAGAAGAATTCACCAAAGTCTCAGCCACCCACCGGGAACCAGTATAGGTCCTGAACCAAATGTTTGGACTTGCGTTCAGCTCACAAAAAACGAGTTGAAAAATGGAGCTCAGGGGCACAGCAATTCACAAACCGGCAGAGTAATCAAGGCCAACTATCTTCCAAAAATCTGTTGAGGGAAGGCAACGAGGCGGACTTGAATGCGAGGCAGAATAGCAGGAAACAGATTTCAAGAGGTACGTTAGAATCGCCTGTAAAGCACAGGAAGAGGGGCACAACTTCGACAATGATGCACTTGGCCAAAAAGGGCGTATGCGTTTTCTCCTGAATATATTCAGGAGAAAACGCATACGCCCTTTTTGGCCAAGCAAGCAAGCGGGCAATGCAAATCTGCACTACAAAGAAGTATCACTTCCCAACGGTCAAAAGGGACATCCACAAAATGTGTAAAAACCAGAAAGGCAAGACAGGCCCTGGAGAACAGGGAGCCTTGTTATGCTGATGGGCGGGATGTAAGTTGCCAACTGCCTCACTGGAGGAGTGCATTGTGTTCCCTAAAACAAGTAAACAACAGAGCTACAGAGCCAAGGGCACTTCCAGTCTAGGGAATATACCTTGGGAAAACTGAAAATCCATAAGACAGAGCCACCCCCAAATTGAGGGCTGCACTGCTTACAAGAACCTCAACCTGGGTACACCTGAAATATCCCAGGAAATATAAAAATGGTTCCAAACATTGTGGAACTTACGTACGATGGAATATCCCTCAGCCATGAAATCAATGTCATAAGACCAGTAGCAGCAAAATGAGTGGATTCAGGTACGATGATTCTAAGTGAAAGAAGTCACACAGAAAAAGAAACTTATCATAAGATATCACTTAGGAAGATCCTGTAAACATGGCAACACATGAACTGAGTTAGGAAAGAGAACAGAGTCTCACATTTAGAAAACACTCTTATGCCTGCTTAAGGGGGAAGGAGAGGTGGGGTGATGCATCAAACCAGAGTTTGATATAAGCACAGGTACTGTTCCAAAAACCAACTATGGAATAGACAAGACCTACACCTTCCTCAGTGAAAGGGACTCAAAACCCCATATTTCCCGCAGAGGAATAGATCTGACTAGTAAGAATCTTAAAACCTATGTATTGATATGTCTCCGTAAGGGAATCAAGTGTGTCTAGACTGGCATAAACATGGCAGCGAGAATCAGCTCAAACCCACTCTAAAAAGGAATTTCAAAAACAGAACAAAGAAACAGGGAAATTCTTTACAATTCCTTCAGGGTCTCTGATGCAACCTGGAATGACCCTATCTTCGATGACAGCTGGATGTGGCATGAGGCTGGACACTTGGGACTGAGAGGATTGGTGAGATTGGGTGAGCAAATGCAGACCCTTTAAAGCAATAATGCATGGCAACCATTCCATGGGTCCCACCTCTCCAGGTTGAAGGGAATATTACTACAGCTATAACATGTACGGGAAACCTAGAGAATGGACACACTGTGAATACGAAAGGTTTCTAAAACTCAACGAAGAGTCCCTCTCCTGGTGCTCCGGTTTGACTTTCCAACAGCTTTACTATCAATCTCCCAACTTGGAGAGACAGCCCCTTTAAGCTCCTGGTTCACACAGGTTGCCCATTTGGCAGAGGAGGAAAGGGAAGAGGGAGAACCAATGAGAGAGTAGCTGTTAGGCATTTGGATGGGCACATGTCACTCTAATTTCCCGGCAGGAAGAAGAATTCACCAAAGTCTCAGCCACCCACCGGGAACCAGTAGAGGTCCTGAACCAAATGTTTGGACTTGCGTTCAGCTCACAAAAAACGAGTTGAAAAATGGAGCTCAGGGGCACAGCAATTCACAAACCGGCAGAGTAATCAAGGCCAACTATCGTCCAAAAATCTGTTGAGGGAAGGCAACGAGGCGGACTTGAATGCGAGGCAGAATAGCAGGAAACAGATTTCAAGAGGTACGTTAGAATCGCCTGTAAAGCACAGGAAGAGGGGCACAACTTCGACAATGATGCACTTGGCCAAAAAGGGCGTATGCGTTTTCTCCTGAATATATTCAGGAGAAAACGCATACGCCCTTTTTGGCCAAGCAAGCAAGCGGGCAATGCAAATCTGCACTACAAAGAAGTATCACTTCCCAACGGTCAAAAGGGACATCCACAAAATGTGTAAAAACCAGAAAGGCAAGACAGGCCCTGGAGAACAGGGAGCCTTGTTATGCTGATGGGCGGGATGTAAGTTGCCAACTGCCTCACTGGAGGAGTGCATTGTGTTCCCTAAAACAAGTAAACAACAGAGCTACAGAGCCAAGGGCACTTCCAGTCTAGGGAATATACCTTGGAAAAACTGAAAATCCATAAGACAGATCCACCCCCAAATTGAGGGCTGCACTGCTTACAAGAACCTCAACCTGGGTACACCTGAAATATCCCAGGAAATATAAAAATGGTTCAAAACATTGTGGAACTTACGTACGATGGAATATCCCTCAGCCATGAAATCAATGTCATAAGACCAGTAGCAGCAAAATGAGTGGATTCAGGTACGATGATTCTAAGTGAAAGAAGTCACACAGAAAAAGAAACTTATCATAAGATATCACTTAGGAAGATCCTGTAAACATGGCTACACATGAACTGAGTTAGGAAAGAGAACAGAGTCTCACATTTAGAAAACACTCTTATGCCTGCTTAAGGGGGAAGGAGAGGTGGGGTGATGCATCAAATCAGAGTTTGATATAAGCACAGGTACTGTTCCAAAAACCAACTATGGAATAGACAAGACCTACACCTTCCTCAGTGAAAGGGACTCAAAACCCCATATTTCCCGCAGAGGAATAGATCTGACTAGTAAGAATCTTAAAACCTATGTATTGATATGTCTCCGTAAGGGAATCAAGTGTGTCTAGACTGGCATAAACATGGCAGCGAGAATCAGCTCAAACCCACTCTAAAAAGGAATTTCAAAAACAGAACAAAGAAACAGGGAAATTCTTTACAATTCCTTCAGGGTCTCTGATGCAACCTGGAATGACCCTATCTACGATGACATCTGGATGTGGCATGAGGCTGGACACTTGGGACTGAGAGGATTGGTGAGATTGGGTGAGCAAATGCAGACCCTTTAAAGCAATAATGCATGGCAACCATTCCATGGGTCCCAACTCTCCAGGTTGAAGGGAATATTACTACAGCTTTAACATGTACGGGAAACCTAGAGAATGGACACACTGTGAATACGAAAGGTTTCTAAAACTCAACGAAGAGTCCCTCTCCTGGTGCTCCGGTTTGACTTTCCAACAGCTTAACTATCAATCTCCCAACTTGGAGAGACAGCCCCTTTAAGCTCCTGGTTCACACAGGTTGCCCATTTGGCAGAGGAAGAAAGGGAAGAGGGAGAACCAATGAGAGAGTAGCTGTTAGGCATTTGGATGGGCACATGTCACTCTAATTTCCCGGCAGGATGAAGAATTAACCAAAGTCTCAGCCACCCACCGGGAACCAGTATAGGTCCTGAACCAAATGTTTGGACTTGCGTTCAGCTCACAAAAAACGAGTTGAAAAATGGAGCTCAGGGGCACAGCAATTCACAAACTGGCAGAGTAATCAAGGCCAACTATCGTCCAAAAATCTGTTGAGGGAAGGCAACGAGGCGGACTTGAATGCGAGGCAGAATAGCAGGAAACAGATTTCAAGAGGTACGTTAGAATCGCCTGTAAAGCACAGGAAGAGGGGCACAACTTCGACAATGATGCACTTGGCCAAAAAGGGCGTATGCGTTTTCTCCTGAATATATTCAGGAGAAAACGCATACGCCCTTTTTGGCCAAGCAAGCAAGCGGGCAATGCAAATCTGCACTACAAAGAAGTATCACTTCCCAACGGTCAAAAGGGACATCCACAAAATGTGTAAAAACCAGAAAGGCAAGACAGGCCCTGGAGAACAGGGAGCCTTGTTATGCTGATGGGCGGGATGTAAGTTGCCAACTGCCTCACTGGAGGAGTGCATTGTGTTCCCTAAAACAAGTAAACAACAGAGCTACAGAGCCAAGGGCACTTCCAGTCTAGGGAATATACCTTGGAAAAACTGAAAATCCATAAGACAGAGCCACCCCCAAATTGAGGGCTGCACTGCTTACAAGAACCTCAACCTGGGTACACCTGAAATATCCCAGGAAATATAAAAATGGTTCAAAACATTGTGGAACTTACGTACGATGGAATATCCCTCAGCCATGAAATCAATGTCATAAGACCAGTAGCAGCAAAATGAGTGGATTCAGGTACGATGATTCTAAGTGAAAGAAGTCACACAGAAAAAGAAACTTATCATAAGGTATCACTTAGGAAGATCCTGTAAACATGGCTACACATGAACTGAGTTAGGAAAGAGAACAGAGTCTCACATTTAGAAAACACTCTTATGCCTGCTTAAGGGGGAAGGAGAGGTGGGGTGATGCATCAAATCAGAGTTTGATATAAGCACAGGTACTGTTCCAAAAACCAACTATGGAATAGACAAGACCTACACCTTCCTCAGTGAAAGGGACTCAAAACCCCATATTTCCCGCAGAGGAATAGATCTGACTAGTAAGAATCTTAAAACCTATGTATTGATATGTCTCCGTAAGGGAATCAAGTGTGTCTAGACTGGCATAAACATGGCAGCGAGAATCAGCTCAAACCCACTCTAAAAAGGAATTTCAAAAACAGAACAAAGAAACAGGGAAATTCTTTACAATTCCTTCAGGGTCTCTGATGCAACCTGGAATGACCCTATCTACAATGACAGCTGGATGCGGCATGAGGCTGGACACTTGGGACTGAGAGGATTGGAGAGATTGGGTGAGCAAATGCAGACCGTTTATAGCAATAATGCATGGCACCCATTCCATGATTCCCAACTCTCCAGGTTGAAGGGAATATTACTACAGCTTTAACATGTACGGGAAATCTAGAGAATGGACACACTGTGAATACGAAAGGTTTCTAAAACTCAACGAAGAGTCCCTCTCCTGGTGCTCCGGTTTGACTTTCCAACTGCTTTCCTATCAATCTCCCAACTTGGAGAGACAGCCCCTTTAAGCTCCTGGTTCACACAGGTTGCCCATTTGGCAGAGGATGAAAGGGAAGAGGGAGAACCAATGAGAGAGTCGCTGTTAGGCATTTGGATGGGCACATGTCACTCTAATTTCCCGGCAGGAAGAAGAATTAACCAAAGTCTCAGCCACCCACCGGGAACCAGTAAAGGTCCTGAACCAAAAGTTTGGACTTGCGTTCAGCTCACAAAAAACGAGTTTGAAAATGGAGCTCAGGGGCACAGCAATTCACAAACAGGCAGAGTAATCGAGGCCAACAATCGTCCAAAAATCTGTTGAGGGAAGGCAACGAGGCGGACTTGAAATCGAGGCAGAATAGCAGGAAACAGATTTCAAGAGGTACGTTGGAATCACCTGTAAAGCACAGGAAGATGGGCACAACTTCGACAATGATGCACTTGGCCAAAAAGGGCGTATGCGTTTTCTCCTGAATATATTCAGGAGAACACGCATACGCCCTTTTGGCCAAGCAAGCAAGCGGGCAATGCAAATCTGCACTACAAAGAAGTATCACTTCCCACGAGTCAAAAGGGACATCCACAAAATGTGTAAAAACCAGAAAGGCAAGACAGGCCTTGGCGAAATGGGAGACTTGTTATGCTGATGGGCGGGATGTAAGTTGCCAACTGCCTCACTGGAGGAGTGCATTGTGCTCCCTAAAACAAGTAAACAACAGAGCTACAGAACCAAGGGCACTTCCAGTCTAGGGAATATACCTTGGGAAAACTGAAAATCCATAAGACAGAGCCACCCCCAAATTGAGGGCTGCACTGCTTACAAGAACCTCAACCTGGGTACACCGGAAATATCCCAGGAAATATAAAAATGGTTCCAAACATTGTGGAACTTACGTACGATGGAATATCCCTCAGCCAGGAAATCAATGTCATAAGACCAGTAGCAGCAAAATGAGTGGATTCAGGTACGATGATTCTAAGGGAAAGAAGTCACACAGAAAAAGAAACTTATCATAAGATATCACTTAGGAAGATCCTGTAAACATGGCTACACATGAACTGAGTTAGGAAAGAGAACAGAGTCTCACATTTAGAAAACACTCTTATGCCTGCTTAAGGGGGAAGGAGAGGTGGGGTGATGCATCAAACCAGAGTTTGATATAAGCACAGGTACTGTTCCAAAAACCAACTATGGAATAGACAAGACCTACACCTTCCTCAGTGAAAGGGACTCAAAACCCCATATTTCCCGCAGAGGAATAGATCTGACTAGTAAGAATCTTAAAACCTATGTATTGATATGTCTCCGTAAGGGAATCAAGTGTGTCTAGACTGGCATAAACATGGCAGCGAGAATCAGCTCAAACCCACTCTAAAAAGGAATTTCAAAAACAGAACAAAGAAACAGGGAAATTCTTTACAATTCCTTCAGGGTCTCTGATGCAACCTGGAATGACCCTATCTACAATGACAGCTGGATGCGGCATGAGGCTGGACACTTGGGACTGAGAGGATTGGAGAGATTGGGTGAGCAAATGCAGACCCTTTATAGCAATAATGCATGGCACCCATTCCATGATTCCCAACTCTCCAGGTTGAAGGGAATATTACTACAGCTTTAACATGTACGGGAAATCTAGAGAATGGACACACTGTGAATACGAAAGGTTTCTAAAACTCAACGAAGAGACCCTCTCCTGGTGCTCCGGTTTGACTTTCCAACTGCTTTACTATCAATCTCCCAACTTGGAGAGACAGCCCCTTTAAGCTCCTGGTTCACACAGGTTGCCCATTTGGCAGAGGATGAAAGGGAAGAGGGAGAACCAATGAGAGAGTCGCTGTTAGGCATTTGGATGGGCACATGTCACTCTAATTTCCCGGCAGCAAGAAGAATTAACCAAAGTCTCAGCCACCCACCGGGAACCAGTGTAGGTCCTGAACCAAAAGTTTGGACTTGCGTTCAGCTCACAAAAAACGAGTTTGAAAATGGAGCTCAGGGGCACAGCAATTCACAAACAGGCAGAGTAATCAAGGCCAACAATCGTCCAAAAATCTGTTGAGGGAAGGCAACGAGGCGGACTTGAATGCGAGGCAGAATAGCAGGAAACAGATTTCAAGAGGTACGTTAGAATCGCCTGTAAAGCACAGGAAGAGGGGCACAACTTCGACAATGATGCACTTGGCCAAAAAGGGCGTATGCGTTTTCTCCTGAATATATTCAGGAGAAAACGCATACGCCCTTTTTGGCCAAGCAAGCAAGCGAGCAATGCAAATCTGCACTACAAAGAAGTATCACTTCCCACCGGTCAAAAGGGACATCCACAAAATGTGTAAAAACCAGAAAGGCAAGACAGGCCCTGGAGAACAGGGAGCCTTGTTATGCTGATGGGCGGGATGTAAGTTGCCAACTGCCTCACTGGAGGAGTGCATTGTGTTCCCTAAAACAAGTAAACAACAGAGCTACAGAGCCAAGGGCACTTCCAGTCTAGGGAATATACCTTGGGAAAACTGAAAATCCATAAGACAGAGCCACCCCCAAATTGAGGGCTGCACTGCTTACAAGAACCTCAACCTGGGTACACCTGAAATATCCCAGGAAATATAAAAATGGTTCAAAACATTGTGGAACTTACGTACGATGGAATATCCCTCAGCCATGAAATCAATGTCATAAGACCAGTAGCAGCAAAATGAGTGGATTCATGTACGATGATTCTAAGTGAAAGAAGTCACACAGAAAAAGAAACTTTTCATAAGATATCACTTAGGAAGATCCTGTAAACATGGCAACACATGAACTGAGTTAGGAAAGAGAACAGAGTCTCACATTTAGAAAACACTCTTATGCCTGCTTAAGGGGGAAGGAGAGGTGGGGTGATGCATCAAACCAGAGTTTGATATAAGCACAGGTACTGTTCCAAAAACCAACTATGGAATAGACAAGACCTACACCTTCCTCAGTGAAAGGGACTCAAAACCCCATATTTCCCGCAGAGGAATAGATCTGACTAGTAAGAATCTTAAAACCTATGTATTGATATGTCTCCGTAAGGGAATCAAGTGTGTCTAGACTGGCATAAACATGGCAGCGAGAATCAGCTCAAACCCACTCTAAAAAGGAATTTCAAAAACAGAACAAAGAAACAGGGAAATTCTTTACAATTCCTTCAGGGTCTCTGATGCAACCTGGAATGACCCTATCTACGATGACAGCTGGATGTGGCATGAGGCTGGACACTTGGGACTGAGAGGATTGGTGAGATTGGGTGAGCAAATGCAGACCCTTTAAAGCAATAATGCATGGCAACCATTCCATGGGTCCCACCTCTCCAGGTTGAAGGGAATATTACTACAGCTATAACATGTACGGGAAACCTAGAGAATGGACACACTGTGAATACGAAAGGTTTCTAAAACTCAACGAAGAGTCCCTCTCCTGGTGCTCTGGTTTGACTTTCCAACAGCTTTACTATCAATCTCCCAACTTGGAGAGACAGCCCCTTTAAGCTCCTGGTTCACACAGGTTGCCCATTTGGCAGAGGAGGAAAGGGAAGAGGGAGAACCAATGAGAGAGTAGCTGTTAGGCATTTGGATGGGCACATGTCACTCTAATTTCCCGGCAGGAAGAAGAATTCACCAAAGTCTCAGCCACCCACCGGGAACCAGTATAGGTCCTGAACCAAATGTTTGGACTTGCGTTCAGCTCACAAAAAACGAGTTGAAAAATGGAGCTCAGGGGCACAGCAATTCACAAACTGGCAGAGTAATCAAGGCCAACTATCGTCCAAAAATCTGTTGAGGGAAGGCAACGAGGCGGACTTGAATGCGAGGCAGAACAGCAGGAAACAGATTTCAAGAGGTACGTTAGAATCGCCTGTAAAGCACAGGAAGAGGGGCACAACTTCGACAATGATGCACTTGGCCAAAAAGGGCGTATGCGTTTTCTCCTGAATATATTCAGGAGAAAACGCATACGCCCTTTTTGGCCAAGCAAGCAAGCGGGCAATGCAAATCTGCACTACAAAGAAGTATCACTTCCCACCGGTCAAAAGGGACATCCACAAAATGTGTAAAAACCAGAAAGGCAAGACAGGCCCTGGAGAACAGGGAGCCTTGTTATGCTGATGGGCGGGATGTAAGTTGCCAACTGCCTCACTGGAGGAGTGCATTGTGTTCCCTAAAACAAGTAAACAACAGAGCTACAGAGCCAAGGGCACTTCCAGTCTAGGGAATATACCTTGGGAAAACTGAAAATCCATAAGACAGAGCCACCCCCAAATTGAGGGCTGCACTGCTTACAAGAACCTCAACCTGGGTACACCTGAAATATCCCAGGAAATATAAAAATGGTTCCAAACATTGTGGAACTTACGTACGATGGAATATCCCTCAGCCACGAAATCAATGTCATAAGACCAGTAGCAGCAAAATGAGTGGATTCAGGTACGATGATTCTAAGGGAAAGAAGTCACACAGGAAAAGAAACTTATCATAAGATATCACTTAGGAAGATCCTGTAAACATGGCTACACATGAACTGAGTTAGGAAAGAGAACAGAGTCTCACATTTAGAAAACACTCTTATGCCTGCTTAAGGGGGAAGGAGAGGTGGGGTGATGCATCAAACCAGAGTTTGATATAAGCACAGGTACTGTTCCAAAAACCAACTATGGAATAGACAAGACCTACACCTTCCTCAGTGAAAGGGACTCAAAACCCCATATTTCCCGCAGAGGAATAGATCTGACTAGTAAGAATCTTAAAACCTATGTATTGATATGTCTCCGTAAGGGAATCAAGTGTGTCTAGACTGGCATAAACATGGCAGCGAGAATCAGCTCAAACCCACTCTAAAAAGGAATTTCAAAAACAGAACAAAGAAAGAGGGAAATTCTTTACAATTCCTTCAGGGTCTCTGATGCAACCTGGAATGACCCTATCTACGATGACAGCTGGATGTGGCATGAGGCTGGACACTTGGGACTGAGAGGATTGGTGAGATTGGGTGAGCAAATGCAGACCCTTTAAAGCAATAATGCATGGCAACCATTCCATGGGTCCCACCTCTCCAGGTTGAAGGGAATATTACTACAGCTATAACATGTACGGGAAACCTAGAGAATGGACACACTGTGAATACGAAAGGTTTCTAAAACTCAACGAAGAGTCCCTCTCCTGGTGCTCCGGTTTGACTTTCCAACAGCTTTACTATCAATCTCCCAACTTGGAGAGACAGCCCCTTTAAGCTCCTGGTTCACACAGGTTGCCCATTTGGCAGAGGAGGAAAGGGAAGAGGGAGAACCAATGAGAGAGTAGCTGTTAGGCATTTGGATGGGCACATGTCACTCTAATTTCCCGGCAGGAAGAAGAATTAACCAAAGTCTCAGCCACCCACCGGGAACCAGTATAGGTCCTGAACCAAATGTTTGGACTTGCGTTCAGCTCACAAAAAACGAGTTGAAAAATGGAGCTCAGGGGCACAGCAATTCACAAACTGGCAGAGTAATCAAGGCCAACTATCGTCCAAAAATCTGTTGAGGGAAGGCAACGAGGCGGACTTGAATGCGAGGCAGAATAGCAGGAAACAGATTTCAAGAGGTATGTTAGAATCGCCTGTAAAGCACAGGAAGAGGGGCACAACTTCGACAATGATGCACTTGGCCAAAAAGGGCGTATGCGTTTTCTCCTGAATATATTCAGGAGAAAACGCATACGCCCTTTTTGGCCAAGCAAGCAAGCGGGCAATGCAAATCTGCACTACAAAGAAGTATCACTTCCCACCGGTCAAAAGGGACATCCACAAAATGTGTAAAAACCAGAAAGGCAAGACAGGCCCTGGAGAACAGGGAGCCTTGTTATGCTGATGGGCGGGATGTAAGTTGCCAACTGCCTCACTGGAGGAGTGCATTGTGTTCCCTAAAACAAGTAAACAACAGAGCTACAGAGCCAAGGGCACTTCCAGTCTAGGGAATATACCTTGGGAAAACTGAAAATCCATAAGACAGAGCCACCCCCAAATTGAGGGCTGCACTGCTTACAAGAACCTCAACCTGGGTACACCTGAAATATCCCAGGAAATATATAAATGGTTCCAAACATTGTGGAACTTACGTACGATGGAATATCCCTCAGCCACGAAATCAATGTCATAAGACCAGTAGCAGCAAAATGAGTGGATTCAGGTACGATGATTCTAAGTGAAAGAAGTCACACAGGAAAAGAAACTTATCATAAGATATCACTTAGGAAGATCCTGTAAACATGGCTACACATGAACTGAGTTAGGAAAGAGAACAGAGTCTCACATTTAGAAAACACTCTTATGCCTGCTTAAGGGGGAAGGAGAGGTGGGGTGATGCATCAAACCAGAGTTTGATATAAGCACAGGTACTGTTCCAAAAACCAACTATGGAATAGACAAGACCTACACCTTCCTCAGTGAAAGGGACTCAAAACCCCATATTTCCCGCAGAGGAATAGATCTGACTAGTAAGAATCTTAAAACCTATGTATTGATATGTCTCCGTAAGGGAATCAAGTGTGTCTAGACTGGCATAAACATGGCAGCGAGAATCAGCTCAAACCCACTCTAAAAAGGAATTTCAAAAACAGAACAAAGAAACAGGGAAATTCTTTACAATTCCTTCAGGGTCTCTGATGCAACCTGGAATGACCCTATCTACGATGACAGCTGGATGTGGCATGAGGCTGGACACTTGGGACTGAGAGGATTGGTGAGATTGGGTGAGCAAATGCAGACCCTTTAAAGCAATAATGCATGGCAACCATTCCATGGGTCCCACCTCTCCAGGTTGAAGGGAATATTACTACAGCTATAACATGTACGGGAACCCTAGAGAATGGACACACTGTGAATACGAAAGGTTTCTAAAACTCAACGAAGAGTCCCTCTCCTGGTGCTCCGGTTTGACTTTCCAACAGCTTTACTATCAATCTCCCAACTTGGAGAGACAGCCCCTTTAAGCTCCTGGTTCACACAGGTTGCCCATTTGGCAGAGGAGGAAAGGGAAGAGGGAGAACCAATGAGAGAGTAGCTGTTAGGCATTTGGATGGGCACATGTCACTCTAATTTCCCGGCAGGAAGAAGAATTCACCAAAGTCTCAGCCACCCACCGGGAACCAGTATAGGTCCTGAACCAAATGTTTGGACTTGCGTTCAGCTCACAAAAAACGAGTTGAAAAATGGAGCTCAGGGGCACAGCAATTCACAAACTGGCAGAGTAATCAAGGCCAACTATCGTCCAAAAATCTGTTGAGGGAAGGCAACGAGGCGGACTTGAATGCGAGGCAGAATAGCAGGAAACAGATTTCAAGAGGTACGTTAGAATCGCCTGTAAAGCACAGGAAGAGGGGCACAACTTCGACAATGATGCACTTGGCCAAAAAGGGCGTATGCGTTTTCTCCTGAATATATTCAGGAGAAAACGCATACGCCCTTTTTGGCCAAGCAAGCAAGCGGGCAATGCAAATCTGCACTACAAAGAAGTATCACTTCCCACCGGTCAAAAGGGACATCCACAAAATGTGTAAAAACCAGAAAGGCAAGACAGGCCCTGGAGAACAGGGAGCCTTGTTATGCTGATGGGCGGGATGTAAGTTGCCAACTGCCTCACTGGAGGAGTGCATTGTGTTCCCTAAAACAAGTAAACAACAGAGCTACAGAGCCAAGGGCACTTCCAGTCTAGGGAATATACCTTGGGAAAACTGAAAATCCATAAGACAGAGCCACCCCCAAATTGAGGGCTGCACTGCTTACAAGAACCTCAACCTGGGTACACCTGAAATATCCCAGGAAATATATAAATGGTTCAAAACATTGTGGAACTTACGTACGATGGAATATCCCTCAGCCATGAAATCAATGTCATAAGACCAGTAGCAGCAAAATGAGTGGATTCATGTACGATGATTCTAAGTGAAAGAAGTCACACAGAAAAAGAAACTTATCATAAGATATCACTTAGGAAGATCCTGTAAACATGGCAACACATGAACAGAGTTAGGAAAGAGAACAGAGTCTCACATTTAGAAAACACTCTTATGCCTGCTTAAGGGGGAAGGAGAGGTGGGGTGATGCATCAAACCAGAGTTTGATATAAGCACAGGTACTGTTCCAAAAACCAACTATGGAATAGACAAGACCTACACCTTCCTCAGTGAAAGGGACTCAAAACCCCATATTTCCCGCAGAGGAATAGATCTGACTAGTAAGAATCTTAAAACCTATGTATTGATATGTCTCCGTAAGGGAATCAAGTGTGTCTAGACTGGCATAAACATGGCAGCGAGAATCAGCTCAAACCCACTCTAAAAAGGAATTTCAAAAACAGAACAAAGAAACAGGGAAATTCTTTACAATTCCTTCAGGGTCTCTGATGCAACCTGGAATGACCCTATCTACGATGACAGCTGGATGTGGCATGAGGCTGGACACTTGGGACTGAGAGGATTGGTGAGATTGGGTGAGCAAATGCAGACCCTTTAAAGCAATAATGCATGGCAAACATTCCATGGGTCCCACCTCTCCAGGTTGAAGGGAATATTACTACAGCTATAACATGTACGGGAAACCTAGAGAATGGACACACTGTGAATACGAAAGGTTTCTAAAACTCAACGAAGAGTCCCTCTCCTGGTGCTCCGGTTTGACTTTCCAACAGCTTTACTATCAATCTCCCAACTTGGAGAGACAGCCCCTTTAAGCTCCTGGTTCACACAGGTTGCCCATTTGGCAGAGGAGGAAAGGGAAGAGGGAGAACCAATGAGAGAGTAGCTGTTAGGCATTTGGATGGGCACATGTCACTCTAATTTCCTGGCAGGAAGAAGAATTAACCAAAGTCTCAGCCACCCACCGGGAACCAGTATAGGTCCTGAACCAAATGTTTGGACTTGCGTTCAGCTCACAAAAAACGAGTTGAAAAATGGAGCTCAGGGGCACAGCAATTCACAAACTGGCAGAGTAATCAAGGCCAACTATCGTCCAAAAATCTGTTGAGGGAAGGCAACGAGGCGGACTTGAATGCGAGGCAGAATAGCAGGAAACAGATTTCAAGAGGTACGTTAGAATCGCCTGTAAAGCACAGGAAGAGGGGCACAACTTCGACAATGATGCACTTGGCCAAAAAGGGCGTATGCGTTTTCTCCTGAATATATTCAGGAGAAAACGCATACGCCCTTTTTGGCCAAGCAAGCAAGCGGGCAATGCAAATCTGCACTACAAAGAAGTATCACTTCCCACCGGTCAAAAGGGACATCCACAAAATGTGTAAAAACCAGAAAGGCAAGACAGGCCGTGGCGAAATGGGAGCCTTGTTATGCTGATGGGCGGGATGTAAGTTGCTAACTGCCTCACTGGAGGAGTGCATTGTGCTCCCTAAAACAAGTAAACAACAGAGCTACAGAGCCAAGGGCACTTCCAGTCTAGGGAATATACCTTGGGAAAACTGAAAATCCATAAGACAGAGCCACCCCCAAATTGAGGGCTGCACTGCTTACAAGAACCTCAACCTGGGTACACCTGAAATATCCCAGGAAATATAAATATGGTTCAAAACATTGTGGAAATTACATACGATGGAATATCCCTCCGCCATGAAATCAATGTCATAAGACCAGTAGCAGCAAAATGAGTGGATTCAGGTACGATGATTCTAAGTAAAAGAAGTCACACAGAAAAAGAAACTTATCATAAGATATCACTTAGGAAGATCCTGTAAACATGGCTACACATGAACTGAGTTAGGAAAGAGAACAGAGTCTCACATTTAGAAAACACTCTTATGCCTGCTTAAGGGGGAAGGAGAGGTGGGGTGATGCATCAAACCAGAGTTTGATATAAGCACAGGTACTGTTCCAAAAACCAACTATGGAATAGACAAGACCTACACCTTCCTCAGTGAAAGGGACTCAAAACCCCATATTTCCCACAGAGGAATAGATCTGACTAGTAAGAATGTTAAAACCTATGTATTGATATGTCTCCGTAAGGGAATCAAGTGTGTCTAGACTGGCATAAACATGGCAGCGAGAATCAGCTCAAACCCACTCTAAAAAGGAATTTCAAAAACAGAACAAAGAAACAGGGAAATTCTTTACAATTCCTTCAGGGTCTCTGATGCAACCTGGAATGACCCTATCTACGATGACAGCTGGATGTGGCATGAGGCTGGACACTTGGGACTGAGAGGATTGGTGAGATTGGGTGAGCAAATGCAGACCCTTTAAAGCAATAATGCATGACAACCATTCCATGGGTCCCACCTCTCCAGGTTGAAGGGAATATTACTACAGCTATAACATGTACGGGAAACCTAGAGAATGGACACACTGTGAATACGAAAGGTTTCTAAAACTCAACGAAGAGTCCCTCTCCTGGTGCTCCGGTTTGACTTTCCAACAGCTTTACTATCAATCTCCCAACTTGGAGAGACAGCCCCTTTAAGCTCCTGGTTCACACAGGTTGCCCATTTGGCAGAGGAGGAAAGGGAAGAGGGAGAACCAATGAGAGAGTAGCTGTTAGGCATTTGGATGGGCACATGTCACTCTAATTTCCCGGCAGGAAGAAGAATTCACCAAAGTCTCAGCCACCCACCGGGAACCAGTATAGGTCCTGAACCAAATGTTTGGACTTGCGTTCAGCTCACAAAAAACGAGTTGAAAAATGGAGCTCAGGGGCACAGCAATTCACAAACTGGCAGAGTAATCAAGGACAACTATCGTCCAAAAATCTGTTGAGGGAAGGCAACGAGGCGGACTTGAATGCGAGGCAGAATAGCAGGAAACAGATTTCAAGAGGTACGTTAGAATCGCCTGTAAAGCACAGGAAGAGGGGCACAACTTCGACAATGATGCACTTGGCCAAAAAGGGCGTATGCGTTTTCTCCTGAATATATTCAGGAGAAAACTACAATGAGGTATCACCTCACACCTGTTAGAATCGGCATCATCAGAAAATTTACAAACAACAAATTCTGGGGAGGGTGTGGACAAAAGGAGCCCTCTTCCACTATTGATGGGAATGTAAATTGATACAGTCACTATGGAGAACAGTATGGAGTTTCCTTAAAATAACTAGAAATAGAATTACCATCTGATCCAGCAATCCCACTTCTGGGCATATACCCAGAGAAAACCGTATTTCAAAAAGGCACATTCACCACAATGTTCGTTGCAGCACTATTTACAATAGCCAGGTAATGGAAGCAACCTAAATGCCCACAGACAGATGAATGGATAAAGATGTGGTACATATATAAAATGGAATATGACTCGGCCATAAAAAGGAATGAAACTGGGTCATTTGTAGAGACATCGATGGATCGAGAGACTGTCATACAGAATGAAGTAAGTCAGAAAGAGGAAAACAAATATTGTCTATTAACGCATATATGTGGAGCCTAAAAATGGTACAGATGAACTGGTTGGCAGGGCAGAAATAGAGACACAGAGGTAGAGAACAAACGTATGGACACCAAGTGTGGGAAGCCATGGGGTGGTGGTGGTGGGATGAGTTGGGAGTTTGGGATTGACCTGTATACATGTATATGCATAAAATACATAACTAATAATAACGTGCTGTATAAAAAAATAAATAAAATAAAATTTCAAAATTTTAAAAAATAAAATTTAAAAATAAAACAGAAAAAAGTTCTTCCCTTCACACAGATGTATTTATAGGAATGAATTATTTCCATGCTTATATCCATAAATACATAAAAGAGGAATAACATCTAACTTGAAACATAAAAGAAAAAAAAAGTGAACCCACGAGTTATACAGAGGAAAACTCTATCACGGCACTTGCTCCAGTGGTAAACAATTCTGAAATTGGTCAGAGGTGGGGAACCATCTCCCATACAGCCAGCAACCCAACCCCCACGCAAGGAGCGTCCTCATTGCAAAGCTGGGGGACTGTGCCGAGGCATCTGTGAGTAAACGTGAGCTGAGCCCCAGGCCAGCTGCTGCTGAACTGTTCCCACCCTTTCCAGGTAAAACACCTGAATATGTACAAGGGCTTGAAAGCCTAGAGGAAGGACCGTGGAGCCACACCAGCGACAGCACGCAGGCCAACTTGGTGCCTGCAGGCGAGCCAGCGTGGTCGTGGACCCTGGCGCTCTTCCAGAAGCTTTCCATTGCCCTGCCTGAGATACCCCTCCTGTCCCGGCCCCCACTGCTTTTTTCCTTCCTCACCTCTGTCCAGAGAGAAATTCCAGCGGAAGGTATGGGTGACACATCCTCTTCTTTACAGGCGGCAGCCTGGCAACTCCTGCAGAAAGGCCAGCAGAACCCCACTCACACCGGGACACCCACAAAGCTGTGGCCCCTCACTCCCTCCCACCAGCACAGCCCCGAGACTGCTGACGGGGCAGAGAATATGGAGTCAGGCACAGCTTCAGGGGCTATTGCTGCCTGGAGCTCTGTTTATATTGACCTCAACGAGGCACACCTGGGGAGGGCGGGCCGGCAGGGTAAGGCTGCCCAGGTCAGCTAATCCACAACGCTCAGGGAATCACATTGTTGAAAATGGACCCCGCTAAGGCAGAAGAGAAGCCAAGGGAAAAAAGGACACAATGCCATTTGCAGCACCGTAGATGAGTCTAGAAGTAATCACGTGACTTGTAGTAAGTCAGAAAGTGAAAGACACATATCATATCATATCACTTATAGGTGTTACCTAAAAATGGATACCAGGGCAGATATTTCCACGGAGAAGGGCAATCACAGATTCATTAAACAAACTTATGGTTCACCAATGGAAAGGTGTGAGGATAGGTTTCATTACGATATCGGGGTTAACAGACATATACAAACACAGGTGACATATATAATCACCAAAGACCTACAGAATACCAAGAGAGGACTACTCAACATTCTGTCATAACGTACATGGGAAAAGGATCCCAAGAAGAACAGTCATCTGTATATGTGTAAAAGAACCACATCTTCCACACCTACAACAAGCCAAACATTGTAATCAAACTTGCTGTAATAAAAAATAAAAAATTAAATTAAAAACACGAACAAGAAGTAGTGAGACAAACGTGAGGGGCTTTCTCCTGGCACATTCCATTCTAAACTCCAATCTAGAACACCACTTCCACTGAGGCTCTCTTGCCCTCATAACCAGATTTGGTAAGGGTGAACTGCTGCCACCTTGTGGCCGTTTCACACAACAGCAGCTTTAATCCCAGCGCTAATGGTCAGTTGATATTCAAAATCATTGCAGGCCTGTAAATGACACCTGCCCTGAAAACAAATCCTGGGGTCACATATCGACCAAAAATTTCAAAGGACGTCCATATTTCAAAACGACCGTTTCAAAAGGCATATTTTACGCACATTAGTGTTCTGCTTCTTTTCCTTTCTTTCCTTTTTTGTTAAAAAACACGGGAATGGAAAAAGGCATCCCTCAGAATGGGCGAAAATCGTTGCAGACGAATCAATGGACACAGGTTTAATCTCCAATATATAAAAACAGCTCATGCAGCTTAATATTAAAAAAACAAACAACCCAAAAAAAATGGGCAGAAGATCTAAAGAGACGTTTCTTCAAAGGAGACACAGAGATGGCCAAGACGCACATGAAAAGCTGCTCAACAGCACTAATTATTAGAGAAATGCAAATCAAAACTCCAATGAGGTATCACCTCACACCTGTTAGAATCGGCATCATCAGAAAATCTACAAACAACCAATTCTGGGGAGGGTGTGGACAAAAGGAGCCCTCTTCCACTATTGGTGGGAATGTAAATTGATACAGTCACTATGGAGAACAGTATGGAGTTTCCTTAAAAAAACTAGAAATAGAATTACCATCTGATCCAGCAATCCCACTTCTGGGCATATACCAAGAGAAAACCGTATTCCAAAAAGGCACATTCACCACAATGTTCGTTGCAGCACTATTTACAATAGCCAGGTAATGGAAGCAACCTAAATGCCCACAGACAGATGAATGGATAAAGAGGTGGTACATATATAAAATGGAATATTACTCGGCCATAAAAAGGAATGAAACTGGGTCATTTGTAGAGACATCGATGGATCGAGAGACTGTCATACAGAATGAAGTAAGTCAGAAAGAGGAAATCAAATATTGTCTATTAATGCATATATGTGGAGCCTAAACATGGTACAGATGAACTGGTTTGCAGGGAAGAAATAGAGACACAGAGGTAGAGAACAAACGTATGGACACCAAGTGTGGGAAGCCATGGGGTGGTGGTGGTGGGATGAGTTGGGAGTTTGGGATTGACCTGTATACATGTATATGCATAAAATACATAACTAATAATAACGTGCTGTATAAAAAAATAAATAAAATTTCAAAATTTTAAAAAATAAAATTTAAAAATAAAACAGAAAAAAGTTCTTCCCGTCACACAGATGTATTTATAGGAATGAATTATTTCCATGCTTATATCTATAAATACATAAAAGAGGAATAACATCTAACTTGAAACATAAAACAAAAAAAAAGTGAACCCACGAGTTATACAGAGGAAAACCCTATCACGGCACTTGCTCCAGTGGTAAACAATTCTGAAATTGGTCAGATGTGGGGAACCATCTCCCATACAGCCAGCAACCCAACCCCCACGCAAGGAGCGTCCTCATTGCAAAGCTGGGGGACTGTGCCGAGGCATCTGTGAGTAAACGTGAGCTGAGCCCCAGGCCAGCTGCTGCTGAACTGTTCCCACCCTTTCCAGGTAAAACACCTGAATATGTACAAGGGCTTGAAAGCCTAGAGGAAGGACCGTGGAGCCACACCAGCGACAGCACGCAGGCCAACTTGGTGCCTGCAGGCCAGCCAGCGTGGTCCTGGACCCTGGCGCTCTTCCAGAAGCTTTCCATTGCCCTGCCTGAGATACCCCTCCTGTCCCGGCCCCCACTGCTTTTTTCCTTCCTCACCTCTGTCCGGAGAGAAATTCCAGCAGAAGGTATGGGTGACACATCCTCTTCTTTACAGGCGGCAGCCTGGCAACTCCTGCAGAAAGGCCACCAGAACCCCACTCACACCGGGCCACCCACAAAGCTGTGGCCCCTCACTCCCTCCCACCAGCACAGCCCCGAGACTGCTGATGGGGCAGAGAATATGGAGTCAGGCACAGCTTCAGGGGCTATTGCTGCCTGGAGCTCTGTTTATATTGACCTCAACGAGGCACACCTGGGGAGGGCGGGCCGGCAGGGTAAGGCTGCCCAGGTCAGCTAATCCACAACCCTCAGGGGATCACATTTTTGAAAATGGACACCGCTAAGGCAGAAGAGAAGCCAAGGGAAAAAAGGACACAATGCCATTTGCAGCACCGTAGATGAGTCTAGAAGTAATCACGTGACTTGTAGTAACTCAGAAAGTGAAAGACACATATATCATATCACTTATAGGTGTTACCTAAAAATGGATACCAGGGCAGATATTTCCACGGAGAAGGGCAATCACAGATTCATTAAACAAACTTATGGTTCACCAATGGAAAGGTGTGAGGATTGGTTTCATTACGATATCAGGGTTAACAGACATATACAAACACAGGTGACATATATAATCACCAAAGACCTACAGACTACCAAGAGAGGACTACTCAACATTCTGTCATAACGTACATGGGAAAAGGATCCCAAGAAGAACAGTCATCTGTATATGTGTAAAAGAACCACATCTTCCACACCTACAACAAGCCAAACATTGTAATCAAACTTGCTGTAATAAAAAATAAAAAATTAAATTAAAAACACGAACAAGAAGTAGTGAGACAAACGTGAGGGGCTTTCTCCTTGCACATTCCATTCTAAACTCCAATCTAGAACACCACTTCCACTGAGGCTCTCTTGCCCTAGTAACCAGATTTGGTAAGGGTGAACTGCTGCCACCTTGTGGCCGTTTCACACAACAGCAGCTTTAATCCCAACGCTAATGGTCAGTTGATATTCAAAATCATTGCAGGCCTGTAAATGACACCTGCCCTGAAAACAAATCCTGGGGTCACATATCGACCAAAAATTTCAAAGGACGTCCATATTTCAAAACGACCATTTCAAAAGGCATATTTTACGCACATTAGTGTTCTGCTTCTTTTCCTTTCTTTCCTTTTTTGTTAAAAAAAACGGGAATGGAAAAAGGCATCCCTCAGGATGGGTGAAAATCGTTGCAAACGAATCAATGGACACAGGTTTAATCTCCAATATATATAAACAGCTCATGCAGCTTAATATTAAAAAAACAAACAACCCCCCAAAAAATGGGCAGAAGATCTAAAGAGACGTTTCTTCAAAGGAGACACAGAGATGGCCAAGACGCACATGAAAAGCTGCTCAACAGCACTAATTATTAGAGAAATGCAAATCAAAACTACAATGAGGTATCACCTCACACCTGTTAGAATCGGCATCATCAGAAAATCTACAAACAACCAATTCTGGGGAGGGTGTGGACAAAAGGAGCCCTCTTCCACTATTGGTGGGAATGTAAATTGATACAGTCACTATGGAGAACAGTATGGAGTTTCCTTAAAAAAACTAGAAATAGAATTACCATCTGATCCAGCAATCCCACTTCTGGGCATATACCCAGAGAAAACCGTATTTCAAAAAGGCACATTCACCACAATGTTCGTTGCAGCACTATTTACAATAGCCAGGTAATGGAAGCAACCTAAATGCCCACAGACAGATGAATGCATAAAGATGTGGTACATATATAAAATGGAATATGACTCGGCCATAAAAAGGAATGAAACTGGGTCATTTGTAGAGACATCGATGGATCGAGAGACTGTCATACAGAATGAAGTAAGTCAGAAAGAGGAAAACAAATATTGTATATTAATGCATATATGTGGAGCCTAAAAATGGTACAGATGAACTGGTTTGCAGGGAAGAAATAGAGACACAGAGGTAGAGAACAAACGTATGGACACCAAGTGTGGGAATCCATGGGGTGGTGGTGGTGGGATGAGTTGGGAGATTGGGATTGACCTGTATACATGTATATGCATAAAATACATAACTAATAATAACGTGCTGTATAAAAACATAAATAAAATTAAATTTCAAAATTTTAAAAAATAAAATTTAAAAATAAAACAGAAAAAATTCTTCCCATCACACAGTTGTATTTATAGGAATGAATTATTTCCATGCTTATATTTATAAATACATAAAAGAGGAATAAAATCTAACTTGAACCAAAAAAGAAAAAAAAATTGAACCCACGAGTTATACAGAGGAAAACCCTATCACGGCACTTGCTCCAGCGGTAAACAATTCTGAAATTGGTCAGAGGTGGGGAACCATCTCCCAGACAGCCAGCCACCCACCCCCCAGACAAGGAGTGTCCTCATTGAAAAGCTGGGGGACCGTGCCGAGGCATCTGTGAGTAAACGTGAGCTGAGCCCCAGGCCAGCTGCTTCTGATCTGTTCCCACCCTTTCCAGGTAAAACACCTGAATATGTACAAGGGCTTGAAAGCCTAGAGGAAGGACCGTGGAGCCACACCAGCGACAGCACGCAGGCCAACTTGGTGCCTGCAGGGCAGCCAGCGTGGTCCTGGCCCCGGGCGCTCTTCCAGAAGCTTTCCATTGCCCTGCCTGAGATACCCCTCCTGTCCCGGACCCCACTGCTTTTTTCCTTCCTCACCTCTGTCCGGAGAGAAATTCCAGCGGAAGGTATGGGTGACACATCCTCTTCTTTACAGGCGGCAGCCTGGCAACTCCTGCAGAAAGGCCAGCAGAACCCCACTCACACAGGGCCACCCACAAAGCTGTGGCCCCTCACTCCCTCCCACCAGCACAGCCCCGAGACTGCTGACGGGGCAGAGAATATGGAGTCAGGCACAGCTTCAGGGGCTATTGCTGCCTGGAGCGCTGTTTATATTGACCTCAACGAGGCACACCTGGGGAGGGCGGGCCGGCAGGGTAAGGCTGCCCAGGTCAGCTAATCCACAACCCTCAGGGAATCACATTGTTGAAAATGGACCCCGCTAAGGCAGAAGAGAAGCCAAGGGAAAAAAGGACACAATGCCATTTGCAGCACCGTAGATGAGTCTAGAAGTAATCACGTGACTTGTAGTAAGTCAGAAAGTGAAAGACACATATCATATCATATCACTTATAGGTGTTACCTAAAAATGGATACCAGGGCAGATATTTCCACGGAGAAGGGCAATCACAGATTCATTAAACAAACTTATGGTTCACCAATGGAAAGGTTTGAGGATAGGTTTCATTACGATATCGGGGTTAACAGACATATACAAACACAGGTGACATATATAATCACCAAAGACCTACAGAATACCAAGAGAGGACAACTCAACATTCTGTCATAACGTACATGGGAAAAGGATCCCAAGAAGAACAGTCATCTGTATATGTGTAAAAGAACCACATCTTCCACACCTACAACAAGCCAAACATTGTAATCAAACTTGCTGTAATAAAAAATAAAAACTTAAATTAAAAACACGAACAAGAAGTAGTGAGACAAACGTGAGGGGCTTTCTCCTGGTACATTCCATTCTAAACTCCAACCTAGAACACCACTTCCACTGAGGCTCTCTTGCCCTAGTAACCAGATTTGGTAAGGGTGAACTGCTGCCACCTTGAGGCCGTTTCACACAACAGCAGCTTTAATCCCAACGCTAATGGTCAGTTGATATTCAAAATCATTGCAGGCCTGTAAATGACATCTGCCCTGAAAACAAATCCTGGGGTCACATATCGACCAAAAATTTCAAAGGACGTCCATATTTCAAAACGACCGTTTCAAAAGGCATATTTTACGCACATTAGTGTTCTGCTTCTTTTCCTTTCTTTCCTTTTTTGTTAAAAAAAACGGGAATGAAAAAAGGCATCCCTCAGGATGGGTGAAAATCGTTGCAAACGAATCAATGGACACAGGTTTAATCTCCAATATATATAAATAGCTCATGCAGCTTAATATTAAAAAAACAAACAACCCAAAATAAAATGGGCAGAAGATCTAAAGAGACGTTTCTTCAAAGGAGACACAGAGATGGCCAAGACGCCCATGAAAAGCTGCTCAACAGCACTAATTATTAGAGAAATTCAATCAAAACTACAATGAGGTATCACCTCACACCTGTTAGAATCGGCATCATCAGAAAATCTACAAACAACCAATTCTGGGGAGGGTGTGGACAAAAGGAGCCCTCTTCCACTATTGGTGGGAATGTAAATTGATACAGTCACTATGGAGAACAGTATGGAGTTTCCTTAAAAAAACTAGAAATAGAATTACCATCTGATCCAGCAATCCCACTTCTGGGCATATACCCAGAGAAAACCGTATTTCAAAAAGGCACATTCACCACAATGTTCGTTGCAGCACTATTTACAATAGCCAGGTAATGGAAGCAACCTAAATGCCCACAGACAGATGAATGCATAAAGATGTGGTACATATATAAAATGGAATATGACTCGGCCATAAAAAGGAATGAAACTGGGTCATTTGTAGAGACATCGATGGATCGAGAGACTGTCATACAGAATGAAGTAAGTCAGAAAGAGGAAAACAAATATTGTATATTAATGCATATATGTGGAGCCTAAAAATGGTACAGATGAACTGGTTTGCAGGGAAGAAATAGAGACACAGAGGTAGAGAACAAACGTATGGACACCAAGTGTGGGAATCCATGGGGTGGTGGTGGTGGGATGAGTTGGGAGATTGGGATTGACCTGTATACATGTATATGCATAAAATACATAACTAATAATAACGTGCTGTATAAAAACATAAATAAAATTAAATTTCAAAATTTTAAAAAATAAAATTTAAAAATAAAACAGAAAAAATTCTTCCCATCACACAGTTGTATTTATAGGAATGAATTATTTCCATGCTTATATTTATAAATACATAAAAGAGGAATAAAATCTAACTTGAACCAAAAAAGAAAAAAAAATTGAACCCACGAGTTATACAGAGGAAAACCCTATCACGGCACTTGCTCCAGCGGTAAACAATTCTGAAATTGGTCAGAGGTGGGGAACCATCTCCCAGACAGCCAGCCACCCACCCCCCAGACAAGGAGTGTCCTCATTGAAAAGCTGGGGGACCGTGCCGAGGCATCTGTGAGTAAACGTGAGCTGAGCCCCAGGCCAGCTGCTTCTGATCTGTTCCCACCCTTTCCAGGTAAAACACCTGAATATGTACAAGGGCTTGAAAGCCTAGAGGAAGGACCGTGGAGCCACACCAGTGACAGCACGCAGGCCAACTTGGTGCCTGCAGGGCAGCCAGCGTGGTCCTGGCCCCGGGCGCTCTTCCAGAAGCTTTCCATTGCCCTGCCTGAGATACCCCTCCTGTCCCGGACCCCACTGCTTTTTTCCTTCCTCACCTCTGTCCGGAGAGAAATTCCAGCGGAAGGTATGGGTGACACATCCTCTTCTTTACAGGCGGCAGCCTGGCAACTCCTGCAGAAAGGCCAGCAGAACCCCACTCACACAGGGCCACCCACAAAGCTGTGGCCCCTCACTCCCTCCCACCAGCACAGCCCCGAGACTGCTGACGGGGCAGAGAATATGGAGTCAGGCACAGCTTCAGGGGCTATTGCTGCCTGGAGCGCTGTTTATATTGACCTCAACGAGGCACACCTGGGGAGGGCGGGCCGGCAGGGTAAGGCTGCCCAGGTCAGCTAATCCACAACCCTCAGGGAATCACATTGTTGAAAATGGACCCCGCTAAGGCAGAAGAGAAGCCAAGGGAAAAAAGGACACAATGCCATTTGCAGCACCGTAGATGAGTCTAGAAGTAATCACGTGACTTGTAGTAAGTCAGAAAGTGAAAGACACATATCATATCATATCACTTATAGGTGTTACCTAAAAATGGATACCAGGGCAGATATTTCCACGGAGAAGGGCAATCACAGATTCATTAAACAAACTTATGGTTCACCAATGGAAAGGTTTGAGGATAGGTTTCATTACGATATCGGGGTTAACAGACATATACAAACACAGGTGACATATATAATCACCAAAGACCTACAGAATACCAAGAGAGGACAACTCAACATTCTGTCATAACGTACATGGGAAAAGGATCCCAAGAAGAACAGTCATCTGTATATGTGTAAAAGAACCACATCTTCCACACCTACAACAAGCCAAACATTGTAATCAAACTTGCTGTAATAAAAAATAAAAACTTAAATTAAAAACACGAACAAGAAGTAGTGAGACAAACGTGAGGGGCTTTCTCCTGGTACATTCCATTCTAAACTCCAACCTAGAACACCACTTCCACTGAGGCTCTCTTGCCCTAGTAACCAGATTTGGTAAGGGTGAACTGCTGCCACCTTGAGGCCGTTTCACACAACAGCAGCTTTAATCCCAACGCTAATGGTCAGTTGATATTCAAAATCATTGCAGGCCTGTAAATGACATCTGCCCTGAAAACAAATCCTGGGGTCACATATCGACCAAAAATTTCAAAGGACGTCCATATTTCAAAACGACCGTTTCAAAAGGCATATTTTACGCACATTAGTGTTCTGCTTCTTTTCCTTTCTTTCCTTTTTTGTTAAAAAAAACGGGAATGAAAAAAGGCATCCCTCAGGATGGGTGAAAATCGTTGCAAACGAATCAATGGACACAGGTTTAATCTCCAATATATATAAATAGCTCATGCAGCTTAATATTAAAAAAACAAACAACCCAAAATAAAATGGGCAGAAGATCTAAAGAGACGTTTCTTCAAAGGAGACACAGAGATGGCCAAGACGCCCATGAAAAGCTGCTCAACAGCACTAATTATTAGAGAAATTCAAATCAAAACTACAATGAGGTATCACCTCACACCTGTTAGAATCGGCATCATCAGAAAATCTACAAACAACCAATTCTGGGGAGGGTGTGGACAAAAGGAGCCCTCTTCCACTATTGGTGGGAATGTAAATTGATACAGTCACTATGGAGAACAGTATGGAGTTTCCTTAAAAAAACTAGAAATAGAATTACCATCTGATCCAGCAATCCCACTTCTGGGCATATACCCAGAGAAAACCGTATTTCAAAAAGGCACATTCACCACAATGTTCGTTGCAGCACTATTTACAATAGCCAGGTAATGGAAGCAACCTAAATGCCCACAGACAGATGAATGGATAAAGATGTGGTACATATATAAAATGGAATATGACTCGGCCATAAAAAGGAATGAAACTGGGTCATTTGTAGAGACATCGATGGATCGAGAGACTGTCATACAGAATGAAGTAAGTCAGAAAGAGGAAAACAAATATTGTATATTAATGCATATATGTGGAGCCTAAAAATGGTACAGATGAACTGGTTTGCAGGGAAGAAATAGAGACACAGAGGTAGAGAACAAACGTATGGACACCAAGTGTGGGAATCCATGGGGTGGTGGTGGTGGGATGAGTTGGGAGATTGGGATTGACCTGTATACATGTATATGCATAAAATACATAACTAATAATAACGTGCTGTATAAAAACATAAATAAAATTAAATTTCAAAATTTTAAAAAATAAAATTTAAAAATAAAACAGAAAAAATTCTTCCCGTCACACAGATGTATTTATAGGAATGAATTATTTCCATGCTTATATTTATAAATACATAAAAGAGGAATAAAATCTAACTTGAACCAAAAAAGAAAAAAAAAATTGAACCCACGAGTTATACAGAGGAAAACCCTATCACGGCACTTGCTCCAGCGGTAAACAATTCTGAAATTGGTCAGAGGTGGGGAACCATCTCCCATACAGCCAGCCACCCACCCCCCAGACAAGGAGCGTCCTCATTGAACAGCTGGGGGACCGTGCCGAGGCCTCTGTGAGTAAACGTGAGCTGAGCCCCAGGCCAGCTGCTGCTGAACTGTTCCCACCCTTTCCAGGTAAAACACCTGAATATGTACAAGGGCTTGAAAGCCTAGAGGAAGGACCGTGGAGCCACACCAGCGACAGCACGCAGGCCAACTTGGTGCCTGCAGGCCAGCCAGCGTGGTCCTGGATCCTGGCGCTCTTCCAGAAGCTTTCCATTGCCCTGCCTGAGATACCCCTCCTGTCCCGGCCCCCACTGCTTTTTTCCTTCCTCACCTCTGTCCGGAGAGAAATTCCAGCGGAAGGTATGGGTGACACATCCTCTTCTTTACAGGCGGCAGCCTGGCAACTCCTGCAGAAAGGCCAGCAGAACCCCACTCACACCGGGCCACCCACAAAGCTGTGGCCCCTCACTCCCTCCCACGAGCACAGCCCCGAGACTGCTGATGGGGCAGAGAATATGGAGTCAGGCACAGCTTCAGGGGCTATTGCTGCCTGGAGCTCTGTTTATATTGACCTCAACGAGGCACACCTGGGGAGGGCGGGCCGGCAGGGTAAGGCTGCCCAGGTCAGCTAATCCACAACCCTCAGGGAATCACATTGTTGAAAATGGACCCCGCTAAGGCAGAAGAGAAGCCAAGGGAAAAAAGGACACAATGCCATTTGCAGCACCGTAGATGAGTCTAGAAGTAATCACGTGACTTGTAGTAAGTCAGAAAGTGAAAGACACATATCATATCATATCACTTATAGGTGTTACCTAAAAATGGATACCAGGGCAGATATTTCCACGGAGAAGGTCAATCACAGATTCATTAAACAAACTTATGGTTCACCAATGGAAAGGTGTGAGGATAGGTTTCATTACGATATCGGGGTTAACAGACATATACAAACACAGGTGACATATATAATCACCAAAGACCTACAGAATACCAAGAGAGGACTACTCAACATTCTGTCATAACGTACATGGGAAAAGGATCCCAAGAAGAACAGTCATCTGTATATGTGTAAAAGAACCCCATCTTCCACACCTACAACAAGCCAAACATTGTAATCAAACTTGCTGTAATAAAAAATAAAAACTTAAATTAAAAACACGAACAAGAAGTAGTGAGACAAACGTGAGGGGCTTTCTCCTGGTACATTCCATTCTAAACTCCAACCTAGAACACCACTTCCACTGAGGCTCTCTTGCCCTAGTAACCAGATTTGGTAAGGGTGAACTGCTGCCACCTTGTGGCCGTTTCACACAACAGCAGCTTTAATCCCAACGCTAATGGTCAGTTGATATTCAAAATCATTGCAGGCCTGTAAATGACACCTGCCCTGAAAACAAATCCTGGGGTCACATATCGACCAAAAATTTCAAAGGACGTCCATATTTCAAAACGACCGTTTCAAAAGGCATATTTTACGCACATTAGTGTTCTGCTTCTTTTCCTTTCTTTCCTTTTTTGTTAAAAAAAACGGGAATGAAAAAAGGCATCCCTCAGGATGGGTGAAAATCGTTGCAAACGAATCAATGGACACAGGTTTTATCTCCAATATATATAAATAGCTCATGCAGCTTAATATTAAAAAAAACAAACAACCCAAAATAAAATGGGCAGAAGATCTAAAGAGACGTTTCTTCAAAGGAGACACAGAGATGGCCAAGACGCACATGAAAAGCTGCTCAACAGCACTAATTATTAGAGAAATGCAAATCAAAACTACAATGAGGTATCACCTCCCACCTGTTAGAATCGGCATCATCAGAAAATCTACAAACAACCAATTCTGGGGAGGGTGTGGACAAAAGGAGCCCTCTTCCACTATTGGTGGGAATGTAAATTGATACAGTCACTATGGAGAACAGTATGGAGTTTCCTTAAAAAAACTAGAAATAGAATTACCATCTGATCCAGCAATACCACTTCTGGGCATATACCCAGAGAAAACCGTATTTCAAAAAGGCATATTCACCACAATGTTCGTTGCAGCACTATTTACAATAGCCAGGTAATGGAAGCAACCTAAATGCCCACAGACAGATGAATGCATAAAGATGTGGTACATATATAAAATGGAATATGACTCGGCCATAAAAAGGAATGAAACTGGGTCATTTGTAGAGACATCGATGGATCGAGAGACTGTCATACAGAATGAAGTAAGTCAGAATGAGGAAAACAAATATTGTATATTAATGCATATATGTGGAGCCTAAAAATGGTACAGATGAACTGGTTTGCAGGGAAGAAATAGAGACACAGAGGAAGAGAACAAACGTATGGACACCAAGTGTGGGAAGCCATGGGGTGGTGGTGGTGGGATGAGTTGGGAGATTGGGATTGACCTGTATACATGTATATGCATAAAATACATAACTAATAATAACGTGCTGTATAAAAACATAAATAAAATTAAATTTCAAAATTTTAAAAAATAAAATTTAAAAATAAAACAGAAAAAATTCTTCCCGTCACACAGATGTATTTATAGGAATGAATTATTTCCATGCTTATATTTATAAATACATAAAAGAGGAATAAAATCTAACTTGAACCAAAAAAGAAAAAAAAATTGAACCCACGAGTTATACAGAGGAAAACCCTATCAGGGCACTTGCTCCAGTGGTAAACAATTCTGAAATTGGTCAGAGGTGGGGAACCATCTCCCATACAGCCAGCAACCCACCCCCCACGCAAGGAGCGTCCACATTGCAAAGCTGGGGGACCATGCCGAGGCATCTGTGAGTAAACGTGAGCTGAGCCCCAGGCCAGCTGCTGCTGAACTGTTCCCACCCTTTCCAGGTAAAACACCTGAATATGTACAAGGGCTTGAAAGCCTAGAGGAAGGACCATGGAGCCACACCAGCGACAGCACGCAGGCCAACTTGGTGCCTGCAGGCCAGCCAGCGTGGTCCTGGACCCTGGCGCTCTTCCAGAAGCTTTCCATTGCCCTGCCTGAGATACCCCTCCTGTCCCGGCCCCCACTGCTTTTTTTCCTTCCTCACCTCTGTCCGGAGAGAAATTCCAGCGGAAGGTATGGGTGACACATCCTCTTCTTTACAGGCGGCAGCCTGGCAACTCCTGCAGAAAGGCCAGCAGAACCCCACTCACACCGGGCCACCCACAAAGCTGTGGCCCCTCACTCCCTCCCACCAGCACAGCCCCGAGACTGCTGACGGGGCAGAGAATATGGAGTCAGGCACAGCTTCAGGGGCTATTGCTGCCTGGAGCGCTGTTTATATTGACCTCAACGAGGCACACCTGGGGAGGGCGGGCCGGCAGGGTAAGGCTGCCCAGGTCAGCTAATCCACAACCCTCAGGGAATCACATTGTTGAAAATGGACCCCGCTAAGGCAGAAGAGAAGCCAAGGGAAAAAGGACACAATGCCATTTGCAGCACCGTAGATGAGTCTAGAAGTAATCACGTGACTTGTAGTAAGTCAGAAAGTGAAAGACACATATCATATCATATCACTTATGGGTGTTACCTAAAAATGGATACCAGGGCAGATATTTCCACGGAGAAGGGCAATCACAGATTCATTAAACAAACTTATGGTTCACCAATGGAAAGGTGTGAGGTTTGGTTTCATTACGATATCGGGGTTAACAGACATATAGAAACACAGGTGACATATATAATCACCAAAGACCTACAGAATACCAAGAGAGGACAACTCAACATTCTGTCATAACGTACATGGGAAAAGGATCCCAAGAAGAACAGTCATCTGTATATGTGTAAAAGAACCACATCTTCCACACCTACAACAAGCCAAACATTGTAATCAAACTTGCTGTAATAAAAAATAAAAACTTAAATTAAAAACACGAACAAGAAATAGTGAGACAAACGTGAGGGGCTTTCTCCTGGTACATTCCATTCTAAACTCCAACCTAGAACACCACTTCCACTGAGGCTCTCTTGCCCTAGTAACCAGATTTGGTAAGGGTGAACTGCTGCCACCTTGAGGCCATTTCACACAACAGCAGCTTTAATCCCAATGCTAATGGTCAGTTGATATTCAAAATCATTGCAGGCCTGTAAATGACATCTGCCCTGAAAACAAATCCTGGGGTCACATATAGACCAAAAATTTCAAAGGACGTCCATATTTCAAAACGACCGTTTCAAAAGGCATATTTTACGCACATTAGTGTTCTGCTTCTTTTCCTTTCTTTCCTTTTTTGTTAAAAAACACGGGAATGGAAAAAGGCATCCCTCAGAATGGGTGAAAATCGTTGCAAACGAATCAATGGACACAGGTTTAATCTCCAATATATATAAATAGCTCATGCAGCTTAATATTAAAAAAACAAACAACCCAAAATAAAATGGGCAGAAGATCTAAAGAGACGTTTCTTCAAAGGAGACACAGAGATGGCCAAGACGCCCATGAAAAGCTGCTCAACAGCACTAATTATTAGAGAAATTCAAATCAAAACTACAATGAGGTATCACCTCACACCTGTTAGAATCGGCATCATCAGAAAATCTACAAACAACCAATTCTGGGGAGGGTGTGGACAAAAGGAGCCCTCTTCCACTATTGGTGGGAATGTAAATTGATACAGTCACTATGGAGAACAGTATGGAGTTTCCTTAAAAAAACTAGAAATAGAATTACCATCTGATCCAGCAATCCCACTTCTGGGCATATACCCAGAGAAAACCGTATTTCAAAAAGGCACATTCACCACAATGTTCGTTGCAGCACTATTTACAATAGCCAGGTAATGGAAGCAACCTAAATGCCCACAGACAGATGAATGGATAAAGATGTGGTACATATATAAAATGGAATATGACTCGGCCATAAAAAGGAATGAAACTGGGTCATTTGTAGAGACATCGATGGATCGAGAGACTGTCATACAGAATGAAGTAAGTCAGAAAGAGGAAAACAAATACTGTATATTAATGCATATATGTGGAGCCTAAAATGGTACAGATGAACTGGTTTGCAGGGAAGAAATAGAGACACAGAGGTAGAGAACAAACGTATGGACACCAAGTGTGGGAATCCATGGGGTGGTGGTGGTGGGATGAGTTGGGAGATTGGGATTGACCTGTATACATGTATATGCATAAAATACATAACTAATAATAACGTGCTGTATAAAAACATAAATAAAATTAAATTTCAAAATTTTAAAAAATAAAATTTAAAAATAAAACAGAAAAAATTCTTCCCGTCACACAGATGTATTTATAGGAATGAATTATTTCCATGCTTATATTTATAAATACATAAAAGAGGAATAAAATCTAACTTGAACCAAAAAAGAAAAAAAAATTGAACCCACGAGTTATACAGAGGAAAACCCTATCACGGCACTTGCTCCAGCGGTAAACAATTCTGAAATTGGTCAGAGGTGGGGAACCATCTCCCATACAGCCAGCCACCCACCCCCCAGACAAGGAGCGTCCTCATTGAACAGCTGGGGGACCGTGCCGAGGCATCTGTGAGTAAACGTGAGCTGAGCCCCAGGCCAGCTGCTGCTGATCTGTTCCCACCCTTTCCAGGTAAAACACCTGAATATGTACAAGTGCTTGAAAGCCTAGAGGAAGGACCGTGGAGCCACACCAGCGACAGCACGCAGGCCAACTTGGTGCCTGCAGGCCAGCCAGCGTGGTCCTGGCCCCGGGCGCTCTTCCAGAAGCTTTCCATTGCCCTGCCTGAGATACCCCTCCTGTCCCGGACCCCACTGCTTTTTTCCTTCCTCACCTCTGTCCGGAGAGAAATTCCAGCGGAAGGTATGGGTGACACATCCTCTTCTTTACAGGCGGCAGCCTGGCAACTCCTGCAGAAAGGCCAGCAGAACCCCACTCACACCGGGCCACCCACAAAGCTGTGGCCCCTCACTCCCTCCCACCAGCACAGCCCCGAGACTGCTGACGGGGCAGAGAATATGGAGTCAGGCACAGCTTCAGGGGCTATTGCTGCCTGGAGCTCTGTTTATATTGACCTCAACGAGGCACACCTGGGGAGGGCGGGCCGGCAGTGTAAGGCTGCCCAGGTCACCTAATCCACAACCCTCAGGGAATCACATTGTTGAAAATGGACCCCGCTAAGGCAGAAGAGAAGCCAAGGGAAAAAAGGACACAATGCCATTTGCAGCACCGTAGATGAGTCTAGAAGTAATCACGTGACTTGTAGTAAGTCAGAAAGTGAAAGACACATATCATATCATATCACTTATAGGTGTTACCTAAAAATGGATACCAGGGCAGATATTTCCACGGAGAAGGGCAATCACAGATTCATTAAACAAACTTATGGTTCACCAATGGAAAGGTGTGAGGATTGGTTTCATTATGATATCGGGGTTAACAGACATATACAAACACAGGTGACATATATAATCACCAAAGACCTACAGAATACCAAGAGAGGACTACTCAACATTCTATCATAACGTACATGGGAAAAGGATCCCAAGAAGTACAGTCATCTGTATATGTGTAAAAGAACCACATCTTCCACACCTACAACAAGCCAAACATTGTAATCAAACTTGCTGTAATAAAAAATAAAAAAAAATTAAATTAAAAACAAGAACAAGATGTAGTGAGACAAACGTGAGGGGCTTTCTCCTGGCACATTCCATTCTAAATTCGAATCTAGAACACCACTTCCACTGAGGCTCTCTTGCCCTAGTAACCAGATTTGGTAAGGGTGAACTGCTGCCACCTTGTGGCCGTTTCACACAACAGCAGCTTTAATCCCAACGCTAATGGTCAGTTGATATTCAAAATCATTGCAGGCCTGTAAATGACACCTGCCCTGAAAACAAATCCTGGGGTCACATATCGACCAAAAAATTCAAAGGACGTCCATATTTCAAAACGACCATTTCAAAAGGCATATTTTACGCACATTAGTGTTCTGCTTCTTTTACTTTCTTTCCTTTTTTGTTAAAAAAAACGGGAATGGAAAAAGGCATCCCTCAGGCTGGGTGAAAATCGTTGCAAACGAATCAATGGACACAGGTTTAATCTCCAATATATATAAACAGCTCATGCAGCTTAATATTAAAAAAACAAACAACCCCCCAAAAAATGGGCAGAAGATCTAAAGAGACGTTTCTTCAAAGGAGACACAGAGATGGCCAAGACGCACATGAAAAGCTGCTCAACAGCACTAATTATTAGAGAAATGCAAATCAAAACTACAATGAGGTATCACCTCACACCTGTTAGAATCGGCATCATCAGAAAATCTACAAACAACCAATTCTGGGGAGGGTGTGGACAAAAGGAACCCTCTTCCACTATTGGTGGGAATGTAAATTGATACAGTCACTATGGAGAACAGTATGGAGTTTCCTTAAAAAAACTAGAAATAGAATTACCATCTGATCCAGCAATCCCACTTCTGGGCATATACCCAGAGAAAACCGTATTTCAAAAAGGCACATTCACCACAATGTTCGTTGCAGCACTATTTACAATAGCCAGGTAATGGAAGCAACCTAAATGCCCACAGACAGATGAATGGATAAAGATGTGGTACATATATAAAATGGAATATGACTCGGCCATAAAAAGGAATGAAACTGGGTCATTTGTAGAGACATCGATGGATCGAGAGACTGTCATACAGAATGAAGTAAGTCAGAATGAGGAAAACAAATATTGTATATTAATGCATATATGTGGAGCCTAAAAATGGTACAGATGAACTGGTTTGCAGGGAAGAAATAGAGACACAGAGGTAGAGAACAAACGTATGGACACCAAATGTGGGAAGCCATGGGGTGGTGGTGGTGGGATGAGTTGGGAGTTTGGGATTGACCTGTATACATGTATATACATAAAATACATAACTAATAATAACGTGCTGTATAAAAAATGAATAAAATTAAATTTCAAAATTTTAAAAAATAAAATTTAAAAATAAAACAGAAAAAATTCTTCCCATCACACAGATGTATTTATAGGAAAGAATTATTTCCATGCTTATATCTATAAATACATAAAAGGGGAATAAAATCTAACTTGAACCATAAAAGAAAAAAAAAACCTGAACCCAGGAGTTATACAGAGGAAAACCCTATCAGGGAACTTGCTCCAGTGGTAAACAATTCTGAAATTGGTCAGAGGTGGGGAACCATCTCCCATACAGCCAGCAACCCACCCCCAACGCAAGGAGCGTCCTCATTGCAAAGCTGGTGGACGGTGCCGAGGCCTCTGTGAGTAAACGTGAGCTGAGCCACAGGCCAGCTGCTGCTGAACTGTTCCCACCCTTTCCAGGTAAAACACCTGAATATGTACAAGGGCTTGAAAGCCTAGAGGAAGGACCGTGGAGCCACACCAGCGACAGCACGCAGGCCAACTTGGTGCCTGCAGGCCAGCCAGCGTGGTCCTGGACCCTGGCGCTCTTCCAGAAGCTTTCCATTGCCCTGCCTGAGATACCCCTCCTGTCCCGGCCCCCACTGCTTTTTTCCTTCCTCACCTCTGTCCGGAGAGAAATTCCAGCGGAAGGTATGGGTGACACATCCTCTTATTTACAGGCGGCAGCCTGGCAACTCCTGCAGAAAGGCCAGCAGAACCCCACTCACACCGGGCCACCCACAAAGCTGTGGCCCCTCACTCCCTCCCACCAGCACAGCCCCGAGACTGCTGACGGGGCAGAGAATATGGAGTCAGGCACAGCTTCAGGGGCTATTGCTGCCTGGAGCGCCGTTTATATTGACCTCAACGAGGCACACCTGGGGAGGGCAGGCCGGCAGGGTAAGGCTGCCCAAGTCAGCTAATCCACAACCCTCAGGGAATCACATTGTTGAAAATGGACCCCACTAAGGCAGAATAGAAGCTAAGGGAAAAAATGACACAATGCCATTTGCAGCCCCGTAGATGAGTCTAGAAGTAATCACGTGACATGTAGTAAGTCAGAAATTGAAAGACACATATCATATCATATCACTTAGAGGTGTTACCTAAAAATGGATACCAGGGCAGATATTTCCACGGAGAAGGGCAATCACAGATTCATTAAACAATCTTATGGTTCACCAATGGAAAGGTGTGAGGATTGGTTTCATTACGATATCGGGGTTAACAGACATATACAAACACAGGTGACATATATAATCACCAAAGACCTACAGAATACCAAGAGAGGACTACTCAACATTCTGTCATAACGTACATGGGAAAAGGATCCCAAGAAGAACAGTCATCTGTATATGTGTAAAAGAACCACATCTTCCACACCTACAACAAGCCAAACATTGTAATCAAAATGCTGTAATAAAAAATAAAAACTTAAATTAAAAACACGAACAAGAAGTAGTGTGACAAACGTGAGGGGCTTTCTCCTGGTACATTCCATTCTAAACTCCAATCTAGAACACCACTTCCACTGAGGCTCTCTTGCCCTAGTAACCAGATTTGGTAAGGGTGAACTGCTGCCACCTTGTGGCCGTTTCACACAACAGCAGCTTTAATCCCAACGCTAATGGTCAGTTGATATTCAAAATCATTGCAGGCCTGTAAATGACACCTGCCCTGAAAACAAATCCTGGGGTCACATATCGACCAAAATGTTCAAAGGACGTCCATATTTCAAAACGACCGTTTCAAAAGGCATATTTTACGCACATTAGTGTTCTGCTTCTTTTCCTTTCTTTCCTTTTTTGTTAAAAAACACGGGAATGGAAAAAGGCATCCCTCAGGATGGGTGAAAATCGTTGCAAACGAATCAATGGACACAGGTTTAATCTCCAATATATATAAACAGCTCATGCAGCTTAATATTAAAAAAAACAAACAACCCAAAAAAAATGGGCAGAAGATCTAAAGAGACGTTTCTTCAAAGGAGACACAGAGATGGCCAAGACGCACATGAAAAGCTGCTCAGCAGAACTAATTATTAGAGAAATGCAAATCAAAAGTACATTGAAGTATCACCTCACACCTGTTAGAATCGGCATCATCAGAAAATCTACAAACAACCAATTCTGGGGAGGGTGTGGACAAAAGGAGCCCTCTTCCACTATTTGTGGGAATGTAAATTGATACAGTCACTATGGAGAACAGTATGGAGTTTCCTTAAAAAAACTAGAAATAGAATTACCATCTGATCCAGCAATTCCACTTCTGGGCATATACCCAGAGAAAACCGTATTTCAAAAAGGCACATTCACCACAATGTTCGTTGCAGCACTATTTACAATAGCCAGGTAATGGAAGCAACCTAAATGCCCACAGACAGATGAATGGATAAAGATGTGGTATATATATAAAATGGAATATTACTCGGCCATAAAAAGGAATGAAACTGGGTCATTTGTAGAGACATCGATGGATCGAGAGACTGTCATACAGAATGAAGTAAGTCAGAAAGAGGAAAACAAATATTGTATATTAATGCATATGTGTGGAACCTAAAAAAATGGTACAGATGAACTGGTTTGCAGGGAAGAAATAGAGACACAGAGGTAGAGAACAAACGTATGGACACCAAGAGTGGGAAGCCATGGGGTGGTGGTGGTGGGATGAGTTGGGAGATTAGGATTGACCTGTATACATGTATATGCATAAAATACATAACTAATAATAACCTGCTGTATAAAAACATAAATAAAATTAAATTTCAAAATTTTAAAAAATAAAATTTAAAAATAAAACAGAAAAAATTCTTCCCGTCACACAGATGTATTTATAGGAATAAATTATTTCCATGCTTATATCTATAAATACATAAAAGAGGAATACAATCTAACTTGAAACATAAAAGAAAAAAAAATCTGAACCCACCATTTATACAGAGGAAAACCCTATCTGGACACTTGCTCCAGCGGTAAACAATTCTGAAATTGGTCAGAGGTGGGGAACCATCTCCCATTCAGCCAGCACCCCACCCCCCACGCAAGGAGCGTCCTCATTGCAAAGCTGGGGGATTGTGCCGAGGCATCTGTGCGTAAACGTGAGCTGAGCCCCAGGCCAGCTGCTGCTGAACTGTTCCCACCCTTCCCAGGTAAAACACCTGAATATGTACAAGGGCTTGAAAGGCTAGAGGAAGGGCTGTCGAGCCACACCTGCGACAGCACGCAGGCCAACTTGGTGCCTGCAGGCCAGCCAGGGTGGTCCTGGCCCCGGGCGCTCTTCCGGAAGCTTTCCATTGCCCTGCCTGAGATACCCCTCCTGTCCTGGCCCCCACTGCTTTTTTCCTTCCTCACCTCTGTCCGGAGAGAAATTCCAGCGGAAGGTATGGGTGACACATCCTCTTCTTTACACGTGTCAGCCTGGCAACTCCTGCAGAAAGGCCAGCAGAGCCCCACTCACACCGGGCCACCCACAAAGCTGTGGCCCCTCACTCCGACCCACCAGCACAGCCCCGAGACTGCTGACGGGGCAGAGAATATGGAGTCAGGCACAGCTTCAGGGGCTATTGCTGCCTGGAGCGCTGTTTATATTGACCTCAACGAGGCACACCTGGGGAGGGCGGGCCGGCAGGGTAAGGCTGCCCAGGTCAGCTAATCCACAACCCTCAGCGAATCACATTGTGGAAAATGGACCTCTCTAAGGCAGAAGAGATGCCAAGGAAAAAAAGGACACAATGCCATTTGCAGCCCCGTAAATGAGTCTAGAAGTAATCACGTGACTTGTAGTAAGTCAGAAAGTGAAAGACACATACCATATCATATCACTTATAGGTGTTACCTAAAAATGGATACCAGGGCAGATATTTCCACGGAGAAGGGCAATCACAGATTCATTAAACAAACTTATGGTTCACGAATGGAAAGGTGTGAGGTTTGGTTTCATTACGATATCGGGGTTAACAGACATATACAAACACAGATGACATATATAATCACCAAAGACCTACAGAATACCAAGAGAGGACTACTCAACATTCTGTCATAACGTACATGGGAAAAGGATCCCAGGAAGAACAGACATCTGTATATGTGTAAAAGAACCACATCTTCCACACCTACAACAAGCCAAACATTGTAATCAAACTTGCTGTAATAAAAAATAAAAAAAATAAATTAAAAACACGAACAAGAAGTAGTGAGACAAACGTGAGGGGCTTTCTCCTGGCACATTCCATTCTAAATTCCAATCTAGAACACCACTTCCACTGAGGCTCTCTTGCCCTTGTAACCAGATTTGGTAAGGGTGAACTGCTGCCACCTTGTGGCCGTTTCACACAACAGCAGCTTTAATCCCAGCGCTAATGGTCAGTTGATATTCAAAATCATTGCAGGCCTGTAAATGACACCTGCCCTGAACACAATTCCTGGGGTCACATATCGACCAAAAAATTCAAAGGACGTCCATATTTCAAAACGACCGTTTCAAAAGGCATATTTTACGCACATTAGTGTTCTGCTTCTTTTCCTTTCTTTCCTTTTTTGTTAAAAAACACGGGAATGGAAAAAGGCATCCCTCAGAATGGGCAAAAATCGTTGCAAACGAATCAATGGACAGAGATTAATTCTCCAATATATATAAACAGCTCATGCAGCTTAATATTAAAAACACAAACAACCCAATACAAAAATGGGCAGAAGATCTAAAGAGGCGTTTCTTCAAAGAAGACACAGAGATGGCCAAGACGCCCATGAAAAGCTGCTCAACAGCACTAATTATTAGAGAAATGCAAATCAAAACTACAATGAGGTATCACCTCACACCTGTTAGAATCGGCATCATCAGAAAATCTACAAACAACCAATTCTGGGGAGGGTGTGGACAAAAGGAGCCCTCTTCCACTATTGGTGGGAATGTAAATTGATACAGTCACTATGGAGAACAGTATGGAGTTTCCTTAAAAAAACTAGAAATAGAATTACCATCTGATCCAGCAATCCCACTTCTGGGCATATACCCAGAGAAAACCGTAAATCAAAAAGGCACATTCACCACAAAGTTCGTTGCAGCACAATTTACAATAGCCAGGTAATAGAAGCCACCTAAATGCCCATAGACAGATAAATGGATAAAGATGTGGTACATATATAAAATGAAATATTACTCGGCCATAAAAAGGAATGAAACTGGGTCATTTGTAGAGACATCGATGGAACAAGGGACTGTCATACAGAATGAAGTCAGAAAGAGGAAACCAAATACTGTATATTAAGGCATATATGTGGTACCTAAAAAATGGTACAGATGAACTGGTTTGCAGCGAAGAAATAGAGACACAGAGGTAGAGAACAAACGTATGGACACCAAGTGTTGGAAGCCATGGGGTGGTGGTGGTGGGATGAGTTGGGAGATTGGGATTGACCTGTATAAATGTATATGCATAAAATACATAACTAAAAATAAACTGCTGTATAAAAAATAAATTAATTAATTTCAAAATTCTAAAAAATAAAATTTAAAAATAAAAGAGAAAAAAGTTCTTCCCGTCACACAGATGTATTTATAGGAATGAATTATTTCCATGCTTATATCTATAAATACATAAAAGAGGAATAAAATCTAACTTGAACCATAAAAGAAAAAAAAAACCTGAACCCACGAGTTATACAGAGGAAAACACTATCAGGGCACTTGCTCCAGTGGTAAACAATTCTGAAATTGGTCAGAGGTGGGGAACCATCTCCCATACAGCCAGCAACCCACCACCCACGCAAGGAGCGTCCTCATTGCAAAGCTGGGGGACCGTGCCGAGGCATCTGTGAGTAAACGTGAGCTGAGCCCCAGGCCAGCTGCTGCTGAACTGTTCCCACCCTTTCCAGGTAAAACACCTGAATATGTACAAGGGCTTGAAAGCCTAGAGGAAGGACCGTGGAGCCACACCAGCGACACCACGCATGCCAACTTCGTGCCTGCAGGCCAGCCAGGGTGGTCCTGGCCCCGGGTGCTCTTCTGGAAGCTCTCCATTGTCCTGCCTGAGATACGCCTCCTGTCCCGGCCCCCACTGCTTTTTTCCTTCCTCACCTCTGTCTAGAGAGAAATTCCAGCGGAAGGTATGGGTGACACATCCTCTTCTTTACAGGCGGCAGCCTGGCAACTCCTGCAGAAAGGCCAGCAGAACCCCACTCACACCGGGCCACCCACAAAGCTGTGGCCCCTCATTCCCTCCCACCAGCACAGCCCCGAGACTGCTGATGGGGCAGAGAATATGGAGTCAGGCACAGCTTCAGGGGCTATTGCTGCCTGGAGCTCTATTTATATTGACCTCAACGAGGCACACCTGGGGAGGGCGGGCCGGCAGGGTAAGGCTGCCCAGGTCAGCTAATCCACAACCCTCAGGGAATCACATTGTTGAAAATGGACCCCGCTAAGGCAGAAGAGAAGCCAAGGGAAAAAAGGACACAATGCCATTTGCAGCACCGTAGATAAGTCTAGAAGTAATCACGTGACTTGTAGTAAGTCAGGAAGTGAAAGACACATATCATATCACTTAGAGGTGTTACCTAAAAATGGATACCAGGGCAGATATTTCCACGGAGAAGGGCAATCACAGATTCATTAAACAAACTTATGGTTCACCAATGGAAAGGTGTGAGGATTGGTTTCATTACGATATCGGGGTTAACAGATATATACAAACACAGGTGACATATATAATCACCAAAGACCTACAGAATACCAAGAGAGGACTACTCAACATTCTGTCATAACGTACATGGGAAAAGGATCCCAGGAAGAACAGTCATCTGTATATGTGTAAAAGAACCACATCTTCCACACCTACAACAAGCCAAACATTGTAATCAAACTTGCTGTAATAAAAAATATTAAATTAAATTAAATACACGAACAAGAAGTAGTGAGACAAACGTGAGGGGCTTTCTCCTGGCACATTCCATTCTAAACTCCAATCTAGAACACCACTTCCACTGAGGCTCTCTTGCCCTAGTAACCAGATATGGTAAGGGTGAACTGCTGCCACCTTGTGGCCGTTTCACACAACAGCAGCTTTAATCCCAGCGCTAATGGTCAGTTGATATTCAAAATCATTGCAGGCCTGTAAATGACACCTGCCCTGAAAACAAATCCTGGGGTCAAATATCGACCAAAATGTTCAAAGGACGTCCATATTTCAAAACGACCGTTTCAAAAGGCATATTTTACGCACATTAGTGTTCTGCTTCTTTTCCTTTCTTTCCTTTTTTGTTAAAAAACACGGGAATGGAAAATGGCATCCCACAGAATGGGCGAAAATCGTTGCAGACGAATCAATGGACAGAGGTTTAATCTCCAATATATATAAACAGCTCATGCAGCTTAATATTAAAAAAACAAACAACCCAAAAAAAAATGGGCAGAAGATCTAAAGAGACGTTTCTTCAAAGGAGACACAGAGATGACCAAGACGCACATGAAAAGCTGCTCAGCATAACTAATTATTAGAGAAATGCAAATCAAAAGTACATTGAAGTATCACCTCACACCTGTTAGAATCGGCATCATCAGAAAATCTACAAACAACCAATTCTGGGGAGGGTGTGGACAAAAGGAGCCCTCTTCCACTATTTGTGGGAATGTAAATTGATACAGTCACTATGGAGAACAGTATGGAGTTTCCTTAAAAAAACTAGAAATAGAATTACCATCTGATCCAGCAATTCCACTTCTGGGCATATACCCAGAGAAAACCGTATTTCAAAAAGGAACATTCACCACAATGTTCGTTGCAGCACTATTTACAAGAGCCAGGTAATGGAAGCAACCTAAATGCCCACAGACAGATGAATGGATAAAGATGTGGTACATATATAAAATGGAATATTACTCGGCCATAAAAAGGAATGAAACTGGGTCATTTGTAGAGACATCGATGGATCGAGAGACTGTCATACAGAATGAAGTAAGTCAGAAAGAGGAAAACAAATATTGTATATTAATGCATATGTGTGGAACCTAAAAAAATGGTACAGATGAACTGGTTTGCAGCGAAGAAATAGAGACACAGAGGTAGAGAACAAACGTATGGACACCAAGTGTGGGAAGCCATGGGGTGGTGGTGGTGGGATGAGTTGGGAGATTACGATTGACCTGTATACATGTATATGCATAAAATACATTACTAATAATAACCTGCTGTATAAAAACATAAATAAAATTAAATTTCAAAATTTTAAAAAATAAAATTTAAAAATAAAACAGAAAAAATTCTTCCCGTCACACAGATGTATTTATGGGAATGAATTATTTCCATGCTTATATCTATAAATACATAAAAGAGGAATAAAATCTAACTTGAAACATAAAAGAAAAAAAAATCTGAACCCACCATTTATACAGAGGAAAACCCTATCTGGACACTTGCTCCAGCGGTAAACAATTCTGAAATTGGTCAGAGGTGGGGAACCATCTCCCATACAGCCAGCACCCCACCCCCCATGCAAGGAGCGTCCTCATTGCAAAGCTGGGGGATTGTGCCGAGGCATCTGTGCGTAAACGTGAGCTGAGCCCCAGGCCAGCTGCTGCTGAACTGTTCCCACCCTTCCCAGGTAAAACACCTGAATATGTACAAGGGCTTGAAAGCCTAGAGGAAGCGCTGTCGAGCCACACCAGCGACAGCACGCAGGCCAACTTGGTGCCTGCAGGCCAGCCAGGGTGGTCCTGGCCCCGGGCGCTCTTCCGGAAGCTTTCCATTGCCCTGCCTGAGATACCCCTCCTGTCCTGGCCCCCACTGCATTTTTCCTTCCTCACCTCTGTCCGGAGAGAAATTCCAGCGGAAGGTATGGGTGACACACCCTCTTCTTTACACGTGTCAGCCTGGCAACTCCTGCAGAAAGGCCAGCAGAACCCCACTCACACCGGGCCACCCACAAAGCTGTGGCCCCTCACTCCCACCCACCAGCACAGCCCCGAGACTGCTGACGGGGCAGAGAATATGGAGTCAGGCACAGTTTCAGGGGCTATTGCTGCCTGGAGCGCTGTTTATATTGACCTCAACGAGGCACACCTGGGGAGGGCGGGCCGGCAGGGTAAGGCTGCCCAGGTCAGCTAATCCACAACCCTCAGCGAATCACATTGTGGAAAATGGACCTCTCTAAGGCAGAAGAGAAGCCAAGGAAAAAAAGGACACAATGCCATTTGCAGCCCCGTAAATGAGTCTAGAAATAATCACGTGACTTGTAGTAAGTCAGAAAGTGAAAGACACATACCATATCATATCACTTATAGGTGTTACCTAAAAATGGATACCAGGGCAGATATTTCCACGGAGAAGGGCAATCACAGATTCATTAAACAAACTTATGGTTCACGAATGGAAAGGTGTGAGGTTTGGTTTCATTACGATATCGGGGTTAACAGACATATACAAACACAGATGACATATATAATCACCAAAGACCTACAGAATACCAAGAGAGGACTACTCAACATTCTGTCATAACGTACATGGGAAAAGGATCCCAGGAAGAACAGACATCTGTATATGTGTAAAAGAACCACATCTTCCACACCTACAACAAGCCAAACATTGTAATCAAACTTGCTGTAATAAAAAATAAAAAAAATAAATTAAAAACACGAACAAGAAGTAGTGAGACAAACTTGAGGGGCTTTCTCCTGGCACATTCCATTCTAAATTCCAATCTAGAACACCACTTCCACTGAGGCTCTCTTGCCCTAGTAACCAGATTTGGTAAGGGTGAACTGCTGCCACCTTGTGGCCGTTTCACACAACAGCAGCTTTAATCCCAGCGCTAATGGTCAGTTGATATTCAAAATCATTGCAGGCCTGTAAATGACACCTGCCCTGAACACAATTCCTGGGGTCACATATCGACCAAAAATTTCAAAGGACGTCCATATTTCAAAACGACCGTTTCAAAAGGCATATTTTACGCACATTAGTGTTCTGCTTCTTTTCCTTTCTTTCCTTTTTTGTTAAAAAACACGGGAATGGAAAAAGGCATCCCTCAGAATGGGCGAAAATCGTTGCAAACGAATCAATGGACAGAGATTAATTCTCCAATATATATAAACAGCTCATGCAGCTTAATATTAAAAACACAAACAACCCAATACAAAAATGGGCAGAAGATCTAAAGAGGCGTTTCTTCAAAGAAGACACAGAGATGGCCAAGACGCCCATGAAAAGCTGCTCAACAGCACTAATTATTAGAGAAATGCAAATCAAAACTACAATGAGGTATCACCTCACACCTGTTAGAATCGGCATCATCAGAAAATCTACAAACAACCAATTCTGGGGAGGGTGTGGACAAAAGGAGCCCTCTTCCACTATTGGTGGGAATGTAAATTGATACAGTCACTATGGAGAACAGTATGGAGTTTCCTTAAAAAAACTAGAAATAGAATTACCATCTGATCCAGCAATCCCACTTCTGGGCATATACCCAGAGAAAACCGTAAATCAAAAAGGCACATTCACCACAAAGTTCGTTGCAGCACAATTTACAATAGCCAGGTAATAGAAGCCACCTAAATGCCCATAGACAGATAAATGGATAAAGATGTGGTACATATATAAAATGAAATATTACTCGGCCATAAAAAGGAATGAAACTGGGTCATTTGTAGAGACATCGATGGAACAAGGGACTGTCATACAGAATGAAGTCAGAAAGAGGAAACCAAATACTGTATATTAAGGCATATATGTGGTACCTAAAAAATGGTACAGATGAACTGGTTTGCAGCGAAGAAATAGAGACACAGAGGTAGAGAACAAACGTATGGACACCAAGTGTTGGAAGCCATGGGGTGGTGGTGGTGGGATGAGTTGGGAGATTGGGATTGACCTGTATACATGTATATGCATAAAATACATAACTAATAATAAACTGCTGTATAAAAAATAAATTAATTAATTTCAAAATTCTAAAAAATAAAATTTAAAAATAAAAGAGAAAAAAGTTCTTCCCGTCACACAGATGTATTTATAGGAATGAATTATTTCCATGCTTATATCTATAAATACATAAAAGAGGAATAAAATCTAACTTGAAACATAAAAGAAAAAAAAAACCTGAACCCAACATTTATACAGAGGAAAACCCTATCTGGACACTTGCTCCAGCGGTAAACAATTCTGAAATTGGTCAGAGGTGGGGAACCATCTCCCATACAGCCAGCACCCCACCCCCCACGCAAGGAGCGTCCTCATTGCAAAGCTGGGGGATTGTGCCGAAGCATCTGTGCGTAAACGTGAGCTGAGCCCCAGGCCAGCTGCTGCTGAACTGTTCCCACCCTTCCCAGGTAAAACACCTGAATATGTACAAGGGCTTGAAAGCCTACAGGAAGGGCCGTCGAGCCACACCAGCGACAACACGCAGGCCAACTTGGTGCCTGCAGGCCAGCCAGGGTGGTCCTGGCCCCGGGCACTCTTCCGGAAGCTTTCCATTGCCCTGCCTGAGATACCCCTCCTGTCCTGGCCCCCACTGCTTTTTTCCTTCCTCCCCTCTGTCCGGAGAGAAATTCCAGCGGAAGGTATGGGTGACACATCCTCTTCTTTACACGTGTCAGCCTGGCAACTCCTGCAGAAAGGCCAGCAGAGCCCCACTCACACCGGGCCACCCACAAAGCTCTGGCCCCTCACTCCCACCCACCAGCACAGCCCCGAGACTGCTGACGGGGCAGAGAATATGGAGTCAGGCACAGCTTCAGGGGCTATTGCTGCCTGGAGCGCTGTTTATATTGACCTCAACGAGGCACACCTGGGGAGGGCGGGCCGGCAGGGTAAGGCTGCCCAGGTCAGCTAATCCACAACCCTCAGGGAATCACATTGTTGAAAATGGACCTCGCTAAGGCAGAACAGAAGCCAAGGAAAAAAAGGACACAATGCCATTTGCAGCCCCGTAAATGAGTCTAGAAGTAATCACGTGACTTGTAGTAAGTCAGAAAGTGAAAGACACATACCATAACATATCACTTATAGGTGTTACCTAAAAATGGATACCAGGGCAGATATTTCCACGGAGAAGGGCAATCACAGATTCATTAAACAAACTTATGGTTCACGAATGGAAAGGTGTGAGGTTTGGTTTCATTACGATATCGGGGTTAACAGACATATACAAACACAGATGACATATATAATCACCAAAGACCTACAGAATACCAAGAGTGGACTACTCAACATTCTGTCATAACGTACATGGGAACAGGATCCCAGGAAGAACAGACATCTGTATATGTGTAAAAGAACCACATCTTCCACACCTACAACAAGCCAAACATTGTAATCAAACTTGCTGTAACAAAAAATAAAAAAAAAAATAAATTAAAAACACGAACAAGAAGTAGTGAGACAAACTTGAGGGGCTTTCTCCTTGCACATTCCATTCTAAATTCCAATCTAGAACACCACTTCCACTGAGGCTCTCTTGCCCTAGTAACCAGATTTGGTAAGGGTGAACTGCTGCCACCTTGTGGCCCTTTCACAGAACAGCAGCTTTAATCCCAGCGCTAATGGTCAGTTGATATTCAAAATCATTGCAGGCCTGTAAATGACACCTGCCCTGAACACAATTCCTGGGGTCACATATCGACCAAAAAATTCAAAGGACGTCCATATTTCAAAACGACCGTTTCAAAAGGCATATTTTACGCACATTAGTGTTCTGCTTCTTTTCCTTTCTTTCCTTTTTTGTTAAAAAACACGGGAATGGAAAAAGGCATCCCTCAGAATGGGCAAAAATCGTTGCAAACGAATCAATGGACAGAGGTTTAATCTCCAATATATATAAACAGCTCATGCAGCTTAATATTAAAAAAACAAACCACCCAATACAAAAATGGGCAGAAGATCTAAAGAGACGTTTCTTCAAAGAAGACACAGAGATGGCCAAGACGCACATGAAAAGCTGCTCAACATCACTAATTGTTAGAGAAATGCAAATCAAAACTACAGTAAGGTATGACGTCACACCCATTAGAGTCGGCATCATCAGAAAATCTACAAACAAAAATTCTGAGGAGGGTGTGGACAAAAGGAACCCTCTTCCACTATTGGTGGGAATGTAAATTGATACAGTCACTATGGTGAACAGTATGGAGGTTCCTTTAAAAAACTAAAAAGAGGAGTACCATCTGATCTAGCAATCCCACTTCTGAGCATATACCCAGAGAAAACCATAAATCAAAGAGACACATTCACCCCAATGTTCATTGCAGCACTATTTACAATAGCCAGGTAATGGAAGCAACCTAAATGCCCACAAACAGAAGAACGGATAAAGATGTGGTACATATATAAAATGGAGTATTACTCAACCATATAAAGGAATGAAACTGGGTCATTTGTAGATAACTCGATGGATCTAGAGACTGTCATACAGAGTGGAGTAAGTCAGAAACAGAAAAACAAATATTGTATATTAATGCCTATATTTGGTACCTAGAAAAGTGGTACAGATGAACTTGTTTGCAGGGCAGAAATAGAGACACAGAGGTAGAGAACAAACGTATGGACTCAAAGAGGGTGAAGCCATGGGGTGGTGGTGGTGGTGGGATGAGTTGGGAGATTGGGATTGACCTGTATACATGTAAATGCATAAAATACATAACTAATAATAACCTGCTGTATAAGAAAATAAATTTAAATTTCAAAATTTTTAAAAATAAAACAGAAAAAAGTTCTTCCATTCACACAGATGTATTTATATGAATGACTTATTTCCATGCTTATATCTATAAATACATAAAAGAGGAATAAAATTTAACTTGAAACAATGGAGAAAAAAAAACCTGAACCCAACAGTTATACAGAGGAAAACCCTATCAAGGCACTTACTCCAGCGGTAAACAATTCTGAAATTGGTCAGATGTGGAGAATCATCTCCCATACAGCCAGCAGCCTAACCCCACGCAAGAAAGGTCCTCATTGCCAAGCTGCGGGACCGTGCCGAGGCGTCTGTGAGTAAATGTGAGCTGAGCCCCAGGCCAGCTGCTGCTGAACTGTTCCCAGCCTTCCCAGGTAAAACACCTGAATATGTACAAGGGCTTGAAAGCCTAGAGGAAGGGCAGTGGAGCCACACCAGCGACAGCACACAGGCCCACTTGGTGCCTGCAGGCCAGCCAGGATGGTCCTGGCCACGGGCGCTCTTCTGGAAGCTTTCCATTTTCCTGCCTGAGATACCCCTCATATCCCGGCCCCCACTCCTTTTTTTCCTTCCTCACCTCAGCCCAGAGAGAAATTTCAGCAGACATTATGGGTGACGCATCCTCTTCTTTACAGGTGACAGCCTGGCAACTCCTAAGCCTTGCCATTCCCTAACCCCAACGCTAGCCTGGAATGGAAACCCTAGACCAGCCCTAAACATTACCCTATGCCGTAACCTACACCTGGCCCGTACGCTGGCACAGACCCGTGCGTCAGCACGTAGCCTGACCCTCCCTCGTTTCCGTACCCTCACCTGTGCCCTAAGCCTTGCCGTTCCCTAACCCTAAACCTAGCCGGAAACGGAAACCCACCACCAGCCCTACACCATACCCTACGCGGTAGCCTACTCCTGGCCCGTACGCTGGCACTGACCCGTGCGTCAGCATGTAGCCTGACCCTCCCAAGTTTCCGTACCCTCACCTGTGCCCTAAGCCTTGCCGTTCCCTAACCCTAACCCTAGCCCGGAACGGAAACCCACCACCATCCCTACACGTTACCCCCAAGCCGTAGCCTACTCCTGGCCCGTATGCTGGCACTGACACGTGCGTCACCACATAGCCTGACCCTCCCACGTTTCTGTAACCTCACCTGTGCCCTAAGCCTTGCCTTTCCCTAACCCTAACCCTAGTCCGGAATGGAAACCCACCACGAACCCTACAGCTTACCCTACGCCGTAGCCTACTCCTGGCCTGTACACTGGCACTGAACCGTGTGTCAGCACGTAGCCTGACCCTCCCACGTTTCCGTACCCTCACCTGTGCCCTAAGCCTTGACGTTCCCTAACCCTAACCCTAGCCCGGAACAGAAACCCACCACCAGCCCTAGACATTACCCTCCGGCGTAGCCTACTCCTGGCCTGTATGCTGGCACTGACCCGTGCGTCAGCACGTAGCCGGACCCTCCCACGTTTCCATACCCTCACCTGAGCACTAAGCCTTGCCGTTCAGTAACCCTAACCCTAGCCCGGAATGGAAACCCACCACCAGCCCTACACCTAACCCCCAAGCCGTAGCCTACGCCTGGCCCGTACTTGGCACTGACACGTGCGTCAGCAAGTAGCCTGACACTCCCACGTTTCAGGACCCTCAACTGTGCCCTAAGCCTGGCCGTTCCTAACACTAACCCTAGCCCAGAACGGAAACCCACCACCAGCTCTACACCTTACCCACAAGCCGTAGCCTACTCCTGGCCCGTATGCTGACACTGACCCGTGTGTCAGCACGTAGCCTGACCCTCCCACGTTTCCGTACCCTCACCTGTCCCCTAAGCCTTGCCGTTCCCTAACCCTAACCCTAGCCGGAACGGAAAACCACCACCAGCCCTACACCTCACCATATGTCGTAGCCTACACCTGGCCCGTACGCGGGCACTGACCCGTGCGTCAGCACGTAGCCTGACCCTTCCACGTTTCCGTACCCTCACCTGTGCCGTAAGACTTGCCGTTCCCTAACCCTAAACCTAGCCCCGAACGGAAACCCACCACCAGCTCTAAAACTTACCCACAAGCCGTAGCCTACTCCTGGCCCGTACACTGGCACTGACCCGTGCGTCAGCACGTAGCCTGACCCTCCCACGTTTCCATACCCTCACATGTGCCCTAAGCTTTGCCGTTCCCTAACCCTAAATGTAGCCCAGAACGGAAACCAACAACCAGCCCTACACCTTACCCTACACCGTAACCTACTCCTGGCCCGTACGCTGGCACTGACCCGTGCGTCAGTACGTAGCCTGACCCTCCCATGTTTCCGTACCCTCACCTGTGCCCTAAGCCTTGACGTTCCCTAACCCTAACCCTAGCCGTGAATGGAAACCCACCACCAGCCCTACACCTTAACCTACGCCGTAGCCTACTCCTGGACTGTACGGTGGCACTGAACCTTGCGTCAGCATGTAGCCTGACCATCCCACGTTTCCGTACCCTCACCTGTGCCCTAAGCCTTTCCGTTCCGTAACCCTAACCCTAGCCCGGAACGGAAACCGACCACCAGCCCTAAACCTTACCCTATGACGTAGCCTACACCTGGCCCGTACGCGGGCACTGACATGTGCTTCAGCACGTAGCCTGACCCTCCCATGTTACCGTACCGTCACCTCTGCCCTAAGCCTTGCCGTTCCCTAACTCTAACCCTAGCCCGGAACGGAAACCCACCACCAGCCCTAAACCTTACCCACAAGCCGTAGCCTACTCCTGGCCCGTACGCTGGCACTGACCCATGCGTCAGCATGTAGCCTGACCCTCCAACGTTTCCGTACCCTCACCTGTGCCCTAAGCCTTGCCGTTCCCGAACCCTAACCCTAGCCCCCAACGGAAACCCACCACCAGCCCTACACATTACCCCCAAGCCGTAGCCTACTCCTGGTCCATACGCTGGCACTGACAGGTGCATCAGCACGTAGCCTGACCTTCCCACATTATCGTAACGTCACCTGTGCCCTAAGCCTTGCCGTTCTTTAACCCTAACACTAGTACGGAAGGGAAACACACCACCAGCCCTACACCTAACCCCCAAGCCGTAGCCTACTCCTGGCCGGTACGCTGGCACTGGCCCGTGCGTCAGCACGTAGCCTGACCCTCCCACGTTTCCGTACCCTCACCTGTGCCCTAAGCCTTGACGTTCCCTAACCCTAACCCTAGCCGGGAACAGAAACCCACCACCAGCCCTAGACATTACCCTCCGGCGTAGCCTACTCCTGGCCTGTATGCTGGCACTGACCCGTGCGTCAGCATGTAATCTGACCACCCCACGTTTCCGTACCCACACCGTGGCCCGAAGCCTTGCCGTTCCCTAACACTAACCCTAGCCCGGAACGGAAACACACCACCAGTCCTACACCTTACCCTACGCCGTAGCCTACTCCTGGCCGGAACGCTGGCACTGACCCATGCGTCAGCACGTAGCCTGACCCTACCACGTTTCCGTACCCTCACCTGTGCCCTAAGTCTTGCCGTTCCCTAACCCTAAACCTAGCCCGGAAAGGAAACCCACCACCAGCCCTACACCTTACCCTACGCCGTAGCCTACTCCTGGCCCGTACGCTGGCACTGACACGTGCGTCAGCACGTAGCCTGACCTTCTCACATTTCCGTACCCACACCTGTGCCCTAAGCCTTGCCGTTCCCTAACCCTAACCCTAGCCCGGAACGGAAACCCACCACCAGCCCTACAACTAACCCCCAAGCCGTAGCCTACTCTTGGCCGGTACGCTGGCACTGACACGTGCGTCAGCACGTAGCCTGACCCTCCCACGTTTCCGTAACCTCACCTGTGCCCTAAGCCTTGCCGTACCCTAACGCTAACACTAGCCCAGAACGGAAACACACCACCAGCCCTACAGCTTACCCCCAAGCCATAGCCTACTCCTAGACGGTACGCTGGCACTGACACATGCATCAGCACGTAGCCTGACCCTCCCACGTTTCCGTACCCTCACCTGTGCCCTAAGCCTTGCAGTTCCCTAACCCTAACCCTAGCCTGGAACGGAAACCCACCACCAGCCTGAAACCTTTCCCTACGCCGTAGATTACTTCTGGCCCGTACGCTGGCACTGACCCATGCGTCAGCATGTAGTCTGACCCTCCCACGTTTCCGTACCCTCACCTGTGCCCTAAGCCTTGCAGTTCCCTAACCCTAACCCTAGCCCGGAACGGAAACCCACCACCAGCCTGAAACCATTCCCTACGCCGTAGCTTACTTCTGGCCCGTACGCTGGCAATGACCCGTGCGTCAGAACGTTGTCTGACCCTCCCACGTTTCCGTACCCTCACCTGTGCCCTAAGCCTTGCCGTTCCCTAACCCTAACCCTAGCCCGGAACGGAAACCCACCACCAGCCCTACACCTTACCCTACGCCGTAGCCTACTCCTGGCCCGAACGCTGGCACTGACCCGTGCGTCAGCACGTAGCCTGACCCTACCACGTTTCCGTACCCTCACCTGTGCCCTAAGTCTTGCCGTTCCCTAACCCTAACCCTAGCCTGGAACGGAAACCCACCACCAGCCCTACACCTTACCCTATGCCGTAGCCTACTTCAGGCCCGTACGCTGGCACTGACACGTGCGTCAGCACGTAGCCTGATCATCCCACATTTCCGTACCCTCAACTGTGCCCTAAGCCTTGCCGTTCCCTTACCCTAACCCTAGTACGGAACAGAAACCCACCACCAGCCCTACACCTAACCTCCAAGCCATAGCCTACTCATGGCCCGTACCGTGGCACTGACCCGTGCGTCAGCACGTAGCCTGACCCTCCCACGTTTCCGTACCCTCACCTGCGCCCTAAGCCTTGCCGTTCCCTAACCATAACCCTAGCCCGGAACGGAAACCCACCACCAGCCCTACACTATACCCTACGCCGTAGCCTACTCCTGGCCCGTACGCTGGCAATGACCCGTGCGTCAGAACGTTGTCTGACCCTCCCACGTTTCCATACCCTCACCTGTGCCCTAAGCCTTTCCGTTCCCTAACCCTAACCCTAGCCCCCAACGGAAACCCACCACCAGCCCTACACCTTACCCCCAAGCCGTAGCCTATTCCTGGCCCGTATTCTGGCACTGACACGTGCGTCAGCACGTAGCCTGACCCTCCCACGTTTCAGTATCCTCACCTGTGCCCTAAGCCTTGCCTTTCACTAACACTAACTATAGCACGGAATGGAAACCCACCACCAACCCTACACCTTACCCTATGCCCTAGCCTACTCCTGGCCCGTACGCTGGCACTGACCCGTGTGTCAGCACGTAGCCTGACCTTCCCACATTTCCGTACCCTCACCTGTGCCCTAAGCCTTGCCGTTCCCTAACCCTAACCCTAGTACGGAACGGAAACACACCACCAGCCCTACACCTAACACCCAAGCCATAGCCTACTCCTGGCCTGTACGCGGGCACTGACCCATGCGTCAGCACGTAGCCTGACCCTCCCACGTTTCCGTACCCTCACCTGTGCCCTAAGCCTTGCCGTTTCCTATCCCTAACCCTAGCCCAGAACGGAAACCCACCACCAGCCATACACCTTTCTCTACGACGTAGCCTACTCCTGGCCCATACGCTGGCATTGACACGTGCTTTAGCACGTAGCCTGAACCTCCAACTTTTCTGTACCCTCACCTGTGCCCTAAGCCTTGCCGTTCCCTAACACTAACCCTAGCCCGGAACGGAAACCCACCACCAGCCCTAGACCTTACCCTACCCCGTAGCCTACTCCTTGCCTGTACGCTGGCACTGACCCGTGTGTCAGCACGTAGCCTGACCCGCCCAAGTTTCCGTTCCCTCACCTGTGCCCTAAGCCTTGCCGTTCCGTAACCCTAACCGTACCCCGCAATGAAAACCCACCAACAGCCCTACACGTTACCCTACACCTTAGCCTACTCCTGGCCCGTACGCTGGCACTGACACATGCATCAGTACGTAGCCTGACCCTCCCACGTTTCCGTACCCTCACCTGTGCCCTAAGCCTTGACGTTCCCTAACCCTAACCCTAGTCCGGAACGGAAACCCACCACGAACCCTACAGCTTACCCTACGCCGTAGCCTACTCCTAGCCTGTACACTGGCACTGACCCGTGTGTCAGCACGTAGCCTGACCCTCCCACGTTTCCGTACCCTCACCTGAGCACTAAGCCTTGCCGTTCGGTAATCCTAACCCTAGCCCGGAATGGAAAACCACCACCAGCCCTACACCTTAACCCCAAGCCGTAGCCTACTCCTGGCCCGTACTCGGCACTGACACGTGCGTCAGCAAGTAGCCTGACCCTCCCACGTTTCAGGACCCTCAACTGTGCCCTAAGCCTGGCCGTTCCTAACACTAACCCTAGCCCAGAACGGAAACCCACCACCAGCTCTACACCTTACCCACAAGCCGTAGCCTACTCCTGGCCCGTATGCTGACACTGACCCGTGCGTCAGCACGTAGCCTGACCCTCCCACGTTTCCGTACCCTCACCTGTCCCCTAAGCCTTGCCGTTCCCTAACCCTAACCCTAGCCGGAACGGAAAATCACCACCAGCCCTACACCTTACCCTACGCCGTAGCCTACACCTGGCCCGTACGCTGGCACTGACCCATGCGTCAGTACGTAGCCTGACCCTCCCATGTTTCCGTACCCTCACCTGTGTCCTAAGCCTTGACGTTCCCTATCCCTAACCCTAGCCCTGAACGGAAACCCACCACCAGCCCTACACCTTAACCAACGCTGTAGCCTACTCCTGGCCTGTACGGTGGAACTGAACCTTGCGTCAGCATGTAGCCTGACCGTCCCACGTTTCCGTACCCTCACCTGTGCCCTAAGTCTTGCCGTTCCGTAACCCTAACCCTAGCCCGGTACGGAAACCGACCAACAGCCCTAAACCTTACCCTATGACGTAGCCTACTCCTGGCCCGTACGTGGGCACTGACATGTGCTTCAGCACGTAGCCTGACCCTCCCATGTTACCGTACCGTCACCTCTGCCCTAAGCCTTGCCATTCTCTAACTCTAACCCTAGACCGGAATGGAAACCCACCACCAGCCCTAAACCTTACCCACAAGCCGTAGCCTACTCCTGGCCCGTACGCTGGCACTGACCCATGCGTCAGCATGTAGCCTGACCCTCCAACGTTTCCGTACCCTCACCTGTGCCCTAAGCCTTGCCGTTCCCTAACCCTAACCCTAGCCCCCAACGGAAACCCACCACCAGGCCTACACCTAACCCCCAAGCCGTAGCCTACTCCTGGCCGGTATGCTGGCACTGGCCCGTGCGTCAGCACGTAGCCTGACCCTCCCACGTTTCCGTACCCTCCCCTGTGCCCTAAGACTTGCTGTTCCCTAACACTAACCCTAGCCTGGAACGGAAAACAACCACCAGCCCTACACCTAACCCCTAAGCCGTAGCCTACTCCGGGCCGGTATGCTGGCACTGGCCCGTGCGTCAGCATGTAATCTGACCACCCCACGTTTCCGTACCCACACCGGGGCCCGAAGCCTTGCCGTTCCCTAACACTAACCCTAGCCCGGAACGGAAACACACCACCAGTCCTACACCTTACACTACGCCGTAGCCTACTCCTGGCCCGAACACTGGCACTGACCCATGCGTCAGCACGTAGCCTGACCCTACCACGTTTCCATACCCTCACCTGTGCCCTAAGTCTTGCCGTTCCCTAACCCTAAACCTAGCCCGGAAAGGAAACCCACCACCAGCCCTACACCTTACCCTACGCCGTAGCCTACTCCTGGCCCGTACGCTGGCACTGACACGTGCGTCAGCACATAGCCTGACCTTCTCACATTTCCGTACCCTCACCTGTGCCCTAAGCCTTGCCGTTCCCTAACCCTAACCCTAGCCCGGAACGGAAACCCACCACCAGCCCTACAACTAACCCCAAAGCCGTAGCCTACACTTGGCCGGTACGCTGGCACTGACACTTGCGTCAGCACGTAGCCTGACCCTCCCACGTTTCCGTAACCTCACCTGTGCCCTAAGCCTTGCCGTACCCTAACGCTAACCCTAGCCCAGAACGGAAACACACCACCATCGCTACAGCTTACCCCCAAGCCATAGCCTACTCCTGGCCGGTACGCTGGCACTGACACATGCATCAGCACGTAGCCTGACCCTCCCACGTTTCCGTACCCTCACCTGTGCCCTAAGCCTTGCAGTTCCCTAACCCTAACCCTAGCCCGGAACGGAAACCCACCACCAGCCTGAAACCTTTCCCTACGCCGTAGCTTACTTCTGGCCCGTACGCTGGCACTGACCCGTACGTCAGCATGTAGTCTGACCCCCACACGTTTCCGTACCCTCACCTGGGCCCTAAGCCTTGCCGTTCCCTAACCCTAACAATAGCCCGGAATGGAAACCCACCACCAGCCCTACGCCTTAACCTACGCCGTAGCCTACTCCTGGCCCGAACGCTGGCACTGACCCGTGCGTCAGCACGTAGCCTGACCCTACCACGTTTCCGTACCCTCACCTGTGCCCTAAGTCTTGCCGTTCCCTAACCCTAACCCTAGCCTGGAACGGAAACCCACCACCAGCCCTACACCTTACCCTATGCCGTAGCCTACACCTGGCCCGTACGCTGGCACTGACACGTGCGTCAGCACGTAGCCTGACCTTCCCACATTTCCGAACCCTCACCTGTGCCCTAAGCCTTGCCGTTCCATTACCCTAACCCTAGTACGGAACGGAAACCCACCACCAGCCCTACACCTAACCTCCAAGCCATAGCCTACTCATGGCCCGCACGCTGGCACTGACCCGTGCGTCAGCACGTAGCCTGACCCTCCCACGTTTCCGTACCCTCACCTGCGCCCTAAGCCTTGCCGTTCCCTAACCCTAACCCCAGCCCGGAACGGAAACCCACCACCAGCCCTACACTTTACCCTACGACGTAGCCTACTCCTGGCCCGTACGCTGGCACTGACCCGTGCGTCAGCACGTTGTCTGACCCTCCCACGTTTCCGTACCCTCACCTGTGCCCTAAGCCTTGCCGTTCCCTAACCCTAACCCTAGCCCCCAACGGAAACCCACTACCAGCCCTACACCTTACCCCCAAGCCGTAGCCTACTCCTGGCCCGTATTCTGGCACTGACACGTGCGTCAGCAGGGAGCCTGACCCTCCCACGTTTCAGTATCCTCACCTGTGCCCTAAGCCTTGCCTTTCACTAACCCTAACTATAGCACGGAATGGAAACCCACCACCAACCCTACACCTTACCCTATGCCGTAGCCTACTCCTGGCCCGTACGCTGGCACTGACCCGTGTGTCAGCACGTAGCCTGACCTTCCCACATTTCCGTACCCTCACCTGTGCCCTAAGACTTGCCGTTCCCTAACCCTAACCCTAGTACGGAACGGAAACACACCACCTGCCCTACACCTAACACCCAAGCCATAGCCTACTCCTGGCCTGTACGCTGGCACTGACCCATGCGTCAGCACGTAGCCTGACCCTCCCACGTTTCCGTACCCTCACCTGTGCCCTAAGCCTTGCCGTTCCCTATCCCTAACCCTAGCCCAGAACAGAAACCCACCACCAGCCATACACCTTTCTCTACGACGTAGCCTACTCCTGGCCCATACGCTGGCATTGACATGTGCTTTAGCACGTAGCCTGAACCTCCAACTTTTCTGTACCCTCACCTGTGCCCTAAGCCTTGCCGTTCCCTAACACTAACCCTAGCCCGGAATGGAAACAAACCACCAGCCCTAGACCTTACCCACTCCGTAGCCTACTCCTTGCCCGTACGCTGGCACTGACCCGTGTGTCAGCACGTAGCCTGACCCTCCCACGTTTCCGTTCCCTCAACTGTGCCCTAAGCCTTGCCGTTCCCTAACCCTAACCGTACCCCGCAATGAAAACCCACCAACAGCCTTACACGTTACCCTACACCGTAGCCTACTCCTGGCCCGTACGCTGGCACTGACCCATGCATCAGTACGTAGCCTGACCCTCCCACGTTTCCTTACCCTCACCTGTGCCCTAAGCCTTGACGTTCCCTAAACCTAACCCTAGCCAGGAACGGAAACCCACCACCATCCCTAGACATTACCCTACGCCGTAGCGTACTCCTGGCCTGTACGCTGGCACTGACACGTGCGTCATCACGTAGCCTGACACTCCCACGTTTCCGTACCCTTACCTGTGTCCTAAGCCTTGCCGTTCCCTCACCCTAACCCTAGCGAGGAACGGAAACCCACCACCAGCCCTAAAACTTACCCTATGCTGTAGCCTACACCTGGCCCGTACGCGGGCACTGACCCATGTGTCAGCACGTAGCCTGACCCTCCCACTTTTCCGTACCCTCACCTGTGCCCTAAGCCTTGCCGTTCTCTAACCCTAACCCTACCCCGGAACGGAAAGCCACCACCAGCCCTATAGCTTAGCCACAAGCCGTAGCCTACTCCTGACCCGTACGCTGGCACAGACCCGTGCGTCAGCACGTAGCCTGACCCTCCCTCGTTTCCGTACCCTCACCTGTGCCCTAAGCCTTGCCGTTCCCTAACCCTAACCCTAGCCCGGAACGGAAACCCACCACCAGGCCTACACGTTACCCCCAAGCCGTAGCCTACTCCTGGCCCGTATGCTGGCACTGACACGTGCGTCACCACATAGCCTGACCCTCCCACGTTTCTGTAACCTCACCTGTGCCCTAAGCCTTGCCTTTCCCTAACCCTAACCCTAGTCCGGAACGGAAACCCACCACGAACCCTACAGCTTACCCTACGCCGTAGCCTACTCCTGGCCTGTACACTGACACTGACCCGTGTGTCAGCACGTAGCCTGACCCTCCCACGTTTCCGTACACTCACCTGTGCCCTAAGCCTTGACGTTCCCTAACCCTAACCCTAGCCCGGAACAGAAACCCACCACCAGCCCTACACCTTACCCCCAAAATGCAGCCTACTCCTGGTCCATACGCTGGCGCTGACCCGTGCGTCAGAACATATCCTGACCCTGCGACATTGCCGTACCCTCAACTGTGCCCTAAACCTTGCCGTTCCCTAACCCTAACCCTAGCCCTGAATGGAAACCCACCAGCAGCCCTGCAGCTAAACCCCAAGCCGTAGCCTACTCCTGGCCGGTACGCTTGCACTGACACGTGCGTCAGCACGTAGCCTGACCCTCCCATGTTTCTTTACCTTCACCTGTGCCTTAAGCCTTGCCGTTTCCTAACCCTAACCCTAGCCCGGAACGGAAACCCACCATCAGCCCTTCACTTTACCCTACGCCGTAGCCTACTCCTGGCCCGTATGCTGGCACTGACCCGTGCGTCAGCACGTTGCCTGACCATCCCACGTTTCCGTACACTCACCTGTGCCCTAAGCCTTGGTGTTCCCTCACCCTAACCCTAACCCGGAACGGAAACCCACCACCAGCCCTACACCTTACCCTACGCCGTAGCCTACTCCTGGCCCGTACACTGGCACTGACCCGTGCGTCAGCACGTAGCCTGACCCTCCAACTTTTCTGTACCCTCACCTGTGCCCTAAGCCTTGCCGTTCCCTAACCCTAACCCTAGCCCAAAATGGAAACACACCACCAGCCCTAAACCTTACCCTACGCCGTAGCCTACTCCTGGTCCATACGGTGACACTGACCCTTGCGTCAGCACGAAGCCTGACCCTCCCACGTTTCGTACCCTCACCTGTGCCCTAAGCCTTGCTGTTCCCTAACCATAACCCTAGCCCGGAACGGAAACCCACCACCAGCCCTACACCTTACCGTATGCCATAGCCTACTCCTGGCCCGTAAGCTGGCACTGACACGTGCGTCAGCATGTAGCCTGACCCTCCCACGTTTCTGTACACTCACCTGTGCCCTAAGCCTTGCTGTTCCCTATCCCTAACCCTAGCCCGAAACGGAAAGCCACCACCAGCCCTACACCTTACCCTACGCCGAAGCCTAATCCTGGCCCGAATGCTGGCACTGACCCGTGCATCATCATGTAGCCTGACCCTCCCACGTTTCCGTACCCTCACCTGGGCCCTAAGCCTTGCAGTTCCCTAACCCTAACCCTAGCCCGGAACGGAAAACCACGACCAGCCCTAAACCATACCCTACGCCATACCCTACTCCTGGCCCATACGCTGGCACTGACCCGTGAATCAGCACGTAGCCTGACCCTCCCACGTTTCCGTACCCTCACCAGTGTCCTAAGCCTTGCAGTTCCCTCACCCTAACCCTAGCCCGGAATGGAAACCCACCACCAGCCCTACATCTAACCCTATGCCGTAGCCTACTCCTGTCCCGTACGCTGGCACTGACCTGTGCGTCAGCACGAAGCCTGACCTTCCCACATTTCCGCAACCTCATCTGTGCCCTAAGCCTTGCCGTTCCCTAACCCTAACCCTAACCCGGAACGGAAACCCACCACCAGCCCTACAACTTACCCCCAAGCCGTAGCCTATTCCTGTCCCGTACGCTGGCACTGACCCATGCATCAGCACGTAGCCTGACCCTCCCACGTTTCCGTACCTTCACCTGTGCCCTAAGCCTTGCGGTTCCCTAACCCTAACCCTAGCCCGGAAAGGAAACCCACCACCAGCCCTACACCTTACCCTACACTGTAGCCTACCCCTGTCCCGTACGCTGGCACTGACCTGTGCGTCAGCACGAAGCCTGACCTTCCCACATTTCCGCAACCTCATCTGTGCCCTAAGCCTTGCCGTTCCCTAACCCTAACCCTAACCCGGAACGGAAACCCACCACCAGCCCTACAACTTACCCCCAAGCCGTAGCCTATTCCTGTCCCGTACGCTGGCACTGACAGGTGCGTCAGCACGTAGCCTGACCCTCCCACGTTTCCGTACCATCACCTGTGCCCTAAGCCTTGCCGTTCCCTAACCCTAACCCTAGCCCGGAATGGAAACACACCACCAGCCCTATACCTAACCCCCAAGCCGTAGCCTACTCCTGGCCCGTACGCGGGCACTGACCTGTGCTTCATCACATAGCCTAACCCTCCCATGTTACTCTACCCTCACCTGTGCCCTAAGCCTTGCCGTTCCCTTATCCTAACCCTAGCCCCGAACGGAAAACCACCACCAGCCCTACACTCTACCCTACGCTGTAGCCTACTCCTGGCCCGTACGCTGGCACTGAGCCGTGCGTCAGCACGTAGCCTGACCCTCCCACGTTTCCGTACCATCACCTGTGCCCTAAGCCTTGCCGTTCCTTTACCCTAACCCTAGCCCATCACGGAAACCCACCACCAGCCCCACACCTTACCCTACGCCGTAGCCTAATCCTGGCCCGTACGCTGGCACTGACCCGTGCGTCAGCACGTAGCCAGAACCTCACACGTTTCCGTACCCTCACCTGTGCCCTAAGCCTTGCCGTTCCCTAACCCTAACCCTAGTCCGGAACGGAAACCCACCACCAGCCCTACAGCTTGCCCCCAAGCCATAGCCTACTCGTGGCCCATACGCTGGCACTGACCGGTGTGTCAGCATATAGCCTGACGAGGCACACCAGGGGAGGGCGGGCCGGAAGGGTAAGGCTACCCAGGTCAGCTAATCCACAACCCTCAGGGAATCACATTGGTGAAAATGGACCTCGCTAAAGCAGAATAGAAGCCAACGGAAAAGAGGACACGGTGCCATTTGCAGCAACGTAGATGAGTCTAGAAGTAATCACGTGACATGTAGTAAGTCAGAAAGTGAAAGACACATATCATATCGTATCACTTATAGGTGTTACCTAAAAATGGATACCAGGGCAGATATTTCCACGGAGAAGGGCAATCACAGATTCATTAAACAAACTTATGGTTCACCAATGGAAATGTGTGAGGATTGGTTTCATTACGATATCGGGGTTAACACACATATACAAACACAGGTGACATATATAATCACCAAAGACCTACAGAATACCAAGAGAGGACTACTCAACATTCTGTCATAACGTACATGGGAAAAGGATCCCAGGAAGAACAGACATCTGTATATGTGTAAAAGAACCACATCTTCCACACCTACAACAAGCCAAACATTGTAATCAAACTTGCTGTAATAAAAAATAAAAAATTAAATTAAAAACACAAACAAGAAATAGTGAGACAAACTTGAGGGGCTTTCTCCTGGCACATTCCATTCTAAATTCCAATCTAGAACACCACTTCCACTGAGGCTCTCTTGCCCTAGTAACCAGATTTGGTAAGGGTGAACTGCTGCCAACTTGTGGCCGTTTCACACAACAGCAGCTTTAATCCCAGCACTAATGGTCAGTTGATATTCAGAATCATTGCAGGCCTGTAAATGACACCTGCCCTGAAAACAAATCCTGGGGTCACATATCGACCAAAAAATTCAAAGGACGTCCATATTTCAAAAAGACCATTTCAAAAGGCATATTTTACGCACATTAGTGTTCTGCTTCTTTTCCTTTCTTTCCTTTTTTGTTAAAAAAAACGGGAATGGAAAAAGGCATCCCTCAGAATGGGCGAAAATCGTTGCAAACGAATCAATGGACAGAGGTTTAATCTCCAATATATATAAACAGCTCATGCAGCTTAATATTAAAAAAACCAACAACCCAATACAAAAATGGGCAGAAGATCTAAAGAGACATTTCTTCAAAGAAGACACAGAGATGGCCAAGACGCACATGAAAAGCTGCTCAACAGCACTAATTATTAGAGAAATGCAAATCAAAACTACAATGAGGTATCACCTCACACCTGTTAGAATCGGCATCATCAGAAAATCTACAAACAACAAATTCTGGGGAGGGTGTGGACAAAAGGAGCCCTCTTCCACTATTGGTGGGAATGTAACTTGATACAGTCACTATGGAGAACAGTATGGAGTTTCCTTAAAAAAAAAACTAGAAATAGAATTACCATCTGATCCAGCAATCCCACTTCTGGGCATATACCCAGAGAAAACCGTAAATCAAAAAGGCACATTCACCACAATGTTCATTGCAGCACTATTTACAATAGCCAGGTAATGGAAGCAACCTAAATGCCCACAGACAGATGAATGGATAAAGATGTGGTACATATATAAAATGGAATATTACTCCGCCATAAAAAGGAATGAAACTGGGTCATTTGTAGAGACATAGATGGATCGAGAGACTGTCATACAGAATGAAGTAAGTCAGAAAGAGGAAAACAAATATTGTATATAAATGCATATATGTGGAGCCTAAAAAATGGTACAGATGAACTGGTTTGCAGGGAAGAAATAGAGACACAGAGGTAGAGAACAAACGTATGGACACCAAGTGTGGGAAGCCATGGGGTGGTGGTGGTGGGATGAGTTGGGAGATTGGGATTGACCTGAATACATATATATGCATAAAATACATAACTAATAATAACGTGCTGTATAAAAAAAATAAATAAAATTAAATTTCAAAATTTTACAAAATAAAATTAAAAAATAAAACAGAAAAAAGTTCTTCCCGTCACACAGATGTATTTATAGGAATGAATTATTTCCATGCTTATATCTATAAATACATAAAAGAGGAATAAAATCTAACTTGAACCATAAAAGAAAACAAAAACTGAACCCACGAGTTATACAGAGAAAAACCCTATCAGGGCAATTGCTCCAGTGGTAAACAATTCTGAAATTGGTCAGAGGTGGGGAACCATCTCCCAAACAGCCTGCAACCCACCCCCCACGCAAGGAGCGTCCTCATTGCAAAGCTGGGGGACAGTGCCGAGGCATCTGTGAGTAAACGTGAGCTGAGCCCCAGGCCAGCTGCTGCTGAACTGTTCCCACCATTCCCAGGTAAAACACCTGAATATGTACAAGGGCTTGAAAGCCTAGAGGAAGGACCGTGGAGCCACACCAGCGACAGCACGCAGGCCAACTTGGTGCCTGCAGTCCAGCCAGGGTGGTCCTGGCCCTGGACGCTCTTCCGGAAGCTTTCCATTGCCCTGCCTGATATACCCCTCCTCTCCCGGCACCCACTGCTTTTTTCCTTCCTCAACTCAGTCCGGAGAGAAATTCCAGCGGAAGGTTTGCTTGACACATCCTCTTCTTTACAGGCGGCTTCCTGGCAACTCCTGCAGAAAGGCCAGCAGAACCCCACTCACACCGGGCCACCCACAAAGCTGTGGCACCTCTCTCCCTCCCACCAGCACAGCCCCGAGACTGCTGATGGGGCAGAGAATATGGAGTCAGGCACAGCTTCAGGGGCTATTGCTGCCTGGAGCTCTGTTTATATTGACCTCAATGAGGCACACCTGGGGAGGGCGGGCCGGCAGGGTAAGGCTGCCCAGGTCAGCTAATCCACAACCCTCAGGGAATCACATTGTTGAAAATGGACCTCGCTAAGGCAGAAGAGGAGCCAAGGAAAAAAAGGACACCATGCCATTTGCAGCCCCGTAGATGAGTCTAGAAGTAATCACGTGACCTGTAGTAAGTCAGAAAGTGAAAGACACATATCATATCATATCACTTATAGGTGTTACCTAAAAATGGATAGCAGGGCAGATATTTCCACGGAGAAGGGCAATCACAGATTCATTAAACAAACTTATGGTTCACCAATGGAAACGTGTGAGGATTGGTTTTATTACGATATCGGCCTTAACACACATATACAAACACAGGTGACATATATAATCACCAAAGACCTACAGAATACCAAGAGAGGACTACTCAACTCTGTCATAACCTACATGGGAAAAGGATCCCAGGAAGAACAGACATCTGTATATGTGTAAAAGAACCACATCTTCCACACCTACAACAAGCCAAACATTGTAATCAAACTTGCTGTAATAAAAAATATAAAAAATTAAATTAAAAACACGAACAAGATGTAGTGAGACAAACTTGAGGTGCTTTCTCCTGGCACATTGCATTCTAAATTCCAATCTAGAACACCACTTCCACTGAGGCTCTCTTGCCCTAGTAACCAGATTTGGTAAGGGAGAACTGCAGCCACCTTGTGGCCGTTTCACACAACAGCAGCTTTAATCCCAGTGCTAATGGTCAGTTGATATTCGAAATCATTGCAGGCCTGTAAATGACACCTGCCCTGAAAACAAATCCTGGGGTCACATATCGACCAAAAAATTCAAAGCACGTCCATATTTCAAAAAGACCATTTCAAAAGGCATATTTTACGCACATTAGTGTTCTGCTTCTTTTCCTTTCTTTCCTTTTTTGTTAAAAAAGACGGGAATGGAAAAAGGCATCCCTCAGAATGGGCGAAAATCGTTGCAAACGAATCAATGGACAGAGGTTTAATCTCCAATATATATAAACAGCTCATGCAGCTTAATATTAAAAAAAACAAACAACCCAATACAAAAATGGGCAGAAGATCTAAAGAGACGTTTCTTCAAAGGAGACACAGAGATGGCCAAGACGCACATGAAAAGCTGCTCAACAGCAGTAATTATTAGAGAAATGCAAATCAAAACTACAATGAGGTATCACCTCCCACCTGTTAGAATCGGCATCATCAGAAAATCTACAAACAACAAATTCTAGGGAGGGTGTGGACAAAAGGAGCCCTCTTCCACTATTGGTGGGAATGTAAATAGATACAGTCACTATGGAGAACAGTATGGAGTTTCCTTAAAAAAACTAGAAATAGAATTACCATCTGATCCAGCAATCCCACTTCTGGGCATATACCAATAGAAAACCGTAAATCAAAAAGGCACATTCACCACAATGTTCATTGCAGCACTATTTACAATAGCCAGGTAATGGAAGCAACCTAAATGCCCACAGACAGATGAATGGATAAAGATGTGGTACATATATAAAATGGAATATTACTCGGCCATAAAAAGGAATGAACCTGGGTCATTTGTAGAGACATCGATGGATCGAGAGACTGTCATACAGAATGAAGTAAGTCAGAAAGCGGAAAACAAATATTGTATATTAATGCATATATGTGGAACCTAAAAAAATGGTACAGATGAACTGGTTTGCAGGGAAGAAATAGAGACACAGAGGTAGAGAACAAACGTATGGACACCAAGTGTGGGAAACCATGGGGTGGTGGTGGTGGGATGAGTTCGGAGATTTGGATTGACCTGTATACATATATATGCATAAAATACATAACTAATAAAAACCTGCTGTATAAAAACATAAATAAAATTATATTTCAAAATTTAAAAAAGATAGAATTTAACAATAAAACAGAAAAAATTTCTTGTGTCACACAGATGTATTTATAGGAATGAATTATTACAATGCTTATATCTATAAATACATAAAAGAGGAATAAAATCTAACTTGAACCATAAAAGAAAAAAAAAAACTGAACCCACGAGTTATACAGAGGAAAACCCTATCAGGGCACAATTGCTCCAGCGGTAAACAATTCTGAAATTGGTCAGAGGTGGGTAACCATCTCCCATACAGCCAGCAACCCACCCCCCACACAAGGAGCGTCCTCATTGCAAAGCTGGGGGACCGTGCCGAGGCATCTGTGAGTAAACGTGAGCTGAGCCCAAGGCCAGCTGCTGCTGAACTGTTCCCAACCTTTCCAGGTAAAACACCTGAATATGTACAAGGGCTTGAAAGCCTAGAGGAAGGACCGTGGAGCCACACCAGCGACAGCACGCAGGCCAACTTGGTGCCTGCAGGCCAGCCAGGGTGGTCCTGGACCCGGGCGCTCCTCCAGAAGCTTTCCATTGCCCTGCCTGAGATACCCCTCCTGTCCCGGCCCCCACTGCTTTTTTCCTTCCTCATCTCTGTCCGGAGAGAAATTCCAGCGGAAGTTATGGGTGACACATCCTCTTCTTTACAGGCGGCAGCCTGGGAACTCCTGCAGAAAGGCCAGCAGAACCCCACTCACACCGGGCCACCCACAAGGCTGTGGCACCATTCTCCCTCCCACCAGCACAGCCCCGAGACTGCTGATGGGGCAGAGAATATGGAGTCAGGCACAGCTTCAGGGGCTATTGCTGCCTGGAGCTCTGTTTATATTGACCTCAATGAGGCACACCTGGGGAGGGTGGGCCGGCAGGGTAAGGCTGCCCAGGTCAGCTAATCCACAACCCTCAGGGAATCACATTGTTGAAAATGGACCTCGCTAAGGCAGAAGAGGAGCCAAGGAAAAATGGACAATATGCCATTTGCAGCACCGTAGATGAGTCTAGAAGTAATCACGTGACTTGTAGTAAGTCAGAAAGTGAAAGACACATATCATATCATATCACTTATAGGTGTTACCTAAAAATGGATACCAGGGCAGATATTTCCATGAAGAAGGGCAATCACAGATTCATTAAACAAACTTATGGTTCACCAATGGAAAGGTGTGAGGATTGGTTTCATTACGATATCGGGGTTAACAGACATATACAAACACAGGTGACATATATAATCACCAAAGACCTACAGAATACCAAGAGAGGACTACTCAACATTCTGTCATAACGTACATGGGAAAAGGATCCCAGGAAGAACAGTCATCTGTATATGTGTAAAAGAACCACATCTTCCACACCTACAACAATCCAAACATTGTAATCAAACTTGCTGTAATAAAAAATAAAAAATTAAATTAAAAACACGAACAAGAAGTAGTGAGACAAACGTGAGGGGCTTTCTCCTGGCACATTCCATTCTAAACTCCAATCTAGAACACCACTTCCACTGAGGCTCTCTTGCCCTAGTAACCAGATTTGGTAAGGGTGAACTGCTGCCACCTTGTGGCCGTTTCACACAACAGCAGCTTTAATCCCAGCGCTAATGGTCAGTTGATATTCAAAATCATTGCAGGCCTGTAAATGACACCTGCCCTGAAAACAAATCCTGGGTCACATATCGACCAAAAAATTCAAAGGACGTCCATATTTCAAAACGACCGTTTCAAAAGGCATAGTTTACGCACATCAGTGTTCTGCTTCTTTTCCTTTCTTTCCTTTTTTGTTAAAAAACACGGGAATGGAAAAAGGCATCCGTCAGAATGGGCGAAAATCGTTGCAGACGAATCAATGGACAGAGGTTTAATCTCCAATATATATAAACAGCTCATGCAGCTTAATATTAAAAAAACAAACAACCCCAAAAAAATGGGCAGAAGATCTAAAGAGACGTTTCTTCAAAGGAGACACAGAGATGGCCAAGACGCACATGAAAAGCTGCTCAACAGCACTAATTATTAGAGAAATGCAAATCAAAACTACAATGAGGTATCACCTCACACCTGTTAGAATCGGCATCATCAGAAAATCTACAAACAACCAATTCTGGGGAGGGTGTGGACAAAAGGAGCCCTCTTCCACTATTGGTGGGAATGTAAATTGATACAGTCACTATGGAGAACAGTATGGAGTTTCCTTAAAAAAACTAGAAATAGAATTACCATCTGATCCAGCAATCCCACTTCTGGGCATATACCCAGAGAAAACCGTAAATCAAAAAGGCACATTCACCACAAAGTTCGTTGCAGCACAATTTACAATAGCCAGGTAATAGAAGCCACCTAAATGCCCATAGACAGATAAATGGATAAAGATGTGGTACATATATAAAATGAAATATTACTCGGCCATAAAAAGGAATGAAACTGGGTCATTTGTAGAGACATCGATGGAACAAGGGACTGTCATACAGAATGAAGTCAGAAAGAGGAAACCAAATACTGTATATTAAGGCATATATGTGGTACCTAAAAAATGGTACAGATGAACTGGTTTGCAGCGAAGAAATAGAGACACAGAGGTAGAGAACAAACGTATGGACACCAAGTGTTGGAAGCCATGGGGTGGTGGTGGTGGGATGAGTTGGGAGATTGGGATTGACCTGTATACATGTATATGCATAAAATACATAACTAATAATAAACTGCTGTATAAAAAATAAATTAATTAATTTCAAAATTCTAAAAAATAAAATTTAAAAATAAAAGAGAAAAAAGTTCTTCCCGTCACACAGATGTATTTATAGGAATGAATTATTTCCATGCTTATATCTATAAATACATAAAAGAGGAATAAAATCTAACTTGAAACATAAAAGAAAAAAAAAACCTGAACCCAACATTTATACAGAGGAAAACCCTATCTGGACACTTGCTCCAGCGGTAAACAATTCTGAAATTGGTCAGAGGTGGGGAACCATCTCCCATACAGCCAGCACCCCACCCCCCACGCAAGGAGCGTCCTCATTGCAAAGCTGGGGGATTGTGCCGAAGCATCTGTGCGTAAACGTGAGCTGAGCCCCAGGCCAGCTGCTGCTGAACTGTTCCCACCCTTCCCAGGTAAAACACCTGAATATGTACAAGGGCTTGAAAGCCTACAGGAAGGGCCGTCGAGCCACACCAGCGACAACACGCAGGCCAACTTGGTGCCTGCAGGCCAGCCAGGGTGGTCCTGGCCCCGGGCACTCTTCCGGAAGCTTTCCATTGCCCTGCCTGAGATACCCCTCCTGTCCTGGCCCCCACTGCTTTTTTCCTTCCTCCCCTCTGTCCGGAGAGAAATTCCAGCGGAAGGTATGGGTGACACATCCTCTTCTTTACACGTGTCAGCCTGGCAACTCCTGCAGAAAGGCCAGCAGAGCCCCACTCACACCGGGCCACCCACAAAGCTCTGGCCCCTCACTCCCACCCACCAGCACAGCCCCGAGACTGCTGACGGGGCAGAGAATATGGAGTCAGGCACAGCTTCAGGGGCTATTGCTGCCTGGAGCGCTGTTTATATTGACCTCAACGAGGCACACCTGGGGAGGGCGGGCCGGCAGGGTAAGGCTGCCCAGGTCAGCTAATCCACAACCCTCAGGGAATCACATTGTTGAAAATGGACCTCGCTAAGGCAGAACAGAAGCCAAGGAAAAAAAGGACACAATGCCATTTGCAGCCCCGTAAATGAGTCTAGAAGTAATCACGTGACTTGTATTAAGTCAGAAAGTGAAAGACACATACCATAACATATCACTTATAGGTGTTACCTAAAAATGGATACCAGGGCAGATATTTCCACGGAGAAGGGCAATCACAGATTCATTAAACAAACTTATGGTTCACGAATGGAAAGGTGTGAGGTTTGGTTTCATTACGATATCGGGGTTAACAGACATATACAAACACAGATGACATATATAATCACCAAAGACCTACAGAATACCAAGAGTGGACTACTCAACATTCTGTCATAACGTACATGGGAACAGGATCCCAGGAAGAACAGACATCTGTATATGTGTAAAAGAACCACATCTTCCACACCTACAACAAGCCAAACATTGTAATCAAACTTGCTGTAACAAAAAATAAAAAAAAAATAAATTAAAAACACGAACAAGAAGTAGTGAGACAAACTTGAGGGGCTTTCTCCTTGCACATTCCATTCTAAATTCCAATCTAGAACACCACTTCCACTGAGGCTCTCTTGCCCTAGTAACCAGATTTGGTAAGGGTGAACTGCTGCCACCTTGTGGCCCTTTCACAGAACAGCAGCTTTAATCCCAGCGCTAATGGTCAGTTGATATTCAAAATCATTGCAGGCCTGTAAATGACACCTGCCCTGAACACAATTCCTGGGGTCACATATCGACCAAAAAATTCAAAGGACGTCCATATTTCAAAACGACCGTTTCAAAAGGCATACTTTACGCACATTAGTGTTCTGCTTCTTTTCCTTTCTTTCCTTTTTTGTTAAAAAACACGGGAATGGAAAAAGGCATCCCTCAGAATGGGCAAAAATCGTTGCAGACGAATCAATGGACAGAGGTTTAATCTCCAATATATATAAACAGCTCATGCAGCTTAATATTAAAAAAAACAAACCACCCAATACAAAAATGGGCAGAAGATCTAAAGAGACGTTTCTTCAAAGAAGACACAGAGATGGCCAAGACGCACATGAAAAGCTGCTCAACATCACTAATTGTTAGAGAAATGCAAATCAAAACTACAGTAAGGTATGACGTCACACCCATTAGAGTCGGCATCATCAGAAAATCTACAAACAAAAATTCTGAGGAGGGTGTGGACAAAAGGAACCCTCTTCCACTATTGGTGGGAATGTAAATTGATACAGTCACTATGGTGAACAGTATGGAGGTTCCTTTAAAAAACTAAAAAGAGGAGTACCATCTGATCTAGCAATCCCACTTCTGAGCATATACCCAGAGAAAACCATAAATCAAAGAGACACATTCACCCCAATGTTCATTGCAGCACTATTTACAATAGCCAGGTAATGGAAGCAACCTAAATGCCCACAAACAGAAGAACGGATAAAGATGTGGTACATATATAAAATGGAGTATTACTCAACCATATAAAGGAATGAAACTGGGTCATTTGTAGATAACTCGATGGATCTAGAGACTGTCATACAGAGTGGAGTAAGTCAGAAACAGAAAAACAAATATTGTATATTAATGCCTATATTTGGTACCTAGAAAAGTGGTACAGATGAACTTGTTTGCAGGGCAGAAATAGAGACACAGAGGTAGAGAACAAACGTATGGACACAAAGAGGGTGAAGCCATGGGGTGGTGGTGGTGGTGGGATGAGTTGGGAGATTGGGATTGACCTGTATACATGTAAATGCATAAAATACATAACTAATAATAACCTGCTGTATAAGAAAATAAATTTAAATTTCAAAATTTTTAAAAATAAAACAGAAAAAAGTTCTTCCATTCACACAGATGTATTTATATGAATGACTTATTTCCATGCTTATATCTATAAATACATAAAAGAGGAATAAAATTTAACTTGAAACAATGGAGAAAAAAAACCCTGAACCCAACAGTTATACAGAGGAAAACCCTATCAAGGCACTTACTCCAGCGGTAAACAATTCTGAAATTGGTCAGATGTGGAGAATCATCTCCCATACAGCCAGCAGCCTAACCCCACGCAAGAAAGGTCCTCATTGCCAAGCTGCGGGACCGTGCCGAGGCGTCTGTGAGTAAATGTGAGCTGAGCCCCAGGCCAGCTGCTGCTGAACTGTTCCCACCCTTCCCAGGTAAAACACCTGAATATGTACAAGGGCTTGAAAGCCTAGAGGAAGGGCAGTGGAGCCACACCAGCGACAGCACACAGGCCCACTTGGTGCCTGCAGGCCAGCCAGGATGGTCCTGGCCACGGGCGCTCTTCTGGAAGCTTTCCATTTTCCTGCCTGAGATACCCCTCATATCCCGGCCCCCACTCCTTTTTTTCCTTCCTCACCTCAGCCCAGAGAGAAATTTCAGCAGACATTATGGGTGACGCATCCTCTTCTTTACAGGTGACAGCCTGGCAACTCCTAAGCCTTGCCATTCCCTAACCCCAATGCTAGCCTGGAATGGAAACCCAAGACCAGCCCTAAACATTACCCTATGCCGTAACCTACACCTGGCCCGTACGCTGGCACAGACCCGTGCGTCAGCACGTAGCCTGACCCTCCCTCGTTTCCGTACCCTCACCTGTGCCCTAAGCCTTGCCGTTCCCTAACCCTAAACCTAGCCGGAAACGGAAACCCACCACCAGCCCTACACCATACCCTACGCCGTAGCCTACTCCTGGCCCGTACGCTGGCACTGACCCGTGCGTCAGCATGTAGCCTGACCCTCCCAAGTTTCCGTACCCTCACCTGTGCCCTAAGCCTTGCCGTTCCCTAACCCTAACCCTAGCCCGGAACGGAAACCCACCACCATCCCTACACGTTACCCCCAAGCCGTAGCCTACTCCTGGCCCGTATGCTGGCACTGACACGTGCGTCACCACATAGCCTGACCCTCCCACGTTTCTGTAACCTCACCTGTGCCCTAAGCCTTGCCTTTCCCTAACCCTAACCCTAGTCCGGAATGGAAACCCACCACGAACCCTACAGCTTACCCTACGCCGTAGCCTACTCCTGGCCTGTACACTGGCACTGAACCGTGTGTCAGCACGTAGCCTGACCCTCCCACGTTTCCGTACCCTCACCTGTGCCCTAAGCCTTGACGTTCCCTAACCCTAACCCTAGCCCGGAACAGAAACCCACCACCAGCCCTAGACATTACCCTCCGGCGTAGCCTACTCCTGGCCTGTATGCTGGCACTGACCCGTGCGTCAGCACGTAGCCGGACCCTCCCACGTTTCCGTACCCTCACCTGAGCACTAAGCCTTGCCGTTCAGTAACCCTAACCCTAGCCCGGAATGGAAACCCACCACCAGCCCTACACCTAACCCCCAAGCCGTAGCCTACGCCTGGCCCGTACTTGGCACTGACACGTGCGTCAGCAAGTAGCCTGACACTCCCACGTTTCAGGACCCTCAACTGTGCCCTAAGCCTGGCCGTTCCTAACACTAACCCTAGCCCAGAACGGAAACCCACCACCAGCTCTACACCTTACCCACAAGCCGTAGCCTACTCCTGGCCCGTATGCTGACACTGACCCGTGTGTCAGCACGTAGCCTGACCCTCCCACGTTTCCGTACCCTCACCTGTCCCCTAAGCCTTGCCGTTCCCTAACCCTAACCCTAGCCGGAACGGAAAACCACCACCAGCCCTACACCTCACCATATGTCGTAGCCTACACCTGGCCCGTACGCGGGCACTGACCCGTGCGTCAGCACGTAGCCTGACCCTTCCACGTTTCCGTACCCTCACCTGTGCCGTAAGACTTGCCGTTCCCTAACCCTAAACCTAGCCCCGAACGGAAACACACCACCAGCTCTAAAACTTACCCACAAGCCGTAGCCTACTCCTGGCCCGTACACTGGCACTGACCCGTGCGTCAGCACGTAGCCTGACCCTCCCACGTTTCCATACCCTCACATGTGCCCTAAGCTTTGCCGTTCCCTAACCCTAAATGTAGCCCAGAACGGAAACCAACAACCAGCCCTACACCTTACCCTACACCGTAACCTACTCCTGGCCCGTACGCTGGCACTGACCCGTGCGTCAGTACGTAGCCTGACCCTCCCATGTTTCCGTACCCTCACCTGTGCCCTAAGCCTTGACGTTCCCTAACCCTAACCCTAGCCGTGAATGGAAACCCACCACCAGCCCTACACCTTAACCTACGCCGTAGCCTACTCCTGGACTGTACGGTGGCACTGAACCTTGCGTCAGCATGTAGCCTGACCCTCCCACGTTTCCGTACCCTCACCTGTGCCCTAAGTCTTTCCGTTCCGTAACCCTAACCCTAGCCCGGAACGGAAACCGACCACCAGCCCTAAACCTTACCCTATGACGTAGCCTACACCTGGCCCGTACGCGGGCACTGACATGTGCTTCAGCACGTAGCCTGACCCTCCCATGTTACCGTACCGTCACCTCTGCCCTAAGCCTTGCCGTTCCCTAACTCTAACCCTAGCCCGGAACGGAAACCCACCACCAGCCCTAAACCTTACCCACAAGCCGTAGCCTACTCCTGGCCCGTACGCTGGCACTGACCCATGCGTCAGCATGTAGCCTGACCCTCCAACGTTTCCGTACCCTCACCTGTGCCCTAAGCCTTGCCGTTCCCGAACCCTAACCCTAGCCCCCAACGGAAACCCACCACCAGCCCTACACATTACCCCCAAGCCGTAGCCTACTCCTGGTCCATACGCTGGCACTGACATGTGCATCAGCACGTAGCCTGACCTTCCCACATTATCGTAACGTCACCTGTGCCCTAAGCCTTGCCGTTCTTTAACCCTAACACTAGTACGGAAGGGAAACACACCACCAGCCCTACACCTAACCCCCAAGCCGTAGCCTACTCCTGGCCGGTACGCTGGCACTGGCCCGTGCGTCAGCACGTAGCCTGACCCTCCCACGTTTCCGTACCCTCACCTGTGCCCTAAGCCTTGACGTTCCCTAACCCTAACCCTAGCCCGGAACAGAAACCCACCACCAGCCCTAGACATTACCCTCCGGCGTAGCCTACTCCTGGCCTGTATGCTGGCACTGACCCGTGCGTCAGCATGTAATCTGACCACCCCACGTTTCCGTACCCACACCGTGGCCCGAAGCCTTGCCGTTCCCTAACACTAACCCTAGCCCGGAACGGAAACACACCACCAGTCCTACACCTTACCCTACGCCGTAGCCTACTCCTGCCCGGAACGCTGGCACTGACCCATGCGTCAGCACGTAGCCTGACCCTACCACGTTTCGGTACCCTCACCTGTGCCCTAAGTCTTGCCGTTCCCTAACCCTAAACCTAGCCCGGAAAGGAAACCCACCACCAGCCCTACACCTTACCCTACGCCGTAGCCTACTCCTGGCCCGTACGCTGGCACTGACACGTGCGTCAGCACGTAGCCTGACCTTCTCACATTTCCGTACCCACACCTGTGCCCTAAGCCTTGCCGTTCCCTAACCCTAACCCTAGCCCGGAACGGAAACCCACCACCAGCCCTACAACTAACCCCCAAGCCGTAGCCTACTCTTGGCCGGTACGCTGGCACTGACACGTGCGTCAGCACGTAGCCTGACCCTCCCACGTTTCCGTAACCTCACCTGTGCCCTAAGCCTTGCCGTACCCTAACGCTAACACTAGCCCAGAACGGAAACACACCACCAGCCCTACAGCTTACCCCCAAGCCATAGCCTACTCCTAGACGGTACGCTGGCACTGACACATGCATCAGCACGTAGCCTGACCCTCCCACGTTTCCGTACCCTCACCTGTGCCCTAAGCCTTGCAGTTCCCTAACCCTAACCCTAGCCCGGAACGGAAACCCACCACCAGCCTGAAACCTTTCCCTACGCCGTAGCTTACTTCTGGCCCGTACGCTGGCACTGACCCGTGCGTCAGCATGTAGTCTGACCCTCCCACGTTTCCGTACCCTCACCTGTGCCCTAAGCCTTGCAGTTCCCTAACCCTAACCCTAGCCCGGAACGGAAACCCACCACCAGCCTGAAACCATTCCCTACGCCGTAGCTTACTTCTGGCCCGTACGCTGGCAATGACCCGTGCGTCAGAACGTTGTCTGACCCTCCCACGTTTCCGTACCCTCACCTGTGCCCTAAGCCTTGCCGTTCCCTAACCCTAACCCTAGCCCGGAACGGAAACCCACCACCAGCCCTACACCTTACCCTACGCCGTAGCCTACTCCTGGCCCGAACGCTGGCACTGACCCGTGCGTCAGCACGTAGCCTGACCCTACCACGTTTCCGTACCCTCACCTGTGCCCTAAGTCTTGCCGTTCCCTAACCCTAACCCTAGCCTGGAACGGAAACCCACCACCAGCCCTACACCTTACCCTATGCCGTAGCCTACTTCTGGCCCGTACGCTGGCACTGACACGTGCGTCAGCACGTAGCCTGATCATCCCACATTTCCGTACCCTCAACTGTGCCCTAAGCCTTGCCGTTCCCTTACCCTAACCCTAGTACGGAACAGAAACCCACCACCAGCCCTACACCTAACCTCCAAGCCATAGCCTACTCATGGCCCGTACCGTGGCACTGACCCGTGCGTCAGCACGTAGCCTGACCCTCCCGCGTTTCCGTACCCTCACCTGCGCCCTAAGCCTTGCCGTTCCCTAACCCTAACCCTAGCCCCCAACGGAAACCTACCACCAGCCCTACACCTTACCCCAAAGCCGTAGCCTATTCCTGGCCCGTATTCTGGCACTGACACGTGCGTCAGCACGTAGCCTGACCCTCCCACGTTTCAGTATCCTCACCTGTGCCCTAAGCCTTGCCTTTCACTAACACTAACTATAGCACGGAATGGAAACCCACCACCAACCCTACACCTTACCCTATGCCCTAGCCTACTCCTGGCCCGTACGCTGGCACTGACCCGTGTGTCAGCACGTAGCCTGACCTTCCCACATTTCCGTACCCTCACCTGTGCCCTAAGCCTTGCCGTTCCCTAACCCTAACCCTAGTACGGAACGGAAACACACCACCAGCCCTACACCTAACACCCAAGCCATAGCCTACTCCTGGCCTGTACGCGGGCACTGACCCATGCGTCAGCACGTAGCCTGACCCTCCCACGTTTCCGTACCCTCACCTGTGCCCTAAGCCTTGCCGTTTCCTATCCCTAACCCTAGCCCAGAACGGAAACCCACCACCAGCCATACACCTTTCTCTACGACGTAGCCTACTCCTGGCCCATACGCTGGCATTGACACGTGCTTTAGCACGTAGCCTGAACCTCCAACTTTTCTGTACCCTCACCTGTGCCCTAAGCCTTGACGTTCCCTAACACTAACCCTAGCCCGGAACGGAAACCCACCACCAGCCCTAGACCTTACCCTACCCCGTAGCCTACTCCTTGCCTGTACGCTGGCACTGACCCGTGTGTCAGCACGTAGCCTGACCCACCCACGTTTCCGTTCCCTCACCTGTGCCCTAAGCCTTGCCGTTCCGTAACCCTAACCGTACCCCGCAATGAAAACCCACCAACAGCCCTACACGTTACCCTACACCTTAGCCTACTCCTGGCCCGTACGCTGGCACTGACACATGCATCAGTACGTAGCCTGACCCTCCCACGTTTCCGTACCCTCACCTGTGCCCTAAGCCTTGACGTTCCCTAACCCTAACCCTAGTCCGGAACGGAAACCCACCACGAACCCTACAGCTTACCCTACGCCGTAGCCTACTCCTAGCCTGTACACTGGCACTGACCCGTGTGTCAGCACGTAGCCTGACCCTCCCACGTTTCCGTACCCTCACCTGAGCACTAAGCCTTGCCGTTCGGTAATCCTAACCCTAGCCCGGAATGGAAAACCACCACCAGCCCTACACCTTAACCCCAAGCCGTAGCCTACTCCTGGCCCGTACTCGGCACTGACACGTGCGTCAGCAAGTAGCCTGACCCTCCCACGTTTCAGGACCCTCAACTGTGCCCTAAGCCTGGCCGTTCCTAACACTAACCCTAGCCCAGAACGGAAACCCACCACCAGCTCTACACCTTACCCACAAGCCGTAGCCTACTCCTGGCCCGTATGCTGACACTGACCCGTGCGTCAGCACGTAGCCTGACCCTCCCACGTTTCCGTACCCTCACCTGTCCCCTAAGCCTTGCCGTTCCCTAACCCTAACCCTAGCCGGAACGGAAAATCACCACCAGCCCTACACCTTACCCTACGCCGTAGCCTACACCTGGCCCGTACGCTGGCACTGACCCATGCGTCAGTACGTAGCCTGACCCTCCCATGTTTCCGTACCCTCACCTGTGTCCTAAGCCTTGACGTTCCCTATCCCTAACCCTAGCCCTGAACGGAAACCCACCACCAGCCCTACACCTTAACCAACGCTGTAGCCTACTCCTGGCCTGTACGGTGGCACTGAACCTTGCGTCAGCATGTAGCCTGACCGTCCCACGTTTCCGTACCCTCACCTGTGCCCTAAGCCTTGCCGTTCCCTAACCCTAACCCTAGCCCCCAACGGAAACCCACCACCAGGCCTACACCTAACCCCCAAGCCGTAGCCTACTCCTGGCCGGTATGCTGGCACTGGCCCGTGCGTCAGCACGTAGCCTGACCCTCCCACGTTTCCGTACCCTCCCCTGTGCCCTAAGACTTGCTGTTCCCTAACACTAACCCTAGCCTGGAACGGAAAACAACCACCAGCCCTACACCTAACCCCTAAGCCGTAGCCTACTCCGGGCCGGTATGCTGGCACTGGCCCGTGCGTCAGCATGTAATCTGACCACCCCACGTTTCCGTACCCACACCGGGGCCCGAAGCCTTGCCGTTCCCTAACACTAACCCTAGCCCGGAACGGAAACACACCACCAGTCCTACACCTTACACTACGCCGTAGCCTACTCCTGGACCATACGCGGACACTGACCCATGCGTCAGCACGTAGCCTGACCCTCCCACGCTTCCGTAACCCTCACCAGTGCCCTAAGCCTTGCCGTTCCGTAACCCTAACCCTAGCACGGAACGGAAACGGACCACCAGCCCTACATCTTACCCCCAAGCCGTAGACTACTCCTGGCCCATACGCTGGCACTGACCCGTGGGTCAGCAAGTAGCCTGACCCTCCTACGTTTCCGTACCTTCACCTGTGCCCTAAGCCTTGCCGTTGCCTAACCCTAACCCTAGCCCGAAACGGAAACCCACCACCAGCCCTACAACTTACCCCCAAGCCGTAGCCTACTCCTGGTCCGTACACTGGCACTGACCCGTGCGTCAGCACGTAGCCTGACCCTCCCACCTTTCCGTACCCTCACCTGTGCCCTAAACCTTGCCTTTCCCTAACCCTAACCCTAGCCGGGAACGGAAACCCACCACCAGCCCTAGACCATTCCCTACGCCATAGCCTAATCCTGGCCCATACACTGGCACTGACACATGCGTCAGCACGTAGCCTGACCCTCCCACATTTCCGTACCCTCACCTGTGCCCTATGCCTTGCCGTTCCCTAACCCTAACCCTAGCACTGAACGGAAACCCACCTCCAGCCCTACACATTACCCTATGCCGTAGCCTACACCTGGCCCGTATGTTGGCACTGACCCGTGCGTCAGCACGTAGCCTGACCCGCCCACGTTTCCGTACCCTCAGCTGTGCCCTAAGCCTTGCCGTTCCCTAACCCTAACCCTAGCCCGGAACGGAAACCCACCACCAGCCCTAAACCTTTCCCTACGCCGTAGCCTACTCCTGGCCCGTACGCTGGCACTGACCCGTGCCTCAGCATGTAGTCTGACCCCCACACGTTTCCGTACCATCACCTGGGCCCTAAGCCTTGCCGTTCCCTAACCCTAACCCTAGCCCGGAACGGAAACACAGCACAAGCCCTACACCATACCCTATGCCGTAGCCTATTCCTGGCCCGAACGCTGGCACTGACCCATGCGTCAGCACGTAGCCTGACCTTCCCACATTCCGTAACTACACCTGTGCCGTAAGCCTTGCTGTTCCCTAACCCTAACCCTAGTACGGAACGGAAAACCACCACCAGCCCTGCACCTAACCACCAAGCCATATCCTACTTATGGCCCGTACGCTGGCACTGACCCGTGCGTCAGCACGTAGCCTGACCCTCCCACGTTTGCGGACCCTCACCTGTGCCCTAAGCCTTGCCATTCCCTAACCCTAACCCTAGACCGGAACGGAAACCCACCACCAGGCCTACACCTTTCCCTACGCCATAGCCTATTCCTGGCCCGTACGCAGGCACTGACCCGTGAGTCAGCACGTAGCCTGACCCTCCCACGTTTCCGTACCCTCACCTGTGCCCTAAGCCTTGCCGTTCCCTAACCCTAACCCTAGCCCGGAACGGAAACCCACCACCAGCCCTAAACCTAACCCCCAAGCCGTAGCCTACTCCTGGTCCATACGCTGGCACTGACCTGTGCGTCAGCACGTAGCCTGAACTTCACACATTACCGTACCCTCACCTGTGCCCTAAGCCTTGCCGTTCCCTAACCCTAACCCTAGCCCGGAACGGAAACCCTCCACCAGCCCTACACCTTAACCTACGCCGTAGCCTACTCCTGGCCTGTATGGTGGCACTGACCCTTGCGTCAGCATGTAGCCTGTCCCTCCCACGTTTCCGTAACCTCACCTGTGCCCTAAGCCTTGCTGTTTCCTAACCTTAACCCTAACCAGGAACGGAAACCCACCACCAGCCCTACACCTTACACTATGCCGTAGCCTACACCTGGCCCGTACGCGGGCACTGACCTGTGCTTCAGCACGTAGCCTGACCCTCCCATGTTACTGTACTCTCACCTGGGCCCTAAGCCTTGCCGTTCCCTAACCCTAACCCGAGCCTGGCACGGAATCCCACCCCCAGCCCTACACCTTATCGTATGCCGTAGCCTAGTCCTGGCCCGTACGCTGGCACTGACCCGTGCGTCAACATATAGCCTGACCCTCCCACGTTTCCGTACCCTCACCTGTGCCCTAAGCCTTGCCTTTCCCTAACCCTAACCCTAGCCCGGAACGGAAACCCACCACAATCCCTACACCTTACCATACGCCGTAGCCTACTCCTGGCCCGTACGCTGGCACTGACCCGTGAGTCAGCACGTAGACTGACCCTCCCACATTTCCGTACCCTCACCTGTGCCCTAAGCCTTGCCGTTCCCTAACCCTAACCCTAGCCCGGAACGGAAACCCACCACCAGCCCTAAACCTTACCCCCAAGCCGTAGCCTACTCCTGGTCCATACGCTGGCAATGACCTGTGCGTCAGCACGTAGCCTGAACTTCCCACATTACCGTACACTCACCTGTGCCCTAAGCCTTGCCGTTCCCTAACCCTAACCCTAGTACGGAACGGAAACACACCACAAGCCCTACACCTAACCCCCAAGCCTTAGCCTACTCCTGGCCGGTACGCTGGCACTGACCCGTGGGTCAGCACGTAGCCTGACCCTCCCACGTTTCCGTACCCTCACCTGTGCCCTAAGACTTGCTGTTCCCTAACACTAAACCTAGCCTGGAACGGAAACACACCATCAGCCCTACACCTAACCACCAAGCCGTAGCCTACTCCTGGCTGGTACGCTGGCACTGACCCGTGCGTCAGCACGTAGCCTGACCCTCCCACGTTTCCGTACCCTCACCTGTGCCCTAAGCCTTGCCGTTCCCTAACCCTAACCCTAGCCCGGAACGGAAACCCACCACTAGCCCTAAACCTTTCCCTACGCCGTAGCCTACACCTGGCCCGTACGCTGGCACTGACCCATGCGTCAGCACGTTGTCTGACCCTCCCACGTTTCCGTACCCTCACCTGGGCCCTAAGCCTTGCCGTTTCCTAACCCTAACCCTAGCCCATGAACGGAAACCCACCACCAGCCCTACACCTTACCCTACGCCGTAGCATACTCCTGGCCCGTACGCTGGCACTGACCCGTGCGTCAGCACGTAGCCTAACCCTCTCACGTTTCCGAACCCTCACCTGTGCTGTAAGCCTTGCCGTTCCCTAACCCTAACCCTAGTCCGGAACGGAAGCCCACCACCAGCCCTACAGCTTACCCCCGATCCATAGCCTATTCCTGGCCCGTACGCTGGCACTGACCCGTGCTTCAGCATGTAGCCTGACCCTCCCACGTTTCCGTACCCTCACCTGTGCCCTAAGCCTTGCCATTCCCTAACCCTAACCCTAGCCCGGAACGGAAACCCACCACCTGCCCTACAACTAACCCCCAAGCCGTAGCCTACTCCTGGCTGTTACGCTGGCACTGACCCGTTAATCAGCACGTAGCCTGACCCTCCCACGTTTCCGTACCCTCACCTGTGCCCTAAGCCTTGCCGTTCCCTATCCCTAACCCTAGCCCGGAACGGAAACCCACCACCAGCCCTAAAACTTACCCCAAAGCCGTAGCCTATTCCTGGACCTTATGCTGGCACTGACCCGTGTGTCAGCACGTAGCCTGACCCTCCCACGTTTGCGGACCCTCACCTGTGCCCTAAGCCTTGCCATTCCCTAACCCTAACCCTAGACCGGAACGGAAACCCATCACCAGCCCTACACCTTTCCCTACGCCGTAGCCTATTCCTGGCCCGTACGCAGGCACTGACCATTTCATCAGCACGTAGCCTGACCCTCCCACGTTTCCGTACCCTCACCTGTGCCCTAAGCCTTGCCGTTCCCTAACCCTAACCCTAGCCCGGAACGGAAACCCACCACCAGCCCTAAACCTTACCCCCAAGCCGTAGCCTACGCCTGGTCCATACGCTGGCACTGACCTGTGCGTCAGCACGTAGCCTGAACTTCCCACATTACCGTACCCTCACCTGTGCCCTAAGCCTTGCCGTTCCCTAACCCTAACCCTAGTCCGGAACGGAAACACACCACCAGCCCTACACCTAACCCCCAAGCCGTAGCTTACTCCCGGCCAGTACGCTGGCACTGACCCGTGCATCATCACGTAGCCTGACCCTCCCACGTTTCCGTACACTCACCTGTGCCCTAAGCCTTGCCGTTCCCTAACCCTAACCGTAGCCCGGAACGGAAACCCACCACCAGGCCTACAACTTACCCCCAAGCCGTAGCCTACTCCTGGCCCGTACGCTGGCACAGACCCGTGCATCAGCACGAAGCCTGACCCTCCCACGTTTGCGGACACTCACCTGTGCCCTAAGCCTTGCCGGTCCCTAACCCTAACCCTAGCCCGGAACCGAAACCCACCACCAGCCCTACACCTTTCCCTACGCCGTAGCCTATTCCTGGCTCATACGCAGGCACTGACCCTTTCATCAGCAAGTAGACTGACCCTCTCACGTTTCCGTACCCTCACCTGTGCCCTAAACCTTGCCATTCACTAACCCTAACCCTAGCCCGGAACGGAAACCCACCACCAGCCCTACACATTACTCTATGCCGTAGCCTACACCTGGCCCGTACGCGGGCACTGACCTGTGCTTCAGCACGTAGCCTGACCCTCCCATGTTACCGTACGCTCACCTGTGCCCTAAGCCTTGTCGTTCCCTAACCCTAACCCTAGCCCGGCATGGAATCTCACCACCAGCTCTACAGCTTATCGTATGCCGTAGCCTAGTCCTGGCCCGTACGCTGGCACTGACCCATGTGTCAGCATGTAGCCTGACCCTCCCACGTTTCCGTAACCTCACCTGTGCCCTAAGCATTGCCGTTCCCTAACCCTAACCCTAGCCCGGAACAGAAACCCACCACCAGCCCTACACCTTACCATACGCCGTAGCCTACTCCTGGCCCGTACGCTGGCACTGACCCGTGAGTCAGCACGTAGACTGACCCTCCCACATTTCCGTACCCTCACCTGTGCCCTAAGCCTTGCCGTTCCCTCACCCTAACCCTAGCCAAGAACGGAAACCCACCAGCAGCCCTAAACCTTACCCTACACCATAGCCTACTCCTGGCCCGTACGGTGGCACTGACCAGTGCGTCAGCACGTAGCCTGACCCTCACACGTTTCCGTACCCTCACCTGTGCCCTAAGCCTTGTCGTTCCCTAACCCTAACCCTAGTCCGGAACGGAAGCCCACCACCAGCCCTACAGCTTACCCCCGATCCATAGCCTATTCCTGGCCCGTACGCTGGCACTGACCCATGCTTCAGCATGTAGCCTGACCCTCCCACGTTTCCGTACCCTCACCTGTGCCCTAAGCCTTGCCATTCCCTAACCCTAACCCTAGCCCGGAACGGAAACCCACCACCAGCCCTACAACTAACCCCCAAGCCGTAGCCTACTCCTGGCTGGTACGCTGGCACTGACCCGTTCATCAGCACGTAGCCTGACCCTCCCACGTTTGCGTACCCTCACCTGTGCCCTAAGCCTTGCCGTTCCCTATCCCTAACCCTAGCCCGGAACGGAAACCCACCACCAGCCCTAAAACTTACCCCAAAGCCGTAGCCTATTCCTGGACCTTATGCTGGCACTGACCCGTGCGTCAGCACGTAGCCTGACCCTCCCACGTTTGCGGACCCTCACCTGTGCCCTAAGCCTTGCCATTCCCTAACCCTAACCCTAGACCGGAACGGAAACCCACCACCAGCCCTACACCTTTCCCTACGCCGTAGCCTATTCCTGGCCCGTACGCAGGCACTGACCATTTCATCAGCACGTAGCCTGAACCTCCCACGTTTCCGTACCCTCACCTGTGCCCTAAGCCTTGCCGTTCCCTAACCATAACCCTAGCCCGGAACGGAAACCCACCACCAGCCCTAAACCTTACCCCCAAGCCGTAGCCTACTCCTGGTCCATACGCTGGCACTGACCTGTGCGTCAGCACGTAGCCTGAACTTCCCACATTACCGTACCCTCACCTGTGCCCTAAGCCTTGCCATTCCCTAACCCTAACCCTAGTACGGAACGGAAACACACCACAAGCCCTACACCTAACCCCCAAGCCGTAGCCTACTCCTGGCCGGTACGCTGGCACTGACCCTTGCGTCAGCACGTAGCCTGACCCTCCCACGTTTCCGTACCCTCACCTGTGCCCTAAGACTTGCTGTTCCCTAACACTAAACCTAGCCTGGAACGGAAACCCACCACCAGCCCTACACCTTACTCTATGCCGTAGCCTACACCTGGCCCGTACGCGGGCACTGACCTGTGCTTCAGCACGTAGCCTGACCCTCCCATGTTACCGTACGCTCACCTGTGCCCTAAGCCTTGTCGTTCCCTAACCCTAACCCTAGCCCGGCACGGAATCTCACCACCAGCTCTACAGCTTATCGTATGCCGTAGCCTAGTCCTGGCCCGTACGCTGGAACTGACCCGTGTGTCAGCATGTAGCCTGACCCACCCACGTTTCCGTAACCTCACCTGTGCCCTAAGCATTGCCGTTCCCTAACCCTAACCCTAGCCCGGAACAGAAACCCACCACCAGCCCTACACCTTACCCCAAGCCGTAGCCTATTCCTGGCCCGTACGCAGGCACTGACCCATTCATCAGCACGTAGCCTGACCCTCCCACGTTTCCGTACCCTCATCTGTGCCCTAAGCCTTGCCGTTCCCTAACCCTAACCCTAGCCCGGAACGGAAACCCACCACCAGCCCTACACCTTAACCTATGCCGTAGCCTACTCCTGGCCTGTACGGTGGCACTGACCCTTGCGTCAGCATGTAGACTGACCCTCCCACGTTTCCGTACCCTCACCTGTGCCCTAAACCTTGCCGTTCTGTAACCCTAACCCTAGCCCGGAACGGAAACCCACCACCAGCCCTACACCTTACCCCCAAGCCGTAGCCTACTCCTGCCCCGTTCGGTGGCAGTAACCCTAGCATCAGCAAGTAGCCTGACCCTCCCACGTTTCTGTACCCTCACACGTGCCCTAAGCCTTGCCGTTCTGTAACCCTAACCCTAGACCGGAACGGAAACCCACCACCAGCCCTACACCTTTCCCTACGCCGTAGCCTATTCCTGGCTCGTACGCAGGCACTGACACTTTCATCAGCACTTAGCCTGAACCTCCCAGGTTTCTGTACCCTCACCTGTGCCCTAAGCCTTGCCGTTCACTAACCCTAACCCTAGCCCGGAACGGAAACCCACCACCAGCCCTACAACTTACCCCCAAGCCGTAGCCTACTCCTGGCCGGTACGCTGACACTGACACGTGCGTCAGCACGTAGCCTGACCCTCACACGTTTCCGTACCCTCACCTGTGCCCTAAGCCTTGCCGTTTCCTAACCCTAACCCTAGCCCGGAACAGAAACCCACCACCAGCCCTACACTCTACCCTACGCCATAGCCTATTCCTGGCCCGTACACTGGCACTGAGCCGTGCGTCAGCACGTAGCCTGACCCTCCCACGTTTCCGTACCCTCACCTGTGCCCTAAGCCTTGCCGTTCCCTAACCCTAACCCTAGCCCGGCACAGAAACCCACCACCAGCCCTACACTTTACCCTACGCCGTAGTCTACTCCGGGCCCGAACGCTGGCACAGACCCGTGCGTCAGCACGTAGCCTGACCCTCCCACGTTTCCGTACCCTCACCTATGCCCTAAGCCTTGCTCTTCCCTAACACTAACCCTAGGCCGGAACGGAAACCCACCACCAGCCCTACACTAACCCCCAAGCCGTAGCCTACTCCTGGCCGGTACGATGGCACAGACCCGTGCGTCAGCACGTAGCCTGACCCTCCCACGTTTCCGTACCCTCACCTGGGCCCTAAGCCTTGCCTTTCCCTAACCCTAACCCTAGCCCGGAACGGAAACCCACCACGAGCCCTAAACCTTAACCTACGCCGTAGCCTACTCCTGGCCTGTACGCTGGCACTGACCCATGCGTCAGCACGTAGCCTGACGCTCCCACGTTTCCGTACCCTCACCTGTGCCCTAAGCCTTGCCGTTCCCTAACCCTAACCCTAGCCCGAAATGGAAACCCACCACCAGCCCTACACTTTACCGTACGCCGTAGCCTACTCCTGGACCATACGCGGACACTGACCCATGCGTCAGCACGTAGCCTGACCCTCCCACGCTTCCGTAACCCTCACCAGTGCCCTAAGCCTTGCCGTTCCGTAACCCTAACCCTAGCACGGAACGGAAACGGACCACCAGCCCTACATCTTACCCCCAAGCCGTAGACTACTCCTGGCCCATACGATGGCACAGACCCGTGCGTCAGCACGTAGCCTGACCCTCCCACGTTTCCGTACCCTCAGCTGTGCCCTAATCCTTGCCGTTCCCTAACCCTAACCCTAGCCCGGAACGGAAACCCACCACCAGCCCTAAACCTTTCCCTACGCCGTAGCCTACTCCTGGCCCGTACGCTGGCACTGACCCGTGCCTCAGCATGTAGTCTGACCCCCACACGTTTCCGTACCATCACCTGGGCCCTAAGCCTTGCCGTTCCCTAACCCTAACCCTAGCCCGGAACGGAAACCCAGCACAAGCCCTACACCATACCCTATGCCGTAGCCTATTCCTGGCCCGAACGCTGGCACTGACCCATGCGTCAGCACGTAGCCTGACCTTCCCACATTTCCGTAACTACACCTGTGCCGTAAGCCTTGCTGTTCCTTAACCCTAACCCTAGTACGGAACGGAAAACCACCACCAGCCCTGCACCTAACCTCCAAGCCATATCCTACTTATGGCCCGTACGCTGGCACTGACCCGTGCGTCAGCACGTAGCCTGACCCTCCCACGTTTCCGTACCCTCACCTGTGCCCTAAGCCTTGCCGTTCCCTAACCCTAACCCTAGACCGCAACGGAAACCCACCACAAGCCCTACACATTACCCTACGCCGTCGCCTACTCCTGGCCCGTACACAGGCACTGACATGTGCGTCAGCACTTAGCCTGACCTTACCACATTTCTGTACCCTCACCTGTGACCTAAGGCTTGCCGTTCCCTAACCCTAACCCTAGTACGGAACGGAAACCCACCACCAGCCCTAAATCTAACGCCCAAACCATAGCCTACTCCTGCACCGTACGCTGGCACTGACACGTGCGTCACCATGTAGCCTGACCCTCCCACGTTTCCGTACCCTCAACTCTGCCCTAAGCCTTGCCGTTCCCTAACCATAACCCTAGCCTTGAATGGAAACCCGCCACCAGCCCTATATCTAACCCCCAAGCCGTAGCCTACTCCTGGCCGGTACGCTGGCACTGATCCTTGCGTCAGCACGTAGCCTGACCCTCCCAAGTTTCCGTACCCTCACCTGTGCCCTAATCCTTGACGTTCGCTAACCCTAACCCTAGCCTGGAACAGAATCCCACCACCAGCCCTACAACTTACCACCACGCCGTAGCCTACTCCTGGCCCATATGCTGGCACTGACACGTGCGTCAGCACATAGCCTGAACCTCCCAAGTTTCCGTAACCTCACCTGTGCCCTAAGCCTTGCCGTTCCCTAAACCTAACCCTATCCGGGAACGGAAACCCACCACCAGCCCTAAACCTTACCCTATGACGTAGCCTATACCTGGCCAGTACGCGGGTAATAGCCTGTGCTTCCGCACGTTGCCTGACCCTACCATGTTATCGTACCCTCACCTGTGCTCTAAGCCTTGCCATTCCATTTCCCTAACCCTAGCCCTGAACGGAAACCCACCACCATCCCTAAATCTTACCCACAAGCCGTAGCCTACTCCTGGCCCGTACGCTGGCACTGACCCGTGCATCATCACGTAGCCTGACCCTCCCACGTTTCCGTACCCTCACCTGTGCCCTAAGCCTTGCCGTTCCCTACCCCTAATCGTAGCCCGGAACGGAAACCCACCACCAGCCCTACATCTTACCCCCAAGCCGTAGCCTACTCCTGGCCCGTACGCTGGCACAGACCCGTGCATCAGCACGAAGCCTGACCCTCCCACGTTTGCGGACACTCACCTGTGCCCTAAGCCTTGCCGTTCCCTAACCCTAACCCTAGCCCGGAACCGAAACCCACCACCAGCCCTACACCTTTCCCTACGCCGTACCCTATTCCTGGCTCATACGCAGGCACTGACCCTTTCATCAGCAAGTAGACTGACCCTCCCACGTTTCCGTACCCTCACCTGTGCCCTAAGCCTTGCCATTCACTAACCCTAACCCTAGCCCGGAACGGAAACCCACCACCAGCCCTACACCTTACTCTATTGCCGTAGCCTACACCTGGCCCGTACGCGGGCACTGACCTGTGCTTCAGCACGTAGCCTGACCCTCCCATGTTACCGTACGCTCACCTGTGCCCTAAGCCTTGTCGTTCCCTAACCCTAACCCTAGCCCGGCACGGAATCTCACCACCAGCTCTACAGCATATCGTATGCCGTAGCCTAGTCCTGGCCCGTACGCTGGCACTGACCCGTGTGTCAGCATGTAGCCTGACCCTCCCACGTTACCGTAACCTCACCTGTGCCCTAAGCATTGCCGTTCCCTAACCCTAACCCTAGCCCGGAACAGAAACCCACCACCAGCCCTACACCTTACCATACGCCGTAGCCTACTCCTGGCCCGTACGCTGGCACTGACCCGTGAGTCAGCACGTAGACTGACCCGCCCACATTTCCGTACCCTCACCTGTGCCCTAAGCCTTGCCGTTCCCTCACCCTAACCCTAGCCAAGAACGGAAACCCACCAGCAGCCCTAAACCATACCCTACACCATAGCCAACTCCTGGCCCGTACGGTGGCACTGACCAGTGCGTCAGCACGTAGCCTGACCCTCACACGTTTCCGTACCCTCACCTGTGCCCTAAGCCTTGTCGTTCCCTAACACTAACCCTAGTCCGGAACGGAAGCCCACCACCAGCCCTACAGCTTACCCCCGATCCATAGCCTATTCCTGGCCCGTACGCTGGAACTGACCCGTGCTTCAGCATGTAGCCTGACCCTCCCACGTTTCCGTACCCTCACCTGTGCCCTAAGCCTTGCCATTCCCTAACCCTAACCCTAGCCCGGAACGGAAACCCACCACCAGCCCTACACCTAACCCCCAAGCCGTAGCCTACTCCTGGCTGGTACGCTGGCACTGACCCGTTCATCAGAACGTAGCCTGACCCTCCCACGTTTCCGTACCCTCACCTGTGCCCTAAGGCTTGCCGTTCCCTAACCCTAACCCTAGTATGGAACGGAAACACACCACAAGCCCTACACCTAACCCCCAAGCCGTAGCCTACTCCTGGCCGGTACGCTGGCACTGACCCGTGCGTCAGCACGTAGCCTGACCCTCCCACGTTTCCGTACCCTCACCTGTGCCCTAAGACTTGCTGTTCCCTAACACTAAACCTAGCCTGGAACGGAAACACACCATCAGCCCTACACCTAACCACCAAGCCGTAGCCTACTCCTGGCCGGTACACTGGCACTGACCCGTGCGTCAGCACGTAGCCTGACCCTCCCACGTTTCCGTACCCTCACCTGTGCCCTAAGCCTTGCCGTTCCCTAACCCTAACCCTAGCCCGGAACGGAAACCCACCACTAGCCCTAAACCTTTTCCTACGCCGTAGCCTACACATGGCCCGTACGCTGGCACTGACCCATGCGTCAGCACGTTGTCTGACACTCCCACGTTTCCGTACCCTCACCTGGGCCCTAAGCCTTGACGTTTCCTAACCCTAACACTAGCCCATGAACGGAAACCCACCACCAGCCCTACACCTTACCCTACGCCGTAGCATACTCCTGGCCCGTACGCTGGCACTGACCCGTGCGTCAGCACGTAGCCTAACCCTCTCACGTTTCCGAACCCTCACCTGTGCTGTAAGCCTTGCCGTTCCCTAACCCTAACCCTAGCCCTGAACGGAAACCCACCACCAGCCCTACACCTTACCCCCAAGCCGTAGCCTATTCCTGGCCGGTACGCTGGCACTGACCCGTGTGTCAGCATGTAGCCCGACCCTCCCTCGTTTCCGTACCCTCACCTGTGCCCTAAGCCTTGCCGTTCCCTAACCCTAACACTAGTCGGAACGGAAACACACCACCAGCCCTACACCTAACCCCCAAGCCGTAGCTTACTCCCGGCCAGTACGCTGGCACTGACCCGTGCATCATCACGTAGCCTGACCCTCCCACGTTTCCGTACAATCACCTGTGCCCTAAGCCTTGCCGTTCCCTAACCCTAATCGTAGCCCGGAACGGAAACCCACCACCAGCCCTACACCTTACCCCCAAGCCGTAGCCTACTCCTGGCCCGTACGCTGGCACAGACCCGTGCGTCAGCACGAAGCCTGACCCTCCCACGTTTGCGGACACTCACCTGTGCCCTAAGCCTTGCCGTTCCCTAACCCTAACCCTAGCCCTGAACCGAAACCCACCACCAGCCCTACACCTTTCCCTACGCCGTAGCCTATTCCTGGCTCATACGCAGGCACTGACCCTTTCATCAGCAAGTAGACTGAACCTCCCACGTTTCCGTACCCTCACCTGTGCCCTAAGCCTTGCCATTCACTAACCCTAACCCTAGCCCGGAATGGAAACCCACCACCAGCCCTACACCTTACTCTATGCCGTAGCCTACACCTGGCCCGTACGCGGGCACTGACCTGTGCTTCAGCACGTAGCCTGACCCTCCCATGTTACCGTACGCTCACCTGTGCCCTAAGCCTTGTCGTTCCCAACCCTAACCCTAGCCCGGCACGGAATCTCACCACCAGCTCTACAGCTTATCGTATGCCGTTGCCTAGTCCTGGCCCGTACGCTGGCACTGACCCGTGTGTCAGCATGTAGCCTGACCCTCCCACGTTTCCGTAACCTCACCTGTGCCCTAAGCATTGCCGTTCCCTAACCCTAACCCTAGCCTGGAACAGAAACCCACCACCAGCCCTACACCTTACCATACACCGTAGCCTACTCCTGGCCCGTACGCTGGCACTGACCCGTGAGTCCGCACGTAGACTGACCCTCCCACATTTCCGTACCCTCACCTGTGCCCTAAGCCTTGCCGTTCCCTAACCCTAACCCTAGTGTGGAACGGAAACAAACCACAAGCCCTACACCTAACCCCCAAGCCATAGCCTAATGCTGGCCCGTACGCTGGCACTGGCCCGTGCGTCAGCACGAAGCCTGCCCCTCCCACGTTTCCGTACCCTCACCTGTGCCCTAAGCCTTGCTGTTCCCTAACACTAAACCTTGCCTGGAAAGGAAACCCACCACCAGCCCTACACCTAACCACCAAGCCGTAGCCTACTCCTGGCCCGTACGCTGGCACTGACCCGTGCGTCAGCACGTAGCCTTACCCTCCCACGTTTCCGTATCCTCACCTGTGCCCTAAGCCTTGCCGTTCCCTAACCCTAACTCTAGCCCGGAACGGAAACCCACCGCGAGCCCTAGACCTTACCCTACGCCGTAGCCTATTGCTGGCCTGTACGCTGGCACTGACCCATGCGTCACAAGGTAGCCTGACACTCCCACGTTTCTGTACCCTCACCTGTGCCCTAAGCCTTGCCGTTCCGTATCCCTAACCCTAGCCCGTAATGGAAACCCACCACCAGCCCTACTCCTTACCCTACGCCGTAGCCTACTCCTGGCCCAAACGCTGGCACTGACCCATGCGTCAGCACATAGCCTGACCCACCCACGTTTCCGTACCCTCACCTGTTCCCTAAGCCTTGCCGTTCCCTAACCCTAACCCTAGCCCGAAATGGAAACCCACCACCAGCCCTATACCTTACCCTACTCCGTAGCCTACTCCTGTCCCGTACGCTGGCACTGACCCGTGCGTCTGCACGTAGCCTGACCTTCCCACATTTCCGTACCCTCACCTGTGCCCTAAGCCTTGCTGTTCCCTAACCCTATCCCTAGTATGGAACGGAAACCCTCCACCAGCCCTACAACTAACGCCCAAGCCATAGCCTACTCCTGGCCCGTACGCTGGCACTGACCCGTGCGGCAGCACGTAGCCTGACCCTCCCACGTTTCCGTACACTCACCTGTGCCCTAAGCCTTACCATTACCTAACCCTAACCCTAGCCCGGAACGGAAACCCACCACCAGCCCTACACCTTTCCCTACGCCGTAGCCTATTCCTGGCCCGTACGCAGGCACTGACCCTTTCATCAGCACGTAGCCTGACCCTCCCACGTTTCCGTACCCACACCTGTGCCCTAAGTCTTGCCGTTCCCTAACCCTAACCCTAGCCCGGAACGGAAACCCACCACCAGCCCTAAACCTTTCCCTACGCCGTAGCCTACTCATGGCCCGTACGGTGGCACTGACCCGTGCGTCAGCATGTAGACAGACACCCCCAAGTTTCCATACCCTCACCTGGGCCCTAAACCTTGCCGTTCCCTAACCCTAACCCTAGCCCGGAACGGAAACCCACCACAAGCCCAACAACTAACGCACAAGCCATAGCCTTGTCCGGGCCCGTACGCTGGCACTGACCCATGCGGCAGTACGTAGCCTGACCCTCCCACGTTTCCGTACCCTCACCTGTGCCCTAAGCCTTGCCGTTGCCTAACCCTAACCGTAGCCCGAAACGGAAACCCACCACCAGCCCTACACCTTTTCCTACGCCGTAGTCTATTCCTGGCCCGTACGCAGGCACTGACCCTTTCTTCAGCACGTAGCCTGATCCTCCCACGTTTCCGTACACTCACCTGTGCCCTAAGCCTTACCGTTCCCTATCCCTAACCCTAGCCCGGAACGGAAACCCACCACCAGCCCTACACTAACCCCCAAGCCGTAGCCTACTCCTGGCCGGTACGATGGCACAGACCCGTGCGTCAGCACGTAGCCTGACCCTCCCACGTTTCCGTACCCTCATCTGGGCCCTAAGCCTTGCCTTTCCCTAACCCTAACCCTAGCCCGGAACGGAAACCCACCACGAGCCCTAAACCTTAACCTACGCCGTAGCCTACTCCTGGCCTGTACGCTGGCACTGACCCATGCGTCAGCACGTAGCCTGACGCTCCCACGTTTCCGTACCCTCACCTGTGCCCTAAGCCTTGCCGTTCCCTAACCCTAACCCTAGTCCGGAACGGAAACCCACCACCAGCCCTAAATCTAACGCCCAAACCATAGCCTACTCCTGCACCGTACGCTGGCACTGACCCGTGCGTCACCATGTAGCCTGACCCTCCCACGTTTCCGTACCCTCAACTCTGCCCTAAGCCTTGCCGTTCCCTAACCATAACCCTAGCCTTGAATGGAAACCCGCCACCAGCCCTATATCTAACCCCCAAGCCGTAGCCTACTCCTGGCCGGTACGCTGGCACTGATCCTTGCGTCAGCACGTAGCCTGACCCTCCCAAGTTTCCGTACCCTCACCTGTGCCCTAATCCTTGACGTTCGCTAACCCTAACCCTAGCCTGGAACAGAAACCCACCACCAGCCCTACAACTTACCACCACGCCGTAGCCTACTCCTGGCCCATATGCTGGCACTGACACGTGCGTCAGCACATAGCCTGAACCTCCCAAGTTTCCGTAACCTCACCTGTGCCCTAAGCCTTGCCGTTCCCTAAACCTAACCCTATCCGGGAACGGAAACCCACCACCAGCCCTAAACCTTACCCTATGACGTAGCCTATACCTGGCCAGTACGCGGGTAATAGCCTGTGCTTCCGCACGTTGCCTGACCCTACCATGTTACCGTACCCTCACCTGTGCTCTAAGCCTTGCCATTCCATTTCCCTAACCCTAGCCCTGAACGGAAACCCACCACCATCCCTAAATCTTACCCACAAGCCGTAGCCTACTCCTGGCCCGTACGCTGGCACTGACCCGTGCATCATCACGTAGCCTGACCCTCCCACGTTTCCGTACCCTCACCTGTGCCCTAAGCCTTGCCGTTCCCTACCCCTAATCGTAGCCCGGAACGGAAACCCACCACCAGCCCTACACCTTACCCCCAAGCCGTAGCCTACTCCTGGCCCGTACGCTGGCACAGACCCGTGCATCAGCACGAAGCCTGACCCTCCCACGTTTGCGGACACTCACCTGTGCCCTAAGCCTTGCCGTTCCCTAACCCTAACCCTAGCCCGGAACCGAAACCCACCACCAGCCCTGCACCTTTCCCTACGCCGTAGCCTATTCCTGGCTCATACGCAGGCACTGACCCTTTCATCAGCAAGTAGACTGACCCTCCCACGTTTCCGTACCCTCACCTGTGCCCTAAGCCTTGCCATTCACTAACCCTAACCCTAGCCCGGAACGGAAACCCACCACCAGCCCTACACCTTACTCTATGCCGTAGCCTACACCTGGCCCGTACGCGGGCACTGACCTGTGCTTCAGCACGTAGCCTGACCCTCCCATGTTACCGTACGCTCACCTGTGCCCTAAGCCTTGTCGTTCCCTAACCCTAACCCTAGCCCGGCACGGAATCTCACCACCAGCTCTACAGCATATCGTATGCCGTAGCCTAGTCCTGGCCCGTACGCTGGCACTGACCCGTGTGTCAGCATGTAGCCTGACCCTCCCACGTTTCCGTAACCTCACCTGTGCCCTAAGCATTGCCGTTCCCTAACCCTAACCCTAGCCCGGAACAGAAACCCACCACCAGCCCTACACCTTACCATACGCCGTAGCCTACTCCTGGCCCGTACGCTGGCACTGACCCGTGAGTCAGCACGTAGACTGACCCTCCCACATTTCCGTACCCTCACCTGTGCCCTAAGCCTTGCCGTTCCCTCACCCTAACCCTAGCCAAGAACGGAAACCCACCAGCAGCCCTAAACCTTACCCTACACCATAGCCAACTCCTGGCCCGTACGGTGGCACTGACCAGTGCGTCAGCACGTAGCCTGACCCTCACACGTTTCCGTACCCTCACCTGTGCCCTAAGCCTTGTCGTTCCCTAACACTAACCCTAGTCCGGAACGGAAGCCCACCACCAGACCTACAGCTTACCCCCGATACATAGCCTATTCCTGGCCCGTACGCTGGAACTGACCCGTGCTTCAGCATGTAGCCTGACCCTCCCACGTTTCCGTACCCTCACCTGTGCCCTAAGCCTTGCCATTCCCTAACCCTAACCCTAGCCCGGAACGGAAACCCACCACCAGCCCTACACCTAACCCCCAAGCCGTAGCCTACTCCTGGCTGGTACGCTGGCACTGACCCGTTCATCAGCACGTAGCCTGACCCTCCCACGTTTCCGTACCCTCACCTGTGCCCTAAGCTTTGCCGTTCCCTAACCCTAACCCTAGTACGGAACGGAAACACACCACAAGCCCTACACCTAACCCCGAAGCCGTAGCCTACTCCTGGCCGGTACGCTGGCACTGACCCGTGCGTCAGCACGTAGCCTGACCCTCCCACGTTTCCGTACCCTCACCTGTGCCCTAAGACTTGCTGTTCCCTAACACTAAACCTAGCCTGGAACGGAAACACACCATCAGCCCTACACCTAACCACCAAGCCGTAGCCTACTCCTGGCCGGTACGCTGGCACTGACCCGTGCGTCAGCACGTAGCCTGACCCTCCCACGTTTCCGTACCCTCACCTGTGCCCTAAGCCTTGCCGTTCCCTAACCCTAACCCTAGCCCGGAACGGAAACCCACCACTAGCCCTAAACCTTTCCCTACGCCGTAGCCTACCCATGGCCCATACGCTGGCACTGACCCATGCGTCAGCACGTTGTCTGACACTCCCACGTTTCCGTACCCTCACCTGGGCCCTAAGCCTTGATGTTTCCTAACCCTAACCCTAGCCCATGAACGGAAACCCACCACCAGCCCTACACCTTACCCTACGCCGTAGCATACTCCTGGCCCGTACGCTGGCACTGACCCGTGCGTCAGCACGTAGCCTAACCCTCTCACGTTTCCGAACCCTCACCTGTGCTGTAAGCCTTGCCGTTCCCTAACCCTAACCCTAGCCCTGAACGGAAACCCACCACCAGCCCTACACCTTACCCCCAAGCCGTAGCCTACTCCTGGCCGGTACGCTGGCACTGACCCGTGTGTCAGCATGTAGCCTGACCCTCCCTCGTTTCCGTACCCTCACCTGTGCCCTAAGCCTTGCCGTTCCCTAACCCTAACACTAGTCCGGAACGGAAACACACCACCAGCCCTACACCTAACCCCCAAGCCGTGGCTTATTCCCGGCCAGTACGCTGGCACTGACCCGTGCATCATCACGTAGCCTGACCCTCCCACGTTTCTGTACAATCACCTGTGCCCTAAGCCTTGCCGTTCCCTAACCCTAATCGTAGCCCGGAACGGAAACCCACCACCAGCCCTACACCTTACCCCCAAGCCGTAGCCTACTCCTGGCCCGTACGTTGGCACAGACCCGTGCGTCAGCACGTAGCCTGAACTTCCCACATTACCGTACCCTCACCTGTGCCCTAAGCCTTGCCGTTCCCTAACCCTAACCCTAGTACGGAACGGAAACACACCACAAGCCCTACAACTAACCCCCAAGCCGTAGCCTACTCCTGGCTGGTACGCTGGCACTGACCCGTCCATCAGCACGTAGCCTGACCCTCCCACGTTTCCGTACCCTCACCTGTGCCCTAAGACTTGCTGTTCCCTAACACTAAACCTAGCCTGGAATGGAAAACCACCACCAGCCCTACACCTTACTCTATGCCGTAGCCTACACCTGGCCCGTACGCGGGCACTGACCTGTGCTTCAGCACGTAGCCTGACCCTCCCATGTTACCGTACGCTCACCTGTGCCCTAAGCCTTGTCGTTCCCTAACCCTAACCCTAGCCCTGCACGGAATCTCACCACCAGCTCTACAGCTTATCGTATGCCGTAGCCTAGTCCTGGCCCGTACGCTGGCACTGACCCGTGTGTCAGCATGTAGCCTGACCCTCCCACGTTTCCGTAACCTCACCTGTGCCCTAAGCATTGCCGTTCCCTAACCCTAACCCTAGCCCGGAACAGAAACACACCACCAGCCCTACACTTTACCCCAAGCCGTAGCCTATTCCTGGCCCGTACGCAGGCACTGACCCTTTCATCAGCACGTAGCCTGACCCTCCCACGTTTCCGTACCCTCATCTGTGCCCTAAGCCTTGCCGTTCCCTAACCCTAACCCTAGCCCGGAACGGAAACCCACCACCAGCCCTACACCTTAACCTACGCCGTAGCCTACTCCTGGCCTGTACGGTGGCACTGACCCTTGCGTCAGCATGTAGCCTGACCCTCCCACGTTTCCGTACCCTCACCTGTGCCCTAAACCTTGCCGTTCTGTAACCCTAACCCTAGCCCGGAACGGAAACCCACCACCAGCCCTACACCTTACCCCCAAGCCGTAGCCTACTCCTGGCCCGTTCGGTGGCAGTAACCCTAGCATCAGCAAGTAGCCTGACCCTCCCACGTTTCTGTACCCTCACACGTGCCCTAAGCCTTGCCGTTCTGTAACCCTAACCCTAGACCGGAACGGAAACCCACCACCAGCCCTACACCTTTCCCTACGACGTAGCCTATGCCTGGCTCGTACGCAGGCAGTGACACTTTCATCAGCACTTAGCCTGAACCTCCCAGGTTTCTGTACCCTCACCTGTGCCCTAAGCCTTGCCGTTCACTCACCCTAACCCTAGCCCGGAACGGAAACCCACCACCAGCCCTACAACTTACCCCCAAGCCGTAGCCTACTCCTGGCCGGTACGCTGGCACTGACACGTGCGTCAGCACGTAGCCTGACCCTCACACGTTTCCGTACCCTCACCTGTGCCCTAAGCCTTGCCGTTTCCTAACACTAACCCTAGCCCGGAACAGAAACCCACCACCATCCCTACACTCTACCCTACGCCATAGCCTATTCCTGGCCCGTACACTGGCACTGAGCCGTGCGTCAGCACGTAGCCTGACCCTCCCACGTTTCCGTACCCTCACCTGTGCCCTAAGCCTTGAGGTTCCCTAACCCTAACTCTAGCCCGGAACAGAAAACCACCAACAGCCCTACAACTTACGACCACGCCGTAGCCTACTCCTGGCCCATATGCTGGCACTGACACGTGCGTCAGCACGTAGCCTGTCCCTCCCACGTTTCCGTAACCTCACCTGTGCCCTAAGCCTTGCCGTTTCCTAACCTTAACCCTAGCCCGGAACGGAAACCCACCACCAGCCCTACACCTTACACTATGCCGTAGCCTACACCTGGCCCGTACGCGGGCACTGACCTGTGCTTCAGCACGTAGCCTGACCCTCCCATTTTACTGTACTCTCACCTGGGCCCTAAGCCTTGCCGTTCCCTAACCCTAACCCGAGCCTGGCACGGAATCCCACCCCCAGCCCTACACCTTATCGTATGCCGTAGCCTAGTCCTGGCCCGTACGCTGGCACTGACCCGTGCGTCAACATATAGCCTGACCCTCCCACGTTTCCGTACCCTCACCTGTGCCCTAAGCCTTGCCGTTCCCTAACCCTAACCCGGAACGGAAACCCACCACAATCCCTACACCTTACCATACGCCGTAGCCTACTCCTGGCCCGTACGCTGGCACTGACCCGTGAGTCAGCACGTAGACTGACCCTCCCACATTTCCGTACCCTCACCTGTGCCCTAAGCCTTGCCGTTCCCTCACCCTAACCCTAGCCAAGAACGGAAACCCACCAGCAGCCCTAAACCTTACCCTACACCATAGCCTACTCCTGGCCCGTACGGTGGCACTGACCAGTGCGTCAGCACGTAGCCTGACCCTCACACGTTTCCGTACCCACACCTGTGCCCTAAGCCTTGTCGTTCCCTAACACTAACCCTAGTCCGGAACGGAAGCCCACCACCAGCCCTACAGCTTACCCCCAATCCATAGCCTATTCCTGGCCCGTACGCTGGCACTGACCCGTGCTTCAGCATGTAGCCTGACCCTCCCATGTTTCCGTACCCTCACCTGTGCCCTAAGCCTTGCCATTCCCTAACCCTAACCCTAGCCCACAACGGAAACCCACCACCAGCCCTACAACTAACCCCCAAGCCGTAGCCTACTCCTGGCTGGTACGCTGGCACTGACCCGTTCATCAGCACGTAGCCTGACCCTCCCACGTTTCCGTACCCTCACCTGTGCCCTAAGCCTTGCCGTTCCCTATCCCTAACCCTAGCCTGGAACGGAAACCCACCACCAGCCCTAAAACTTACCCCAAAGCCGTAGCCTATTCCTGGACCTTATGCTGGCACTGACCCGTGCGTCAGCACGTAGCCTGACCCTCCCACGTTTGCGGACCCTCACCTGTGCCCTAAGCCTTGCCATTCCCTAACCCTAACCCTAGACCGGAACGGAAACCCACCACCAGGCCTACACCTTTCCCTACGCCGTAGCCTATTCCTGGCCCGTACGCAGGCACTGACCCGTGAGTCAGCACGTAGCCTGACCCTCCCACGTTTCCGTACCCTCACCTGTGCCCTAAGCCTTGCCGTTCCCTAACCCTAACCCTAGCCCGGAACGGAAACCCACCACCAGCCCTAAACCTAACCCCCAAGCCGTAGCCTACTCCTGGTCCATACGCTGGCACTGACCTGTGCGTCAGCACGTAGCCTGAACTTCCCACATTACCGTACCCTCACCTGTGCCCTAAGCCTTGCCGTTCCCTAACCCTAACCCTAGCCCGGAACGGAAACCCACCACCAGCCCTACACCTTAACCTACGCCGTAGCCTACTCCTGGCCTGTACGGTGGCACTGACCCTTGCGTCAGCATGTAGCCTGACCGTCCCACGTTTCCGTACCCTCACCTGTGGCCTAAGCCTTGCCGTTCCGAAACCCTAAACCTAGCCTGGAACGGAAACCCACCACCAGCCCTACAACTTACCCGCAAGCCATAGCCTACTCCTGGCCCGTTCGGTGGCACTAACCCTAGCATCAGCAAGTAGCCTGACCCTCCCACGTTTCTGTACCCTCACACGTGTCCTAAGCCTTGCCGTTCTGTAACCCTAACCCTAGACCGGAACGGAAACCCACCACCAGCCCTATACCTTTCCCTACGCCGTAGCCTATTCCTGGCTCGTACGCAGGCACTGACACTTTCATCAGCACTTAGCCTGAACCTCCCAGGTTTCTGTACCCTCACCTGTGCCCTAAGCCTTGCCGTTCACTAACCCTAACCCTAGCCCGGAATGGAAACCCACCACCAGCCCTACAACTTACCCCCAAGCCGTAGCCTACTCCTGGCCTGTACGCTGGCACTGACACGTGCGTCAGCACGTAGCCTGACCCTCACACGTTTCCGTACCCTCACCTGTGCCCTAAGCCTTGCCGTTTCCTATCCCTAACCCTAGCCCGGAACAGAAACCCACCACCAGCCCTACACTCTACCCTACGCCATAGCCTATTCCTGGCCCGTACACTGGCACTGAGCCGTGCGTCAGCACGTAGCCTGACCCTCCCACGTTTCCGTACCCTCACCTGTGCCCTAAGCCTTGAGGTTCCCTAACCCTAACTCTAGCCCGGAACAGAAAACCACCAACAGCCCTACAACTTACGACCACGCCGTAGCCTACTCCTACCCCATATGCTGGCACTGACACGTGCGTCAGCACGTATCCTGTCCCTCCCACGTTTCCGTAACCTCACCTGTGCCCTAAGCCTTGCCGTTTCCTAACCTTAACCCTAGCCCGGAACGGAAACCCACCACCAGTCCTACACCGTACACTATGCCGTAGCCTACACCTGGCCCGTACGCGGGCACTGACCTGTGCTTCAGCACGTAGCCTGACCCTCCCATGTTACTGTACTCTCACCTGGGCCCTAAGCCTTGCCGTTCCCTAACCCTAACCCGAGCCTGGCACGGAATCCCACCCCCAGCCCTACACCTTATCGTATGCCGTAGCCTAGTCCTGGCCCGTACGCTGGCACTGACCCGTGCGTCAACATATAGCCTGACCCTCCCACGTTTCCGTACCCTCACCTGTGCCCTAAGCCTTGCCTTTCCCTAACCCTAACCCTAGCCCGGAACGGAAACCCACCACAATCCCTACACCTTACCATACGCCGTAGCCTACTCCTGGCCCATACGCTGGCACTGACCCGTGAGTCAGCACGTAGACTGACCCTCCCACATTTCCGTACCCTCACCTGTGCCCTAAGCCTTGCCGTTCCCTAACCCTAACCCTAGCCCGGAATGGAAACCCACCACCAGCCCTAAACCTTACCCCCAAGCCGTAGCCTACTCCTGGTCCATACGCTGGCAATGACCTGTGCGTCAGCACGTAGCCTGAACTTCCCACATTACCGTACACTCACCTGTGCCCTAAGCCTTGCCGTTCCCTAACCCTAACCCTAGTACGGAACGGAAACACACCACAAGCCCTACACCTAACCCCCAAGCCGTAGCCTACTCCTGGCCGGTACGCTGGCACTGACCCGTGGGTCAGCACGTAGCCTGACCCTCCCACGTTTCCGTACCCTCACCTGTGCCCTAAGATTTGCTGTTCCCTAACACTAAACCTAGCCTGGAACGGAAAAACACCATCAGCCCTACACCTAACCACCAAGCCGTAGCCTACTCCTGGCTGGTACGCTGGCACTGACCCGTGCGTCAGCACGTAGCCTGACCCTCCCACGTTTCCGTACCCTCACCTGTGCCCTAAGCCTTGCCGTTCCCTAACCCTAACCCTAGCCCGGAACGGAAACCCACCACTAGCCCTAAACCTTTCCCTACGCCGTAGCCTACACCTGGCCCGTACGCTGGCACTGACCCATGCGTCAGCACGTTGTCTGACCCTCCCACGTTTCCGTACCCTCACCTGGGCCCTAAGCCTTGCCGTTTCCTAACCCTAACCCTAGCCCATGAACGGAAACCCACCACCAGCCCTACACCTTACCCTACGCCGTAGCATACTCCTGGCCCGTACGCGGGCACTGACCCGTGCGTCAGCACGTAGCCTAACCCTCTCACGTTTCCAAACCCTCACCTGTGCTGTAAGCCTTGCCGTTCCCTAACCCTAACCCTAGTCCGGAACGGAAGCCCACCACCAGCCCTACAGCTTACCCCCGATCCATAGCCTATTCCTGGCCCGTACGCTGGCACTGACCCGTGCTTCTGCATGTAGCCTGACCCTCCCACGTTTCCGTACCCTCACCTGTGCCCTAAGCCTTGCCATTCCCTAACCCTAACCCTAGCCCGGAACGGAAACACACCACCTGCCCTACAACTAACCCCCAAGCCGTAGCCTACTCCTGGCTGTTATGCTGGCACTGACCCGTTCATCAGCACGTAGCCTGACCCTCCCACGTTTCCGTACCCTCACCTGTGCCCTAAGCCTTGCCGTTCCCTATCCCTAACCCTAGCCCGGAACGGAAACCCACCACCAGCCCTAAAACTTACCCCAAAGCCGTAGCCTATTCCTGGACCTTATGCTGGCACTGACCCGTGTGTCAGCACGTAGCCTGACCCTCCCACGTTTGCGGACCCTCACCTGTGCCCTAAGCCTTGCCATTCCCTAACCCTAACCCTAGACCGGAACGGAAACCCACCACCAGCCCTACACCTTTCCCTACGCCGTAGCCTATTCCTGGCCCGTACGCAGGCACTGACCCTTTCATCAGCACGTAGCCTGACCCTCCCACGTTTCCGTACCCTCACCTGTGCCCTAAGCCTTGCCGTTCCCTAACCCTAACCCTAGCCCGGAACGGAAACCCACCACCAGCCCTAAACCTAACCCCCAAGCCGTAGCCTACTCCTGGTCCATACGCTGGCACTGACCTGTGCGTCAGCATGTAGCCTGAACTTCCCACATTACCGTACCCTCACCTGTGCCCTAAGCCTTGCCGTTCCCTAACCCTAACCCTAGCCCGGAACGGAAACCCACCACCAGCCCTACACCTTAACCTACGCCGTAGCCTACTCCTGGCCTGTACGGTGGCACTGACCCTTGCGTCAGCATGTAGCCTGACCGTCCCACGTTTCCGTACCCTCACCTGTGGCCTAAGCCTTGCCGTTCCGAAACCCTAAACCTAGCCTGGAACGGAAACCCACCACCAGCCCTACACCTTACCCCCAAGCCATAGCCTACTCCTGGCCCGTTCGGTGGCACTAACCCTAGCATCAGCACGTAGCCTGACCCTCCCACGTTTCTGTACCCTCACACGTGCCCTAAGCCTTGCCGTTCTGTAACCCTAACCCTAGACCGGAACGGAAACCCACCACCAGCCCTACACCTTTCCCTACGCCGTAGCCTATTCCTGGCTCGTACGCAGGCACTGACACTTTCATCAGCACTTAGCCTGAACCTCCCAGGTTTCTGTACCCTCACCTGTGCCCTAAGCCTTGCCGTTCACTAACCCTAACCCTAGCCCGGAACGGAAACCCACCACCAGCCCTACAACTTACCCCCAAGCCGTAGCCTACTCCTGGCCTGTACGCTGGCACTGACACGTGCGTCAGCACGTAGCCTGACCCTCACACGTTTCCGTACCCTCACCTGTGCCCTAAGCCTTGCCGTTTCCTAACCCTAACCCTAGCCCGGAACAGAAACCCACCACCAGCCCTACACTCTACCCTACGCCATAGCCTATTCCTGGCCCGTACACTGGCACTGAGCCGTGTGTCAGCACGTAGCCTGACCCTCCCACGTTTCCGTACCCTCACCTGTGCCCTAAGCCTTGAGGTTCCCTAACCCTAACTCTAGCCCGGAACAGAAAACCACCAACAGCCCTACAACTTACGACCACGCCGTAGCCTACTCCTGGCCCATATGCTGGCACTGACACGTGAGTCAGCACGTAGCCTGTCCCTCCCACGTTTCCGTAACCTCACCTGTGCCCTAAGCCTTGCCGTTTCCTAACCTTAACCCTAGCCCTGAACGGAAACCCACCACCAGCCCTACACCTTACACTATGCCGTAGCCTACACCTGGCCCGAACGCGGGCACTGACCTGTGCTTCAGCACGTAGCCTGACCCTCCCATGTTACTGTACTCTCACCTGGGCCCTAAGACTTGCCGTTCCCTAACCCTAACCCGAGCCTGGCACGGAATCCCACCCCCAGCCCTACACCTTATCGTATGCCGTAGCCTAGTCCTGGCCCGTACGCTGGCACTGACCCGTGCGTCAACATATAGCCTGACCCTCGCACGTTTCCGTACCCTCACCTGTGCCCTAAGCCTTGCCGTTCCCTAACCCTAACCCTAGCCCGGAACGGAAACCCACCACAATCCCTACACCTTACCATACGCCGTAGCCTACTCCTGGCCCGTACGCTGGCACTGACCCGTGAGTCAGCACGTAGACTGACCCTCCCACATTTCCGTACCCTCACCTGTGCCCTAAGCCTTGCCGTTCCCTCACCCTAACCCTAGCCAAGAACGGAAACCCACCAGCAGCCCTAAACCTTACCCTACACCATAGCCTACTCCTGGCCCGTACGGTGGCACTGACCAGTGCGTCAGCACGTAGCCTGACCCTCACACGTTTCCGTACCCACACCTGTGCCCTAAGCCTTGTCGTTCCCTAACACTAACCCTAGTCCGGAACGGAAGCCCACCACCAGCCCTACAGCTTACCCCCTATCCATAGCCTATTCCTGGCCCGTACGCTGGCACTGACCCGTGCTTCAGCATGTAGCCTGACCCTCCCATGTTTCCGTACCCTCACCTGTGCCCTAAGCCTTGCCATTCCCTAACCCTAACCCTAGCCCGGAACGGAAACCCACCACCAGCCCTACAACTAACCCCCAAGCCGTAGCCTACTCCTGGCTGGTACGCTGGCACTGACCCGTTCATCAGCACGTAGCCTGACCCTCCCACGTTTCCGTACCCTCACCTCTGCCCTAAGCCTTGCCGTTCCCTATCCCTAACCCTAGCCCGGAACGGAAACCCACCACCAGCCCTAAAACTTACCCCAAAGCCGTAGCCTATTCCTGGACCTTATGCTGGCACTGACCCGTGCGTCAGCACGTAGCCTGACCCTCCCACGTTTGCGGACCCTCACCTGTGCCCTAAGCCTTGCCGTTCCCTAACCCTAACCCTAGCCCGGAATGGAAACCCACCACCAGCCCTAAACCTTACCCCCAAGCCGTAGCCTACTCCTGGTCCATACGCTGGCAATGACATGTGCGTCAGCACGTAGCCTGAACTTCCCACATTACCGTACACTCACCTGTGCCCTAAGCCTTGCCGTTCCCTAACCCTAACCCTAGTACGGAACGGAAACACACCACAAGCCCTACACCTAACCCCCAAGCCGTAGCCTACTCCTGGCCGGTACGCTGGCACTGACCCGTGGGTCAGCACGTAGCCTGACCCTCCCACGTTTCCGTACCCTCACCTGTGCCCTAAGCCTTGCTGTTCCCTAACACTAAACCTAGCCTGGAACGGAAACACACCATCAGCCCTACACCTAACCACCAAGCCGTAGCCTACTCCTGGCCGGTACGCTGGCACTGACCCGTGCGTCAGCACGTAGCCTGACCCTCCCACGTTTCCGTACCCTCACCTGTGCCCTAAGCCTTGCCGTTCCCTAACCCTAACCCTAGCCCGGAACGGAAACCCACCACTAGCCCTAAACCTTTCCCTACGCCGTAGCCTATACCTGGCCCGTACGCTGGCACTGACCCATGCGTCAGCACGTTGTCTGACCCTCCCACGTTTCCGTACACTCACCTGGGCCCTAAGCCTTGCCGTTTCCTAACCCTAACCCTAGCCCATGAACGGAAACCCACCACCAGCCCTACACCTTACCCTACGCCATAGCATACTCCTGGCCCGTACGCTGGCACTGACCCGTGCGTCAGCACGTAGCCTAACCCTCTCACGTTTCCGAACCCTCACCTGTGCTGTAAGCCTTGCCGTTCCCTAACCCTAACCCTAGTCCGGAACGGAAGCCCACCACCAGCCCTACAGCTTACCCCCGATCCATAGCCTATTCCTGGCCCGTACGCTGGCACTGACCCGTGCTTCTGCATGTAGCCTGACCCTCCCACGTTTCCGTACCCTCACCTGTGCCCTAAGCCTTGCCATTCCCTAACCCTAACCCTAGCCCGGAACGGAAACACACCACCTGCCCTACAACTAACCCCCAAGCCGTAGCCTACTCCTGGCTGTTACGCTGGCACTGACCCGTTCATCAGCACGTAGCCTGACCCTCCCACGTTTCCGTACCCTCACCTGTGCCCTAAGCCTTGCCGTTCCCTATCCCTAACCCTAGCCCGGAACGGAAACCCACCACCAGCCCTAAAACTTACCCCAAAGCCGTAGCCTATTCCTGGACCTTATGCTGGCACTGACCAGTGTGTCAGCACGTAGCCTGACCCTCCCACGTTTGCGGACCCTCACCTGTGCCCTAAGCCTTGCCATTCCCTAACCCTAACCCTAGACCGGAACGGAAACCCACCACCAGCCCTACACCTTTCCCTACGCCGTAGCCTATTCCTGGCCCGTACGCAGGCACTGACCCTTTCATCAGCACGTAGCCTGACCCTCCCACGTTTCCGTACCCTCACCTGTGCCCTAAGCCTTGCCGTTCCCTAACCCTAACCCTAGCCCGGAACGGAAACCCACCACCAGCCCTAAACCTAACCCCCAAGCCGTAGCCTACTCCTGGTCCATACGCTGGCACTGACCTGTGCGTCAGCATGTAGCCTGAACTTCCCACATTACCGTACCCTCACCTGTGCCCTAAGCCTTGCCGTTCCCTAACCCTAACCCTAGCCCGGAACGGAAACCCACCACCAGCCCTACACCTTAACCTACGCCGTAGCCTACTCCTGGCCTGTACGGTGGCACTGACCCTTGCGTCAGCATGTAGCCTGACCGTCCCACGTTTCCGTACCCTCACCTGTGGCCTAAGCCTTGCCGTTCCGAAACCCTAAACCTAGCCTGGAACGGAAACCCACCACCAGCCCTACACCTTACCCCCAAGCCATAGCCTACTCCTGGCCCGTTCGGTGGCACTAACCCTAGCATCAGCACGTAGCCTGACCCTCCCACGTTTCTGTACCCTCACACGTGCCCTAAGCCTTGCCGTTCTGTAACCCTAACCCTAGACCGGAACGGAAACCCACCACCAGCCCTACACCTTTCCCTACGCCGTAGCCTATTCCTGGCTCGTACGCAGGCACTGACACTTTCATCAGCACTTAGCCTGAACCTCCCAGGTTTCTGTACCCTCACCTGTGCCCTAAGCCTTGCCGTTCACTAACCCTAACCCTAGCCCGGAACGGAAACCCACCACCAGCCCTACAACTTACCCCCAAGCCGTAGCCTACTCCTGGCCTGTACGCTGGCACTGACACGTGCGTCAGCACGTAGCCTGACCCTCACACGTTTCCGTACCCTCACCTGTGCCCTAAGCCTTGCCGTTTCCTAACCCTAACCCTAGCCCGGAACAGAAACCCACCACCAGCCCTACACTCTACCCTACGCCATAGCCTATTCCTGGCCCGTACACTGGCACTGAGCCGTGCGTCAGCACGTAGCCTGACCCTCCCACGTTTCCGTACCCTCACCTGTGCCCTAAGCCTTGAGGTTCCCTAACCCTAACTCTAGCCCGGAACAGAAAACCACCAACAGCCCTACAACTTACGACCACGCCGTAGCCTACTCCTGGCCCATATGCTGGCACTGACACGTGCGTCAGCACGTAGCCTGTCCCTCCCACGTTTCCGTAACCTCACCTGTGCCCTAAGCCTTGCCGTTTCCTAACCTTAATCCTAGCCCTGAACGGAAACCCACCACCAGCCCTACACCTTACACTATGCCGTAGCCTACACCTGGCCCGAACGCGGGCACTGACCTGTGCTTCAGCACGTAGCCTGACCCTCCCATGTTACTGTACTCTCACCTGGGCCCTAAGCCTTGCCGTTCCCTAACCCTAACCCGAGCCTGGCACGGAATCCCACCCCCAGCCCTACACCTTATCATATGCCGTAGCCTAGTCCTGGCCCGTACGCTGGCACTGAACCGTGCGTCAACATATAGCCTGACCCTCCCACGTTTCCGTACCCTCACCTGTGCCCTAAGCCTTGCCGTTCCCTAACCCTAACCCTAGCCCGGAACGGAAACCCACCACAATCCCTACACCTTACCATACGCCGTAGCCTACTCCTGGCCCGTACGCTGGCACTGACCCGTGAGTCAGCACGTAGACTGACCCTCCCACATTTCCGTACCCTCACCTGTGCCCTAAGCCTTGCCGTTCCCTCACCCTAACCCTAGCCAAGAACGGAAACCCACCAGCAGCCCTAAACCTTACCCTACACCATAGCCTACTCCTGGCCCGTACGGTGGCACTGACCAGTGCGTCAGCACGTAGCCTGACCCTCACACGTTTCCGTACCCACACCTGTGCCCTAAGCCTTGTCGTTCCCTAACACTAACCCTAGTCCGGAACGGAAGCCCACCACCAGCCCTACAGCTTACCCCCGATCCATAGCCTATTCCTGGCCCATACGCTGGCACTGACCCGTGCTTCAGCATGTAGCCTGACCCTCCCATGTTTCCGTACCCTCACCTGTGCCCTAAGCCTTGCCATTCCCTAACCCTAACCCTAGCCCGGAACGGAAACCCACCACCAGCCCTACAACTAACCCCCAAGCCGTAGCCTACTCCTGGCTGGTACGCTGGCACTGACCCGTTCATCAGCACGTAGCCTGACCCTCCCACGTTTCCGTACCCTCACCTCTGCCCTAAGCCTTGCCGTTCCCTATCCCTAACCCTAGCCCGGAACGGAAACCCACCACCAGCCCTAAAACTTACCCCAAAGCCGTAGCCTATTCCTGGACCTTATGCTGGCACTGACCCGTGCGTCAGCACGTAGCCTGACCCTCCCACGTTTGCGGACGCTCACCTGTGCCCTAAGCCTTGCCGTTCCCTAACCCTAACCCTAGCCCGGAATGGAAACCCACCACCAGCCCTAAACCTTACCCCCAAGCCGTAGCCTACTCCTGGTCCATATGCTGGCAATGACCTGTGCGTCAGCACGTAGCCTGAACTTCCCACATTACCGTACACTCACCTGTGCCCTAAGCCTTGCCGTTCCCTAACCCTAACCCTAGTACGGAACGGAAACACACCACAAGCCCTACACCTAACCCCCAAGCCGTAGCCTACTCCTGGCCGGTACGCTGGCACTGACCCGTGGGTCAGCACGTAGCCTGACCCTCCCACGTTTCCGTACCCTCACCTGTGCCCTAAGACTTGCTGTTCCCTAACACTAAACCTAGCCTGGAACGGAAACACACCATCAGCCCTACACCTAACCACCAAGCCGTAGCCTACTCCTGGCCGGTACGCTGGCACTGACCCGTGCGTCAGCACGTAGCCTGACCCTCCCACGTTTCCGTACCCTCACCTGTGCCCTAAGCCTTGCCGTTCCCTAACCCTAACCCTAGACCGGAACGGAAACCCACCACTAGCCCTAAACCTTTCCCTACGCCGTAGCCTATACCTGGCCCGTACGCTGGCACTGACCCATGCGTCAGCACGTTGTCTGACCCTCCCACGTTTCCGTACACTCACCTGGGCCCTAAGCCTTGCCGTTTCCTAACCCTAACCCTAGCCCATGAACGGAAACCCACCACCAGCCCTACACCTTACCCTACGCCATAGCATACTCCTGGCCCGTACGCTGGCACTGACCCGTGCGTCAGCACGTAGCCTAACCCTCTCACGTTTCCGAACCCTCACCTGTGCTGTAAGCCTTGCCGTTCCCTAACCCTAACCCTAGTCCGGAACGGAAGCCCACCACCAGCCCTACAGCTTACCCCCGATCCATAGCCTATTCCTGGCCCGTACGCTGGCACTGACCCGTGCTTCTGCATGTAGCCTGACCCTCCCACGTTTCCGTACCCTCACCTGTGCCCTAAGCCTTGCCATTCCCTAACCCTAACCCTAGCCAGGAACGGAAACACACCACCTGCCCTACAACTAACCCCCAAGCCGTAGCCTACTCCTGGCTGTTACGCTGGCACTGACCCGTTCATCAGCACGTAGCCTGACCCTCCCACGTTTCCGTACCCTCACCTGTGCCCTAAGCCTTGCCGTTCCCTATCCCTAACCCTAGCCCGGAACGGAAACCCATCACCAGCCCTAAAACTTACCCCAAAGCCGTAGCCTATTCCTGGACCTTATGCTGGCACTGACCAGTGTGTCAGCACGTAGCCTGACCCTCCCACGTTTGCGGACCCTCACCTGTGCCCTAAGCCTTGCCATTCCCTAACCCTAACCCTAGACCGGAACGGAAACCCACCACCAGCCCTACACCTTTCCCTACGCCGTAGCCTATTCCTGGCCCGTACGCAGGCACTGACCCTTTCATCAGCACGTAGCCTGACCCTCCCACGTTTCCGTACCCTCACCTGTGCCCTAAGCCTTGCCGTTCCCTAACCCTAACCCTAGCCCGGAACGGAAACCCACCACCAGCCCTAAACCTAACCCCCAAGCCGTAGCCTACTCCTGGTCCATACGCTGGCACTGACCTGTGCGTCAGCATGTAGCCTGAACTTCCCACATTACCGTACCCTCACCTGTGCCCTAAGCCTTGCCGTTCCCTAACCCTAACCCTAGCCCGGAACGGAAACCCACCACCAGCCCTACACCTTAACCTACGCCGTAGCCTACTCCTGGCCTGTACGGTGGCACTGACCCTTGCGTCAGCATGTAGCCTGACCGTCCCACGTTTCCGTACCCTCACCTGTGGCCTAAGCCTTGCCGTTCCGAAACCCTAAACCTAGCCTGGAACGGAAACCCACCACCAGCCCTACACCTTACCCCCAAGCCATAGCCTACTCCTGGCCCGTTCGGTGGCACTAACCCTAGCATCAGCACGTAGCCTGACCCTCCCACGTTTCTGTACCCTCACACGTGCCCTAAGCCTTGCCGTTCTGTAACCCTAACCCTAGACCGGAACGGAAACCCACCACCAGCCCTACACCTTTCCCTACGCCGTAGCCTATTCCTGGCTCGTACGCAGGCACTGACACTTTCATCAGCACTTAGCCTGAACCTCCCAGGTTTCTGTACCCTCACCTGTGCCCTAAGCCTTGCCGTTCACTAACCCTAACCCTAGCCCGGAACGGAAACCCACCACCAGCCCTACAACTTACCCCCAAGCCGTAGCCTACTCCTGGCCTGTACGCTGGCACTGACACGTGCGTCAGCACGTAGCCTGACCCTCACACGTTTCCGTACCCTCACCTGTGCCCTAAGCCTTGCCGTTTCCTAACCCTAACCCTAGCCCGGAACAGAAACCCACCACCAGCCCTACACTCTACCCTACGCCATAGCCTATTCCTGGCCCGTACACTGGCACTGAGCCGTGCGTCAGCACGTAGCCTGACCCTCCCACGTTTCCGTACCCTCACCTGTGCCCTAAGCCTTGAGGATCCCTAACCCTAACTCTAGCCCGGAACAGAAAACCACCAACAGCCCTACAACTTATGACCACGCCGTAGCCTACTCCTGGCCCATATGCTGGCACTGACACGTGCGTCAGCACGTAGCCTGTCCCTCCCACGTTTCCGTAACCTCACCTGTGCCCTAAGCCTTGCCGTTTCCTAACCTTAATCCTAGCCCTGAACGGAAACCCACCACCAGCCCTACACCTTACACTATGCCGTAGCCTACACCTGGCCCGAACGCGGGCACTGACCTGTGCTTCAGCACGTAGCCTGACCCTCCCATGTTACTGTACTCTCACCTGGGCCCTAAGCCTTGCCGTTCCCTAACCCTAACCCGAGCCTGGCACGGAATCCCACCCCCAGCCCTACACCTTATCGTATGCCGTAGCCTAGTCCTGGCCCGTACGCTGGCACTGAACCGTGCGTCAACATATAGCCTGACCCTCCCACGTTTCCGTACCCTCACCTGTGCCCTAAGCCTTGCCGTTCCCTAACCCTAACCCTAGCCCGGAACGGAAACCCACCACAATCCCTACACCTTACCATACGCCGTAGCCTACTCCTGGCCCGTACGCTGGCACTGACCCGTGAGTCAGCACGTAGACTGACCCTCCCACATTTCCGTACCCTCACCTGTGCCCTAAGCCTTGCCGTTCCCTCACCCTAACCCTAGCCAAGAACGGAAACCCACCAGCAGCCCTAAACCTTACCCTACACCATAGCCTACTACTGGCCCGTACGGTGGCACTGACCAGTGCGTCAGCACGTAGCCTGACCCTCACACGTTTCCGTACCCACACCTGTGCCCTAAGCCTTGTCATTCCCTAACACTAACCCTAGTCCAGAACGGAAGCCCACCACCAGCCCTACAGCTTACCCCCGATCCATAGCCTATTCCTGGCCCGTACGCTGGCACTGACCCGTGCTTCAGCATGTAGCCTGACCCTCCCATGTTTCCGTACCCTCACCTGTGCCCTAAGCCTTGCCATTCCCTAACCCTAACCCTAGCCCGGAACGGAAACCCACCACCAGCCCTACAACTAACCCCCAAGCCGTAGCCTACTCCTGGCTGGTACGCTGGCACTGACCCGTTCATCAGCACGTAGCCTGACCCTCCCACGTTTCCGTACCCTCACCTCTGCCCTAAGCCTTGCCGTTCCCTATCCCTAACCCTAGCCCGGAACGGAAACCCACCACCAGCCCTAAAACTTACCCCAAAGCCGTAGCCTATTCCTGGACCTTATGCTGGCACTGACCCGTGCGTCAGCACGTAGCCTGACCCTCCCACGTTTGCGGACCCTCACCTGTGCCCTAAGCCTTGCCGTTCCCTAACCCTAACCCTAGCCCGGAATGGAAACCCACCACCAGCCCTAAACCTTACCCCCAAGCCGTAGCCTACTCCTGGTCCATACGCTGGCAATGACCTGTGCGTCAGCACGTAGCCTGAACTTCCCACATTACCGTACACTCACCTGTGCCCTAAGCCTTGCCGTTCCCTAACCCTAACCCTAGTACGGAACGGAAACACACCACAAGCCCTACACCTAACCCCCAAGCCATAGCCTACTCCTGGCCGGTACGCTGGCACTGACCCGTGGGTCAGCACGTAGCCTGACCCTCCCACGTTTCCGTACCCTCACCTGTGCCCTAAGACTTGCTGTTCCCTAACACTAAACCTAGCCTGGAACGGAAACACACCATCAGCCCTACACCTAACCACCAAGCCGTAGCCTACTCCTGGCCGGTACGCTGGCACTGACCCGTGCGTCAGCACGTAGCCTGACCCTCCCACGTTTCCGTACCCTCACCTGTGCCCTAAGCCTTGCCGTTCCCTAACCCTAACCCTAGCCCGGAACGGAAACCCACCACTAGCCCTAAACCTTTCCCTACGCCGTAGCCTACACCTGGCCCGTACGCTGGCACTGACCCATGCGTCAGCACGTTGTCTGACCCTCCCACGTTTCCGTACACTCACCTGGGCCCTAAGCCTTGCCGTTTCCTAACCCTAAACCTAGCCCATGAACGGAAACCCACCACCAGCCCTACACCTTACCCTACGCCATAGCATACTCCTGGCCCGTACGCTGGCACTGACCCGTGCGTCAGCACGTAGCCTAACCCTCTCACGTTTCCGAACCCTCACCTGTGCTGTAAGCCTTGCCGTTCCCTAACCCTAACCCTAGTCCGGAACGGAAGCCCACCACCAGCCCTACAGCTTACCCCCTGTCCATAGCCTATTCCTGGCCCGTACGCTGGCACTGACCCGTGCTTCTGCATGTAGCCTGACCCTCCCACGTTTCCGTACCCTCACCTGTGCCCTAAGCCTTGCCATTCCCTAACCCTAACCCTAGCCCGGAACGGAAACACACCACCTGCCCTACAACTAACCCCCAAGCCGTAGCCTACTCCTGGCTGTTACGCTGGCACTGACCCGTTCATCAGCACGTAGCCTGACCCTCCCACGTTTCCGTACCCTCACCTGTGCCCTAAGCCTTGCCGTTCCCTATCCCTAACCCTAGCCCGGAACGGAAACCCACCACCAGCCCTAAAACTTACCCCAAAGCCGTAGCCTATTCCTGGACCTTATGCTGGCACTGACCAGTGTGTCAGCACGTAGCCTGACCCTCCCACGTTTGCGGACCCTCACCTGTGCCCTAAGCCTTGCCATTCCCTAACCCTAACCCTAGACCGGAACGGAAACCCACCACCAGCCCTACACCTTTCCCTACGCCGTAGCCTATTCCTGGCCCGTACGCAGGCACTGACCCTTTCATCAGCACGTAGCCTGACCCTCCCACGTTTCCGTACCCTCACCTGTGCCCTAAGCCTTGCCGTTCCCTAACCCTAACCCTAGCCCGGAACGGAAACCCACCACCAGCCCTAAACCTAACCCCCAAGCCGTAGCCTACTCCTGGTCCATACGCTGGCACTGACCTGTGCGTCAGCATGTAGCCTGAACTTCCCACATTACCGTACCCTCACCTGTGCCCTAAGCCTTGCCGTTCCCTAACCCTAACCCTAGCCCGGAACGGAAACCCACCACCAGCCCTACACCTTAACCTACGCCGTAGCCTACTCCTGGCCTGTACGGTGGCACTGACCCTTGCGTCAGCATGTAGCCTGACCGTCCCACGTTTCCGTACCCTCACCTGTGGCCTAAGCCTTGCCGTTCCGAAACCCTAAACCTAGCCTGGAATGGAAACCCACCACCAGCCCTACACCTTACCCCCAAGCCATAGCCTACTCCTGGCCCGTTCGGTGGCACTAACCCTAGCATCAGCACGTAGCCTGACCCTCCCACGTTTCTGTACCCTCACACGTGCCCTAAGCCTTGCCGTTCTGTAACCCTAACCCTAGACCGGAACGGAAACCCACCACCAGCCCTACACCTTTCCCTACGCCGTAGCCTATTCCTGGCTCGTACGCAGGCACTGACACTTTCATCAGCACTTAGCCTGAACCTCCCAGGTTTCTGTACCCTCACCTGTGCCCTAAGCCTTGCCGTTCACTAACCCTAACCCTAGCCCGGAACGGAAACCCACCACCAGCCCTACAACTTACCCCCAAGCCGTAGCCTACTCCTGGCCTGTACGCTGGCACTGACACGTGCGTCAGCACGTAGCCTGACCCTCACACGTTTCCGTACCCTCACCTGTGCCCTAAGCCTTGCCGTTTCCTAACCCTAACCCTAGCCCGGAACAGAAACCCACCACCAGCCCTACACTCTACCCTACGCCATAGCCTATTCCTGGCCCGTACACTGGCACTGAGCCGTGCGTCAGCACGTAGCCTGACCCTCCCACGTTTCCGTACCCTCACCTGTGCCCTAAGCCTTGAGGTTCCCTAACCCTAACTCTAGCCCGGAACAGAAAACCACCAACAGCCCTACAACTTACGACCACGCCGTAGCCTACTCCTACCCCATATGCTGGCACTGACACGTGCGTCAGCACGTACCCTGTCCCTCCTACGTTTCCGTAACCTCACCTGTGCCCTAAGCCTTGCCGTTTCCTAACCTTAACCCTAGCCCGGAACGGAAACCCACCACCAGCCCTACACCGTACACTATGCCGTAGCCTACACCTGGCCCGTACGCGGGCACTGACCTGTGCTTCAGCACGTAGCCTGACCCTCCCATGTTACTGTACTCTCACCTGGGCCCTAAGCCTTGCCGTTCCCTAACCCTAATCCGAGCCTGGCACGGAATCCCACCCCCAGCCCTACACCTTATCGTATGCCGTAGCCTAGTCCTGGCCCGTACGCTGGCACTGACCCGTGCGTCAACATATAGCCTGACCCTCCCACGTTTCCGTACCCTCACCTGTGCCCTAAGCCTTGCCTTTCCCTAACCCTAACCCTAGCCCGGAACGGAAACCCACCACCAGCCCTAAAACTTACCCCCAAGCCGTAGCCTACTCCTGGCCGGTACGCTGACAATGACACGTGCGTCAGCACGTAGCCTGACCCTCACACGTTTCCGTACCCTCACCTGTGCCCTAAGCCTTGCCGTTTCCTAACCCTAACCCTAGCCCGGAACAGAAACCCACCACCAGCCCTACACGCTACCCTACGCCATAGCCTATTCCTGGCCCGTACACTGGCACTGAGCAGTGCGTCAGCACGTAGCCTGACCCTCCCACGTTTCCGTACCCTCACCTGTGCCCTAAGCCTTGAGTTTCCCTAACCCTAACTCTAGCCCGGAACAGAAAACCACCAACAGCCCTACAACTTACGACCACGCCGTAGCCTACTCCTGGCCCATATGCTGGCACTGACACGTGCGTCAGCACGTAGCCTGTCCCTCCCACGTTTCCGTAACCTCACCTGTGCCCTAAGCCTTGCCGTTTCCTAACCTTAACCCTAGCCCTGAACGGAAACCCACCACCAGCCCTACACCTTACACTATGCCGTAGCCTACACCTGGCCCGTACGCGGGCACTGACCTGTGCTTCAGCACGTAGCCTGACCGTCCCATGTTACTGTACTCTCACCTGGGCCCTAAGCCTTGCCGTTCCCTAACCCTAACCCGAGCCTGGCACGGAATCCCACCCCCAGCCCTACACCTTATCGTATGCCGTAGCCTAGTCCTGGCCCGTACGCTGGCACTGACCCGTGCGTCAACATATAGCCTGACCCTCCCACGTTTCTGTACCCTCACCTGTGCCCTAAGCCTTGCCGTTCCCTAACCCTAACCCTAGCCCGGAACGGAAACCCACCACAATCCCTACACCTTACCATACGCCGTAGCCTACTCCTGGCCCGTACGCTGGCACTGACCCGTGAGTCAGCACGTAGACTGACCCTCCCACATTTCCGTACCCTCACCTGTGCCCTAAGCCTTGCCGTTCCCTCACCCTAACCCTAGCCAAGAACGGAAACCCACCAGCAGCCCTAAACCTTACCCTACACCATAGCCTACTCCTGGCCCGTACGGTGGCACTGACCAGTGCGTCAGCACGTAGCCTGACCCTCACACGTTTCCGTACCCTCACCTGTGCCCTAAGCCTTGTCGTTCCCTAACCCTAACCCTAGTCCGGAACGGAAGCCCACCACCAGCCCTACAGCTTACCCCCGATCCATAGCCTATTCCTGGCCCGTACGCTGGCACTGACCCGTGCTTCAGCATGTAGCCTGACCCTCCCACGTTTCCGTACCCTCACCTGTGCCCTAAGCCTTGCCATTCCCTAACCCTAACCCTAGACCGGAACGGAAACCCACCACCAGCCCTACACCTAACCCCCAAGCCGTAGCCTACTCCTGGCTGGTACGCTGGCACTGACCCGTTCATCAGCACGTAGCCTGACCCTCCCACGTTTCCGTACCCTCACCTGTGCCCTAAGCCTTGCCGTTCCCTATCCCTATCCCTAGCCCGGAACGGAAACCCACCACCAGCCCTAAAACTTACTCCAAAGCCGTAGCCTATTCCTGGACCTTATGCTGGCACTGACCCGTGCGTCAGCACGTAGCCTGACCCTCCCACGTTTGCGGACCCTCACCTGTGCCCTAAGCCTTGCCATTCCCTAACCCTAACCCTAGACCGGAACGGAAACCCACCACCAGGTCTACACCTTTCCCTACGCCGTAGCCTATTCCTGGCCCGTACGCAGGCACTGACCCGTGAGTCAGCACGTAGCCTGACCCTCCCACGTTTTCGTACCCTCACCTGTGCCCTAAGCCTTGCCGTTCCCTAACCCTAACCCTAACCCGGAACGGAAACCCACCACCAGCCCTAAACCTAACCCCCAAGCCGTAGCCTACTCCTGGGCCATACGCTGGCACTGACCTGTGCGTCAGCACGTAGCCTGAACTTCCCACATTACCGTACCCTCACCTGTGCCCTAAGCCTTGCCGTTCCCTAACCCTAACCCTAGCCAGGAACGGAATCCCACCACCAGCCCTACACCTTAACCTACGCCGTAGCCTACTTCTGGCCTGTACGGTGGCACTGACCCTTGCGTCAGCATGTAGCCTGTCCCTCCCACGTTTCCGTAACCTCACCTGTGCCCTAAGCCTTGCCGTTTCCTAACCTTAACCCTAGCCCGGAACGGAAACCCACCACCAGCCCTACACCTTACACTATGCCGTAGCCTACACCTGGCCCGTACGCGGGCACTGACCTGTGCTTCAGCACGTAGCCTGACCCTCCCATGTTACTGTACTCTCACCTGGGCCCTAAGCCTTGCCGTTCCCTAACCCTAACCCGAGCCTGGCACGGAATCCCACCCCCAGCCCTACACCTTATCGTATGCCGTAGCCTAGTCCTGGCCCGTACGCTGGCACTGACCCGTGCGTCAACATATAGCCTGACCCTCCCACGTTTCCGTACCCTCACCTGTGCCCTAAGCCTTGCCTTTCCCTAACACTAACCCTAGCACGGAACGGAAACCCACCACAATCCCTACACCTTACCATACGCCGTAGCCTACTCCTGGCCCGTACGCTGGCAATGACCCGTGAGTCAGCACGTAGACTGACCCTCCCATATTTCCGTACCCTCACCTGTGCCCTAAGCCTTGCCGTTCCCTAACCCTAACCCTAGCCCGGAACGGAAACCCACCACCAGCCCTAAACCTTACCCCCAAGCCGTAGCCTACTCCTGGTCCATACGCTGGCAATGACATGTGCGTCAGCACGTAGCCTGAACTTCCCACATTACCGTACACTCACCTGTGCCCTAAGCCTTGCCGTTCCCTAACCCTAACCCTAGTACGGAAAGGAAACACACCACAAGCCCTACACCTAACCCCCAAGCCGTAGCCTACTCCTGGCCGGTACGCTGGCACTGACCCGTGGGTCAGCACGTAGCCTGACCCTCCCACGTTTCCGTACCCTCACCTGTGCCCTAAGACTTGCTGTTCCCTAACACTAAACCTAGCCTGGAACGGAAACACACCATCAGCCCTACACCTAACCACCAAGCCGTAGCCTACTCCTGGCCGGTACGCTGGCACTGACCCGTGCGTCAGCACGTAGCCTGACCCTCCCACGTTTCCGTACCCTCACCTGTGCCCTAAGCCTTGCCGTTCCCTAACCCTAACCCTAGCCCGGAACGGAAACCCACCACTAGCCCTAAACCTTTCCCTACGCCGTAGCCTACACCTGGCCCGTACGCTGGCACTGACCCATGCGTCAGCACGTTGTCTGACCCTCCCACGTTTCCGTACCCTCACCTGGGCCCTAAGCCTTGCCGTTTCCTAACCCTAACCCTAGCCCATGAAAGGAAACCCACCACCAGCCCTACACCTTACCCTACGCCGTAGCATACTCCTGGCCCGTACGCTGGCACTGACCCGTGCGTCAGCACGTAGCCTAACCCTCTCACGTTTCCGAACCCTCACCTGTGCAGTAAGCCTTGCCGTTCCCTAACCCTAACCCTAGTCCGGAACGGAAGCCCACCACCAGCCCTACAGCTTACCCCCGATCCATAGCCTATTCCTGGCCCGTACGCTGGCACTGACCCGTGCTTCAGCATGTAGCCTGACCCTCCCACGATTCCGTACCCTCACCTGTGCCCTAAGCCTTGCCATTCCCTAACCCTAACCCTAGCCCGGAACGGAAACCCACCACCAGCCCTACAACTAACCCCCATGCCGTAGCCTACTCCTGGCTGTTACGCTGGCACTGACCCGTTCATCAGCACGTAGCCTGACCCTCCCACGTTTCCGTACCCTCACCTGTGCCCTAAGCCTTGCCGTTCCCTATCCCTAACCCTAGCCCGGAACGGAAACCCACCACCAGCCCTAAAACTTACCCCAAAGCCGTAGCCTATTCCTGGACCTTATGCTGGCACTGACCCGTGCGTCAGCACATAGCCTGACCCTCCCACGTTTGCGGACCATCACCTGTGCCCTAAGCCTTGCCATTCCCTAACCCTAACCCTAGACCGGAACGGAAACCCACCACCAGCCCTACACCTTTCCCTACGCCGTAGCCTATTCCTGGGCCGTACGCAGGCACTGACCCTTTCATCAGCACGTAGCCTGACCCTCCCAAGTTTCCGTACCCTCACCTGTGCCCTAAGCCTTGCCGTTCCCTAACCCTAACCCTAGCCCGGAACGGAAACCCACCACCAGCCCTAAACCTTACCCCCAAGCCGTAGCCTACTCCTGGTCCATACGCTGGCACTGACCTGTGCGTCAGCACGTAGCCTGAACTTCCCACATTACCGTACCCTCACCTGTGCCCTAAGCCTTGCCGTTCCCTAACCCTAACCCTAGTCCGGAACAGAAACACACCACCAGCCCTACACCTAACCCCCAAGCCGTAGCTTACTCCCGGCCAGTACGCTGGCACTGACCCGTGCATCATCACGTAGCCTGACCCTCCCACGTTTCCGTACACTCACCTGTGCCCTAAGCCTTGCCGTTCCCTAACCCTAACCGTAGCCCGGAACGGAAACCCACCACCAGCCCTACACCTTACCCCCAAGCCGTAGCCTACTCCTGGCCCGTACGCTGGCACAGACCCGTGCATCAGCACGAAGCGTGACCCTCCCACGTTTGCGGACACTCACCTGTGCCCTAAGCCTTGCCGTTCCCTAACCCTAAACCTAGCCCGGAACCGAAACCCACCACCAGCCCTACACCTTTCCCTACGCCGTAGCCTATTCCTGGCTCATACGCAGGCACTGACCCTTTCATCAGCAAGTAGACTGACCCTCCCACGTTTCCGTACCCTCACCTGTGCCCTAAGACTTGCCATTCACTAACACTAACCCTAGCCCGGAACGGAAACCCACCACCAGCCCTACACCTTACTCTATGCCGTAGCCTACACCTGGCCCGTACGCGGGCACTGACCTGTGCTTCAGCACGTAGCCTGACCCTCCCATGTTACCGTACGCTCACCTGTGCCCTAAGCCTTGTCGTTCCCTAACCCTAACCCTAGCCCGGCACGGAATCTCACCACCAGCTCTACAGCTTATCGTAGGCCGTAGCCTAGTCCTGGCCCGTACGCTGGCACTGACCCGTGTGTCAGCATGTAGCCTGACCCTCCCACGTTTCCGTAACCTCACCTGTGCCCTAAGCATTGCCGTTCCCTAACCCTAACCCTAGCCCGGAACAGAAACCCACCACCAGCCCTACACCTTACCATACGCCGTAGCCTACTCCTGGCCCGTACGCTGGCACTGACCCGTGAGTCAGCACGTAGACTGACCCTCCCACATTTCCGTACCCTCACCTGTGCCCTAAGCCTTGCCGTTCCCTCACCCTAACCCTAGCCAAGAACGGAAACCCACCAGCAGCCCTAAACCTTACCCTACACCATAGCCTACTCCTGGCCCGTACGGTGGCACTGACCAGTGCGTCAGCACGTAGCCTGACCCTCACACGTTTCCGTACCCTCACCTGTGCCCTAAGCCTTGTCGTTCCCTAACCCTAACCCTAGTCCGGAACGGAAGCCCACCACCAGCCCTACAGCTTACCCCCGATCCATAGCCTATTCCTGGCCCGTACGCTGGCACTGACCCGTGCTTCAGCATGTAGCCTGACCCTCCCACGTTTCCGTACCCTCACCTGTGCCCTAAGCCTTGCCATTCCCTAACCCTAACCCTAGCCCGGAACGGAAACCCACCACCAGCCCTACACCTAACCCCCAAGCCGTAGCCTACTCCTGGCTGTTACGCTGGCACTGACCCGTTCATCAGCACGTAGCCTGACCCTCCCACGTTTGCGTACCCTCACCTGTGCCCTAAGCCTTCCCGTTCCCTATCCCTAACCCTAGCCCGGAACGGAAACCCACCACCAGCCCTAAAACTTACCCCAAAGCCGTAGCCTATTCCTGGACCTTATGCTGGCACTGACCCGTGCGTCAGCACGTAGCCTGACCCTCCCACGTTTGCGGACCCTCACCTGTGCCCTAAGCCTTGCCATTCCCTAACCCTAACCCTAGACCGGAACGGAAACCCACCACCAGCCCTACACCTTTCCCTACGCCGTAGCCTATTCCTGGGCCGTACGCAGGCACTGACCCTTTCATCAGCACGTAGCCTGACCCTCCCACGTTTCCGTACCCTCAACTGTGCCCTAAGCCTTGCCGTTCCCTAACCCTAACCCTAGCCCGGAACAGAAACCCACCACCAGCCCTAAACCTTACCCCCAAGCCGTAGCCTACTCCTGTTCCATACGCTGGCACTGACCTGTGCGTCAGCACGTAGCCTGAACTTCCCACATTACCGTACCCTCACCTGTGCCCTAAGCCTTGCCGTTCCCTAACCCTAACCCTAGTACGGAACGGAAACACACCACAAGCCCTACACCTAACCCCCAAGACGTAGCCTACTCCTGGCCGGTACGCTGGCACTGACCCGTGCGTCAGCACGTAGCCTGACCCTCCCACGTTTCCGTACCCTCACCTGTGCCCTAAGATTTGCTGTTCCCTAACACTAAACCTAGCCTGGAACGGAAACCCACCACCAGCCCTACACCTTACTCTATGCCGTAGCCTACACCTGGCCCGTACGCGGGCACTGACCTGTGCTTCAGCACGTAGCCTGACCCTCCCATGTTACCGTACGCTCACCTGTGCCCTAAGCCTTGTCGTTCCCTAACCCTAACCCTAGCCCGGCACGGAATCACACCACCAGCTCTACAGCTTATCGTATGCCGTAGCCTACTCCTGGCCCGTACGCTGGCACTGACCCGTGAGTCAGCACGTAGACTGACCCTCCCACATTTCCGTACCCTCACCTGTGCCCTAAGCCTTGCCGTTCCCTCACCCTAACCCTAGCCAAGAACGGAAACCCACCAGCAACCCTAAACCTTACCCTACACCATAGCCTACTCCTGGCCCGTACGGTGGCACTGACCAGTGCGTCAGCACGTAGCCTGACCCTCACACGTTTCCGTACCCTCACCTGTGCCCTAAGCCTTGTCGTTCCCTAACACTAACCCTAGTCCGGAACGGAAGCCCACCACCAGCCCTACAGCTTACCCCCGATCCATAGCCTATTCCTGGCCCGTACGCTGGCACTGACCCGTGCTTCAGCATGTAGCCTGACCCTCCCACGTTTCCGTACCCTCACCTGTGCCCTAAGCCTTGCCATTCCCTAACCCTAACCCTAGCCCGGAACGGAAACCCACCACCAGCCCTACACCTAACCCCCAAGCCGTAGCCTACTCCTGGCTGGTACGCTGGCACTGACCCGTTCATCAGCACGTAGCCTGACCCTCCCACGTTTCCGTACCCTCACCTGTGCCCTAAGCCTTGCCGTTCCCTATCCCTAACCCTAGCCCGGAACGGAAACCCACCACCAGCCCTAAAACTTACCCCAAAGCCGTAGCCTATTCCTGGACCTTATGCTGGCACTGACCCGTGCGTCAGCACGTAGCCTGACCCTCCCACGTTTGCGGACCCTCACCTGTGCCCTAAGCCTTGCCATTCCCTAACCCTAACCCTAGACCGGAACGGAAACCCACCACCAGCCCTACACCTTTCCCTACGCCGTAGCCTATTCCTGGCCCGTACGCAGGCACTGACCCTTTCATCAGCACGTAGCCTGACCCTCCCACGTTTCCGTACCCTCACCTGTGCCCTAAGCCTTGCCGTTCCCTAACCCTAACCCTAGCCCGGAACGGAAACCCACCACCAGCCCTAAACCTTACCCCCAAGCCGTAGCCTACTCCTGGTCCATACGCTGGCACTGACCTGTGCGTCAGCACGTAGCCTGAACTTCCCACATTACCGTACCCTCACCTGTGCCCTAAGCCTTGCCGTTCCCTAACCCTAACACTAGTCCGGAACGGAAACACACCACCAGCCCTACACCTAACCCCAAAGCCGTAGCTTACTCCCGGACAGTACGCTGGCACTGACCCGTGCATCATCACGTATCCTGACCCTCCCACGTTTCCGTACACTCACCTGTGCCCTAAGCCTTGCCGTTCCCTAACCCTAACCGTAGCCCGGAACAGAAACCCACCACCAGCCCTACACCTTACCCCCAAGCCGTAGCCTACTCCTGGCCCGTACGCTGGCACAGACCCGTGCGTCAGCACGAAGCCTGACCCTCCCACGTTTGCGGACACTCACCTGTGCCCTAAGCCTTGCCGTTCCCTAACCCTAACCCTAGCCCGGAACCGAAACCCACCACCAGCCCTACACCTTTCCCTACGCCGTAGCCAATTCCTGGCTCATACGCAGGCACTGACCCTTTCATCAGAAAGTAGACTGACCCTCCCACGTTTCCGTACCCTCACCTGTGCCCTAAGCCTTGCCATTCACTAACCCTAACCCTAGCCCGGAACGGAAACCCACCACCAGCCCTACACCTTACTCTATGCCGTAGCCTACACCTGGCCCGTACGCGGGCACTGACCTGTGCTTCAGCACGTAGCCTGACCCTCCCATGTTACCGTACGCTCACCTGTGCCCTAAGCCTTGTCGTTCCCTAACCCTAACCCTACCCCGGCACGGAATCTCACCACCAGCTCTACAGCTTATCGTATGCCGTAGCCTAGTCCTGGCCCGTACGCTGGCACTGACCCGTGTGTCAGCATGTAGCCTGACCCTCCCACGTTTCCGTAACCTCACCTGTGCCCTAAGCATTGCCGTTCCCTAACCCTAACCCTAGCCCGGAACAGAAACCCACCACCAGCCCTACACCTTACCATACGCCGTAGCCTACTCCTGGCCCGTACGCTGGCACTGACCCGTGAGTCAGCACGTAGACTGACCCTCCCACATTTCCGTACCCTCACCTGTGCCCTAAGCCTTGCCATTCCCACACCCTAACCCTAGCCAAGAACGGAAACCCACCAGCAGCCCTAAACCTTACCCTACACCATAGCCTACTCCTGGCCCGTACGGTGGCACTGACCAGTGCGTCAGCACGTAGCCTGACCTTCACACGTTTCCGTACCCTCACCTGTGCCCTAAGCCTTGTCGTTCCCTAACCCTAACCCTAGTCCGGAACGGAAGCCCACCACCAGCCCTACAGCTTACCCCCGATCCATAGCCTATTCCTGGCCCGTACGCTGGCACTGACCCGTGCTTCAGCATGTAGCCTGACCCTCCCACGTTTCCGTACCCTCACCTGTGCCCTAAGCCTTGCCATTCCCTAACCCTAACCTTAGCCCGGAACGGAAACCCACCACCAGCCCTACACCTAACCCCCAAGCCGTAGCCTACTCCTGGCTGGTACGCTGGCACTGACCCGTTCATCAGCACGTAGCCTGACCCTCCCACGTTTCCGTACCCTCACCTGTGCCCTAAGCCTTGCCGTTCCCTATCCCTAACCCTAGCCCGGAACGGAAACCCACCACCAGCCCTAAAACTTACCCCAAAGCCGTAGCCTATTCCTGGACCTTATGCTGGCACTGACCCGTGCGTCAGCACGTAGCCTGACCCTCCCACGTTTGCGGACCCTCACCTGTGCCCTAAGCCTTGCCATTCCCTAACCCTAACCCTAGACCGGAATGGAAACCCACCACCAGCCCTACACCTTTCCCTACGCCGTAGCCTATTCCTGGCCCGTACGCAGGCACTGACCCTTTCATCAGCACGTAGCCTGACCCTCCCACGTTTCCGTACCCTCACCTGTGCCCTAAGCCTTGCCGTTCCCTAACCCTAACCCTAGCCCGGAACGGAAACCCACCACCAGCCCTAAACCTTACCCCCAAGCCGTAGCCTACTCCTGGTCCATACGCTGGCACTGAACTGTGCGTCAGCACGTAGCCTGAACTTCCCACATTACCGTACCCTCACCTGTGCCCTAAGTCTTGCCGTTCCCTAACCCTAGTACGGAACGGAAACACACCACAAGCCCTACACCTAACCCCCAAGCCGTAGCCTACTCCTGGCCGGTACGCTGGCACTGACCCGTGCGTCAGCACGTAGCCTGACCCTCCCACGTTTCCGTACCCTCACCTGTGCCCTAAGACTTGCTGTTCCCTAACACTAAACCTAGCCTGGAACGGAAACCCACCACCAGCCCTACACCTTAACCTACGCCGTAGCCTACTCCTGGCCTGTACGGTGGCACTGACCCTTGCGTCAGCATGTAGCCTGACCCTCCGACGTTTCCGTACCCTCACCTGTGCCCTAAACCTTGCCGTTCTGTAACCCTAACCCTAGCCCAGAACGGAAACCCACCACCAGCCCTACACCTTACCCCCAAGCCGTAGCCTACTCCTGGCCCGTTCGGTGGCAGTAACCCTAGCATCAGCAAGTAGCCTGACCCTCCCACGTTTCTGTACCCTCACACGTGCCCTAAGCCTTGCCATTCTGTAACCCTAACCCTAGACCGGAAAGGAAACCCACCACCAGCCCTACACCTTTCCCTACGCCGTAGCCTATTCCTGGCTCGTACGCAGGCACTGACACTTTCATCAGCACTTAGCCTGAACCTCCCAGGTTTCTGTACCCTCACCTGTGCCCTAAGCCTTGCCGTTCACTAACCCTAACCCTAGCCCGGAACGGAAACCCACCACCAGCCCTACAACTTACCCCCAAGCCGTAGCCTACTCCTGGCCGGTACGCTGGCACTGACACGTGCGTCAGCACGTAGCCTGACCCTCACACGTTTCCGTACCCTCACCTGTGCCCTAAGCCTTGCCGTTTCCTAACCCTAACCCTAGCCCGGAACAGAAACCCACCACCAGCCCTACACTCTACCCTACGCCATAGCCTATTCCTGGCCCGTACACTGGCACTGAGCCGTGCGTCAGCACGTAGCCTGACCCTCCCACGTTTCCGTACCCTCACCTGTGCCCTAAGCCTTGAGGTTCCCTAACCCTAACTCTAGCCCGGAACAGAAAACCACCAACAGCCCTACAACTTACGACCACGCCGTAGCCTACTCCTGGCCCATATGCTGGCACTGACACGTGCGTCAGCACGTAGCCTGTCCCTCCCACGTTTCCGTAACCTCACCTGTGCCCTAAGCCTTGCCGTTTCCTAACCTTAACCCTAGCCCTGAACGGAAACCCACCACCAGCCCTACACCTTACACTATGCCGTAGCCTACACCTGGCCCGTACGCGGGCACTGACCTGTGCTTCAGCACGTAGCCTGACCCTCCCATGTTACTGTACTCTCACCTGGGCCCTAAGCCTTGCCGTTCCCTAACCCTAACCCGAGCCTGGCACGGAATCCCACCCCCAGCCCTACACCTTATCGTATGCCGTAGCCTAGTCCTGGCCCGTACGCTGGCACTGAAACGTGCGTCAACATATAGCCTGACCCTCCCACCTTTCCGTACCCTCACCTGTGCCCTAAGCCTTGCCGTTCCCTAACCCTAACCCTAGCCCGGAACGGAAACCCACCACAATCCCTACACCTTACCATACGCCGTAGCCTACTCCTGGCCCGTACGCTGGCACTGACCCGTGAGTCAGCACGTAGACTGACCCTTCCACATTTCCGTACCCTCACCTGTGCCCTAAGCCTTGCCGTTCCCTCACCCTAACCCTAGCCAAGAACGGAAACCCACCAGCAACCCTAAACCTTACCCTACACCATAGCCTACTCCTGGCCCGTACGGTGGCACTGACCAGTGCGTCAGCACGTAGCCTGACCCTCACACGTTTCCGTACCCTCACCTGTGCCCTAAGCCTTGTCGTTCCCTAACACTAACCCTAGTCCGGAACGGAAGCCCACCACCAGCCCTACAGCTTACCCCCGATCCATAGCCTATTCCTGGCCCGTACGCTGGCACTGACCCGTGCTTCAGCATGTAGCCTGACCCTCCCACGTTTCCGTACCCTCACCTGTGCCCTAAGCCTTGCCATTCCCTAACCCTAACCCTAGCCCGGAACGGAAACCCACCACCAGCCCTACACCTAACCCCCAAGCCGTAGCCTACTCCTGGCTGGTACGCTGGCACTGACCCGTTCATCAGCACGTAGCCTGACCCTCCCACGTTTCCGTACCCTCACCTGTGCCCTAAGCCTTGCCGTTCCCTATCCCTAACCCTAGCCCGGAACGGAAACCCACCACCAGCCCTAAAACTTACCCCAAAGCCGTAGCCTATTCCTGGACCTTATGCTGGCACTGACCCGTGCGTCAGCACGTAGCCTGACCCTCCCACGTTTTCGGACCCTCACCTGTGCCCTAAGCCTTGCCATTCCCTAACCCTAACCCTAGACCGGAACGGAAACCCACCACCAGCCCTACACCTTTCCCTACGCCGTAGCCTATTCCTGGCCCGTACGCAGGCACTGACCCTTTCATCAGCACGTAGCCTGACCCTCCCACGTTTCCGTACCCTCACCTGTGCCCTAAGCCTTGCCGTTCCCTAACCCTAACCCTAGCCCGGAACGGAAACCCACCACCAGCCCTAAACCTTACCCCCAAGCCGTAGCCTACTCCTGGTCCATACGCTGGCACTGACCTGAGCGTCAGCACGTAGCCTGAACTTCCCACATTACTGTACCCTCACCTGTGCCCTAAGCCTTGCCGTTCCCTAACCCTAACACTAGTCCGGAACGGAAACACACCACCAGCCCTACACCTAACCCCCAAGCCGTAGCTTACTCCCGGCCAGTACGCTGGCACTGACCCGTGCATCATCACGTATCCTGACCCTCCCACGTTTCCGTACACTCACCTGTGCCCTAAGCCTTGCCGTTCCCTAACCCTAACCGTAGCCCGGAACGGAAACCCACCACCAGCCCTACACCTTACCCCCAAGCCGTAGCCTACTCCTGGCCCGTACGCTGGCACAGACCCGTGCGTCAGCACGAAGCCTGACCCTCCCACGTTTGCGGACACTCACCTGTGCCCTAAGCCTTGCCGTTCCCTAACCCTAACCCTAGCCCGGAACCGAAACCCACCACCAGCCCTACACCATTCCCTACGCCGTAGCCTATTCCTGGCTCATACGCAGGCACTGACCCTTTCATCAGCAAGTAGACTGACCCTCCCACGTTTCCGTACCCTCACCTGTGCCCTAAGCCTTGCCATTCACTAACCCTAACCCTAGCCCGGAACGGAAACCCACCACCAGCCCTACACCTTACTCTATGCCGTAGCCTACACCTGGCCCGTACGCGGGCACTGACCTGTGCTTCAGCACGTAGCCTGACCCTCCCATGTTACCGTACGCTCACCTGTGCCCTAATCCTTGTCGTTCCCTAACCCTAACCCTACCCCGGCACGGAATCTCACCACCAGCTCTACAGCTTATCGTATGCCGTAGCCTAGTCCTGGACCGTACGCTGGCACTGACCCGTGTGTCAGCATGTAGCCAGACCCTCCCACGTTTCCGTACCCTCACCTGTGCCCTAAGCCTTGCCATTCCCTAACCCTAACCCTAGCCCGGAACGGAAACCCACCACCAGCCCTACACCTAACCCCCAAGCCGTAGCCTACTCCTGGCTGGTACGCTGGCACTGACCCGTGAGTCAGCACGTAGCCTGACCCTCCCACGTTTCCGTACCCTCACCTGTGCCCTAAGCCTTGCCGTTCCCTATCCCTAACCCTAGCCCGGAACGGAAACCCACCACCAGCCCTAAAACTTACCCCAAAGCCGTAGCCTATTCCTGGACCTTATGCTGGCACTGACCCGTGCGTCAGCACGTAGCCTGACCCTCCCACGTTTGCGGACCCTCACCTGTGCCCTAAGCCTTGCCATTCCCTAACCCTAACCCTAGACCGGAACGGAAACCCACCACCAGCCCTACACCTTTCCCTACGCCGTAGCCTATTCCTGGCCCGTACGCAGGCACTGACCCTTTCATCAGCACGTAGCCTGACCCTCCCACGTTTCCGTACCCTCACCTGTGCCCTAAGCCTTGCCGTTCCCTAACCCTAACCCTAGCCCGGAACGGAAACCCACCACCAGCCCTAAACCTTACCCCAAAGCCGTAGCCTACTCCTGGTCCATACGCTGGCACTGAACTGTGCGTCAGCACGTAGCCTGAACTTCCCACATTACCGTACCCTCACCTGTGCCCTAAGTCTTGCCGTTTCCTAACCCTAGTACGGAACGGAAACACACCACAAGCCCTACACCTAACCCCCAAGCCGTAGCCTACTCCTGGCCGGTACGCTGGCACTGACCCGTGCGTCAGCACGTAGCCTGACCCTCCCACGTTTCCGTACCCTCACCTGTGCCCTAAGACTTGCTGTTCCCTAACACTAAAACAAGCCTGGAACGGAAACCCACCACCAGCCCTACACCTTAACCTACGCCGTAGCCTACTCCTGGCCTGTACGGTGGCACTGACCCTTGCGTCAGCATGTAGCCTGACCCTCCGACGTTTCCGTACCCTCACCTGTGCCCTAAACCTTGCCGTTCTGTAACCCTAACCCTAGCCCAGAACGGAAACCCACCACCAGCCCTACACCTTACCCCCAAGCCGTAGCCTACTCCTGGCCCGTTCGGTGGCAGTAACCCTAGCATCAGCAAGTAGCCTGACCCTCCCACGTTTCTGTACCCTCACACGTGCCCTAAGCCTTGCCATTCTGTAACCCTAACCCTAGATCGGAAAGGAAACCCACCACCAGCCCTACACCTTTCCCTACGCCGTAGCCTATTCCTGGCTCGTACGCAGGCACTGACACTTTCATCAGCACTTAGCCTGAACCTCCCAGGTTTCTGTACCCTCACCTGTGCCCTAAGCCTTGCCGTTCACTAACCCTAACCCTAGCCTGGAACGGAAACCCACCACCAGCCCTACAACTTACCCCCAAGCCGTAGCCTACTCCTGGCCGGTACGCTGGCACTGACACGTGCGTCAGCACGTAGCCTGACCCTCACACGTTTCCGTACCCTCACCTGTGCCCTAAGCCTTGCCGTTTCCTAACCCTAACCCTAGCCCGGAACAGAAACCCACCACCAGCCCTACACTCTACCCTACGCCATAGCCTATTCCTGGCCCGTACACTGGCACTGAGCCGTGCGTCAGCACGTAGCCTGACCCTCCCACGTTTCCGTACCCTCACCTGTGCCCTAAGCCTTGAGGTTCCCTAACCCTAACTCTAGCCCGGAACAGAAAACCACCAACAGCCCTACAACTTACGACCACGCCGTAGCCTACTCCTGGCCCATATGCTGGCACTGACACGTGCGTCAGCACGTAGCCTGTCCCTCCCACGTTTCCGTACCCTCACCTGTGCCCTAAGCCTTGCCGTTTCCTAACCCTAACGCTAGCCCGGAACAGAACCCCACCACCAGCCCTACACTCTACCCTACGCCATAGCCTATTCCTGGCCCGTACACTGGCACTGAGCCATGCGTCAGCACGTAGCCTGACCCTCCCACGTTTCCGTACCCTCACCTGTGCCCTAAGCCTTGAGGTTCCCTAACCCTAACTCTAGCCCGGAACAGAAAACCACCAACAGCCCTACAACTTACGACCACGCCGTAGCCTACTCCTGGCCCATATGCTGGCACTGACACGTGCGTCAGCACGTAGCCTGTCCCTCCCACGTTTCCGTAACCTCACCTGTGCCCTAAGCCTTGCCGTTTCCTAACCTTAACCCTAGCCCTGAACGGAAACCCACCACCAGCCCTACACCTTACACTATGCCGTAGCCTACACCTGGCCCGTACGCGGGCACTGACCTGTGCTTCAGCACGTAGCCTGACCCTCCCATGTTACTGTACTCTCACCTGGGCCCTAAGCCTTGCCGTACTCTAACCCAAACCCGAGCCTGGCACGGAATCCCACCCCCAGCCCTACACCTTATCGTATGCCGTAGCCTAGTCCTGGCCCGTACGCTGGCACTGAACCGTGCGTCAACATATAGCCTGACCCTCCCACGTTTCCGTACCCTCACCTGTGCCCTAAGCCTTGCCGTTCCCTAACCCTAACCCTAGCCCGGAACGGAAACCCACCACAATCCCTACACCTTACCATATGCCGTAGCCTACTCCTGGCCCGTACGCTGGCACTGACCCGTGAGTCAGCACGTAGACTGACCCTCCCACATTTCCGTACCCTCACCTGTGCCCTAAGCCTTGCCGTTCCCTCACCCTAACCCTAGCCAAGAACGGAAACCCACCAGCAACCCTAAACCTTACCCTACACCATAGCCTACTCCTGGCCCGTACGGTGGCACTGACCAGTGCGTCAGCACGTAGCCTGACCCTCACACGTTTCCGTACCCTCACCTGTGCCCTAAGCCTTGTCGTTCCCTAACACTAACCCTAGTCCGGAACGGAAGCCCACCACCAGCCCTACAGCTTACCCCCGATCCATAGCCTATTCCTGGCCCGTACGCTGGCACTGACCCGTGCTTCAGCATGTAGCCTGACCCTCCCACGTTTCCGTACCCTCACCTGTGCCCTAAGCCTTGCCATTCCCTAACCCTAACCCTAGCCCGGAACGGAAACCCACCACCAGCCCTACACCTAACCCCCAAGCCGTAGCCTACTCCTGGTCCATATGCTGGCACTGACCTGTGCGTCAGCACGTAGCCTGAACTTCCCACATTACCGTACCCTCACCTGTGCCCTAAGCCTTGCCGTTCCCTAACCCTAACACTAGTCCGGAACGGAAACACACCACCAGCCCTACACCTAACCCCCAAGCCGTAGCTTACTCCCGGCCAGTACGCTGGCACTGACCCGTGCATCATCACGTAACCTGACCCTCCCACGTTTCCGTACACTCACCTGTGCCCTAAGCCTTGCCGTTCCCTAACCCTAACCGTAGCCCGGAACGGAAACCCACCACCAGCCCTACACCTTACCCCCAAGCCGTAGCCTACTCCTGGCCCGTACGCTGGCACAGACCCGTGCGTCAGCACGAAGCCTGACCCTCCCACGTTTGCGGACACTCACCTGTGCCCTAAGCCTTGCCGTTCCCTAACCCTAACCCTAGCCCGGAACGGAAACCCACCACCAGCCCTACACCTTTCCCTACGCCGTAGCCTATTCCTGGCTCATACGCAGGCACTGACCCTTTCATCAGCAAGTAGACTGACCCTCCCACGTTTCCGTACCCTCACCTGTGCCCTAAGCCTTGCCATTCACTAACCCTAACCCTAGCCCGGAACGGAAACCCACCACCAGCCCTACACCTTACTCTATGCCGTAGCCTACACCTGGCCCGTACGCGGGCACTGACCTGTGCTTCAGCACGTAGCCTGACCCTCCCATGTTACCGTACGCTCACCTGTGCCCTAAGCCTTGTCGTTCCCTAACCCTAACCCTACCCCGGCACGGAATCTCACCACCAGCTCTACAGCTTATCGTATGCCGTAGCCTAGTCCTGGCCCGTACGCTGGCACTGACCCGTGTGTCAGCATGTAGCCTGACCCTCCCACGTTTCCGTAACCTCACCTGTGCCCTAAGCATTGCCGTTCCCTAACCCTAACCCTAGCCCGGAACAGAAACCCACCACCAGCCCTACACCTTACCATACGCCGTAGCCTACTCCTGGCCCGTACGCTGGCACTGACCCGTGAGTCAGCACGTAGACTGACCCTCCCACATTTCCGTACCCTCACCTGTGCCCTAAGCCTTGCCGTTCCCACACCCTAACCCTAGCCAAGAACGGAAACCCACCAGCAGCCCTAAACCTTACCCTACACCATAGCCTACTCCTGGCCCGTACGGTGGCACTGACCAGTGCGTCAGCACGTAGCCTGACCCTCACACGTTTCCGTACCCTCACCTGTGCCCTAAGCCTTGTCGTTCCCTAACACTAACCCTAGTCCGGAACGGAAGCCCACCACCAGCCCTACAGCTTACCCCCGATCCATAGCCTATTCCTGGCCCGTACGCTGGCACTGACCCGTGCTTCAGCATGTAGCCTGACCCTCCCACGTTTCCGTACCCTCACCTGTGCCCTAAGCCTTGCCATTCCCTAACCCTAACCCTAGCCCGGAACGGAAACCCACCACCAGCCCTACACCTAACCCCCAAGCCGTAGCCTACTCCTGGTCCATACGCTGGCACTGACCTGTGCGTCAGCACGTAGCCTGAACTTCCCACATTACCGTACCCTCACCTGTGCCCTAAGCCTTGCCGTTCCCTAACCCTAACACTAGTCCGGAACGGAAACACACCACCAGCCCTACACCTAACCCCCAAGCCGTAGCTTACTCCCGGCCAGTACGCTGGCACTGACCCGTGCATCATCACGTAACCTGACCCTCCCACGTTTCCGTACACTCACCTGTGCCCTAAGCCTTGCCGTTCCCTAACCCTAACCGTAGCCCGGAACGGAAACCCACCACCAGCCCTACACCTTACCCCCAAGCCGTAGCCTACTCCTGGCCCGTACGCTGGCACAGACCCGTGCGTCAGCACGAAGCCTGACCCTCCCACGTTTGCGGACACTCACCTGTGCCCTAAGCCTTGCCGTTCCCTAACCCTAACCCTAGCCCGGAACGGAAACCCACCACCAGCCCTACACCTTTCCCTACGCCGTAGCCTATTCCTGGCTCATACGCAGGCACTGACCCTTTCATCAGCAAGTAGACTGACCCTCCCACGTTTCCGTACCCTCACCTGTGCCCTAAGCCTTGCCATTCACTAACCCTAACCCTAGCCCGGAACGGAAACCCACCACCAGCCCTACACCTTACTCTATGCCGTAGCCTACACCTGGCCCGTACGCGGGCACTGACCTGTGCTTCAGCACGTAGCCTGACCCTCCCATGTTACCGTACGCTCACCTGTGCCCTAAGCCTTGTCGTTCCCTAACCCTAACCCTACCCCGGCACGGAATCTCACCACCAGCTCTACAGCTTATCGTATGCCGTAGCCTAGTCCTGGCCCGTACGCTGGCACTGACCCGTGTGTCAGCATGTAGCCTGACCCTCCCACGTTTCCGTAACCTCACCTGTGCCCTAAGCATTGCCGTTCCCTAACCCTAACCCTAGCCCGGAACAGAAACCCACCACCAGCCCTACACCTTACCATACGCCGTAGCCTACTCCTGGCCCGTACGCTGGCACTGACCCGTGAGTCAGCACGTAGACTGACCCTCCCACATTTCCGTACCCTCACCTGTGCCCTAAGCCTTGCCGTTCCCACACCCTAACCCTAGCCAAGAACGGAAACCCACCAGCAGCCCTAAACCTTACCCTACACCATAGCCTACTCCTGGCCCGTACGGTGGCACTGACCAGTGCGTCAGCACGTAGCCTGACCCTCACACGTTTCCGTACCCTCACCTGTGCCCTAAGCCTTGTCGTTCCCTAACCCTAACCCTAGTCCGGAACGGAAGCCCACCACCAGCCCTACAGCTTACCCCCGATCCATAGCCTATTCCTGGCCCGTACGCTGGCACTGACCCGTGCTTCAGCATGTAGCCTGACCCTCCCACGTTTCCGTACCCTCACCTGTGCCCTAAGCCTTGCCATTCCCTAACCCTTACCCTAGCCCGGAACGGAAACCCACCACCAGCCCTACACCTAACCCCCAAGCCGTAGCCTACTCCTGGCTGGTACGCTGGCACTGACCCGTTCATCAGCACGTAGCCTGACCCTCCCACGTTTCCGTACCCTCACCTGTGCCCTAAGCCTTGCCGTTCCCTATCCCTAACCCTAGCCCGGAACCGAAACCCACCACCAGCCCTAAAACTTAACCCAAAGCCGTAGCCTATTCCTGGACCTTATGCTGGCACTGACCCGTGCGTCAGCACGTAGCCTGACCCTCCCACGTTTGCGGACCCTCACCTGTGCCCTAAGCCTTGCCATTCCCTAACCCTAACCCTAGACCGGAACGGAAACCCACCACCAGCCCTACACCTTTCCCTACGCCGTAGCCTATTCCTGGCCCGTACGCAGGCACTGACCCTTTCATCAGCATGTAGCCTGACCCTCCCACGTTTCCGTACCCTCACCTGTGCCCTAAGCCTTGCCGTTCCCTAACCCTAACCCTAGCCCGGAACGGAAACCCACCACCAGCCCTAAACCTTACCCCCAAGCCGTAGCCTACTCCTGGTCCATACGCTGGCACTGAACTGTGCGTCAGCACGTAGCCTGAACTTCCCACATTACTGTACCCTCACCTGTGCCCTAAGTCTTGCCGTTCCCTAACCCTAGTACGGAACGGAAACACACCACAAGCCCTACACCTAACCCCCAAGCCGTAGCCTACTCCTGGCCGGTACGCTGGCACTGACCCGTGCGTCAGCACGTAGCCTGACCCTCCCACGTTTCCGTACCCTCACCTGTGCCCTAAGACTTGCTGTTCCCTAACACTAAACCTAGCCTGGAACGGAAACCCACCACCAGCCCTACACCTTAACCTACGCCGTAGCCTACTCCTGGCCTGTACGGTGGCACTGACCCTTGCGTCAGCATGTAGCCTGACCCTCCGACGTTTCCGTACCCTCACCTGTGCCCTAAACCTTGCCGTTCTGTAACCCTAACCCTAGCCCGGAACGGAAACCCACCACCAGCCCTACACCTTACCCCCAAGCTGTAGCCTACTCCTGGCCCGTTCGGTGGCAGTAACCCTAGCATCAGCAAGTAGCCTGACCCTCCCACGTTTCTGTACCCTCACACGTGCCCTAAGCCTTGCCATTCTGTAACCCTAACCCTAGACCGGAAAGGAAAACCACCACCAGCCCTACACCTTTCCCTACGCCGTAGCCTATTCCTGGCTCGTACACAGGCACTGACACTTTCATCAGCACTTAGCCTGAACCTCCCAGGTTTCTGTACCCTCACCTGTGCCCTAAGCCTTGCCGTTCACTAACCCTAACCCTAGCCCGGAACGGAAACCCACCACCAGCCCTACAACTTACCCCCAAGCCGTAGCCTACTCCTGGCCGGTACGCTGGCACTGACACGTGCGTCAGCACGTAGCCTGACCCTCACACGTTTCCGTACCCTCACCTGTGCCCTAAGCCTTGCCGTTTCCTAACCCTAACCCTAGCCCGGAACAGAACCCCACCACCAGCCCTACACTCTACCCTACGCCATAGCCTATTCCTGGCCCGTACACTGGCACTGAGCCGTGCGTCAGCACGTAGCCTGACCCTCCCACGTTTCCGTACCCTCACCTGTGCCCTAAGCCTTGAGGTTCCCTAACCCTAACTCTAGCCCGGAACAGAAAACCACCAACAGCCCTACAACTTACGACCACGCCGTAGCCTACTCCTGGCCCATATGCTGGCACTGACACGTGCGTCAGCACGTAGCCTGTCCCTCCCACGTTTCCGTAACCTCACCTGTGCCCTAAGCCTTGCCGTTTCCTAACCTTAACCCTAGCCCTGAACGGAAACCCACCACCAGCCCTACACCTTACACTATGCCGTAGCCTACACCTGGCCCGTACGCGTGCACTGACCTCTGCTTCAGCACGTAGCCTGACCCTCCCATGTTACTGTACTCTCACCTGGGCCCTAAGCCTTGCCGTACCCTAACCCTAACCCGAGCCTGGCACGGAATCCCACCCCCAGCCCTACACCTTATCGTATGCCGTAGCCTAGTCCTGGCCCGTACGCTGGCACTGAACCGTGCGTCAACATATAGCCTGACCCTCCCACGTTTCCGTACCCTCACCTGTGCCCTAAGCCTTGCCGTTCCCTAACCCTAACCCTAGCCCGGAACGGAAACCCACCACAATCCCTACACCTTACCATACGCCGTAGCCTACTCCTGGCCCGTACGCTGGCACTGACCCGTGAGTCAGCACGTAGACTGACCCTCCCACATTTCCGTACCCTCACCTGTGCCCTAAGCCTTGCCGTTCCCTCACCCTAACCCTAGCCAAGAACGGAAACCCACCAGCAACCCTAAACCTTACCCTACACCATAGCCTACTCCTGGCCCGTACGGTGGCACTGACCAGTGCGTCAGCACGTAGCCTGACCCTCACACGTTTCCGTACCCTCACCTGTGCCCTAAGCCTTGTCGTTCCCTAACACTAACCCTAGTCCGGAACGGAAGCCCACCACCAGCCCTACAGCTTACCCCCGATCCATAGCCTATTCCTGGCCCGTACGCTGGCACTGACCCGTGCTTCAGCATGTAGCCTGACCCTCCCACGTTTCCGTACCCTCACCTGTGCCCTAAGCCTTGCCATTCCCTAACCCTAACCCTAGCCCGGAACGGAAACCCACCACCAGCCCTACACCTAACCCCCAAGCCGTAGCCTACTCCTGGCTGGTACGCTGGCACTGACCCGTTCATCAGCACGTAGCCTGACCCTCCCACGTTTCCGTACCCTCACCTGTGCCCTAAGCCTTGCCGTTCCCTATCCCTAACCCTAGCCCGGAACGGAAACCCACCACCAGCCCTAAAACTTACCCCAAAGCCGTAGCCTATTCCTGGACCTTATGCTGGCACTGACCCGTGCGTCAGCACGTAGCCTGACCCTCCCACGTTTGCGGACCCTCACCTGTGCCCTAAGCCTTGCCATTCCCTAACCCTAACCCTAGACCGGAACGGAAACCCACCACCAGCCCTACACCTTTCCCTACGCCGTAGCCTATTCCTGGCCCGTACGCAGGCACTGACCCTTTCATCAGCACGTAGCCTGACCCTCCCACGTTTCCGTACCCTCACCTGTGCCCTAAGCCTTGCCGTTCCCTAACCCTAACCCTAGCCCGGAACGGAAACCCACCACCAGCCCTAAACCTTACCCCCAAGCCGTAGCCTACTCCTGGTCCATACGCTGGCACTGACCTGTGCGTCAGCACGTAGCCTGAACTTCCCACATTACCGTACCCTCACCTGTGCCCTAAGCCTTGCCGTTCCCTAACCCTAACACTAGTCCGGAACGGAAACACACCACCAGCCCTACACCTAACCCCCAAGCCGTAGCTTACTCCCGGCCAGTACGCTGGCACTGACCCGTGCATCATCACGTATCCTGACCCTCCCACGTTTCCGTACACTCACCTGTGCCCTAAGCCTTGCCGTTCCCTAACCCTAACCGTAGCCCGGAACGGAAACACACCACCAGCCCTACACCTTACCCCCAAGCCGTAGCCTACTCCTGGCCCGTACGCTGGCACAGACCCGTGCGTCAGCACGAAGCCTGACCCTCCCACGTTTGCGGACACTCACCTGTGCCCTAAGCCTTGCCGTTCCCTAACCCTAACCCTAGCCCGGAACCGAAACCCACCACCAGCCCTACACCTTTCCCTACGCCGTAGCCTATTCCTGGCTCATACGCAGGCACTGACCCTTTCATCAGCAAGTAGACTGACCCTCCCACGTTTCCGTACCCTCAACTGTGCCCTAAGCCTTGCCATTCACTAACCCTAACCCTAGCCCGGAACGGAAACCCACCACCAGCCCTACACCTTACTCTATGCCGTAGCCTACACCTGGCCCGTACGCGGGCACTGACCTGTGCTTCAGCACGTAGCCTGACCCTCCCATGTTACCGTACGCTCACCTGTGCCCTAAGCCTTGTCGTTCCCTAACCCTAACCCTACCCCGGCACGGAATCTCACCACCAGCTCTACAGCTTATCGTATGCCGTAGCCTAGTCCTGGCCCGTATGCTGGCACTGACCCGTGTGTCAGCATGTAGCCTGACCCACCCACGTTTCCGTAACCTCACCTGTGCCCTAAGCATTGCCGTTCCCTAACCCTAACCCTAGCCCGGAACAGAAACCCACCACCAGCCCTACACCTTATCATACGCCGTAGCCTACTCCTGGCCCGTACGCTGGCACTGACCCGTGAGTCAGCACGTAGACTGACCCTCCCACATTTCCGTACCCTCACCTGTGCCCTAAGCCTTGCCGTTCCCACACCCTAACCCTAGCCAAGAACGGAAACCCACCAGCAGCCCTAAACCTTACCCTACACCATTGCCTACTCCTGGCCCGTACGGTGGCACTGACCAGTGCGTCAGCACGTAGCCTGACCCTCATACGTTTCCGTACCCTCACCTGTGCCCTAAGCCTTGTCGTTCCCTAACCCTAACCCTAGTCCGGAACGGAAGCCCACCACCAGCCCTACAGCTTACCCCCGATCCATAGCCTATTCCTGGCCCGTACGCTGGCACTGACCCGTGCTTCAGCATGTAGCCTGACCCTCCCACGTTTCCGTACCCTCACCTGTGCCCTAAGCCTTGCCATTCCCTAACCCTAACCCTAGCCCGGAACGTAAACCCACCACCAGCCCTACACCTAACCCCCAAGCCGTAGCCTACTCCTGGCTGGTACGCTGGCACTGACCCGTTCATCAGCACGTAGCCTGACCCTCCCACGTTTCCGTACCCTCACCTGTGCCCTAAGCCTTGCCGTTCCCTATCCCTAACCCTAGCCCGGAACGGAAACCCACCACCAGCCCTAAAACTTACCCCAAAGCCGTAGCCTATTCCTGGACCTTATGCTGGCACTGACCCGTGCGTCAGCACGTAGCCTGACCCTCCCACGTTTGCGGACCCTCACCTGTGCCCTAAGCCTTGCCATTCCCTAACCCTAACCCTAGACCGGAACGGAAACCCACCACCAGCCCTACACCTTTCCCTACGCCGTAGCCTATTCCTGGCCCGTACGCAGGCACTGACCCTTTCATCAGCACGTAGCCTGACCCTCCCACGTTTCCGTACCCTCACCTGTGCCCTAAGCCTTGCCGTTCCCTAACCCTAACCCTAGCCCGGAACGGAAACCCACCACCAGCCCTAAACCTTACCCCCAAGCCGTAGCCTACTCCTGGTCCATACGCTGGCACTGAACTGTGCGTCAGCACGTAGCCTGAACTTCCCACATTACCGTACCCTCACCTGTGCCCTAAGTCTTGCCGTTCCCTAACCGTAGTACGGAACGGAAACACACCACAAGCCCTACACCTAACCCCCAAGCCGTAGCCTACTCCTGGCCGGTACGCTGGCACTGACCCGTGCGTCAGCACGTAGCCTGACCCTCCCACGTTTCCGTACCCTCACCTGTGCCCTAAGCCTTGAGGTTCCCTAACCCTAACTCTAGCCCGGAACAGAAAACCACCAACAGCCCTACAACTTACGACCACGCCGTAGCCTACTCCTGGCCCATATGCTGGCACTGACACGTGCGTCAGCACGTAGCCTGTCCCTCCCACGTTTCCGTAACCTCACCTGTGCCCTAAGCCTTGCCGTTTCCTAACCTTAACCCTAGCCCTGAACGGAAACCCACCACCAGCCCTACACCTTACACTATGCCGTAGCCTACACCTGGCCCGTACGCGGGCACTGACCTGTGCTTCAGCACGTAGCCTGACCCTCCCATGTTACTGTACTCTCACCTGGGCCCTAAGCCTTGCCGTACTCTAACCCAAACCCGAGCCTGGCACGGAATCCCACCCCCAGCCCTACACCTTATCGTATGCCGTAGCCTAGTCCTGGCCCGTACGCTGGCACTGAACCGTGCGTCAACATATAGCCTGACCCTCCCACGTTTCCGTACCCTCACCTGTGCCCTAAGCCTTGCCGTTCCCTAACCCTAACCCTAGCCCGGAACGGAAACCCACCACAATCCCTACACCTTACCATATGCCGTAGCCTACTCCTGGCCCGTACGCTGGCACTGACCCGTGAGTCAGCACGTAGACTGACCCTCCCACATTTCCGTACCCTCACCTGTGCCCTAAGCCTTGCCGTTCCCTCACCCTAACCCTAGCCAAGAACGGAAACCCACCAGCAACCCTAAACCTTACCCTACACCATAGCCTACTCCTGGCCCGTACGGTGGCACTGACCAGTGCGTCAGCACGTAGCCTGACCCTCACACGTTTCCGTACCCTCACCTGTGCCCTAAGCCTTGTCGTTCCCTAACACTAACCCTAGTCCGGAACGGAAGCCCACCACCAGCCCTACAGCTTACCCCCGATCCATAGCCTATTCCTGGCCCGTACGCTGGCACTGACCCGTGCTTCAGCATGTAGCCTGACCCTCCCACGTTTCCGTACCCTCACCTGTGCCCTAAGCCTTGCCATTCCCTAACCCTAACCCTAGCCCGGAACGGAAACCCACCACCAGCCCTACACCTAACCCCCAAGCCGTAGCCTACTCCTGGTCCATACACTGGCACTGACCTGTGCGTCAGCACGTAGCCTGAACTTCCCACATTACCGTACCCTCACCTGTGCCCTAAGCCTTGCCGTTCCCTAACCCTAACACTAGTCCGGAACGGAAACACACCACCAGCCCTACACCTAACCCCCAAGCCGTAGCTTACTCCCGGCCAGTACGCTGGCACTGACCCGTGCATCATCACGTAACCTGACCCTCCCACGTTTCCGTACACTCACCTGTGCCCTAAGCCTTGCCGTTCCCTAACCCTAACCGTAGCCCGGAACGGAAACCCACCACCAGCCCTACACCTTACCCCCAAGCCGTAGCCTACTCCTGGCCCGTACGCTGGCACAGACCCGTGCGTCAGCACGAAGCCTGACCCTCCCACGTTTGCGGACACTCACCTGTGCCCTAAGCCTTGCCGTTCCCTAACCCTAACCCTAGCCCGGAACGGAAACCCACCACCAGCCCTACACCTTTCCCTACGCCGTAGCCTATTCCTGGCTCATACGCAGGCACTGACCCTTTCATCAGCAAGTAGACTGACCCTCCCACGTTTCCGTACCCTCACCTGTGCCCTAAGCTTTGCCATTCACTAACCCTAACCCTAGCCCGGAACGGAAACCCACCACCAGCCCTACACCTTACTCTATGCCGTAGCCTACACCTGGCCCGTACGCGGGCACTGACCTGTGCTTCAGCACGTAGCCTGACCCTCCCATGTTACCGTACGCTCACCTGTGCCCTAAGCCTTGTCGTTCCCTAACCCTAACCCTACCCCGGCACGGAATCTCACCACCAGCTCTACAGCTTATCGTATGCCGTAGCCTAGTCCTGGCCCGTACGCTGGCACTGACCCGTGTGTCAGCATGTAGCCTGACCCTCCCACGTTTCCGTAACCTCACCTGTGCCCTAAGCATTGCCGTTCCCTAACCCTAACCCTAGCCCGGAACAGAAACCCACCACCAGCCCTACACCTTACCATACGCCGTAGCCTACTCCTGGCCCGTACGCTGGCACTGACCCGTGAGTCAGCACGTAGACTGACCCTCCCACATTTCCGTACCCTCACCTGTGCCCTAAGCCTTGCCGTTCCCACACCCTAACCCTAGCCAAGAACGGAAACCCACCAGCAGCCCTAAACCTTACCCTACACCATAGCCTACTCCTGGCCCGTACGGTGGCACTGACCAGTGCGTCAGCACGTAGCCTGACCCTCACACGTTTCCGTACCCTCACCTGTGCCCTAAGCCTTGTCGTTCCCTAACACTAACCCTAGTCCGGAACGGAAGCCCACCACCAGCCCTACAGCTTACCCCCGATCCATAGCCTATTCCTGGCCCGTACGCTGGCACTGACCCGTGCTTCAGCATGTAGCCTGACCCTCCCACGTTTCCGTACCCTCACCTGTGCCCTAAGCCTTGCCATTCCCTAACCCTAACCCTAGCCCGGAACGGAAACCCACCACCAGCCCTACACCTAACCCCCAAGCCGTAGCCTACTCCTGGTCCATACGCTGGCACTGACCTGTGCGTCAGCACGTAGCCTGAACTTCCCACATTACCGTACCCTCACCTGTGCCCTAAGCCTTGCCGTTCCCTAACCCTAACACTAGTCCGGAACGGAAACACACCACCAGCCCTACACCTAACCCCCAAGCCGTAGCTTACTCCCGGCCAGTACGCTGGCACTGACCCGTGCATCATCACGTAACCTGACCCTCCCACGTTTCCGTACACTCACCTGTGCCCTAAGCCTTGCCGTTCCCTAACCCTAACCGTAGCCCGGAACGGAAACCCACCACCAGCCCTACACCTTACCCCCAAGCCGTAGCCTACTCCTGGCCCGTACGCTGGCACAGACCCGTGCGTCAGCACGAAGCCTGACCCTCCCACGTTTGCGGACACTCACCTGTGCCCTAAGCCTTGCCGTTCCCTAACCCTAACCCTAGCCCGGAACGGAAACCCACCACCAGCCCTACACCTTTCCCTACGCCGTAGCCTATTCCTGGCTCATACGCAGGCACTGACCCTTTCATCAGCAAGTAGACTGACCCTCCCACGTTTCCGTACCCTCACCTGTGCCCTAAGCCTTGCCATTCACTAACCCTAACCCTAGCCCGGAACGGAAACCCACCACCAGCCCTACACCTTACTCTATGCCGTAGCCTACACCTGGCCCGTACGCGGGCACTGACCTGTGCTTCAGCACGTAGCCTGACCCTCCCATGTTACCGTACGCTCACCTGTGCCCTAAGCCTTGTCGTTCCCTAACCCTAACCCTACCCCGGCACGGAATCTCACCACCAGCTCTACAGCTTATCGTATGCCGTAGCCTAGTCCTGGCCCGTACGCTGGCACTGACCCGTGTGTCAGCATGTAGCCTGACCCTCCCACGTTTCCGTAACCTCACCTGTGCCCTAAGCATTGCCGTTCCCTAACCCTAACCCTAGCCCGGAACAGAAACCCACCACCAGCCCTACACCTTACCATACGCCGTAGCCTACTCCTGGCCCGTACGCTGGCACTGACCCGTGAGTCAGCACGTAGACTGACCCTCCCACATTTCCGTACCCTCACCTGTGCCCTAAGCCTTGCCGTTCCCACACCCTAACCCTAGCCAAGAACGGAAACCCACCAGCAGCCCTAAACCTTACCCTACACCATAGCCTACTCCTGGCCCGTACGGTGGCACTGACCAGTGCGTCAGCACGTAGCCTGACCCTCACACGTTTCCGTACCCTCACCTGTGCCCTAAGCCTTGTCGTTCCCTAACCCTAACCCTAGTCCGGAACGGAAGCCCACCACCAGCCCTACAGCTTACCCCCGATCCATAGCCTATTCCTGGCCCGTACGCTGGCACTGACCCGTGCTTCAGCATGTAGCCTGACCCTCCCACGTTTCCGTACCCTCACCTGTGCCCTAAGCCTTGCCATTCCCTAACCCTAACCCTAGCCCGGAACGGAAACCCACCACCAGCCCTACACCTAACCCCCAAGCCGTAGCCTACTCCTGGCTGGTACGCTGGCACTGACCCGTTCATCAGCACGTAGCCTGACCCTCCCACGTTTCCGTACCCTCACCTGTGCCCTAAGCCTTGCCGTTCCCTATCCCTAACCCTAGCCCGGAACCGAAACCCACCACCAGCCCTAAAACTTAACCCAAAGCCGTAGCCTATTCCTGGACCTTATGCTGGCACTGACCCGTGCGTCAGCACGTAGCCTGACCCTCCCACGTTTGCGGACCCTCACCTGTGCCCTAAGCCTTGCCATTCCCTAACCCTAACCCTAGACCGGAACGGAAACCCACCACCAGCCCTACACCTTTCCCTACGCCGTAGCCTATTCCTGGCCCGTACGCAGGCACTGACCCTTTCATCAGCATGTAGCCTGACCCTCCCACGTTTCCGTACCCTCACCTGTGCCCTAAGCCTTGCCGTTCCCTAACCCTAACCCTAGCCCGGAACGGAAACCCACCACCAGCCCTAAACCTTACCCCCAAGCCGTAGCCTACTCCTGGTCCATACGCTGGCACTGAACTGTGCGTCAGCACGTAGCCTGAACTTCCCACATTACCGTACCCTCACCTGTGCCCTAAGTCTTGCCGTTCCCTAACCCTAGTACGGAACGGAAACACACCACAAGCCCTACACCTAACCCCCAAGCCGTAGCCTACTCCTGGCCGGTACGCTGGCACTGACCCGTGCGTCAGCACGTAGCCTGACCCTCCCACGTTTCCGTACCCTCACCTGTGCCCTAAGACTTGCTGTTCCCTAACACTAAACCTAGCCTGGAACGGAAACCCACCACCAGCCCTACACCTTAACCTACGCCGTAGCCTACTCCTGGCCTGTACGGTGGCACTGACCCTTGCGTCAGCATGTAGCCTGACCCTCCGACGTTTCCGTACCCTCACCTGTGCCCTAAACCTTGCCGTTCTGTAACCCTAACCCTAGCCCGGAACGGAAACCCACCACCAGCCCTACACCTTACCCCCAAGCTGTAGCCTACTCCTGGCCCGTTCGGTGGCAGTAACCCTAGCATCAGCAAGTAGCCTGACCCTCCCACGTTTCTGTACCCTCACACGTGCCCTAAGCCTTGCCATTCTGTAACCCTAACCCTAGACCGGAAAGGAAAACCACCACCAGCCCTACACCTTTCCCTACGCCGTAGCCTATTCCTGGCTCGTACGCAGGCACTGACACTTTCATCAGCACTTAGCCTGAACCTCCCAGGTTTCTGTACCCTCACCTGTGCCCTAAGCCTTGCCGTTCACTAACCCTAACCCTAGCCCGGAACGGAAACCCACCACCAGCCCTACAACTTACCCCCAAGCCGTAGCCTACTCCTGGCCGGTACGCTGGCACTGACACGTGCGTCAGCACGTAGCCTGACCCTCACACGTTTCCGTACCCTCACCTGTGCCCTAAGCCTTGCCGTTTCCTAACCCTAACCCTAGCCCGGAACAGAACCCCACCACCAGCCCTACACTCTACCCTACGCCATAGCCTATGCCTGGCCCATACACTGGCACTGAGCCGTGCGTCAGCACGTAGCCTGACCCTCCCACGTTTCCGTACCCTCACCTGTGCCCTAAGCCTTGAGGTTCCCTAACCCTAACTCTAGCCTGGAACAGAAAACCACCAACAGCCCTACAACTTACGACCACGCCGTAGCCTACTCCTGGCCCATATGCTGGCACTGACACGTGCGTCAGCACGTAGCCTGTCCCTCCCACGTTTCCGTAACCTCACCTGTGCCCTAAGCCTTGCCGTTTCCTAACCTTAACCCTAGCCCTGAACGGAAACCCACCACCAGCCCTACACCTTACACTATGCCGTAGCCTACACCTGGCCCGTACGCGGGCACTGACCTGTGCTTCAGCACGTAGCCTGACCCTCCCATGTTACTGTACTCTCACCTGGGCCCTAAGCCTTGCCGTACCCTAACCCTAACCCGAGCCTGGCACGGAATCCCACCCCCAGCCCTACACCTTATCGTATGCCGTAGCCTAGTCCTGGCCCGTACGCTGGCACTGAACCGTGCGTCAACATATAGCCTGACCCTCCCACGTTTCCGTACCCTCACCTGTGCCCTAAGCCTTGCCGTTCCCTAACCCTAACCCTAGCCCGGAACGGAAACCCACCACAATCCCTACACCTTACCATACGCCGTAGCCTACTCCTGGCCCGTACGCTGGCACTGACCCGTGAGTCAGCACGTAGACTGACCCTCCCACATTTCCGTACCCTCACCTGTGCCCTAAGCCTTGCCGTTCCCTCACCCTAACCCTAGCCAAGAACGGAAACCCACCAGCAACCCTAAACCTTACCCTACACCATAGCCTACTCCTGGCCCGTACGGTGGCACTGACCAGTGCGTCAGCACGTAGCCTGACCCTCACACGTTTCCGTACCCTCACCTGTGCCCTAAGCCTTGTCGTTCCCTAACACTAACCCTAGTCCGGAACGGAAGCCCACCACCAGCCCTACAGCTTACCCCCGATCCATAGCCTATTCCTGGCCCGTTCGCTGGCACTGACCCGTGCTTCAGCATGTAGCCTGACCCTCCCACGTTTCCGTACCCTCACCTGTGCCCTAAGCCTTGCCATTCCCTAACCCTAACCCTAGCCCGGAACGGAAACCCACCACCAGCCCTACACCTAACCCCCAAGCCGTAGCCTACTCCTGGCTGGTACGCTGGCACTGACCCGTTAATCAGCACGTAGCCTGACACTCCCACGTTTCCGTACCCTCACCTGTGCCCTAAGCCTTGCCGTTCCCTATCCCTAACCCTAGCCCGGAACGGAAACCCACCACCAGCCCTAAAACTTACCCCAAAGCCGTAGCCTATTCCTGGACCTTATGCTGGCACTGACCCGTGCGTCAGCACGTAGCCTGACCCTCCCACGTTTGCGGACCCTCACCTGTGCCCTAAGCCTTGCCATTCCCTAACCCTAACCCTAGAGCGGAACGGAAACGCACCACCAGCCCTACACCTTTCCCTACGCCATAGCCTATTCCTGGCCCGTACGCAGGCACTGACCCTTTCATCAGCACGTAGCCTGACCCTCCCACGTTTCCGTACCCTCACCTGTGCCCTAAGCCTTGCCGTTCCCTAACCCTAACCCTAGCCCGGAACGGAAACCCACCACCAGCCCTAAACCTTACCCCCAAGCCGTAGCCTACTCCTGGTCCATACGCTGGCACTGACCTGTGCATCAGCACGTAGCCTGAACTTCCCACATTACCGTACCCTCACCTGTGCCCTAAGCATTGCCGTTCCCTAACCCTAACACTAGTCCGGAACGGAAACACACCACCAGCCCTACACCTAACCCCCAAGCCGTAGCTTACTCCCGGCCAGTACGCTGGCACTGACCCGTGCATCATCACGTATCCTGACCCTCCCACGTTTCCGTACACTCACCTGTGCCCTAAGCCTTGCCGTTCCCTAACCCTAACCGTAGCCCGGAACGGAAACACACCACCAGCCCTACACCTTACCCCCAAGCCGTAGCCTACTCCTGGCCCGTACGCTGGCACAGACCCGTGCGTCAGCATGAAGCCTGACCCTCCCACGTTTGCGGACACTCACCTGTGCCCTAAGCCTTGCCGTTCCCTAACCCTAACCCTAGCCCGGAACCGAAACCCACCACCAGCCCTACACCTTTCCCTACGCCGTAGCCTATTCCTGGCTCATACGCAGGCACTGACCCTTTCATCAGCAAGTAGACTGACCCTCCCACGTTTCCGTACCCTCAACTGTGCCCTAAGCCTTGCCATTCACTAACCCTAACCCTAGCCCGGAACGGAAACCCACCACCAGCCCTACACTTTACTCTATGCCGTAGCCTACACCTGGCCCGTACGCGGGCACTGACCTGTGCTTCAGCACGTAGCCTGACCCTCCCATGTTACCGTACGCTCACCTGTGCCCTAAGCCTTGTCGTTCCCTAACCCTAACCCTACCCCGGCACGGAATCTCACCACCAGCTCTACAGCTTATCGTATGCCGTAGCCTAGTCCTGGCCCGTACGCTGGCACTGACCCGTGTGTCAGCATGTAGCCTGACCCACCCACGTTTCCGTAACCTCACCTGTGCCCTAAGCATTGCCGTTCCCTAACCCTAACCCTAGCCCGGAACAGAAACCCACCACCAGCCCTACACCTTACCATACGCCGTAGCCTACTCCTGGCCCGTACGCTGGCACTGACCCGTGAGTCAGCACGTAGACTGACCCTCCCACATTTCCGTACCCTCACCTGTGCCCTAAGCCTTGCCGTTCCCACACCCTAACCCTAGCCAAGAACGGAAACCCACCAGCAGCCCTAAACCTTACCCTACACCATTGCCTACTCCTGGCCCGTACGGTGGCACTGACCAGTGCGTCAGCACGTAGCCTGACCCTCATACGTTTCCGTACCCTCACCTGTGCCCTAAGCCTTGTCGTTCCCTAACCCTAACCCTAGTCCGGAACGGAAGCCCACCACCAGCCCTACAGCTTACCCCCGATCCATAGCCTATTCCTGGCCCGTACGCTGGCACTGACCCGTGCTTCAGCATGTAGCCTGACCCTCCCACGTTTCCGTACCCTCACCTGTGCCCTAAGCCTTGCCATTCCCTAACCCTAACCCTAGCCCGGAACGGAAACCCACCACCAGCCCTACACCTAACCCCCAAGCCGTAGCCTACTCCTGGCTGGTACGCTGGCACTGACCCGTTCATCAGCACGTAGCCTGACCCTCCCACGTTTCCGTACCCTCACCTGTGCCCTAAGCCTTGCCGTTCCCTATCCCTAACCCTAGCCCGGAACGGAAACCCACCACCAGCCCTAAAACTTACCCCAAAGCCGTAGCCTATTCCTGGACCTTATGCTGGCACTGACCCGTGCGTCAGCACGTAGCCTGACCCTCCCACGTTTGCGGACCCTCACCTGTGCCCTAAGCCTTGCCATTCCCTAACCCTAACCCTAGACCGGAACGGAAACCCACCACCAGCCCTACACCTTTCCCTACGCCGTAGCCTATTCCTGGCCCGTACGCAGGCACTGACCCTTTCATCAGCACGTAGCCTGACCCTCCCACGTTTCCGTACCCTCACCTGTGCCCTAAGCCTTGCCGTTCCCTAACCCTAACCCTAGCCCGGAACGGAAACCCACCACCAGCCCTAAACCTTACCCCCAAGCCGTAGCCTACTCCTGGTCCATACGCTGGCACTGAACTGTGCGTCAGCACGTAGCCTGAACTTCCCACATTACCGTACCCTCACCTGTGCCCTAAGTCTTGCCGTTCCCTAACCGTAGTACGGAACGGAAACACACCACAAGCCCTACACCTAACCCCCAAGCCGTAGCCTACTCCTGGCCGGTACGCTGGCACTGACCCGTGCGTCAGCACGTAGCCTGACCCTCCCACGTTTCCGTACCCTCACCTGTGCCCTAAGCCTTGAGGTTCCCTAACCCTAACTCTAGCCCGGAACAGAAAACCACCAACAGCCCTACAACTTACGACCACGCCGTAGCCTACTCCTGGCCCATATGCTGGCACTGACACGTGCGTCAGCACGTAGCCTGTCCCTCCCACGTTTCCGTAACCTCACCTGTGCCCTAAGCCTTGCCGTTTCCTAACCTTAACCCTAGCCCTGAACGGAAACCCACCACCAGCCCTACACCTTACACTATGCCGTAGCCTACACCTGGCCCGTACGCGGGCACTGACCTGTGCTTCAGCACGTAGCCTGACCCTCCCATGTTACTGTACTCTCACCTGGGCCCTAAGCCTTGCCGTACTCTAACCCAAACCCGAGCCTGGCACGGAATCCCACCCCCAGCCCTACACCTTATCGTATGCCGTAGCCTAGTCCTGGCCCGTACGCTGGCACTGAACCGTGCGTCAACATATAGCCTGACCCTCCCACGTTTCCGTACCCTCACCTGTGCCCTAAGCCTTGCCGTTCCCTAACCCTAACCCTAGCCCGGAACGGAAACCCACCACAATCCCTACACCTTACCATATGCCGTAGCCTACTCCTGGCCCGTACGCTGGCACTGACCCGTGAGTCAGCACGTAGACTGACCCTCCCACATTTCCGTACCCTCACCTGTGCCCTAAGCCTTGCCGTTCCCTCACCCTAACCCTAGCCAAGAACGGAAACCCACCAGCAACCCTAAACCTTACCCTACACCATAGCCTACTCCTGGCCCGTACGGTGGCACTGACCAGTGCGTCAGCACGTAGCCTGACCCTCACACGTTTCCGTACCCTCACCTGTGCCCTAAGCCTTGTCGTTCCCTAACACTAACCCTAGTCCGGAACGGAAGCCCACCACCAGCCCTACAGCTTACCCCCGATCCATAGCCTATTCCTGGCCCGTACGCTGGCACTGACCCGTGCTTCAGCATGTAGCCTGACCCTCCCACGTTTCCGTACCCTCACCTGTGCCCTAAGCCTTGCCATTCCCTAACCCTAACCCTAGCCCGGAACGGAAACCCACCACCAGCCCTACACCTAACCCCCAAGCCGTAGCCTACTCCTGGTCCATACACTGGCACTGACCTGTGCGTCAGCACGTAGCCTGAACTTCCCACATTACCGTACCCTCACCTGTGCCCTAAGCCTTGCCGTTCCCTAACCCTAACACTAGTCCGGAACGGAAACACACCACCAGCCCTACACCTAACCCCCAAGCCGTAGCTTACTCCCGGCCAGTACGCTGGCACTGACCCGTGCATCATCACGTAACCTGACCCTCCCACGTTTCCGTACACTCACCTGTGCCCTAAGCCTTGCCGTTCCCTAACCCTAACCGTAGCCCGGAACGGAAACCCACCACCAGCCCTACACCTTACCCCCAAGCCGTAGCCTACTCCTGGCCCGTACGCTGGCACAGACCCGTGCGTCAGCACGAAGCCTGACCCTCCCACGTTTGCGGACACTCACCTGTGCCCTAAGCCTTGCCGTTCCCTAACCCTAACCCTAGCCCGGAACGGAAACCCACCACCAGCCCTACACCTTTCCCTACGCCGTAGCCTATTCCTGGCTCATACGCAGGCACTGACCCTTTCATCAGCAAGTAGACTGACCCTCCCACGTTTCCGTACCCTCACCTGTGCCCTAAGCTTTGCCATTCACTAACCCTAACCCTAGCCCGGAACGGAAACCCACCACCAGCCCTACACCTTACTCTATGCCGTAGCCTACACCTGGCCCGTACGCGGGCACTGACCTGTGCTTCAGCACGTAGCCTGACCCTCCCATGTTACCGTACGCTCACCTGTGCCCTAAGCCTTGTCGTTCCCTAACCCTAACCCTACCCCGGCACGGAATCTCACCACCAGCTCTACAGCTTATCGTATGCCGTAGCCTAGTCCTGGCCCGTACGCTGGCACTGACCCGTGTGTCAGCATGTAGCCTGACCCTCCCACGTTTCCGTAACCTCACCTGTGCCCTAAGCATTGCCGTTCCCTAACCCTAACCCTAGCCCGGAACAGAAACCCACCACCAGCCCTAAACCTTACCATACGCCGTAGCCTACTCCTGGCCCGTACGCTGGCACTGACCCGTGAGTCAGCACGTAGACTGACCCTCCCACATTTCCGTACCCTCACCTGTGCCCTAAGCCTTGCCGTTCCCACACCCTAACCCTAGCCAAGAACGGAAACCCACCAGCAGCCCTAAACCTTACCCTACACCATAGCCTACTCCTGGCCCGTACGGTGGCACTGACCAGTGCGTCAGCACGTAGCCTGACCCTCACACGTTTCCGTACCCTCACCTGTGCCCTAAGCCTTGTCGTTCCCTAACACTAACCCTAGTCCGGAACGGAAGCCCACCACCAGCCCTACAGCTTACCAACGATCCATAGCCTATTCCTGGCCCGTACGCTGGCACTGACCCGTGCTTCAGCATGTAGCCTGACCCTCCCACGTTTCCGTACCCTCACCTGTGCCCTAAGCCTTGCCATTCCCTAACCCTAACCCTAGCCCGGAACGGAAACCCACCACCAGCCCTACACCTAACCCCCAAGCCGTAGCCTACTCCTGGTCCATACGCTGGCACTGACCTGTGCGTCAGCACGTAGCCTGAACTTCCCACATTACCGTACCCTCACCTGTGCCCTAAGCCTTGCCGTTCCCTAACCCTAACACTAGTCCGGAACGGAAACACACCACCAGCCCTACACCTAACCCCCAAGCCGTAGCTTACTCCCGGCCAGTACGCTGGCACTGACCCGTGCATCATCACGTAACCTGACCCTCCCACGTTTCCGTACACTCACCTGTGCCCTAAGCCTTGCCGTTCCCTAACCCTAACCGTAGCCCGGAACGGAAACCCACCACCAGCCCTACACCTTACCCCCAAGCCGTAGCCTACTCCTGGCCCGTACGCTGGCACAGACCCGTGCGTCAGCACGAAGCCTGACCCTCCCACGTTTGCGGACACTCACCTGTGCCCTAAGCCTTGCCGTTCCCTAACCCTAACCCTAGCCCGGAACGGAAACCCACCACCAGCCCTACACCTTTCCCTACGCCGTAGCCTATTCCTGGCTCATACGCAGGCACTGACCCTTTCATCAGCAAGTAGACTGACCCTCCCACGTTTCCGTACCCTCACCTGTGCCCTAAGCCTTGCCATTCACTAACCCTAACCCTAGCCCGGAACGGAAACCCACCACCAGCCCTACACCTTACTCTATGCCGTAGCCTACACCTGGCCCGTACGCGGGCACTGACCTGTGCTTCAGCACGTAGCCTGACCCTCCCATGTTACCGTACGCTCACCTGTGCCCTAAGCCTTGTCGTTCCCTAACCCTAACCCTACCCCGGCACGGAATCTCACCACCAGCTCTACAGCTTATCGTATGCCGTAGCCTAGTCCTGGCCCGTACGCTGGCACTGACCCGTGTGTCAGCATGTAGCCTGACCCTCCCACGTTTCCGTAACCTCACCTGGGCCCTAAGCATTGCCGTTCCCTAACCCTAACCCTAGCCCGGAACAGAAACCCACCACCAGCCCTACACCTTACCATACGCCGTAGCCTACTCCTGGCCCGTACGCTGGCACTGACCCGTGAGTCAGCACGTAGACTGACCCTCCCACATTTCCGTACCCTCACCTGTGCCCTAAGCCTTGCCGTTCCCACACCCTAACCCTAGCCAAGAACGGAAACCCACCAGCAGCCCTAAACCTTACCCTACACCATAGCCTACTCCTGGCCCGTACGGTGGCACTGACCAGTGCGTCAGCACGTAGCCTGACCCTCACACGTTTCCGTACCCTCACCTGTGCCCTAAGCCTTGTCGTTCCCTAACCCTAACCCTAGTCCGGAACGGAAGCCCACCACCAGCCCTACAGCTTACCCCCGATCCATAGCCTATTCCTGGCCCGTACGCTGGCACTGACCCGTGCTTCAGCATGTAGCCTGACCCTCCCACGTTTCCGTACCCTCACCTGTGCCCTAAGCCTTGCCATTCCCTAACCCTAACCCTAGCCCGGAACGGAAACCCACCACCAGCCCTACACCTAACCCCCAAGCCGTAGCCTACTCCTGGCTGGTACGCTGGCACTGACCCGTTCATCAGCACGTAGCCTGACCCTCCCACGTTTCCGTACCCTCACCTGTGCCCTAAGCCTTGCCGTTCCCTATCCCTAACCCTAGCCCGGAACGGAAACCCACCACCAGCCCTAAAACTTACCCCAAAGCCGTAGCCTATTCCTGGACCTTATGCTGGCACTGACCCGTGCGTCAGCACGTAGCCTGACCCTCCCACGTTTGCGGACCCTCACCTGTGCCCTAAGCCTTGCCATTCCCTAACCCTAACCCTAGACCGGAACGGAAACCCACCACCAGCCCTACACCTTTCCCTACGCCGTAGCCTATTCCTGGCCCGTACGCAGGCACTGACCCTTTCATCAGCACGTAGCCTGACCCTCCCACGTTTCCGTACCCTCACCTGTGCCCTAAGCCTTGCCGTTCCCTAACCCTAACCCTAGCCCGGAACGGAAACCCACCACCAGCCCTAAACCTTACCCCCAAGCCGTAGCCTACTCCTGGTCCATACGCTGGCACTGAACTGTGCGTCAGCACGTAGCCTGAACTTCCCACATTACCGTACCCTCACCTGTGCCCTAAGTCTTGCCGTTCCCTAACCCTAGTACGGAACGGAAACACACCACAAGCCCTACACCTAACCCCCAAGCCGTAGCCTACTCCTGGCCGGTACGCTGGCACTGACCCGTGCGTCAGCACGTAGCCTGACCCTCCCACGTTTCCGTACCCTCACCTGTGCCCTAAGACTTGCTGTTCCCTAACACTAAACCTAGCCTGGAACGGAAACCCACCACCAGCCCTACACCTTAACCTACGCCGTAGCCTACTCCTGGCCTGTACGGTGGCACTGACCCTTGCGTCAGCATGTAGCCTGACCCTCCGACGTTTCCGTACCCTCACCTGTGCCCTAAACCTTGCCGTTCTGTAACCCTAACCCTAGCCCGGAACGGAAACCCACCACCAGCCCTACACCTTACCCCCAAGCTGTAGCCTACTCCTGGCCCGTTCGGTGGCAGTAACCCTAGCATCAGCAAGTAGCCTGACCCTCCCACGTTTCTGTACCCTCACACGTGCCCTAAGCCTTGCCATTCTGTAACCCTAACCCTAGACCGGAAAGGAAAACCACCACCAGCCCTACACCTTTCCCTACGCCGTAGCCTATTCCTGGCTCGTACGCAGGCACTGACACTTTCATCAGCACTTAGCCTGAACCTCCCAGGTTTCTGTACCCTCACCTGTGCCCTAAGCCTTGCCGTTCACTAACCCTAACCCTAGCCCGGAACGGAAACCCACCACCAGCCCTACAACTTACCCCCAAGCCGTAGCCTACTCCTGGCCGGTACGCTGGCACTGACACGTGCGTCAGCACGTAGCCTGACCCTCACACGTTTCCGTACCCTCACCTGTGCCCTAAGCCTTGCCGTTTCCTAACCCTAACCCTAGCCCGGAACAGAACCCCACCACCAGCCCTACACTCTACCCTACGCCATAGCCTATGCCTGGCCCATACACTGGCACTGAGCCGTGCGTCAGCACGTAGCCTGACCCTCCCACGTTTCCGTACCCTCACCTGTGCCCTAAGCCTTGAGGTTCCCTAACCCTAACTCTAGCCTGGAACAGAAAACCACCAACAGCCCTACAACTTACGACCACGCCGTAGCCTACTCCTGGCCCATATGCTGGCACTGACACGTGCGTCAGCACGTAGCCTGTCCCTCCCACGTTTCCGTAACCTCACCTGTGCCCTAAGCCTTGCCGTTTCCTAACCTTAACCCTAGCCCTGAACGGAAACCCACCACCAGCCCTACACCTTACACTATGCCGTAGCCTACACCTGGCCCGTACGCGGGCACTGACCTGTGCTTCAGCACGTAGCCTGACCCTCCCATGTTACTGTACTCTCACCTGGGCCCTAAGCCTTGCCGTACCCTAACCCTAACCCGAGCCTGGCACGGAATCCCACCCCCAGCCCTACACCTTATCGTATGCCGTAGCCTAGTCCTGGCCCGTACGCTGGCACTGAACCGTGCGTCAACATATAGCCTGACCCTCCCACGTTTCCGTACCCTCACCTGTGCCCTAAGCCTTGCCGTTCCCTAACCCTAACCCTAGCCCGGAACGGAAACCCACCACAATCCCTACACCTTACCATACGCCGTAGCCTACTCCTGGCCCGTACGCTGGCACTGACCCGTGAGTCAGCACGTAGACTGACCCTCCCACATTTCCGTACCCTCACCTGTGCCCTAAGCCTTGCCGTTCCCTCACCCTAACCCTAGCCAAGAACGGAAACCCACCAGCAACCCTAAACCTTACCCTACACCATAGCCTACTCCTGGCCCGTACGGTGGCACTGACCAGTGCGTCAGCACGTAGCCTGACCCTCACACGTTTCCGTACCCTCACCTGTGCCCTAAGCCTTGTCGTTCCCTAACACTAACCCTAGTCCGGAACGGAAGCCCACCACCAGCCCTACAGCTTACCCCCGATCCATAGCCTATTCCTGGCCCGTTCGCTGGCACTGACCCGTGCTTCAGCATGTAGCCTGACCCTCCCACGTTTCCGTACCCTCACCTGTGCCCTAAGCCTTGCCATTCCCTAACCCTAACCCTAGCCCGGAACGGAAACCCACCACCAGCCCTACACCTAACCCCCAAGCCGTAGCCTACTCCTGGCTGGTACGCTGGCACTGACCCGTTAATCAGCACGTAGCCTGACACTCCCACGTTTCCGTACCCTCACCTGTGCCCTAAGCCTTGCCGTTCCCTATCCCTAACCCTAGCCCGGAACGGAAACCCACCACCAGCCCTAAAACTTACCCCAAAGCCGTAGCCTATTCCTGGACCTTATGCTGGCACTGACCCGTGCGTCAGCACGTAGCCTGACCCTCCCACGTTTGCGGACCCTCACCTGTGCCCTAAGCCTTGCCATTCCCTAACCCTAACCCTAGAGCGGAACGGAAACGCACCACCAGCCCTACACCTTTCCCTACGCCGTAGCCTATTCCTGGCCCGTACGCAGGCACTGACCCTTTCATCAGCACGTAGCCTGACCCTCCCACGTTTCCGTACCCTCACCTGTGCCCTAAGCCTTGCCGTTCCCTAACCCTAACCCTAGCCCGGAACGGAAACCCACCACCAGCCCTAAACCTTACCCCCAAGCCGTAGCCTACTCCTGGTCCATACGCTGGCACTGACCTGTGCGTCAGCACGTAGCCTGAACTTCCCACATTACCGTACCCTCACCTGTGCCCTAAGCATTGCCGTTCCCTAACCCTAACACTAGTCCGGAACGGAAACACACCACCAGCCCTACACCTAACCCCCAAGCCGTAGCTTACTCCCGGCCAGTACGCTGGCACTGACCCGTGCATCATCACGTATCCTGACCCTCCCACGTTTCCGTACACTCACCTGTGCCCTAAGCCTTGCCGTTCCCTAACCCTAACCGTAGCCCGGAACGGAAACACACCACCAGCCCTACACCTTACCCCCAAGCCGTAGCCTACTCCTGGCCCGTACGCTGGCACAGACCCGTGCGTCAGCATGAAGCCTGACCCTCCCACGTTTGCGGACACTCACCTGTGCCCTAAGCCTTGCCGTTCCCTAACCCTAACCCTAGCCCGGAACCGAAACCCACCACCAGCCCTACACCTTTCCCTACGCCGTAGCCTATTCCTGGCTCATACGCAGGCACTGACCCTTTCATCAGCAAGTAGACTGACCCTCCCACGTTTCCGTACCCTCAACTGTGCCCTAAGCCTTGCCATTCACTAACCCTAACCCTAGCCCGGAACGGAAACCCACCACCAGCCCTACACTTTACTCTATGCCGTAGCCTACACCTGGCCCGTACGCGGGCACTGACCTGTGCTTCAGCACGTAGCCTGACCCTCCCATGTTACCGTACGCTCACCTGTGCCCTAAGCCTTGTCGTTCCCTAACCCTAACCCTACCCCGGCACGGAATCTCACCACCAGCTCTACAGCTTATCGTATGCCGTAGCCTAGTCCTGGCCCGTACGCTGGCACTGACCCGTGTGTCAGCATGTAGCCTGACCCACCCACGTTTCCGTAACCTCACCTGTGCCCTAAGCATTGCCGTTCCCTAACCCTAACCCTAGCCCGGAACAGAAACCCACCACCAGCCCTACACCTTACCATACGCCGTAGCCTACTCCTGGCCCGTACGCTGGCACTGACCCGTGAGTCAGCACGTAGACTGACCCTCCCACATTTCCGTACCCTCACCTGTGCCCTAAGCCTTGCCGTTCCCACACCCTAACCCTAGCCAAGAACGGAAACCCACCAGCAGCCCTAAACCTTACCCTACACCATTGCCTACTCCTGGCCCGTACGGTGGCACTGACCAGTGCGTCAGCACGTAGCCTGACCCTCATACGTTTCCGTACCCTCACCTGTGCCCTAAGCCTTGTCGTTCCCTAACCCTAACCCTAGTCCGGAACGGAAGCCCACCACCAGCCCTACAGCTTACCCCCGATCCATAGCCTATTCCTGGCCCGTACGCTGGCACTGACCCGTGCTTCAGCATGTAGCCTGACCCTCCCACGTTTCCGTACCCTCACCTGTGCCCTAAGCCTTGCCATTCCCTAACCCTAACCCTAGCCCGGAACGGAAACCCACCACCAGCCCTACACCTAACCCCCAAGCCGTAGCCTACTCCTGGCTGGTACGCTGGCACTGACCCGTTCATCAGCACGTAGCCTGACCCTCCCACGTTTCCGTACCCTCACCTGTGCCCTAAGCCTTGCCGTTCCCTATCCCTAACCCTAGCCCGGAACGGAAACCCACCACCAGCCCTAAAACTTACCCCAAAGCCGTAGCCTATTCCTGGACCTTATGCTGGCACTGACCCGTGCGTCAGCACGTAGCCTGACCCTCCCACGTTTGCGGACCCTCACCTGTGCCCTAAGCCTTGCCATTCCCTAACCCTAACCCTAGACCGGAACGGAAACCCACCACCAGCCCTACACCTTTCCCTACGCCGTAGCCTATTCCTGGCCCGTACGCAGGCACTGACCCTTTCATCAGCACGTAGCCTGACCCTCCCACGTTTCCGTACCCTCACCTGTGCCCTAAGCCTTGCCGTTCCCTAACCCTAACCCTAGCCCGGAACGGAAACCCACCACCAGCCCTAAACCTTACCCCCAAGCCGTAGCCTACTCCTGGTCCATACGCTGGCACTGAACTGTGCGTCAGCACGTAGCCTGAACTTCCCACATTACCGTACCCTCACCTGTGCCCTAAGTCTTGCCGTTCCCTAACCCTAGTACGGAACGGAAACACACCACAAGCCCTACACCTAACCCCCAAGCCGTAACCTACTCCTGGCCGGTACGCTGGCACTGACCCGTGCGTCAGCACGTAGCCTGACCCTCCCACGTTTCCGTACCCTCACCTGTGCCCTAAGACTTGCTGTTCCCTAACACTAAACCTAGCCTGGAACGGAAACCCACCACCAGCCCTACACCTTAACCTACGCCGTAGCCTACTCCTGGCCTGTACGGTGGCACTGACCCTTGCGTCAGCATGTAGCCTGACCCTCCGACGTTTCCGTACCCTCACCTGTGCCCTAAACCTTGCCGTTCTGTAACCCTAACCCTAGCCCAGAACAGAAACCCACCACCAGCCCTACACCTTACCCCCAAGCCGTAGCCTACTCCTGGCCCGTTCGGTGGCAGTAACCCTAGCATCAGCAAGTAGCCTGACCCTCCCACGTTTCTGTACCCTCACACGTGCCCTAAGCCTTGCCATTCTGTAACCCTAACCCTAGACCGGAAAGGAAACCCACCACCAGCCCTACACCTTTCCCTACGCCGTAGCCTATTCCTTGCTCGTACGCAGGCACTGACACTTTCATCAGCACTTAGCCTGAACCTCCCAGGTTTCTGTACCCTCACCTGTGCCCTAAGCCTTGCCGTTCACTAACCCTAACCCTAGCCCGGAACGGAAACCCACCACCAGCCCTACAACTTACCCCCAAGCCGTAGCCTACTCCTGGCCGGTACGCTGGCACTGACACGTGCGTCAGCACGTAGCCTGACCCTCACACGTTTCCGTACCCTCACCTGTGCCCTAAGCCTTGCCGTTTCCTAACCCTAACCCTAGCCCGGAACAGAACCCCACCACCAGCCCTACACTCTACCCTACGCCATAGCCTATGCCTGGCCCGTACACTGGCACTGAGCCGTGCGTCAGCACGTAGCCTGACCCTCCCACGTTTCCGTACCCTCACCTGTGCCCTAAGCCTTGAGGTTCCCTAACCCTAACTCTAGCCCGGAAGAGAAAACCACCAACAGCCCTACAACTTACGACCATGCCGTAGCCTACTCCTGGCCCATATGCTGGCACTGACACGTGCGTCAGCACGTAGCCTGTCCCTCCCACGTTTCCGTAACCTCACCTGTGCCCTAAGCCTTGCCGTTTCCTAACCTTAACCCTAGCCCGGAACGGAAACCCACCACCAGCCCTAAACCTTACCCCCAAGCCGTAGCCTACTCCTGGTCCATACGCTGGCACTGACCTGTGCGTCAGCACGTAGCCTGAACTTCCCACATTACCGTACCCTCACCTGTGCCCTAAGCCTTGCCGTTCCCTAACCCTAACCCTAGTACGGAACGGAAACACACCACAAGCCCTACACCTAACCCCCAAGCCGTAGCTTACTCCTGGCCGGTACGCTGGCACTGACCCGTGCGTCAGCACGTAGCCTGACCCTCCCACGTTTCCGTACCCTCACCTGTGCCCTAAGACTTGCTGTTCCCTAACACTAAACCTAGCCTGGAACGGAAACACACCATCAGCCCTACACCTAACCACCAAGCCGTAGCCTACTCCTGGCCGGTACGCTGGCACTGACCCGTGCGTCAGCACGTAGCCTGACCCTCCCACGTTTCCGTACCCTCACCTGTGCCCTAAGCCTTGCCGTTCCCTAACCCTAACCCTAGCCCGGAACGGAAACCCACCACTAGCCCTAAACCTTTCCCTACGCCGTAGCCTACACCTGGCCCGTACGCTGGCACTGACCCTTGCGTCAGCACGTTGTCTGACCCTCCCACGTTTCCGTACCCTCACCTGGGCCCTAAGCCTTGCCGTTTCCTAACCCTAACCCTAGCCCATGAAAGGAAACCCACCACCAGCCCTACACCTTACCCTACGCCGTAGCATACTCCTGGCCCGTACGCTGGCACTGACCCGTGCGTCAGCACGTAGCCTAACCCTCTCACTTTTCCGAACCCTCACCTGTGCTGTAAGCCTTGCCGTTCCCTAACCCTAACCCTAGCCCTGAACGGAAACCCACCACCAGCCCTACACCTTACCCCCAAGCCGTAGCCTACTCCTGGCCGGTACGCTGGCACTGACCCGTGCGTCATCACGTAGCCTGACCCTCCCACGTTTCCGTACCCTCACCTGTGCCCTAAGCTTTGCCGTTCCCTAACCCTAACTGTAGCCCGGAACGGAAACCCACCACCAGCCCTACAACTTACCCCCAAGCCGTAGCCTACTCCTGGTCCATACGCTGGCAGTGACCCGTGCTTTAGAATGTATCCTGACCCTGCCACGTTGCCGTACACTCACATGTGCCCTAAACCTTGCCGTTCCCTAACCCTAACCCTAGCCCGGAACGGAAAACCACCACAAGCCCTACACCTTACCCCCAAGCCGTAGCCTACTCGTGGTCCATACGCTGGCACTGACCTGTGCGTCAGCACGTAGCCTGACCTTCCCACGTTACCGTAATGTCACCTGTGCCCTAAGCCTTCCTGTTCCCTAACACAAACCCTAGTACGGAACGGAAACCCACCACCAGCCCTACTCCTAACCCCCAAGCCGTAGCCTACTCCTGGCCGGTTCGTTGGCACTGACCCGTGTGTCAGCACGTAGACTGACACTCCCACGTTTCCGTACCCTCACCTGGGCCCTAAGCCTTGCCGTTCCCTAACCCTAACCCTAGCCCGGAACGGAAACGCACTACCAGCCCTACACCTTGTCCTACGCCGTAGCCTACTCCTGGCACGTACGCTGGCACTGACACATGCGTCAGCACGTAGCCTGACCCTCACACGTTTCCGTACCCTCACCTGTGCCCTAAGACTTGCCGTTCCCTAACCCTAACCCTAGTCCGGAAAGGAAACACACCACCAGCCCTACAGCTTACCCCCAAGCCATAGCCAATTCCTGGCCCGTACGCTGGCACTGACCCGTGCGTCAGCATGTAGCCTGACACTCCAACGTTTCCGTACCCTCACCTGTGCCCTAAGCCTTGCCGTTTCCTAACCCTACCCCTAGCCCAGAACGGAAACCCACCACCAGCCCTACAACTAACCCCCAAGCCAGGGCTTACTCCTGGCCAGTACGCTGGCACTGACCCGTGCATCATCACGTAGCCTGACCCTCCCACGTTTCCGTACCCTCACCTGTGCCCTAAGCCTTGCCATTCCCTAACCCTAACCCTAGCCCGGAACGGAAACCCACCACCAGCCCTACACCTTTCCCTACGCCGTAGCCTATTCCTGGCTCATACGCAGGCACTGACCCTTTCATCAGCAAGTAGACTGACCCTCCCACGTTTCCGTACCCTCAACTGTGCCCTAAGCCTTGCCATTCACTAACCCTAACCCTAGCCCGGAACGGAAACCCACCACCAGCCCTACACTTTACTCTATGCCGTAGCCTACACCTGGCCCGTACGCGGGCACTGACCTGTGCTTCAGCACGTAGCCTGACCCTCCCATGTTACCGTACGCTCACCTGTGCCCTAAGCCTTGTCGTTCCCTAACCCTAACCCTACCCCGGCACGGAATCTCACCACCAGCTCTACAGCTTATCGTATGCCGTAGCCTAGTCCTGGCCCGTACGCTGGCACTGACCCGTGTGTCAGCATGTAGCCTGACCCACCCACGTTTCCGTAACCTCACCTGTGCCCTAAGCATTGCCGTTCCCTAACCCTAACCCTAGCCCGGAACAGAAACCCACCACCAGCCCTACACCTTACCATACGCCGTAGCCTACTCCTGGCCCGTACGCTGGCACTGACCCGTGAGTCAGCACGTAGACTGACCCTCCCACATTTCCGTACCCTCACCTGTGCCCTAAGCCTTGCCGTTCCCACACCCTAACCCTAGCCAAGAACGGAAACCCACCAGCAGCCCTAAACCTTACCCTACACCATTGCCTACTCCTGGCCCGTACGGTGGCACTGACCAGTGCGTCAGCACGTAGCCTGACCCTCATACGTTTCCGTACCCTCACCTGTGCCCTAAGCCTTGTCGTTCCCTAACCCTAACCCTAGTCCGGAACGGAAGCCCACCACCAGCCCTACAGCTTACCCCCGATCCATAGCCTATTCCTGGCCCGTACGCTGGCACTGACCCGTGCTTCAGCATGTAGCCTGACCCTCCCACGTTTCCGTACCCTCACCTGTGCCCTAAGCCTTGCCATTCCCTAACCCTAACCCTAGCCCGGAACGGAAACCCACCACCAGCCCTACACCTAACCCCCAAGCCGTAGCCTACTCCTGGCTGGTACGCTGGCACTGACCCGTTCATCAGCACGTAGCCTGACCCTCCCACGTTTCCGTACCCTCACCTGTGCCCTAAGCCTTGCCGTTCCCTATCCCTAACCCTAGCCCGGAACGGAAACCCACCACCAGCCCTAAAACTTACCCCAAAGCCGTAGCCTATTCCTGGACCTTATGCTGGCACTGACCCGTGCGTCAGCACGTAGCCTGACCCTCCCACGTTTGCGGACCCTCACCTGTGCCCTAAGCCTTGCCATTCCCTAACCCTAACCCTAGACCGGAACGGAAACCCACCACCAGCCCTACACCTTTCCCTACGCCGTAGCCTATTCCTGGCCCGTACGCAGGCACTGACCCTTTCATCAGCACGTAGCCTGACCCTCCCACGTTTCCGTACCCTCACCTGTGCCCTAAGCCTTGCCGTTCCCTAACCCTAACCCTAGCCCGGAACGGAAACCCACCACCAGCCCTAAACCTTACCCCCAAGCCGTAGCCTACTCCTGGTCCATACGCTGGCACTGAACTGTGCGTCAGCACGTAGCCTGAACTTCCCACATTACCGTACCCTCACCTGTGCCCTAAGTCTTGCCGTTCCCTAACCCTAGTACGGAACGGAAACACACCACAAGCCCTACACCTAACCCCCAAGCCGTAGCCTACTCCTGGCCGGTACGCTGGCACTGACCCGTGCGTCAGCACGTAGCCTGACCCTCCCACGTTTCCGTACCCTCACCTGTGCCCTAAGACTTGCTGTTCCCTAACACTAAACCTAGCCTGGAACGGAAACCCACCACCAGCCCTACACCTTAACCTACGCCGTAGCCTACTCCTGGCCTGTACGGTGGCACTGACCCTTGCGTCAGCATGTAGCCTGACCCTCCGACGTTTCCGTACCCTCACCTGTGCCCTAAACCTTGCCGTTCTGTAACCCTAACCCTAGCCCAGAACAGAAACCCACCACCAGCCCTACACCTTACCCCCAAGCCGTAGCCTACTCCTGGCCCGTTCGGTGGCAGTAACCCTAGCATCAGCAAGTAGCCTGACCCTCCCACGTTTCTGTACCCTCACACGTGCCCTAAGCCTTGCCATTCTGTAACCCTAACCCTAGACCGGAAAGGAAACCCACCACCAGCCCTACACCTTTCCCTACGCCGTAGCCTATTCCTTGCTCGTACGCAGGCACTGACACTTTCATCAGCACTTAGCCTGAACCTCCCAGGTTTCTGTACCCTCACCTGTGCCCTAAGCCTTGCCGTTCACTAACCCTAACCCTAGCCCGGAACGGAAACCCACCACCAGCCCTACAACTTACCCCCAAGCCGTAGCCTACTCCTGGCCGGTACGCTGGCACTGACACGTGCGTCAGCACGTAGCCTGACCCTCACACGTTTCCGTACCCTCACCTGTGCCCTAAGCCTTGCCGTTTCCTAACCCTAACCCTAGCCCGGAACAGAACCCCACCACCAGCCCTACACTCTACCCTACGCCATAGCCTATGCCTGGCCCGTACACTGGCACTGAGCCGTGCGTCAGCACGTAGCCTGACCCTCCCACGTTTCCGTACCCTCACCTGTGCCCTAAGCCTTGAGGTTCCCTAACCCTAACTCTAGCCCGGAAGAGAAAACCACCAACAGCCCTACAACTTACGACCATGCCGTAGCCTACTCCTGGCCCATATGCTGGCACTGACACGTGCGTCAGCACGTAGCCTGTCCCTCCCACGTTTCCGTAACCTCACCTGTGCCCTAAGCCTTGCCGTTTCCTAACCTTAACCCTAGCCCGGAACGGAAACCCACCACCAGCCCTAAACCTTACCCCCAAGCCGTAGCCTACTCCTGGTCCATACGCTGGCACTGACCTGTGCGTCAGCACGTAGCCTGAACTTCCCACATTACCGTACCCTCACCTGTGCCCTAAGCCTTGCCGTTCCCTAACCCTAACCCTAGTACGGAACGGAAACACACCACAAGCCCTACACCTAACCCCCAAGCCGTAGCTTACTCCTGGCCGGTACGCTGGCACTGACCCGTGCGTCAGCACGTAGCCTGACCCTCCCACGTTTCCGTACCCTCACCTGTGCCCTAAGACTTGCTGTTCCCTAACACTAAACCTAGCCTGGAACGGAAACACACCATCAGCCCTACACCTAACCACCAAGCCGTAGCCTACTCCTGGCCGGTACGCTGGCACTGACCCGTGCGTCAGCACGTAGCCTGACCCTCCCACGTTTCCGTACCCTCACCTGTGCCCTAAGCCTTGCCGTTCCCTAACCCTAACCCTAGCCCGGAACGGAAACCCACCACTAGCCCTAAACCTTTCCCTACGCCGTAGCCTACACCTGGCCCGTACGCTGGCACTGACCCTTGCGTCAGCACGTTGTCTGACCCTCCCACGTTTCCGTACCCTCACCTGGGCCCTAAGCCTTGCCGTTTCCTAACCCTAACCCTAGCCCATGAAAGGAAACCCACCACCAGCCCTACACCTTACCCTACGCCGTAGCATACTCCTGGCCCGTACGCTGGCACTGACCCGTGCGTCAGCACGTAGCCTAACCCTCTCACTTTTCCGAACCCTCACCTGTGCTGTAAGCCTTGCCGTTCCCTAACCCTAACCCTAGCCCTGAACGGAAACCCACCACCAGCCCTACACCTTACCCCCAAGCCGTAGCCTACTCCTGGCCGGTACGCTGGCACTGAACCGTGCGTCATCACGTAGCCTGACCCTCCCACGTTTCCGTACCCTCACCTGTGCCCTAAGCTTTGCCGTTCCCTAACCCTAACTGTAGCCCGGAACGGAAACCCACCACCAGCCCTACAACTTACCCCCAAGCCGTAGCCTACTCCTGGTCCATACGCTGGCAGTGACCCGTGCTTTAGAATGTATCCTGACCCTGCCACGTTGCCGTACACTCACATGTGCCCTAAACCTTGCCGTTCCCTAACCCTAACCCTAGCCCGGAACGGAAAACCACCACAAGCCCTACACCTTACCCCCAAGCCGTAGCCTACTCGTGGTCCATACGCTGGCACTGACCTGTGCGTCAGCACGTAGCCTGACCTTCCCACGTTACCGTAATGTCACCTGTGCCCTAAGCCTTCCTGTTCCCTAACACAAACCCTAGTACGGAACGGAAACCCACCACCAGCCCTACTCCTAACCCCCAAGCCGTAGCCTACTCCTGGCCGGTTCGTTGGCACTGACCCGTGTGTCAGCACGTAGACTGACACTCCCACGTTTCCGTACCCTCACCTGGGCCCTAAGCCTTGCCGTTCCCTAACCCTAACCCTAGCCCGGAACGGAAACGCACTACCAGCCCTACACCTTGTCCTACGCCGTAGCCTACTCCTGGCACGTACGCTGGCACTGACACATGCGTCAGCACGTAGCCTGACCCTCACACGTTTCCGTACCCTCACCTGTGCCCTAAGACTTGCCGTTCCCTAACCCTAACCCTAGTCCGGAAAGGAAACACACCACCAGCCCTACAGCTTACCCCCAAGCCATAGCCAATTCCTGGCCCGTACGCTGGCACTGACCCGTGCGTCAGCATGTAGCCTGACACTCCAACGTTTCCGTACCCTCACCTGTGCCCTAAGCCTTGCCGTTTCCTAACCCTACCCCTAGCCCAGAACGGAAACCCACCACCAGCCCTACAACTAACCCCCAAGCCAGGGCTTACTCCTGGCCAGTACGCTGGCACTGACCCGTGCATCATCACGTAGCCTGACCCTCCCACGTTTCCGTACCCTCACCTGTGCCCTAAGCCTTGCCATTCCCTAACCCTAACCCTAGCCCGGAACGGAAACCCACCACCAGCCCTACACCTTACCCCCAAGCCGTAGCCTACTCCTGGCCCGTACGCTGGCACAGACCCGTGCGTCAGCACGAAGCCTGACCCTCCCACGTTTGCGGACCCTCACCTGTGCCCTAAGCCTTGCCATTCCCTAACACTAACCCTAGACAGGAACGGAAACCCCCCAACAGCCCTACACCTTTCCCTACGCCGTAGCCTATTCCTGGCTCATACGCAGGCACTGACCCTTTCATCAGCAAGTAGCCTGACCCACCCACGTTTCCGTACCCTCACCTGTGCCCTAAGCCTTGCCGTTCACTAACCCTAACCCTAGCCCGGAATGGAAACCCACCACCAGCCCTACACCTTACTCTATGCCGTAGCCTACACCTGGCCCGTACGCGGGCACTGACCTGTGCTTCAGCATGTAGCCTGACCCTCCCATGTTACCGTACGCTCATCTGTGCCCTAAGCCTTGTCGTTCCCTAACCCTAACCCTATCCCGGCACGGAATCTCACCACCAGCTCTACAGCTTATCGTATGCCGTAGCCTAGTCCTGGCCCGTACGCTGGCACTGACCCGTGTGTCAGCATGTAGCCTGACCCTCCCACGTTTCCGTAACCTCACCTGTGCCCTAAGCATTGCCGTTCCCTAACCCTAACCCTAGCCCGGAACAGAAACCCACCACCAGCCCTACACCTTACCATACGCCGTAGCCTACTCCTGGCCCGTACGCTGGCACTGACCCGTGAGTCAGCACGTAGACTGACCCTCCCACATTTCCGTACCCTCACCTGTGCCCTAAGCCTTGCCGTTCCCACACCCTAACCCTAGCCAAGAACGGAAACCCACCAGCAGCCCTAAACCTTACCCTACACCATAGCCTACTCCTGGCCCGTACGGTGGCACTGACCAGTGCGTCAGCACGTAGCCTGACCCTCACACGTTTCCGTACCCTCACCTGTGCCCTAAGCCTTGTCGTTCCCTAACCCTAACCCTAGTCCGGAACGGAAGCCCACCACCAGCCCTATAGCTTACCCCCGATCCATAGCCTATTCCTGGCCCGTACGCTGGCACTGACCCGTGCTTCAGCATGTAGCCTGACCCTCCCACGTTTCCGTACCCTCACCTGTGCCCTAAGCCTTGCCATTCCCTAACCCTAACCCTAGCCCGGAACGGAAACCCACCACCAGCCCTACACCTAACCCCCAAGCCGTAGCCTACTCCTGGCTGGTACGCTGGCACTGACCCGTTCATCAGCACGTAGCCTGACCCTCCCACGTTTCCGTACCCTCACCTGTGCCCTAAGCCTTGCCGTTCCCTATCCCTAACCCTAGCCCGGAACGGAAACCCACCACCAGCCCTAAAACTTACCCCAAAGCCGTAGCCTATTCCTGGACCTTATGCTGGCACTGACCCGTGCGTCAGCACGTAGCCTGACCCTCCCACGTTTCCGTACCCTCACCTGTGCCCTAAGCCTTGCCATTCCCTAACCCTAACCCTAGACCGGAACGGAAACCCACCACCAGCCCTACACATTTCCCTACGCCGTAGCCTATTCCTGGCCCGTACGCAGGCACTGACCCTTTCATCAGCACGTAGCCTGACCCTCCCACTTTTCCGTACCCTCACCTGTGCCCTAAGACTTGCCGTTCCCTAACCCTAACCCTAGCCCGGAACGGAAACCCACCACCAGCCCTAAACCTTACCCCCAAGCCGTAGCCTACTCCTGGTCCATACGCTGGCACTGAACTGTGCGTCAGCATGTAGCCTGAACTTCCCACATTACCGTACCCTCACATGTGCCCTAAGTCTTGCCGTTCCCTAACCCTAGTACGGAACGGAAACACACCACAAGCCCTACACCTAACCCCCAAGCCGTAGCCTACTCCTGGCCGGTACGCTGGCACTGACCCGTGCGTCAGCACGTAGCCTGACCCTCCCACGTTTCCGTACCCTCACCTGTGCCCTAAGACTTGCTGTTCCCTAACACTAAACCTAGCCTGGAACGGAAACCCACCACCAGCCCTACACCTTAACGTACGCCGTAGCCTACTCCTGGCCTGTACGGTGGCACTGACCCTTGCGTCAGCATGTAGCCTGACCCTCCCACGTTTCCGTACCCTCACCTGTGCCCTAAACCTTGCCGTTCTGTAACCCTAACCCTAGCCCGGAACGGAAACCCACCACCAGCCCTACACCTTACCCCCAAGCCGTAGCCTACTCCTGGCCCGTTCGGTGGCAGTAACCCTAGCATCAGCAAGTAGCCTGACCCTCCCACGTTTCTGTACCCTCACACGTGCCCTAAGCCTTGCCATTCTGTAACCCTAACCCTAGACCGGAAAGGAAACCCACCACCAGCCCTACACCATTCCCTACGCCGTAACCTATTCCTGGCTCGTACGCAGGCACTGACACTTTCATCAGCACTTAGCCTGAACCTCCCAGGTTTCTGTACCCTCACCTGTGCCCTAAGCCTTGCCGTTCACTAACCCTAACCCTAGCCCGGAATGGAAACCCACCACCAGCCCTACAACTTACCCCCAAGCCGTAGCCTACTCCTGGCCGGTACGCAGGCACTGACACTTTCATCAGCACTTAGCCTGACCCTCACACGTTTCCGTACCCTCACCTGTGCCCTAAGCCTTGCCGTTTCCTAACCCTAACCCTAGCCCGGAACAGAAACCCACCACCAGCCCTACACTCTACCCTACGCCATAGCCTATTCCTGGCCCGTACACTGGCACTGAGCCGTGCGTCAGCACGTAGCCTGACCCTCCCACGTTTCCGTACCCTCACCTGTGCCCTAAGCCTTGAGGTTCCCTAACCCTAACTCTAGCCCGGAACAGAAAACCACCAACAGCCCTACAACTTACGACCATGCCGTAGCCTACTCCTGGCCCATATGCTGGCACTGACACGTGCGTCAGCACGTAGCCTGTCCCTCCCACGTTTCCGTAACCTCACCTGTGCCCTAAGCCTTGCCGTTTCCTAACCTTAACCCTAGCCCGGAACGGAAACCCACCACCAGCCCTACACCTTACACTATGCCGTAGCCTACACTTGGCCCGTACGCGGGCACTGACCTGTGCTTCAGCACGTAGCCTGACCCTCCCATGTTACTGTACTCTCACCTGGGCCCTAAGCCTTGCCGTTCCCTAACCCTAACCCGAGCCTGGCACGGAATCCCACCCCCAGCCCTAAACCTTATCATATGCCGTAGCCTAGTCCTGGCCCGTACGCTGGCAGTGACCCGTGCATCAACATATAGCCTGACCCTCCCACGTTTCCGTACCCTCACCTGTGCCCTAAGCCTTGCCGTTCCCTAACCCTAACCCTAGCCCGGAACGGAAACCCACCACAATCCCTACACCTTACCATACGCCGTAGCCTACTCCTGGCCCGTACGCTGGCACTGACCCGTGAGTCAGCACGTAGACTGACCCTCCCACATTTCCGTACCCTCACCTGTGCCCTAAGCCTTGCCGTTCCCTCACCCTAACCCTAGCCAAGAACGGAAACCCACAAGCAGCCCTAAACCTTACCCTACACCATAGCCTACTCCTGGCCCGTACGGTGGCACTGACCAGTGCGTCAGCACGTAGCCTGACCCTCACACGTTTCCGTACCCTCACCTGTGCCCTAAGCCTTGTCGTTCCCTAACCCTAACCCTAGTCCGGAACGGAAGCCCACCACCAGCCCTACAGCTTACCCCCGATCCATAGCCTATTCCTGGCCCGTACGCTGGCACTGACCCGTGCTTCAGCATGTAGCCTGACCCTCCCATGTTTCCGTACCCTCACCTGTGCCCTAAGCCTTGCCATTCCCTAACCCTAACCCTAGCCCGGAACGGAAACCCACCACCAGCCCTACACCTAACCCCCAAGCCGTAGCCTACTCCTGGCTGGTACGCTGGCACTGACCCGTTCATCAGCACGTAGCCTGACCCTACCACGTTTCCGTACCCTCACCTGTGCCCTAAGCCTTGCCGTTCCCTATCCCTAACCCTAGCCCAGAACGGAAACCCACCACGAGCCCTAAAACTTACCCCAAAGCCGTAGCCTATTCCTGGACCTTATGCTGGCCCTGACCCGTGCGTCAGCACGTAGCCTGACCCTCCCACGTTTGCGGACCCTCACCTGTGCCCTAAGCCTTGCCATTCCCTAACCCTAAACCTAGACCGGAATGGAAACCCACCACCAGCCCTACACCTTTCCCTACGCCGTAGCCTATTCCTGGCCCGTACGCAGGCACTGACCCTTTCATCAGCAAGTAGCCTGACCCTCCCACGTTTCCGTACCCTCACCTGTGCCCTAAGCCTTGCCGTTCCCTAACCCTAACCCTAGCCCGGAACGGAAACCCACCACCAGCCCTAAACCTTACCCCCAAGCCGTAGCCTACTCCTGGTCCATACGCTGGCACTGACCTGTGCGTCAGCACGTAGCCTGAACTTCCCACATTACCGTACCCTCACCTGTGCCCTAAGCCTTGCCGTTCCCTGACCCTAACCCTAGTACGGAACGGAAACACACCACAAGCCCTACACCTAACCCCCAAGCCGTAGCCTACTCCTGGCCGGTACGCTGGCACTGACCCGTGCGTCAGCACGTAGCCTGACCCTCCCACGTTTCCGTACCCTCACCTGTGCCCTAAGACTTGCTGTTCCCTAACACTAAACCTAGCCTGGAACGGAAACACACCATCAGCCCTACACCTAACCACCAAGCCGTAGCCTACTCCTGGCCGGTACGCTGGCACTGACCCGTGCGTCAGCACGTAGCCTGACCCTCCCACGTTTCCGTACCCTCACCTGTGCCCTAAGCCTTGCCGTTCCCTAACCCTAACCCTAGCCCGGAACGGAAACCCACCACTAGCCCTAAACCTTTCCCTACGCCGTAGCCTACACCTGGCCCGTACGCTGGCACTGACCCATGCGTCAGCACGTTGTCTGACCCTCCCACGTTTCCGTACCCTCACCTGGGCCCTAAGCCTTGCCGTTTCCTAACCCTAACCCTAGCCCATGAAAGGAAACCCACCACCAGCCCTACACCTTACCCTACGCCGTAGCATACTCCTGGCCCGTACGCTGGCACTGACCCGTGCGTCAGCACGTAGCCTAACCCTCTCACGTTTCCGAACCCTCACCTGTGCTGTAAGCCTTGCCGTTCCCTAACCCTAACCCTAGCCCTGAACGGAAACCCACCACCAGCCCTACACCTTACCCCCAAGCCGTAGCCTACTCCTGGCCGGTACGCTGGCACTGACCCGTGCGTCATCATGTAGCCTGACCCTCCCACGTTTCCGTACCCTCACCTGTGCCCTAAGCTTTGCCGTTCCCTAACCCTAACTGTAGCCCGGAACGGAAACCCACCACCAGCCCTACAACTTACCCCCAAGCCGTAGCCTACTCCTGGTCCATACGCTGGCAGTGACCCGTGCTTTAGAACGTATCCTAACCCTGCCACGTTGCCGTACCCTCACATGTGCCCTAAACCTTGCCGTTCCCTAACCCTAACCCTAGCCCGGAACGGAAAACCACCACAAGCCCTACACCTTACCCCCAAGCCGTAGCCTACTCGTGGTCCATACGCTGGCACTGACCTGTGCGTCAGCACGTAGCCTGACCTTCCCACGTTACCGTAATGTCACCTGTGCCCTAAGCCTTCCTGTTCCCTAACACTAACCCTAGTACGGAAAGGAAACCCACCACCAGCCCTACTCCTAACCCCCAAGCCGTAGCCTACTCCTGGCCGGTTCGTTGGCACTGACCCGTGCGTCAGCACGTAGACTGACACTCCCACGTTTCCGTACCCTCACCTGGGCCCTAAGCCTTGCCTTTCCCTAACCCTAACCCTAGCCCGGAACGGAAACGCACTACCAGCCCTACACCTTGCCCTACGCCGTAGCCTACTCCTGGCACGTACGCTGGCACTGACACATGGGTCAGCACGTAGCCTGACCCTCACACGTTTCCGTACCCTCACCTGTGCCCTAAGACTTGCCGTTCCCTAACCCTAACCCTAGTCCGGAAAGGAAACACACCACCAGCCCTACAGCTTACCCCCAAGCCATAGCCAATTCCTGGCCCGTACGCTGGCACTGACCCGTGCGTCAGCATGTAGCCTGACACTCCAACGTTTCCGTACCCTCACCTGTGCCCTAAGCCTTGCCGTTTCCTAACCCTACCCCTAGCCCAGAACGGAAACCCACCACCAGCCCTACAACTAACCCCCAAGCCGTAGCTTACTCCTGGCCAGTACGCTGGCACTGACCCGTGCATCATCACGTAGCCTGACCCTCCCACGTTTCCGTACCCTCACCTGTGCCCTAAGCCTTGCCATTCCCTAACCCTAACCCTAGCCCGGAACGGAAACCCACCACCAGCCCTACACCTTACCCCCAAGCCGTAGCCTACTCCTGGCCCGTACGCTGGCACAGACCCGTGCGTCAGCACGAAGCCTGACCCTCCCACGTTTGCGGACCCTGACCTGTGCCCTAAGCCTTGCCATTCCCTAACACTAACCCTAGACAGGAACGGAAACCCACCAACAGCCCTACACCTTTCCCTACGCCGTAGCCTATTCCTGGCTCATACGCAGGCACTGACTCTTTCATCAGCAAGTAGCCTGACCCACCCACGTTTCCGTACCCTCACCTGTGCCCTAAGCCTTGCCGTTCACTAACCCTAACCCTAGCCCGGAATGGAAACCCACCACCAGCCCTACACCTTACTCTATGCCGTAGCCTACACCTGGCCCGTACGCGGGCACTGACCTGTGCTTCAGCACGTAGCCTGACCCTCCCATGTTACCGTATGCTCACCTGTGCCCTAAGCCTTGCCGTTCCCTAACCCTAACCCTCGTCCTGAACGGAAACCCACCACCAGACCTACACCTTACTCTATGCCGTAGCCTACACCTGGCCCGTACGCGGGCACTGACCTGTGTTTCAGCACGTAGCCTGATCCTCCCATGTTACCGTACGCTCACCTGTGCCCTAAGCCTTGCCGTTCCCTAACCCTAACCCTAGCCCGGCACGGAATCCCACCACCAGCCGTACACCTTATCGTATGCCGTAGCCTAGTCCTGGCCCGTACGCTGGCACTGACCCTTGCGTCAGCATGTAGCCTGACCCTCCCACGTTTCCGTAACCTCCCCTGTGCCCTAAGCCTTGCCGTTCCCTAACCCTAACCCTAGCCCGGAACAGAAACCCACCACCAGCCCTATACCTTTCCCTACGCCGTAGCCTATTCCTGGCCCGTACGCAGGCACTGACCCTTTCATCAGCACGTAGCCTGACCCTCCCACGTTTCCGTACCCTCACCTGTGCCCTAAGCCTTGCCGTTCCCTAACCCTAACCCTAGCCCGGAACGGAAACCCACCACCAGCCCTAAACCTTACCCCCAAGCCGTAGCCTACTCCTGGTCCATACGCTGGCACTGACCTGTGCGTCAGCACGTAGCCTGAACTTGCCACATTACCGTACGCTCACCTGTGCCCTAAGCCTTGCCGTTACCTAACCCTAACCCTAGTACGGAACGGAAACACACCACAAGCCCTACACCTAACCCCGAAGCCGTAGCCTACTCCTGGCCCGTACGCTGGCACTGACCCGTGGGTCAGCACGTAGCCTGACCCTCCCACGTTTCCGTAACCTCACCTGTGCCCTAAGCCTTGCCGTTCCCTAACCCTAACCTTAGCCCGGAACGGAAACCCACCACCAGCCCTACACCTTACCCTACGCCGTAGCATACTCTTGGCCCGTACGCTGGCACTGAACCATGCGTCAGCACGTAGTCTGACCCTCCCACGTTTCCGTACCCTCACCTGGGCCCTAAGCCTTGCCGTTCCTTAACCCTAACCCTAATACGGGACGGAAACACACCACAAGCCCTACACCTAACCCACAAGCCATAGCATACTCCTGGCCCGTACGCTGGCACTGAACCGTGCGTCAGCAGGTAGCCTGACCCTCCCAGGTTTCCGTACCCTCACCTATGCCCTAAGCCTTCCTGTTCCCTAACACTAACGCTAGCCCGTAACGGAAACCCACCACCAGCCCTACACCTAACCCCCAAGCCGTAGGCTACTCCTGGCCGGTTCGCCTGCACTGACCCGTGCATCATCACGTAGCCTGACCCTCCCACGTTTCCGTACCCTCACCTGGGCACTAAGCCTTGCCTATCCCTAACCCTAACCCAAGCCCGGAAGAGAAACGCACTACCAGCCCTACACCTTGCCCTACGCCGCAGCCTACTCCTGGCCCGTACGCTGGCACTGACCCGTGGGTCAGCACGTAGCCTGACCCTCCCACGTTTCCGTACCCTCACCTCTGCCCTAAGCCTTGCCGTTCTCTATCCCTAACCACAGCCCCAAACAGAAAGCCACCACCACCCCTAAAACTTAGCCAAAGGCCTTAGCCTACTCCTGCACTGTACGCTGGCACTGACCCGTGCGTCAGCACGTAGCCTGACCCTCCCACGTTTCCGTACCCTCACCTGTGCCCTAAGCCTTGCCGTTCCCTAACACTAACCCTAGCCCGGAACGGAAACCCACCACCAGCCCTACACCATACCCTACACCGTAGCCTACTCCTAGCCCGTACGCTGGCACTGAACCGTGCGTCAGCATGTAGCCTGACCCTCTCACGTTTCCGTACCCTCACCTGTGCCCTAAGCCTTGACGTTCCCTAACCCTAACCCTAGCCCGGAACGCAAACCCACCACCAGCCCTACACCTTACCCACAAGCCGTAGCCTACTCCTGGCCCGTACGCTGGCACTGACCCGTGCGTCAGCACGTAGCCTGAGCCTCCCACGTTTCCGTACCCTCACCTGTGCCCTAAGCCTTGCCGTTCCCTAACCCTAACCCTAACCCGGAACGGAAACCCACCATCATCCCTAAACCTTTCCCTACTGGGTAGCTTACTCCTCGCCCGTACGCTCGCACTGACCCGTGCGTCATCATGGAGTTTGACCCTCCCACGTTTCCGTACCCTCACCTGGGCCCTAAGACATGCCATTCCCTAACACTAACCCTAGCCCTGAACGGAAACCCACCACCAGCCCTACACCTTACCCTATGCCGTAGCCTACACCTGGCCCATACGCGGGCACTGACCTGTGCTTCAGCACGTAGCCTGACCCTCCCACGTTTGCGGACCCTCACCTGTACCCTAAGCCTTGCTGTTCCCTAACCCTAACCCTAGCCCGGAACGGAAATCCACCACCAGCCCTACACTTTTCCCAACGCCGTAGCCTATTCCTGGCTCTTACGCCGGCACTCACCGTTTCATCAGCACGTAGCCTGACCCTCCCACTTTTCCGTACCCTCACCTGTGCCCTAAGCATTGCCGTTCCCTAACCTTAACCCTAGCCCAGAGCGGAAACCCACCATCAGCCCTACACCTTACCCCCAAGCCGTAGCCTACACCTGGCCGGTACGCTGGCACTGACACGTGCGTTAGCACGTAGCCTGACCCTCACACGTTTCCGTACCCTCACCTGTGCCCTAAGCCTTGCCGTTTCCTAACCCTAACCCTAGCCCGGAACAGAAACCCACCACCACCCCTACACTCTACCCTACGCCATAGCCTATTCCTGGCCCGTACGCTGGCACTGAGCCGTGCGTCAGCACGTAGCCTGACTTTCCCACGTTTCCGTACCATCACCTCTGCCCTAAGCCCTGACGTTCCCTAACCCTAACCCTAGCCCGGAACAGAAAACCACCACCAGCCCTACACCTTACCACCACGCCGTAGCCTACTCCTGGCCCATATGCTGGCACTGACACGTGCGTCACCACGTAGCCTGACCCTCCCACGTTTCCGTAACCTCACCTGTGCCCTAAGCCTTGCCGTTCCCTAACCTTCACCCTAGCCCGGAACGGAAACCCACCACCAGCCCTACACCTTACCCTATGCCGTAGCCTACACCTGGCCCGTTCGCGGGCACTGATCTGTGCTTCAGCACGTAGCCTGACCCTCCCATGTTACCGTACACGCCCTTGTGCCCTAAGCCTTGTCGTTCCCTATCCCTAACCCTAGCCCGGAACGGAAACCCACCACCAGCCCTAAACCTTACACACAAGCCGTAGCCTACTCCTGGCCCGTACGCTGGCACTGACCCGTGCGTCAGCCCGTAGCCTGAGCTTCCCACGTTTCGGTAACATCACCTGTGCCCTAAGCCTTTCCGTTCCCTCACCCTCACCCTAGCCAGGAACAGAAAACCATCAGCAGCCCTACACCTTACCCTATGCCGTAGCCTACTCCTGGCACGTACGCTGGCACTGACACGTGCCTCAGCACGTAGCCTGACCCTCACACGTTTCCGTACACTCACCTGTGCCCTAAGCCTTGCCGTTCACTAACCCTAAACCTAGTCCGGAACGGAAACCCACCACCAGGCCTACAGCTTACCCCCAAGCCATAGCCTATTTCTGGCCCGTACGCTGGCACTGACCCGTGCGTCAGCATGTAGCCTGACCCTCCCACGTTTCCGTAACCTCACCTGTGCCCTAAGCCTTGCCGTTCCCTAACCCTAAACCTAGCACGGAACGGAAACCCACCACCAGCCCTACACCTAACCCCCAAGCCGTAGCTTACTCCTGGCCAGTACGCTGGCACTGACCCGTGCATCATCACGTAGCCTGATGCTCCCACGTTTCCGTACCCTCACCTGTGCCCTAAGCCTTGCCGTTCCCTAAACCTAACCGTAGCCCGGAACGGAAACACACCACCAGCCCTACATCTTACCCCCAAGCCGTAGCCTACTCCTGGCCCGTACGCTGGCACAGACCCGTGCGTCAGCACGAAGCCTGACACTCCCACGTTTGTGGACCCTCACCTGTGCCCTAAGCCTTGCCGTTCCCTAACCCTAAGCCTAGCCCGGAACGGAAACCCACCACCAGCCCTACAACTTACCCCAAAGCCGTAGCCTATTCCTGGACCTTATGCTGGCACTGACCCGTGCGTCAGCACGTAGCCTGACACTCCTACGTTTGTGGACCATCAACTGTGCCCTAAGCCTTGCCATTCCCTAACCCTAACCCTAGCCCGGAACGGAAACCCACCACCAGCCCTAAAACTTACCCCGAAGCCGTAGCCTACTCCTGGTCCATACGCTGGCAATGACCTGTGCGTCAGCACGTAGCCTGAACTTCCCACATTACCGTACCCTCACCTGTGCCCTAAGCCTTGCCGTTCACTAACCCTAATACGGAACGGAAACACACCACAAGCCCTACACCTAACCCCCAAGCCGTAGCCTACTCCTGGCCCGTACGCTGGCACTGACCCATGCGTCAGCACGTAGCCTGACGCTCCCACTTTTCCGTACCCTCACCTGTGCCCTAAGCCTTGCCGTTCCCTAACCCTAACCCTAGCCCAGAACGGAAACCCACCACCCGCCCTACACCTTACCCTATGAGGTAGCCTACTCCTTGCCCGTACCCTGGCACTGACCCGTGCTTCAGCACATAGCCATACCCTCCCACGTTTCCATACCCTCACATGTGCCCTAAGCCTTGCCATTCCCTAAAAGTAACTGTAGTGCGGAACGAAAACCCACCACCAGCCCTACACCTTACACTACGCCGTAGCCTACTCCTGGCCCGTACGCTGGCACTGACCCGTGCGTCAGCACGTAGCCTGACCCTCCCATGTTTCCGTACCCTCACCTGTGCCCTAAGCCTTGCCGTTCCCTAACCCTAACCCTAACCCGGAACGGAAACCCACCACCATCCCTAAACCTTTCCCTACTGGGTAGCCTACTCCTCGCCCGTACGCTCGCACTGACCCGTGCGTCTGCATGTAGTTTGACCCTCCCACGTTTCCATACCCTCACCTGGGCCCTAAGCCTTGCCATTCCCTAACACTAACCTTAGCCCGGAAGGGAAACCCACCACCAGCCCTACACATTACCCTATGCCGTAGCCTACACCTGGCCCATACGCGGGCACTGACTTGTGCTTCAGCACGTAGCCTGACCCTCACACGTTTCCGTACCATCACCTGTGCCCTAAGCTTTGCCGTTCCCTAACCCTAACTGTAGCCCGGAACGGAAACCCACCACCAGACCTACAACTTACCCCCAAGCCGTAGCCTATTCCTGGTCCATACGCTGGCACTGACCCGTGCTTCAGAATGTATCCTGACCCTGCCACGTTGCCGTACCCTCACATGTGCCCTAAACCTTGCCGTTCCCTAACCGTAACACTAGCCCGGAACGGAAACCCACCACAAGCCCTACACCTTACCCCCAAGCCGTAGCCTACTCGTGGTCCATACGCTGGCACTGACCTCTGCGTCAGCATGTAGCCTGACCTTCCCACGTTACCGTAACGTCACCTGTGCCCTAAGCCTTGCCGTTCCCTAACCGTAACCCTAGTACGGGACAGAAACACACCACAAGCCCTAAATATTAACCCCAAGCTGAAGCCTACTGCTGGCCCGTACGCTGGCACTGACACGTGCGTCAGCATGTAGCCTGAACCTCCCACGTTTCTGTACCATCACCTGGGCCCTAAGCCTTGCAGTTCCCTAACCCTAACCCTAGCCCGGAACGGAAAACCACAACCAGCCCTAAACCATACCCTACACCATACCCTACTCCTGGCCCATACGCTGGCACTGACCCGTGAATCAGCACGTAGCCTGACCCTCCCACGTTTCCGTACCCTCACCAGTGTCCTAAGCCTTGCAGTTCCCTCACCCTAACCCTAGCCCGGAACGGAAACCCACCACCAGCCCTATATCTAACCCTGTGCCGTAGCCTACACCTGTCCCGTACGCTGGCACTGACCTGTGCGTCAGCACGAAGCCTGACCTTCCCACATTTCCGCACCCTCATCTGTGCCCTAAGCCTTGACGTTCCCTAACACTAACCCTAACCCGGAACGGAAACCCACCAACAGCCCTACAACTTACCCCCAAGCCGTAGCCTATTCCTGTCCCGTACGCTGGCACTGAACCGTGCGTCAGCACATAGCCTGACCCTCCCACGTTTCCGTACCCTCACCTGTGCCCTAAGCCTTGCGGTTCCCTAACTCTAACCCTAGCCCGGAACGGAAACCCACCACCAGCCCTACACCTTACCCTACACCGTAGCCTACCCCGGGCCCGTACGCTGGCACTGACGCGTGCGTCAGCACGTAGCCTGACCCTCCCACGTTTCCGGAGCCTCACCTGTGCCCTAAGACTTGACGTTCCCCAACTCTAACCATAGCCCGGAACGGAAACACACCACCAGCCCTACACCTTACCCCCTATCCATAGCCTACTCCTGGCCCGTACGCTGGTACTGATGCGTGCCTCACCACGTAGCAATGAAACTCCCACGTTTCCGTACCCTCAAGTGTGCCCTAAGCCTTGCGGTTCCCTAACCCTAACCCTAGCCCAGAAGGGAAACCCACCACCAACCCTACACCTTACCTTACGCCGTAGCCTACTCCTGGCCCATACGCGGGAACTGACCCGTGCATTCAGCAGGTAGCCTGACCCTCCCACGTTTCCGTACCCTCACCTGTGCCCTAAGCCTTGCCGTTCCCTAACCCTAACCCTAGCCCAGAACAGAAACCCATCACCAGCCTAAAACTTACCCACAAACTATAGCCTACTCCTGGCCCGTACGCTGGCACTGACCCGTGCGTCAGCACGGAGCCTGACCTTCCCACGTTTCCGTATCCTCACGTGGGCCCTAAGCCTTGCCGTTCCCTAACCCTAACCCTAGCCCGGAACGAAAACCAACCACCAGCCCTACAACTTACCCCCAAGCCTTAGCCTACTCCTTGCCCATATGCTGGCACTGACCCATGCGTCAGCACGTAGCCTGACCCTCCCACGTTTCCGTATCAACACCTGTGCCCTAAGCCTTGCCGTTCCCTAACCCTAACCCTAGCCCTGAATGGAAACACACCACCAGCCCTATACCTAACCCCCAAGCCGTAGCCTACTCCTGGCCCGTACGCGGGCACTGACCTGTGCTTCAGCACATAGCCTGACACTCCCATGTTACTCTACCCTCACTTGTGCCCTAAGCCTTGCCGTTCCCTTATCCTAACCCTAACCCCGAACGGAAACCAACCACCAGCCCTACACTCTACCCTACGCTGTAGCCAACTCCTGGCCCGTACGCTGGCACTGAGGCGTGCGTCAGCACTTAGCCTGACCCTCCCACGTTTCCGTACCATCACCTGTGTCCTAAGCCTTGCCGTTCCTTAACCCTAACCCTAGCCCATAACAGAAACCCACCAGCAGCCCTACACCTTACACTACGCCGTAGCCTAATCCTGGCCCATACGCTGGCACTGACCCGTGCGTCAGCACGTAGCCGGACCCTCCCACGTTTCCGTACACTCACCTGTGCCCTAAGCCTTGCCGTTCCCTAACCCTAACCCTAGTCCGGAACGGAAAACCACCACCAGCCCTACAGCTTACCCCCAAGCCATAGCCTACTCGTGACCCATACGCTGGCACTGACCGGTGTGTCAGCATATAGCCTGACGAGGCACACCAGGGGAGGGCGGGCCGGCAGGGTAAGGCTACCCAGGTCAGCTAATCCACAACCCTCAGGAAATCACATTGGTGAAAATGGACCTCGCTAAGGCAGAAGAGAAGCCAAGGGAAAAAAGGACACGGTGCCATTTGCAGCACCGTAGATGAGTCTAGAAATAATCACGTGACTTGTAGTAAGTCAGAAAGTGAAAGACACATATCATATCATATCACTTATAGGTGTTACCTAAAAATGGATACCAGGGCAGATATTTCCACGGAGAAGGCAATCACAGATTCATTAAACAAACTTATGGTTCACCAATGGAAAGGTGTGAGGATTGGTTTCATTACGATATCGGCGTTAACACACATATACAAACACAGGTGACATATATAATCACCAAAGACCTACAGAATACCAAGAGAGGACTACTCAACATTCTGTCATAACGTACATGGGAAAAGGATCCCAGGAAGAACAGACATGTGTATATGTGTAAAAGAACCCCATCTTCCACACCTACAACAAGCCAAACATTGTAATCAAACTTCCTGTAATAAAATATAAAAAATTAAATTAAAAACACAAACAAGAAGTAGTGAGACAAACTTGAGGGGCTTTCTCCTGGCACATTCCATTCTAAATTCCAATCTAGAACACCACTTCCACTGAGGCTCTCTTGCCCTAGTAACCAGATTTGGTAAGGGAGAACTGCTGCCACCTTGTGGCCGTTTCACACAACAGCAGCTTTAATCCCAGCACTAATGGTCAGTTGATATTCAGAATCATTGCAGGCCTGTAAATGACACCTGCCCTGAAAACAAATCCTGGGGTCACATATCGACCAAAAAATTCAAAGGACGTCCATATTTCAAAACGACCGTTTCAAAAGGCATATTTTACGCACATTAGTGTTCTGCTTCTTTTCCTTTCTTTCCTTTTTTGTTAAAAAACACGGGAATGGAAAAAGGCATCCCTCAGAATGGGCGAAAATCGTTGCAGACGAATCAATGGACAGAGGTATAATCTCCAATATATATAAACAGCACATGCAGCTTAATATTAAAAAAAACAAACAACCCAATACAAAAATGGGCAGAAGATCTAAAGAGACGTTTCTTCAAAGGAGACACAGAGATGGCCAAGACGCACATGAAAAGCTGCTCAACAGCACTAATTATTAGAGAAATGCAAATCAAAACTACAATGAGGTATCACCTCACACCTGTTAGAATCGGCATCATCAGAAAATCTACAAACAACCAATTCTGGGGAGGGTGTGGACAAAAGGAGCCCTCTTCCACTATTGGTGGGAATGTAACTTGATACAGTCACTATGGAGAACAGTATGGAGTTTCCTTAAAAAAACTAGAAATAGAATTACCATCTGATCCAGCAATCCCACTTCTGGTCATATACCCGGAGAAAACCTTATTTCAAAAAGGCACATTCACCACAATGTTCGTTGCAGCACTATTTACAATAGCCAGGTAATGGAAGCAACCTAAATGCCCACAGACAGATGAATGGATAAAGATGTGGTACATATATAAAATGGAATATTACTCGGCCATAAAAAGGAATGAAACTGGGTCATTTGTAGAGACATCGATGGATCGAGAGACTGTCATACAGAATGAAGTAAGTCAGAAAGAGGAAAACAAATATTGTATATAAATGCATATATGTGGAGCCTAAAAAATGGTACAGATGAACTGGTTTGCAGGGAAGAAATAGAGACCAGAGGTAGAAAACAAACGTATGGACAACAAGTGTGGGAAGCCATGGGGTGGTGGTGGTGGGATGAGTTGGGAGATTGGGATTGACCTGAATACATATATATGCATAAAATACATAACAAATAATAACGTGCTGTATAAAAAAAATAAATAAAATTATATTTCAAAATTTAAAAAAACTAGAATTTAACAATAAAACAGAAAAAAGTTCTTCCCGTCACACAGATGTATTTATAGGAATGAATTATTTCCATGCTTATATCTATAAATACATAAAAGAGGAATAAAATCTAACTTGAACCATAAAAGAAAAAAAAACCTGAACCCACGAGTTATACAGAGGAAAACCCTATCAGGGCGCACTTGCTCCAGCGGTAAACAATTCTGAAATTGGTCAGAGGTGGGGAACCATCTCCCATACAGTCAGCAACCCACCCCCCACGCAAGGAGCGTCCTCATTGCAAAGCTGGGGGACCGTGCCGAGGCATCTGTGAGTAAACGTGAGCTGAGCCCCAGGCCAGCTGCTGCTGAACGGTTCCCAACCTTTCCAGGTAAAACACCTGAATATGTACAAGGGCTTGAAAGCCTAGAGGAAGGACCGTGGAGCCACACCAGTGACAGCACGCAGGCCAACTTGGTGCCTGCAGGCCAGCCAGGGTGGTCCTGGCCCCGGGCGCTCCTCCAGAAGCTTTCCATTGCCCTGCCTGTGATACCCCTCCTGTCCCGGCCCCCACTGCTTTTTTCCTTCCTCATCTCTGTCCGGAGAGAAATTCCAGCGGAAGGTATGGGTGACACAACCTCTTCTTTACAGGCGGCAGCCTGGCAACTCCTGCAGAAAGCCAGCAGAACCCCACTCACACCGGGCCCCCCACAAAGCTGTGGCACCTCTCTCCCTCCCACCAGCACAGCCCCGAGACTGCTGATGGGGCAGAGAATATGGAGTCAGGCACAGCTTCAGGGGCTATTGCTGCCTGGAGCTCTGTTTATATTGACCTCAACGAGGCACACCTGGGGAGGGCGGGCCGGCAGGGTAAGGCTGCCCAGGTCAGCTAATCCACAACCCTCAGGGAATCACATTGTTGAAAATGGACCTCGCTAAGGCAGAAGAGGAGCCAAGGAAAAAAAGGACACAATGCCATTTGCAGCCCCGTAGATGAGTCTAGAAGTAATCACGTGACTTGTAGTAAGTCAGAAAGTGAAAGACACATATCATATCATATCACTTATAGGTGTTACCTAAAAATGGATACCAGGGCAGATATTTCCACGGAGAAGGGCAATCACAGATTCATTAAACAATCTTATGGTTCACCAATGGAAAGTTGTGAGGATTGGTTTCATTATGATATCGGCGTTAACACACATATACAAACACAGGTGACATATATAATCACCAAAGTACTACAGAATACCAAGAGAGGACTACTTAACTGTGTCATAACATACATGGGAAAAGGATCCCAGGAAGAACAGACATCTGTATATGTGTAAAAGAACCACATCTTCCACACCTACAACAAGCCAAACATTGTAATCATACTTGCTGTAATAAAAAATATAAAAAATTAAATTAAAAACACGAACAAGAAGTAGTGAGACAAACTTGAGGTGCTTTCTCCTGGCACATTCCATTCTAAATTCCAATCTAGAGCACCACTTCCACTGAGGCTCTCTTGCCCTAGTAACCAGATTTGGTAAGGGAGAACTGCTGCCACCTTGTGGCCGTTTCACACAACAGCAGCTTTAATCCCAACGCTAATGGTCAGTTGATATTCAAAATCATGGCAGGCCTGTAAATGACACCTGCCCTGAAAACAAATCCTGGGGTCACATATCGACCAAAAAATTCAAAGGACGTCCATATTTCAAAACGACCGTTTCAAAAGGCATATTTTACGCATATTAGTGTTCTGCTTCTTTTCCTTTCTTTCCTTTTTTTGTTAAAAAACACGGGAATGGAAAAAGGCATCCCTCAGAATGGGCGAAAATCGTTGCAAACGAATCAATGGACAGAGGTTTAATCTCCAATATATATAAACAGCTCATGCAGCTTAATATTAAAAAAACAAACAACCCAATACAAAAATGGGCAGAAGATCTAAAGAGACGTTTCTTCAAAGGAGACACAGAGATGGCCAAGACGCACATGAAAAGCTGCTCAACAGCACTAATTATTAGAGAAATGCAAATCAAAACTACAATGAGGTATCACCTCACACCTGTTAGAATCAGCATCATCAGAAAATCTACAAACAACCAATTCTGGGGAGGGTGTGGACAAAAGCAGCCCTCTTCCACAATTGGTGGGAATGTAAATTGATACAGTCACTATGGAGAACAGTGTGGAGTTTCCTTAAAAAAACTAGAAATAGAATTACCATCTGATCCAGCAATCCCACTTCTGGGCATATACCCAGAGAAAACCGTATTTCAAAAAGGCACATTCACCACAATGTTCGTTGCAGCACTATTTACAATACCCAGGTAATGGAAGCAACCTAAATGCCCACAGACAGATGAATGGATAAAGATGTGGTACATATATAAAATGGAATATGACTCGGCCATAAAAAGGAATGAAACTGGGTCATTTGTAGAGACATCGATGGATCGAGAGACTGTCATACAGAATGAAGTAAGTCAGAAAGCGGAAAACAAATATTGTATATTAATGCATAAATGTGGAACCTAAAAAAATGGTACAGATGAACTGGTTTGCAGGGAAGAAATAGAGACACAGAGGTAGAGAACAAACGTATGGACACCAAGTGTGGGAAACCATGGGGTGGTGGTGGTGGGATGAGTTGGGAGATTGGGATTGACCTGTATACATGTATATGCATAAAATACATAACTAATAAAAACCTGCTGTATAAAAACATAAATAAAATTATCTTTAAAATTTAAAAAAAAATAGAATTTAACAATAAAACAGAAAAAAGTTCTTCTGTCACACAGATGTATTTATAGGAATGAATTATTTCAATGCTTATATCTATAAATACATAAAAGAGGAATAAAATATAACTTGAACCATAAAAGAAAAAAAAAAAAACCTGAACTCACGAGTTTTGCAGAGGAAAACCCTATCTGGGCACTTGCTCCAGCGGTAAACAATTCTGAAATTGGTCAGAGGTGGGGAACCATCTCTCATACAGCCAGCAACACACCCCCCACGCAAGGAGCGTCCTCATTGCAAAGCTGGGGGACCGTGCCGAGGCATCTGTGAGTAAACGTGAGCTGAGCCCCAGGCCAGCTGCTGCTGAACTGTTCCCAACCTTTCCAGGTAAAACACCTGAATATGTACAAGGGCTTGAAAGCCTAGAGGAAGGACGGTGGAGCCACACCAGTGACAGCACGCAGGGCAACTTGGTGACTGCAGGCCAGCCAGTGGGGTCCTGGACCCTGGCGCTCTTCCAGAAGCTTTCCATTGCCCTGCCTGAGATACCCCTCCTGTCCCGGCCCCCACTGCTTTTTTCCTTCCTCACCTCTGTCCGGAGAGAAATTCCATCTGAAGGTATGGGTGACACATCCTCTTCTTTACAGGCGGCAGCCTGGCATCTCCTGCAGAAAGGCCAGCAGAACCCCACTCACACCGGGCCACCCACAAAGCTGTGGCCCCTCACTCCCTCCCACCAGCACAGCCCCGAGACTGCTCACGAGGCAGAGAATATGGAGTCAGGCACAGCTTCAGGGGCTATTGCTGCCTGGAGCGCTGTTTATATTGACCTCAACGAGGCACACCTGGGGAGGGCGGGCCGGCAGGGTAAGGCTGCCCAGGTCAGCTAATCCACAACACTCAGGGAATCACATTGTTGAAAATGGACCCCGCTAAGGCAGAAGAGAAGCCAAGGGAAAAAAGGACATAATGCCATTTGCAGCACCGTAGATGAGTCTAGAAGTAATCACGTGACTTGTAGTAAGTCAGAAAGTGAAAGACACATATCCTATCATATCACTTATAGGTGTTACCTAAAAATGGATACCAGGGCAGATATTTCCACGGAGAAGGGCAATCACAGATTCATTAAACAAACTTATGGTTCACCAATGGAAAGGTGTGAGGATTGGTTTCATTACGATATCGGGGTTAACAGACATATACAAACACAGGTGACATATATAATCACCAAAGACCTACAGAATACCAAGAGAGGAGTACTCAACATTCTGTTATAACGTACATGGGAAAAGGATCCCAGGAAGAACAGACATCTGTATATGTGTAAAAGAACCACATCTTCCACACCTACAACAAGCCAAACATTGTAATCAAACTTGCTGTAATAAAAAATAAAAAAAAATTAAATTAAAAACACGAACAAGAAGTAGTGAGACAAACGTGAGGGGCTTTCTCCTGGCACATTCCATTCTAAACTCCAATCTAGAACACCACTTCCACTGAGGCTCTCTTGCCCTAGTAACCAGATTTGGTAAGGGTGAACTGCTGCCACCTTGTGGCCGTTTCACACAACAGCAGCTTTAATCCCAGCGCTAATGGTCAGTTGATATTCAAAATCATGGCAGGCCTGTAAATGACACCTGCCCTGAAAACAAATCCTGGGGTCACATATCGACCAAAAAATTCAAAGGACGTCCATATTTCAAAACGACCGTTTCAAAAGGCATATTTTACGCACATTAGTGTTCTGCTTCTTTTCCTTTGTTTCCTTTTTTGTTAAAATCACGGGAATGGAAAAAGGCATCCCTCAGAATGGGCGAAAATCGTTGCAGACGAATCAATGGACAGAGGTTTAATCTCCAATATATATAAACAGCTCATGCAGCTTAATATTAAAAAAACAAAACACCCAAAAAAATGGGCAGAAGATCTAAAGAGACGTTTCTTCAAAGGAGACACAGAGATGGCCAAGACGCACATGAAAAGCTGCTCAACAGCACTAATTATTAGAGAAATGCAAATCAAAACTACAATGAGGTATCACCTCACACCTGTTAGAATCGGCATCATCAGAAACTCTACAAACAACCAATTCTGGGGAGGGTGTGGACAAAAGGAGCCCTCTTCCACTATTGGTGGGAATGTAAATTGATACAGTCACTATGGAGAACAGTATGGAGTTTCCTTAAAATATTAGAAATAGAATTACCATCTGATCCAGCAATCCCACTTCTGGGCATATACCCAGAGAAAACCGTATTTCAAAAAGGCACATTCACCACAATGTTCGTTGCAGCACTATTTACAATACCCAGGTAATGGAAGCAACCTAAATGCCCACAGACAGATGAATGGATAAAGATGTGGTACATATATAAAATGGAATATGACTCGGCCATAAAAAGGAATGAAACTGGGTCATTTGTAGAGACATCGATGGATCGAGAGACTGTCATACAGAATGAAGTAAGTCAGAAAGAGGAAAACAAATATTGTATATTAATGCATATATGTGGAGCCTAAAAATGGTACAGATGAACTCGTTTACAGGGAAGAAATAGAGACACAGAGGTAGAGAACAAACGTATGGACACCAAGTGTGGGAAGCCATGGGGTGGTGGTGGTGGGATGAGTTGGGAGTTTGGGATTGACCTGTATACATGTATATGCATAAAATACATAACTAATAAAAACCTGCTGTATAAAAACATAAATAAAATTATTTTTCAAATTTTAAAAAAAATAGAATTTAACAATAAAACAGAAAAAAGTTCTTCCCGTCACACAGATGTATTTATAGGAATGAATTATTTCAATGCTTATATCTATAAATTCATAAAAGAGGAATAAAATATAACTTGAACCATAAAAGAAAAAAAAAACCTGAACTCACGAGTTTTACAGAGGAAAACCCTATCTGGGCACTTGCTCCTGCGGTAAACAATTCTGAAATTGGTCAGAGGTGGGGAACCATCTCCCATACAGCCAGCAACCCACCCCCCACGCAAGGAGTGTCCTCATTGCAAAGCTGGGGGATCGTGCCGAGGCATCTGTGAGTAAACATGAGCTGAGCCCCAGGCCAGCTGCTGCTGAACTGTTCCCACCATTCCCAGGTAAAACACCTGAATAACTACAAGAGCTTGAAAGCCTAGAAGAAGGGCCGTGGAGCCACACCAGCGACAGCACGCAGGCCAACTTGGTGCCTGCAGGCCAGCCAGGGTGCTCCTGGACCCGGGATCTCTTCCAGAAGCTTTCCATTGCCCTGCCTGAGATACCCCTCCTGTCCCGGCCCCCACTGCTTTTTTCCTTCCTCACCTCTGTCCGGAGATAAATTCCAGCGGAAGGTATGGGTGACACATCCTCTTCTTTACAGGCGGCAGCCTGGCAACTCCTGCAGAAAGGCCAGCAGAGCCCCACTCACACCGGGCCACCCACAACGCTGTGGCCCCTCACTCCCTCCCACCAGCACAGCCCCGAGACTGCTGACGGGGCAGAGAATATGGAGTCAGGCACAGCTTCAGGGGCTATTGCTGCCTGGAGCTCTGTTTATATTGACCTCAACGAGGCACACCTGGGGAGGGCGGGCCGGCAGGGTAAGGCTGCCCAGGTCAGCTAATCCACAACCCTCAGGGAATCACATTGTTGAATATGGACCCCGCTAAGGCAGAAGAGAAGCCAAGGGAAAAAAGGACACAATGCCATTTGCAGCACCGTAGATGAGTCTAGAAGTAATCACGTGACTTGTAGTAAGTCAGAAAGTGGAAGACACATATCATATCATATCACTTATAGGTGTTACCTGAAAATGGATACCAGGGCAGATATTTCCACGGAGAAGGGCAATCACAGATTGATTAAACAAACTTATGGTTCACCAATGGAAAGGTGTGAGGATTGGTTTCATTACGATATCGGGGTTAACACACATATACAAACATAGGTGACATATATAATCACCAAAGACCTACAGAATACCAAGAGAGGACTACTCAACTCTGTTATAACGTACATCGGAAAAGGATCCCAGGAAGAACAGTCATCTGTATATGTGTAAAAGAACCACATCTTCCACACCTACAACAAGCCAAACATTGTAATCAAACTTGCTGTAATAAAAAATATAAAAAATTAAATTAAAAACACGAACAAGAAGTAGTGAGACAAACTTGAGGGGCTTTCTCCTGGCACATTCCATTCTAAATTCCAATCTAGAGCACCACTTCCACTGAGGCTCTCTTGCAGTAGTAACCAGATTTGGCAAGGGAGAACTGCTGCCACCTTGTGCCCGTTTCACACAACAGCAGCTTTAATCCCAGTGCTAATGGTCAGTTGATATTCAAAATCATTGCAGGCCTGTAAATGACACCTGCCCTGAAAAAAAATCCTGGGGTCACATATCGACCAAAAAATTCAAAGCACGTCCATATTTCAAAACGACCGTTTCAAAAGGCATATTTTACGCACATTAGTGTTCTGCTTCTTTTCCTTTCTTTCCTTTTTTGTTAAAAAAAACGGGAATGGAAAAAGGCATCCCTCAGAATGGGCGAAAATCGTTGCAAACGAATCAATGGACAGAGGTTTAATCTCCAATATATATAAACAGCTCATGCAGCTTAATATTAAAAAAACAAACAACCCAATACAAAAATGGGCAGAAGATCTAAAGAGACGTTTCTTCAAAGGAGACACAGAGATGGCCAAGACGCACATGAAAAGCTGCTCAACAGCACTAATTATTAGAGAAATGCAAATCAAAACTACAATGAGTATCACCTCACACCTGTTAGAATCGGCATCATCAGGAAATCTACAAACAACCAATTCTGGGGAGGGTGTGGACAAAAGGAGCCCTCTTCCACTATTGGTGGGAATGTAAATTGATACAGTCACTATGGAGAACAGTATGGAGTTTCCTTAAAAAAATTAGAAATAGAATTAACATCTGATCCAGCAATCCCACTTCTGGGCATATACCCAGAGAAAACCGTATTTCCAAAAGGCACATTCACCACAATGTTCGTTGCAGCACTATTTACAATAGCCAGGTAATGGAAGCAACCTAAATGCCCACAGACAGATAAATGGATAAAGAGGTGGTACATATATAAAATGGAATATTACTCGGCCATAAAAAGGAATGAAACTGGGTCATTTGTAGAGACATCGATGGATTGAGAGACTGTCATACAGAATGAAGTAAGTCAGAAAGAGGAAAACAAATATTGTATATTAATGCATATATGTGGAGCCTAAAAATGGTACAGATGAACTCGTTTGCAGGGAAGAAATAGAGACACAGAGGTAGAGAACAAACGTATGGACACCAAGTGTGGGAAGCCATGGGGTGGTGGTGGTGGGATGAGTTGGGATATTGGGATTGACCTGAATACATGTATATGCATAAAATACATAACTAATAATAACGTGCTGTATAAAAAATAAATAAATTTAAATTTCAAAATTTTAAAAAATAAAATTTAAAAATAAAACAGAAAAAAGTGCTTCCCGTCACACAGATGTATTTATAGGAATGAATTATTTCCATGCTTATATCTATAAATACATAAAAGAGGAATAAAATCTAACTTGAACCACAAAAGAAAAAAAAAGTGAACCCACGAGTTATACAGAGGAAAAACCTATCAGGGCACTTGCTCCAGTGGTAAACAATTCTGAATTTGGTCAGAGGTGGGGAACCATCTCCCATACAGCCAGCAACCCACCCCCCACCCAAGGAGCATCCTCATTGCAAAGCTGGGGGACCGTGCCGAGGCATCTGTGAGTAAACGTGAGCTGAGCCCCAGGCCAGCTGCTGCTGAACTGTTCCCACCCTTCCCAGGTAAAACACCTGAATATGTACAAGGGCTTGAAAGACTAGAGGAAGGGCCGTCGAGCCACACCAGCGACAGCACACAGGCCAACTTGTTGCCTGCAGGCCAGCCAGGGTGGTCCTGGTCCTGGACGCTCTTCCGGAAGCTTTCCATTGCCCTGCCTGAGATACCCCTCCTCTCCCGGCCCCCACTGCTTTTTTCCTTCCTCACCTCTGTCCGGAGAGAAATTCCAGCGGAAGGTATGGGTGACACATCCTCTTCTTTACAGGCGGCAGCCTGGCAACTCATGCAGAAAGGCCAGCAGAACCCCACTCACACCGGGCCACCCACAAAGCTGTGGCCCCTCACTCCCTCCCACCAGCACAGCCCCGAGACTGCTGACGGGGCAGAGAATATGGAGTCAGGCACAGCTTCAGTGGCTATTGCTGCCTGGAGCGCTGTTTATATTGACCTCAACGAGGCACACCTGGGGAGGGCGGGCCGGCAGGGTAAGGCTGCCCAGGTCAGCTAATCCACAACCCTCAGGGAATCACATTGTTGAAAATGGACCCCGCTAAAGCAGAAGAGAAGCCAAGGGAAAAAAGGACACAATGCCATTTGCAGCACCGTAGATGAGTCTAGAAGTAATCACGTAACTTGTAGTAAGTCAGAAAGTGAAAGACACATATCATATCATATCACTTATAGGTGTTACCTAAAAATGGATACCAGGGCAGATATTTCCACGGAGAAGGGCAATCACAGATTCATTAAACAAACTTATGGTTCACCAATGGAAAGGTGTGAGGATTGGTTTCATTACGATATCGGGGTTAACAGACATATACAAACACAGGTGACATATATAATCACCAAAGACCTACAAAATACCAAGAGAGGACTACTCAACATTCTGTCATAACGTACATGGGAGAAGGATCCCAGGAAGAACAGACATGTGTATATGTGTAAAAGAACCACATCTTCCACACCTACAACAAGCCAAACATTGTAATCAAACTTGCTGTAATAAAAAATAAAAAATTAATTGAAAAACACGAACAAGAAGTAGTGAGACAAACGTGAGGGGCTTTCTCCTGGCACATTCCATTCTAAACTCCAATCTAGAACACCACTTCCACTGAGGCTCTCTTGCCCTAGTAACCAGATTTGGTAAGGGTGAACTGCTGCCACCTTGTGGCCGTTTCACACAACAGCAGCTTTAATCCCAGCGCTAATGGTCAGTTGATATTCAAAATCATTGCAGGCCTGTAAATGACACCTGCCCTGAAAACAAATCCTGGGGTCACATATCGACCAAAAAATTCAAAGGACGTCCATATTTCAAAACGACCGTTTCAAAAGGCATATTTAACGCACATTAGTGTTCTGCTTCTTTTCCTTTCTTTCCTTTTTTGTTAAAAAACACGGGAATGGAAAAAGGCATCCCTCAGAATGGGCGAAAATCGTTGCAGACGAATCAATGGACAGAGGTTTAATCTCCAATATATATAAACAGCTCATGCAGCTTAATATTAAAAAAAACAAACAACCCCCAAGAAAATGGGCAGAAGATCTAAAGAGACGTTTCTTCAAAGGAGACACTGAGATGGCCAAGACGCACATGAAAAGCTGCTCAACAGCACTAATTATTAGAGAAATGCAAATCAAAACTACAATGAGGTTTCACCTCACACCTGTTAGAATCGGCATCATCAGAAAATCTACAAACAACCAATTCTGGTGAGGGTGTGGACAAAAGGAGCCCTCTTCCACTATTGGTGGGAATGTAAATTGATACAGTCACTATGGAGAACATTATGGAGTTTCCTTAAAAAAACTTGAAATAGAATTACCATCTGATCCAGCAATCCCACTTCTGGGCATATACCCAGAGAAAACCGTATTTCAAAAAGGCACATTCACCACAATGTTCGTTGCAGCACTATTTACAATAGCCAGGTAATGGAAGCAACCTAAATGCCCACAGACAGATGAATGGATAAAGATGTGGTACATATATAAAATGGAATATGACTCGGCCATAAAAAGGAAAGAAACTGGGTCATTTGTAGAGACATCGATGGATCGAGAGACTGTCATACAGAATGAAGTAAGTCAGAAAGAGGAAAACAAATATTGTATATTAATGCATATATGTGGAGACTAAAAATAGTACAGATGAACTGGTTTGCTGGGAAGAAATAGAGACACAGAGGTAGAGAACAAACGTATGGACACCAAGTGTGGGAAGCCATGGGGTGGTGGTGGTGGGATGAGTTGGGAGTTTGGGATTGACCTGTATACATGTATATGCATAAAATACATAACTAATAATAACGTGGTGTATAAAAAAATAAATTAAATTAAATTTCAAAATTTTAAAAAATGAAATTTAAAAATAAAACAGAAAAAAGTTCTTCCCGTCACACAGATGTATTTATAGGAATGAATTATTTCCATGCTTATATCTATAAATACATAAAAGAGGAATAAAATCTAACTTGAACGATAAAAGAAGAAAAAAGTGAACCCACGAGTTATACAGAGGAAAACCCTATCAGGGCACTTGCTCCAGTGGTAAACAATTCTGAAATTGGTCAGAGTTGGGGAAGCATCTCCCATACAGCCATCAACCCACACCCCACGCAAGGAGCGTCCTCATTGCAAAGCTGGGGGACCGTGCCGAGGCATCTGTGAGTAAACGTGAGCTGAGCCCCAGGCCAGCTGCTGCTGAACTGTTCCCACCCTTTCCAGGTAAAACACCTGAATATGTACAAGGGCTTGAAAGCCTAGAGGAAGGACCGTGGAGCCACACCAGCGACAGCACGCAGGCCAACTTGGTGCCTGCAGGCCAGCCAGGGTGGTCATGGCCCCGGGCCCACTTCCAGAAGCTTTCCATTGCCCTGCCTGAGATACCCCTCCTGTCCCGGCCCCCACTGCTTTTTTCCTTCCTCACCTCTGTCCGGAGAGAAATTCCAGCGGAAGGTATGGGTGACACCACCTCTTCTTTACAGGCGGCAGCCTGGCAACTCCTGCAGAAAGGCCAGCAGAACCCCACTCACACTGGGCCACCCACAGAGCTGTGGCCCCTCACTCCCTCCCACCAGCACAGCCCCGAGACTGCTGACGGGGCAGAGAATATGGAGTCAGGCACAGCTTCAGGGGCTTTTGCTGCCTGCAGCGCTGTTTATATTGATCTCAACGAGTCACACGTGTGGGGGGCCGGCCAGCAGGGTAAGGCTGCCCAGGTCAGCTAATCCACAACCCTCAGGGAATCACATTGTTGAAAATGGACCCCGCTAAGGCAGAAGAGAAGCCAATGGAAAAAAGGACACAATGCCATTTGCAGCACCGTACATGAGTCTAGAAGTAATCACGTGACTTGTAGTAAGTGAGAAAATGAAAGACACATATCCTATCATATCAGTTATAGGTGTTACCTAAAAATGGATACCAGGGCAGATATTTCCACGGAGAAGGGCAATCACAGATTCAGTAAACAAACTTATTGTTCACCAATGGAAAGGTGTGAGGATTGGTTTCATTACGATATCGGGGTTAACAGACATATACAAACACAGGTGACATATATAATCACCAAAGACCTACAGAATACCAAGAGAGGACTACTCAACATTCTGTCATAACGTACATGGGAAAAGGATCCCAGGAAGAACAGACATGTGTATATGTGTAAAAGAACCACATCTTCCACACCTACAACAAGCCAAACATTGTAATCAAACTTGCTGTAAGAAAAAATAAAAAATTAAATTAAAAACACGAACAAGAAGTAGTGAGACAAACGTGAGGGGCTTTCTCCTGGCACATTCCATTCTAAACTCCAATCTAGAACACCACTTCCACTGAGGCTCTCTTGCTCTAGTAACCAGATTTGGTAAGGGTGAACTGCTGCCACCTTGTGGCCGTTTCACACAACAGCAGCTGTAATCCCAACGCTAATGGTCAGTTGATATTCAAAATCATTGCAGGCCTGTAAATGACACCTGCCCTGAAAACAAATCCTGGGGTCACATATCGACCAAAATATTCAAAGGACGTCTATATTTCAAAACGACCGTTTCAAAAGGCATATTTTACGCACATTAGTGTTCTGCTTCTTTTCCTTTCTTTCCTTTTTTTGTTAAAAAAAGCGGGAATGGAAAAAAGCATCCCTCAGAATGGGCGAAAATCCTTGCAGACGAATCAATGGACAGAGGTTTAATCTCCAATATATATAAACAGCTAATGCAGCTTAATATTAAAAAATCAAACAACCCCCAAAAAATGGGCAGAAGATCTAAAGACACGTTTCTTCAAAGGAGACTCAGAGATGGCCAAGACGCACATGAAAAGCTGCTCAACAGCACTAATTATTAGAGAAATGCAAATCAAAACTACAATGAGGTTTCACCTCACACCTGTAAGAATCGGCATCATCAGAAAATCTACAAACAACCAATTCTGGGGAGGGTGTGGACAAAAGGAGCCCTCTTCCACTATTGGTGGGAATGTAAATTGATACAGGCACTATGGAGAACAGTATGGAGTTTCCTTAAAAAAACTAGAAATAGAATTACCATCTGATCCAGCAATCCCACTTCTGGGCATATACCCAGAGGAAACCGTATTTCAAAAAGGCACATTCACCACAATGTTCGTTGCAGCACTATTTACAATAGCCAGGTAATGGAAGCAACTTAAATGCCCACAGACAGATGAATGGAAAAAGATGTGGTACATATATAAAATGGAATATGACTCGGCCATAAAAAGGAATGAAACTGGGTCATTTGTAGAGACATTGTTGGATCGAGAGACTGTCATACAGAATGAAGTAAGTCAGAAAGAGGAAAACAAATATTGTATATTAATGCATATATGTGGAGCCTAAAAATGGTACAGATGAACTGGTTTGCAGGGAAGAAATAGAGACACAGATGTAGAGAACACACGTATGGACACCAAGTGTGGGAAGCCATGGGGTGGTGGTGGTGGGATGAGTTGGGAGTTTGGGATTGACCTGTATACATGTATATGCATAATATATATAACTAATAATAACGTGCTGTATAAAAAAAATAAATAAAATTAAATTTCAAAATTTTAAAAAATAAAATTTAAAAATAAAACAGAAAAAAGTTCTTCCCGTCACACAGATGTATTTATAGGAATGAATTATTTCCATGCTTATATCTATAAATACATAAAAGAGGAATAAAATCTAACTTGAACCATAAAAGAAAAAAAAAGTGAACCCACGAGTTACACAGAGGAAAACCCTATCACGGCACTTGCTCTGGCGGTAAACAATTCTGAAATTGGTCAGAGGTTGGGAACCATCTCCCATACAGCCAGCAACTGACCCCCACGCAATGAGCATCCTCAATGCAAAGCTGGGGGACCGTGCCGAGGCATCTGTGAGTAAACGTGAGCTGAGCCCCAGGCCAGCTGCTGCTGAACTGTTCCCACCCTTTCCAGGTAAAACACCTGAATATGTACAAGGGCTTGAAAGCCTTGGGGAAGGACCGTGGAGCCACACCAGTGACAGCACGCAGTGCAACTTGGTGCCTGCAGGCCAGCCAGGGTGGTCCTGGCCCCGGGCACTCTTCCAGAAGCTTTCCACTGCACTGCCTGAGATACCCCTCCTGTCCCGGCCCCCACTGCTTTTTTCCTTCCTCACCTCTGTCCGGAGAGAAATTCCAGCGGAAGGTATGGGTGACACAACCTCTTCTTTACAGGCGGCAGCCTGGCAACTCCTGCAGAAAGGCCAGCAGAACCCCACTCACACCGGGCCACCCACAAAGCTGTGGCCCCTCACTCCCTCCCACCAGCACAGCCCCGAGACTGCTGACGGGGCAGAGAATATGGAGTCAGGCACAGCTTCAGGGGCTATTGCTGCCTGGAGCGCTGTTTATATTGACCTCAACGAGGCACACCTGGGGAGGGTGGGCCGGCAGGGTAAGGCTGCCCAGGTCAGCTAATCCACAACCCTCAAGGAATCACATTGTTGAAAATGGACCTCGCTAAGGCAGAAGAGAAGCCAAGGGAAAAAAGGACACAATGCCATTTGCAGCACCGTAGATGAGTCTAGAAGTAATCACGTGACTTGTAGTAAGTCAGAAAGTGAAAGACACATATCATATCATATCACTTATAGGTGTTACCTAAAAATGGATACCAGGGCAGATATTTCCACGGAGAAGGGCAATCACAGATTCATTAAACAAATTATGGTTCACCAATGGAAAGGTGTGAGGATTGGTTTCATTACGATATCGGGGTTAACAGACATATACAAACACAGGTGACATATATAATCACCAAAGACCTACAGAATACCAAGAGAGGACTACTCAACATTCTGTCATAACGTACATGGGAAAAGGATCCCAGGAAGAACAGACATGTGTATATGTGTAAAAGAACCACATCTTCCACACCTACAACAAGCCAAACATTGTAATCAAACTTGCTGTAATAAAAAATAAAAAATTAAATTAAAAACACGAACAAGAAGTAGTGAGACAAACGTGAGGGGCTTTCTCCTGGCACATTCCATTCTAAACTCCAATCTAGAACACCACTTCCACTGAGGCTCTCTTGCCCTAGTAACCAGATTTGGTAAGGGTGAACTGCTGCCACCTTGTGGTCGTTTCACACAACAGCAGCTTTAATCCCAACGCTAATGGTCAGTTGATATTCAAAATCATTGCAGGCCTGTAAATGACACCTGCCCTGAAAACAAATCCTGGGGTCACATATCGACCAAAATATTCAAAGGACGTCCATATTTCAAAACGACCGTTTCAAAAGGCATATTTTACGCACATTAGTGTTCTGCTTCTTTTCCTTTCTTTCCTTTTTTTGTTAAAAAAAGCGGGAATGGAAAAAAGCATCCCTCAGAATGGGCGAAAATCGTTGCAGACGAATCAATGGACAGAGGTTTAATCTCCAATATATATAAACAGGTCATGCAGCTTAATATTAAAAAAAACAAACAACCCAAAAAAAATGGGCAGAAGATCTAAAGAGACGTTTCTTCAAAGGAGACACTGAGATGGCCAAGACGCACATGAAAAGCTGCTCAACAGCACTAATTATTAGAGAAATACAAATCAAAACTACAATGAGTTTTCACCTCACACCTGTAAGAATCGGCATCATCAGAAAATCTACAAACAACCAATTCTGGGGAGGGTGTGGACAAAAGGAGCCCTCTTCCACTATTGGTGGGAATGTAAATTGATACAGTCACTATGGAGAACAGTATGGAGTATCCTTAAAAAAACTAGAAATACAATTACCATCTGATCCAGCAATCCCACTTCTGGGCATATACCCAGAGAAAACCGTAAATCAAAAAGGCACATTCACCACAATATTCATTGCAGCACTATTTACAATAGCCAGGTAATGGAAGCATCCTAAATGCCCACAGACAGATGAATGGATAAAGATGTGGTACATATATGAAATGGAATATTACTCGGCCATAAAAAGGAATGAAACTGGGTCATTTGTAGAGACATCGATGGATCGAGAGACTGTCATACAGAATGAAGTAAGTCAGAAAGAGGAAAACAAATATTGTATATTAATGCATATATGTGGAGCCTAAAAATGGTACAGATGAACTGGTTTGCAGGGAAGAAATAGAGACACAGAGGTAGGGAACACACGTAAGGACACCAAGTGTGGGAAGCCATGGGGTGGTGGTGGTGGGATGAGTTGGGAGTTTGGGATTGAACTGTGTACATGTATATGCATAAAATACATAACTAATAATAATGTGCTGTATAAAAAAATAAGTAAAATTAAATTTCAAAATTTTAAAAAATAAAATTTAAAAATAAAACAGAAAAAAGTTCTTCCCGTCACACAGATGTATTTATAGGAATGAATTATTTCCATGCTTATATCTATAAATACATAAAAGAGGAATAAAATCTAACTTAAACCATAAAAGAAAAAAAAAACCTGAACCCACGAGTTATACAGAGGAAAACCCTAACAGGGCACTTGCTCCAGTGGTAAACAATTCTGAAATTGGTCAGAGGTGGGGAATCATCTCCCATACAGCCATCAACCCACCCCCCACTCAAGGAGCGTCCTCATTGAAAAGCTGGGGGACCATGCCGAGGCATCTGTGAGTAAACGTGAGCTGAGCCCCAGGCCAGCTACTGCTGAACTGTTCCCACCCTTTCCAGGTAAAACACCTAAATATATACAAGGGCTTGAAAGCCTAGAGGAAGGACCGTGGAGCCACACCAGTGACAGCACACAGGCCAACTTGGTGCCTGCAGGCCAGCCAGGGTGGTCCTGGCCCCGGGCGCTCTTCCAGAAACTTTCCATTGCCCTGCCTGAGATACCCCTCCTGTCCCGGCCCCCACTGCTTTTTTCCTTCCTCACCTCTGTCCGAAGAGAAATTCCAGCGGAAAGTATGGGTGACACAACCTCTTCTTTACAGGCGGCAGCCTGGCAACTCCTGCAGAAAGGCCAGCAGAACCCCACTCACACCGGGCCACCCACAAAGCTGTGGCCCCTCACTCCCTCCCACCAGCACAGCCCCGAGACTGCTGACGGGGCAGAGAATATGGAGTCAGGCACAGCTTCAGGGGCTATTGCTGCCTGGAGCGCTGTTTATATTGACCTCAACGAGGCACACCTGGGGAGGGCGGGCCGGCAGGGTAAGGCTGCCCAGGTCAGCTAATCCACAACCCTCAAGGAATCACATTGTTGAAAATGAAACCCGCTAAAGCAGAAGAGAAGCCAAGGGAAAAAAGGACACAATGCCATTTGCAGCACCGTAGATGAGTCTAGAAGTAATCACGTGACTTGTAGTAAGTCAGAAAGTGGAAGACACATATCATATCATATCACTTATAGGTGTTACCTAAAAATGGATACCAGGGCAGATATTTCCACGGAGAAGGGCAATCACAGATTCATTAAACAAACTTATGGTTCACCAATGGAAATGTGTGAGGATTGGTATCATTACGATATCGGGGTTAACAGACATATACAAACACAGGTGACATATATAATCACCAAAGACCTACAGAATACCAAGAGAGGACTACTCAACATTCTGTCATAACGTACATGGGAAAAGGATCCCAGGAAGAACAGACATCTGTATATGTGTAAAAGAACCACATCTTCCACACCTACAACAAGCCAAACATTGTAATCAAACTTGCTGTAATAAAAAATAAAAAATTAAATTAAAAACACGAACAAGAAGTAGTGAGACAAACGTGAGGGGCTTTCTCCTGGCACATTCCATTCTAAACTCCAATCTAGAACACCACTTCCACTGAGGCTCTCTTGCCCTAGTAACCAGATTTGGTAAGGGTGAACTGCTGCCACCTTGTGTCCGTTTCACACAACAGCAGATTAATCCCAATGCTTATGGTCAGTTGATATTCAAAATCATTGCAGGCCTGTAAATGACACCTGCCCTGAAAACAAATCCTGGGGTCACATATCGACCAAAAAATTCAAAGGACGTCCATATTCCAAAACGACCATTTCAATAGGCATATTTTACGCACATTAGTGTTCTGCTTCTTTTCCTTTCTTTCCTTTTTTGTTAAAAATCACGGGAATGGAAAAAGGCATCCCTCAGAAGGGGCGAAAATCGTTGCAGACGAATCAATGGACAGAGGTTTAATCTCCAATATATATAAACAGCTCATGCAACTTAATATTAAAAAAAACAAACAACCCAAAAAAATGGGCAGAAGATCTAAAGAGACGTTTCTTCAAAGGAGACACAGAGATGGCCAAGACGCACATGAAAAGCTGCTCAACAGCACTAATTATTAGAGAAATGCAAATCAAAACTACAATGAGGTATCACCTCACACCTGTTAGAATCGGCATCATCAGAAAATCTACGAACAACTAATTCTGGGGAGGTTGTGGACAAAAGGAGCCCTCTTCCACTATTGGTGGGAATGTAGACTGATACAGTCACTATGGAGAACAGTATGGAGTTTCCTTAAAAATATTAGAAATCGAATTACCATCTGATCCAGCAATCCCACTTCTGGGCATATACCCAGAGAAAACCGTATTTCAAAAAGGCACATTCACCACAATGTTCGTTGCAGCACTATTTACAATAGCCAGGTAATGGAAGCAACCTAAATGCCCACAGACAGATGAATGGATAAAGATGTGGTACATATATAAATTGGAATATTACTCGGCCATTAAAAGGAATGAAACTGGGTCATTTGTAGAGACATCGATGGATCGAGAGACTGTCATACAGAATGAAGTAAGTCAGAAAGAGGAAAACAAATATTGTATATTAATGCATATATGTGGAGCCTAAAAATGGTACAGATGAACTGGTTTGCAGGGAAGAAATAGAGACACAGAGGTAGAGAACACACGTATGGACACCAAGTGTGGGAAGCCATGGGGTGGTGGTGGTGGGATGAGTTGAGAGATTGGGATTGACTTGTATAAATGTATATTCATAAAATACATAACTAATAATAATGTGCTGTTTAAAAACATAAAGAAAATTAAATTTCAAAATTTTAAAAAATAAAATTTAAATATAAAACAGAAATAAATTCTTCTCGTCACACAGATGTATTTATAGGAATGAATTATTTCCATGCTTATATCTATAAATACATAAAAGAGGAATAAAATCTAACTTGAACCATAAAAGAAAAAAAAAAAACCTGAACCCACCAGTTATACACAGGAAAACCCTAGCAGGGCACTTGCTCCAGTGGTAAACAATTCTGAAATTGGTCAGAGGTGGGGAATCATCTCCCATACAGCCAGCAACCCACCCCCCACGCAAGGAGCGTCCTCACTGCAAAGCTGGGGGACCGTGCCGAGGCATCTGTGAGTAAACGTGAGCTGAGCCCCAGGCCAGGTGCTGCTGAACTTTTCTCACCCTTTCCAGGTAAAACACCTGAATATGTTCAAGGGCTTGAAAGCCTAGAGGAATGACCGTGGAGCCACACCAGCGACAGCACGCAGGCCAACTTGGTGCCTGCAGGACAGCCAGGGTGGTCCTGGCCCCGGGCGCTCTTCCAGAAGCTTTCCATTGCCCTGCCTGAGATACCCCTCCTGTCCCGGCCCCCATTGCTTTTTTCCTTCCTCTCCTCTGTCCGGAGAGAAATTCCAGCGGAAGGTATGGGTGACACAACCTCTTCTTTACAGGGGGCAGCCTGGCAACTCCTGCAGAAAGGCCAGCAGAACCCCACTCACACCGGGCCACCAACAAAGCTGTGGCCCCTCACTCCCTCCCACCAGCACAGCCCCGAGACTGCTGACGGGGCACAGAATATGTAGTCAGGCACAGCTTCAGGGACTATTGCTGCCTGGAGCTCTGTTTATATTGACCTCAACGAGGCACACCTGGGGAGGGCGGGCCGGCAGGGTAAGGCTGCCCAGGTCAGCTAATCTTCAACCCTCAGGGAATCACATTGTTGAAAATGGACCCCGCTAAGGCAGAAGAGAAGTCAAGGGAAAAAAGGACACAATGCCATTTGCAGCACCGTAGATGAGTCTAGAAGTAATCACGTGCCTTGTAGTAAGTCAGAAAGTGAAAGACACATATCAAATCATATCACTTATAGGTGTTACCTAAAAATGGATACCAGAGCAGATATTTCCACGGAGAAGGGCAATCACAGATTCATTAAACAAACTTATGGTTCACCAATGGAAAGGTGTGAGGATTGGTTTCATTACGATATTGGGGTTAACAGACATATACAAACACAGGTGACATATATAATCACCAAAGACCTACAGAATACCAAGAGAGGACTACTCAACATTCTGTCATAACGTACATGGGAAAAGGATCCCAGGAAGAACAGTCATCTGTATATGTGTAAAAGAACCACATCTTCCACACCTACAACAAGCCAAACATTGTAATCAAACTTGCTGTAATAAAAAATAAAAAAATAAATTAAAAACACGAAAAAGAAGTAGTGAGACAAACGTGAGGGGCTTTCTCCTGGCACATTCCATTCTAAACTCCAAACTAGAACACCACTTCCACTGAGGCTCTCTTGCCCTAGTAACCAGATTTGGTAAGGGTGAACTGCTGCCACCTTGTGGCCGTTTCACACAACAGCAGTTTAATCCCAACGCTAATGGTCAGTTGATATTCAAAATCATTGCAGGCCTGTAAATGACACCTGCCCTGAAAACAAATCCTGGGGTCACATATCGACCAAAAAATTCAAAGCACGTCCATATTTCAAAACGACCGTTTCAAAAGGCATATTTTACGCACATTAGTGTTCTGCTTCTTTTCCTTTCTTTCCTTTTTTGTTAAAAAACACGGGAATGGAAAAAGGCATCCCTCAGAATGGGCCAAAATCGTTGCAGACGAATCAATGGACAGAGGTTTAATCTCCAATATATATAAACAACACATGCAGCTTAATATTAAAAAAAACAAACATCCCAATACAAAAATGGGCAGAGGATCTAAAGAGACGTTTCTTCAAAGAAGGCACAGAGATGGACAAGACGCACATGAAAAGCTGCTCAACAGCACTAATTATTAGAGAAATGCAAATCAAAACTACAATGAGGTATCACCTCACACCTGTTAGAATCGGCATCATCAGAAAATCTACAAACAACCAATTCTGGGGAGGGTGTGGACAAAAGGAGCCCTCTTCCACTATTGGTGGGAATGTAAATTGATACAGTCACTATGGAGAACAGTATGGAGTTTCCTTAAAAAAACTAGAAATAGAATTACCATCTGATCCAGCAATCCCACTTCTGGGCATATCCCCAGAGGAAACCGTACATCAAAAAGACACATTCACCACAATGTTCATTGCAGCAGTATTTACAATTGCCAGGTAATGGAAGCAACCTAAATGCCCACAGACAGATGAATGGATAAAGATGTGGTACATATATGAAATGGAATATTACTCGGCCATAAAAAGGAATGAAACTGGGTCATTTGTAGAGACATCGATGGATCGAGAGACTGCCATACAGAATGAAGTAAGTCAGAAAGAGGAAAACAAATATTGTATATTAATGTATATATGTGGAGCCTAATGATGGTATAGATGAACTGGTTTGCAGGGAAGAAATAGAGACACAGAGGTAGAGAAAAAACGTATGGACACCAAGTGTGGGAAGCCATGGGGTGGTGGTGGTGGGATGAGTTGGGAGTTTTTGATTGACCTGTATACATGTATACGCATAAAATACATAACTAATAATAATGTGCTGTATAAAAAAATAAGTAAAATTAAATTTCAAAATTTTAAAAAATAAAATTTAAAAATAAAACCGAAAAAATCCTTCCCGTCACACAGATGTATTTATAGGAATGAATTATTTCCATGCTTATATCTATAAATACATAAAAGAGGAATAAAATCTACCTGGAATCATAAAAGAAAAAAAAAACCTGAACCCACGAGTTATACAGAGGAAAACCCTATCAGGGCACTTGCTACAGTGGTAAACAATTCGGAAATTGGTCAGAGGTGGAGAACCATCTCCCATACAGCCATCAACCCACCCCCCACGCAAGGAGCGTCCTCATTGCAAAGCTGGGGGACCGTGCCGAGGCATCTGTGAGTAAACGTGAGCTGAGCCCCAGGCCAGCTGCTGCTGAACTGTTCCCACCCTTTCCAGGTAAAACACCTGAATATGTACAAGGGCTTGAAAGCCTAGAGGAAGGACCGTGGAGCCACACCAGCGACAGCACGCAGGCCAACTTGGTGCCTGCAGGCCTGCCAGGGTGGTCGTCACATGTAAAGCACAGTAAGAGGGGCACAACTTCGACAATGATGCACTTGGCCAAAAAGGGCGTATGCGTTTTCTCCTAAATATATTCAGGAGAAAACGCATATGCCCTTTTTGGCCAAGCAAGCATGCGGGCAATGCAAATCTGCACTACAAAAAGTATCACTTCCCACGGGTCAAAAGGGATATCCACAAAATGTGTAAAAACCAGAAAGACAAGACAGGCCCTGGAGAACAGGGAGCCTTGTTATGCTGATGGGCGGGATGTAAGTTGCCAACTGCCTCACTGGAGGAGTGCATTGTGTTCCCTAAAACAAGTAAACAACAGAGCTACAGAGCCAAGGGCACTTCCAGTCTAGGGAATATACCTTGGGAGAACTGAAAATCCATAAGACAGAGCCACCCCCAAATTGAGGGCTGCACTGCTTACAAGAACCTCAACCTGGGTACACCTGAAATATCCCAGGAAATATAAAAATGGTTCAAAACATTGTGGAACTTACGTACGATGGAATATCCCTCAGCCATGAAATCAATGTCATAAGACCAGTAGCAGCAAAATGATTGGATTCAGGTACGATGATTCTAAGTGAAAGAAGTCACACAGAAAAAGAAACTTATCATAAGATATCACTTAGGAAGATCCTGTAAACATGGCTACACATGAACTGAGTTAGGAAAGAGAACAGAGTCTCACATTTAGAAAACACTCTTATGCCTGCTTAAGGGGGAAGGAGAGGTGGGGTGATGCATCAAACCAGAGTTTGATATAAGCACAGGTACTGTTCCAAAAACCAACTATGGAATAGACAAGACCTACACCTTCCTCAGTGAAAGGGACTCAAAACCCCATATTTCCCGCAGAGGAATAGATCTGACTAGTAAGAATCTTAAAACCTATGTATTGATATGTGTCCGTAAGGGAATCAAGTGTGTCTAGACTGGCATAAACATGGCAGCGAGAATCAGCTCAAACCCACTCTAAAAAGGAATTTCAAAAACAGAACAAAGAAACAGGGAAATTCTTTACAATTCCTTCAGGGTCTCTGATGCAACCTGGAATGACCCTATCTACGATGACAGCTGGATGTGGCATGAGGCTGGACACTTGGGACTGAGAGGATTGGTGAGATTGGGTGAGCAAATGCAGACCCTTTAAAGCAATAATGCAAGGCAACCATTCCATGGGTCCCAACTCTCCAGGTTGAAGGGAATATTACTACAGCTATAACATGTACGGGAAACCTAGAGAATGGACACACTGTGAATATGAAAGGTTTCTAAAACTCAACGAAGAGTCCCTCTCCTGGTGCGCCGGTTTGACTTTCCAACAGCTTAACTATCAATCTCCCAACTTGGAGAGACAGCCCCTTTAAGCTCCTGGTTCACACAGGTTGCCCATTTGGCAGAGGAAGAAAGGGAAGAGGGAGAACCAATGAGAGAGTAGCTGTTAGGCATTTGGATGGGCACATGTCACTCTAATTTCCCGGCAGGAAGAAGAATTAACCAAAGTCTCAGCCACCCACCGGGAACCAGTATAGGTCCTGAACCAAATGTTTGGACTTGCGTTCAGCTCACAAAAAACGAGTTGAAAAATGGAGCTCAGGGGCACAGCAATTCACAAACTGGCAGAGTAATCAAGGCCAACTATCGTCCAAAAATCTGTTGAGGGAAGGCAACGAGGCGGACTTGAATGCGAGGCAGAATAGCAGGAAACAGATTTCTGAGGTACGTTATAATCGCCTGTAAAGCACAGGAAGAGGGGCACAACTTCGACAATGATGCACTTGGCCAAAAAGGGCGTATGCGTTTTCTCCTGAATATATTCAGGAGAGCACGCATACGCCCTTTTGGCCAAGCAAGCAAGCGGGTAATGCAAATCTGCACTACAAAGAAGTATCACTTCCCACGGGTCAAAAGGGACATCCACAAAATGTGTAAAAACCAGATAGGCAAGACAGGCCGTGGTGAAATGGGAGCCTTGTTATGCTGATGGGCAGGATGTAAGTTGCCAACTGCCTCACTGGAGGAGTGCATTGTGCTCCCTAAACAAGTAAACAACAGAGCTACAGAGCCAAGGGCACTTCCAGTCTAGGGAATATACCTTGGGAAAACTGAAAATCCATAAGACAGAGCCACCCCCAAATTGAGGGCTGCACTGCTTACAAGAACCTCAACCTGGGTACACAGGAAATATCCCAGGAAATATAAAAATGGTTCAAAAAATTGTGGAAATTACATACGATGGAATATCCCTCAGCCATGAAATCAATGTCATAAGACCAGTAGCAGCAAAATGAGTGGATTCAGGTACGATGATTCTAAGTGAAAGAAGTCACACAGAAAAAGAAACTTATCATAAGATATCACTTAGGAAGATCCTGTAAACATGGCTACACATGAACTGAGTTAGGAAAGAGAACAGAGTCTCACATTTAGAAAACACTCTTATGCCTGCTTAAGGGGGAAGGAGAGGTGGGGTGATGCATCAAACCAGAGTTTGATATAAGCACAGGTACTGTTCCAAAAACCAACTATGGAATAGACAAGACCTACACCTTCCTCAGTGAAAGGGACTCAAAACCCCATATTTCCCACAGAGGAATAGATCTGACTAGTAAGAATCTTAAAACCTATGTATTGATATGTCTCCATAAGGGAATCAAGTGTGTCTAGACTGGCATAAACATGGCAGCGAGAATCAGCTCAAACCCACTCTAAAATGGAATTTCAAAAACAGAACAAAGAAACAGGGAAATTCTTTACAATTCCTTCAGGGTCTCTGATGCAACCTGGAATGACCCTATCTACGATGACAGCTGGATGTGGCATGAGGCTGGACACTTGGGACTGAGAGGATTGGTGAGATTGGGTGAGCAAATGCAGACCCTTTAAAGCAATAATGCATGGCAACCATTCCATGGGTCCCACCTCTCCAGGTTGAAGGGAATATTACTACAGCTATAACATGTACGGGAAACCTAGAGAATGGACACACTGTGAATACGAAAGGTTTCTAAAACTCAACGAAGAGTCCCTCTCCTGGTGCTCCGGTTTGACTTTCCAACAGCTTTACTATCAATCTCCCAACTTGGAGAGACAGCCCCTTTAAGCTCCTGGTTCACACAGGTTGCCCATTTGGCAGAGGAGGAAAGGGAAGAGGGAGAACCAATGAGAGAGTAGCTGTTAGGCATTTGGATGGGCACATGTCACTCTAATTTCCCGGCAGGAAGAAGAATTAACCAAAGTCTCAGCCACCCACCGGGAACCAGTATAGGTCCTGAACCAAATGTTTGGACTTGCGTTCAGCTCACAAAAAACGAGTTGAAAAATGGAGCTCAGGGGCACAGCAATTCACAAACTGGCAGAGTAATCAAGGCCAACTATCGTCCAAAAATCTGTTGAGGGAAGGCAACGAGGCGGACTTGAATGCGAGGCAGAATAGCAGGAAACAGATTTCAAGAGGTACGTTAGAATCGCCTGTAAAGCACAGGAAGAGGGGCACAACTTCGACAATGATGCACTTGGCCAAAAAGGGCGTATGCGTTTTCTCCTGAATATATTCAGGAGAAAACGCATACGCCCTTTTTGGCCAAGCAAGCAAGCGGGCAATGCAAATCTGCACTACAAAGAAGTATCACTTCCCACCGGTCAAAAGGGACATCCACAAAATGTGTAAAAACCAGAAAGGCAAGACAGGCCCTGGAGAACAGGGAGCCTTGTTATGCTGATGGGCGGGATGTAAGTTGCCAACTGCCTCACTGGAGGAGTGCATTGTGTTCCCTAAAACAAGTAAACAACAGAGCTACAGAGCCAAGGGCACTTCCAGTCTAGGGAATATACCTTGGGAAAACTGAAAATCCATAAGACAGAGCCACCCCCAAATTGAGGGCTGCACTGCTTACAAGAACCTCAACCTGGGTACACCTGAAATATCCCAGGAAATATAAAAATGGTTCAAAACATTGTGGAACTTACGTACGATGGAATATCCCTCAGCCATGAAATCAATGTCATAAGACCAGTAGCAGCAAAATGATTGGATTCAGGTACGATGATTCTAAGTGAAAGAAGTCACACAGGAAAAGAAACTTATCATAAGATATCACTTAGGAAGATCCTGTAAACATGGCTACACATGAACTGAGTTAGGAAAGAGAACAGAGTCTCACATTTAGAAAACACTCTTATGCCTGCTTAAGGGGGAAGGAGAGGTGGGGTGATGCATCAAACCAGAGTTTGATATAAGCACAGGTACTGTTCCAAAAACCAACTATGGAATAGACAAGACCTACACCTTCCTCAGTGAAAGGGACTCAAAACCCCATATTTCCCGCAGAGGAATAGATCTGACTAGTAAGAATCTTAAAACCTATGTATTGATATGTCTCCGTAAGGGAATCAAGTGTGTCTAGACTGGCATAAACATGGCAGTGAGAATCAGCTCAAACCCACTCTAAAAAGGAATTTCAAAAACAGAACAAAGAAACAGGGAAATTCTTTACAATTCCTTCAGGGTCTCTGATGCAACCTGGAATGACCCTATCTACGATGACAGCTGGATGTGGCATGAGGCTGGACACTTGGGACTGAGAGGATTGGTGAGATTGGGTGAGCAAATGCAGACCCTTTAAAGCAATAATGCAAGGCAACCATTCCATGGGTCCAAACTCTCCAGGTTGAAGGGAATATTACTACAGCTATAACATGTACGGGAAACCTAGAGAATGGACACACTGTGAATATGAAAGGTTTCTAAAACTCAACGAAGAGTCCCTCTCCTGGTGCGCCGGTTTGACTTTCCAACAGCTTAACTATCAATCTCCCAACTTGGAGAGACAGACCCTTTAAGCTCCTGGTTCACACAGGTTGCCCATTTGGCAGAGGAAGAAAGGGAAGAGGGAGAACCAATGAGAGAGTAGCTGTTAGGCATTTGGATGGGCACATGTCACTCTAATTTCCCGGCAGGAAGAAGAATTAACCAAAGTCTCAGCCACCCACCGGGAACCAGTATAGGTCCTGAACCAAATGTTTGGACTTGCGTTCAGCTCACAAAAAACGAGTTGAAAAATGGAGCTCAGGGGCACAGCAATTCACAAACTGGCAGAGTAATCAAGGCCAACTATCGTCCAAAAATCTGTTGAGGGAAGGCAACGAGGCGGACTTGAATGCGAGGCAGAATAGCAGGAAACAGATTTCTGAGGTACGTTATAATCGCCTGTAAAGCACAGGAAGAGGGGCACAACTTCGACAATGATGCACTTGGCCAAAAAGGGCGTATGCGTTTTCTACTGAATATATTCAGGAGAACACGCATACGCCCTTTTGGCCAAGCCAGCAAGCGGGCAATGCAAATCTGCACTACAAAGAAGTATCACTTCCCACGGGTCAAAAGGGACATCCACAAAATGTGTAAAAACCAGAAAGGCAAGACAGGCCGTGGCGAAATGGGAGCCTTGTTATGCTGATGGGCAGGATGTAAGTTGCCAACTGCCTCACTGGAGGAGTGCATTGTGCTCCCTAAACAAGTAAACAACAGAGCTACAGAGCCAAGGGCACTTCCAGTCTAGGGAATATACCTTGGGAAAACTGAAAATCCATAAGACAGAGCCACGCCCAAATTGAGGGCTGCACTGCTTACAAGAACCTCAACGTGTGTACACCGGAAATATCCCAGGAAATATAAAAATGGTTCAAAAAATTGTGGAAATTACATACGATGGAATATCCCTCAGCCATGAAATCAATGTCATAAGACCAGTAGCAGCAAAATGAGTGGATTCAGGTACGATGATTCTAAGTGAAAGAAGTCACACAGAAAAAGAAACTTATCATAAGATATCACTTAGGAAGATCCTGTAAACATGGCTACACATGAACTGAGTTAGGCAAGAGAACAGAGTCTCACATTTAGAAAACACTCTTATGCCTGCTTAAGGGGGAAGGAGAGGTGGGGTGATGCATCAAACCAGAGTTTGATATAAGCACAGGTACTGTTCCAAAAACCAACTATGGAATAGACAAGACCTACACCTTCCTCAGTGAAAGGGACTCAAAACCCCATATTTCCCACAGAGGAATAGATCTGACTAGTAAGAATCTTAAAACCTATGTATTGATATGTGTCCGTAAGGGAATCAAGTGTGTCTAGACTGGCATAAACATGGCAGCGAGAATCAGCTCAAACCCACTCTAAAAAGGAATTTCAAAAACAGAACAAAGAAACAGGGAAATTCTTTACAATTCCTTCAGGGTCTCTGATGCAACCTGGAATGACCCTATCTACGATGACAGCTGGATGTGGCATGAGGCTGGACACTTGGGACTGAGAGGATTGGTGAGATTGGGTGAGCAAATGCAGACCCTTTAAAGCAATAATGCATGGCAACCATTCCATGGGTCCCACCTCTCCAGGTTGAAGGGAATATTACTACAGCTATAACATGTACGGGAAACCTAGAGAATGGACACACTGTGAATACGAAAGGTTTCTAAAACTCAACGAAGAGTCCCTCTCCTGGTGCTCCGGTTTGACTTTCCAACAGCTTTACTATCAATCTCCCAACTTGGAGAGACAGCCCCTTTAAGCTCCTGGTTCACACAGGTTGCCCATTTGGCAGAGGAGGAAAGGGAAGAGGGAGAACCAATGAGAGAGTAGCTGTTAGGCATTTGGATGGGCACATGTCACTCTAATTTCCCGGCAGGAAGAAGAATTAACCAAAGTCTCAGCCACCCACCGGGAACCAGTATAGGTCCTGAACCAAATGTTTGGACTTGCGTTCAGCTCACAAAAAACGAGTTGAAAAATGGAGCTCAGGGGCACAGCAATTCACAAACTGGCAGAGTAATCAAGGCCAACTATCGTCCAAAAATCTGTTGAGGGAAGGCAACGAGGCGGACTTGAATGCGAGGCAGAATAGCAGGAAACAGATTTCAAGAGGTACGTTAGAATCGCCTGTAAAGCACAGGAAGAGGGGCACAACTTCGACAATGATGCACTTGGCCAAAAAGGGCGTATGCGTTTTCTCCTGAATATATTCAGGAGAAAACGCATACGCCCTTTTTGGCCAAGCAAGCAAGCGGGCAATGCAAATCTGCACTACAAAGAAGTATCACTTCCCACCGGTCAAAAGGGACATCCACAAAATGTGTAAAAACCAGAAAGGCAAGACAGGCCCTGGAGAACAGGGAGCCTTGTTATGCTGATGGGCGGGATGTAAGTTGCCAACTGCCTCACTGGAGGAGTGCATTGTGTTCCCTAAAACAAGTAAACAACAGAGCTACAGAGCCAAGGGCACTTCCAGTCTAGGGAATATACCTTGGGAAAACTGAAAATCCATAAGACAGAGCCACCCCCAAATTGAGGGCTGCACTGCTTACAAGAACCTCAACCTGGGTACACCTGAAATATCCCAGGAAATATAAAAATGGTTCAAAACTTTGTGGAACTTACGTACGATGGAATATCCCTCAGCCATGAAATCAATGTCATAAGACCAGTAGCAGCAAAATGATTGGATTCAGGTACGATGATTCTAAGTGAAAGAAGTCACACAGAAAAAGAAACTTATCATAAGATATCACTTAGGAAGATCCTTTAAACATGGCTACACATGAACTGGGTTAGGAAAGAGAACAGAGTCTCACATTTAGAAAACTCTCTTATGCCTGCTTAAGGGGGAAGGAGAGGTGGGGTGATGCATCAAACCAGAGTTTGATATAAGCACAGGTACTGTTCCAAAAACCAACTATGGAATAGACAAGACCTACACCTTCCTCAGTGAAAGGGACTCAAAACCCCATATGTCCCGCAGAGGAATAGATCTGACTAGTAAGAATCTTAAAACCTATGTATTGATATGTCTCCGTAAGGGAATCAAGTGTGTCTAGACTGGCATAAACATGGCAGCGAGAATCAGCTCAAACCCACTCTAAAAAGGAATTTCAAAAACAGAACAAAGAAACAGGGAAATTCTTTACAATTCCTTCAGGGTCTCTGATGCAACCTGGAATGACCCTATCTACGATGACAGCTGGATGCGGCATGAGGCTGGACACTTGGGACTGAGAGGATTGGTGAGATTGGGTGAGCAAATGCAGACCCTTTAAAGCAATAATGCATGGCAACCATTCCATGGGTCCCACCTCTCCAGGTTGAAGGGAATATTACTACAGCTATAACATGTACGGGAAACCTAGAGAATGGACACACTGTGAATACGAAAGGTTTCTAAAACTCAACGAAGAGTCCCTCTCCTGGTGCTCCGGTTTGACTTTCCAACAGCTTTACTATCAATCTCCCAACTTGGAGAGACAGCCCCTTTAAGCTCCTGGTTCACACAGGTTGCCCATTTGGCAGAGGAGGAAAGGGAAGAGGGAGAACCAATGAGAGAGTAGCTGTTAGGCATTTGGATGGGCACATGTCACTCTAATTTCCCGGCAGGAAGAAGAATTAACCAAAGTCTCAGCCACCCACCGGGAACCAGTATAGGTCCTGAACCAAATGTTTGGACTTGCGTTCAGCTCACAAAAAACGAGTTGAAAAATGGAGCTCAGGGGCACAGCAATTCACAAACTGGCAGAGTAATCAAGGCCAACTATCGTCCAAAAATCTGTTGAGGGAAGGCAACGAGGCGGACTTGAATGCGAGGCAGAATAGCAGGAAACAGATTTCAAGAGGTACGTTAGAATCGCCTGTAAAGCACAGGAAGAGGGGCACAACTTCGACAATGATGCACTTGGCCAAAAAGGGCGTATGCGTTTTCTCCTGAATATATTCAGGAGAAAACGCATACGCCCTTTTTGGCCAAGCAAGCAAGCGGGCAATGCAAATCTGCACTACAAAGAAGTATCACTTCCCACCGGTCAAAAGGGACATCCACAAAATGTGTAAAAACCAGAAAGGCAAGACAGGCCCTGGAGAACAGGGAGCCTTGTTATGCTGATGGGCGGGATGTAAGTTGCCAACTGCCTCACTGGAGGAGTGCATTGTGTTCCCTAAAACAAGTAAACAACAGAGCTACAGAGCCAAGGGCACTTCCAGTCTAGGGAATATACCTTGGGAAAACTGAAAATCCATAAGACAGAGCCACCCCCAAATTGAGGGCTGCACTGCTTACAAGAACCTCAACCTGGGTACACCTGAAATATCCCAGGAAATATAAAAATGGTTCAAAACATTGTGGAACTTACGTACGATGGAATATCCCTCAGCCATGAAATCAATGTCATAAGACCAGTAGCAGCAAAATGAGTGGATTCAGGTACGATGATTCTAAGTGAAAGAAGTCACACAGAAAAAGAAACTTATCATAAGATATCACTTAGGAAGATCCTGTAAACATGGCTACACATGAACTGAGTTAGGAAAGAGAACAGAGTCTCACATTTAGAAAACACTCTTATGCCTGCTTAAGGGGGAAGGAGAGGTGGGGTGATGCATCAAACCAGAGTTTGATATAAGCACACGTACTGTTCCAAAAACCAACTATGGAATAGACAAGACCTCCACCTTCCTCAGTGAAAGGGACTCAAAACCCCATATTTCCCACAGAGGAATAGATCTGACTAGAAAGAATCTTAAAACCTATGTATTGATATGTCTCCATAAGGGAATCAAGTGTGTCTAGACTGGCATAAACATGGCAGCGAGAATCAGCTCAAACCCACTCTAAAAAGGAATTTCAAAAACAGAACAAAGAAACAGGGAAATTCTTTACAATTCCTTCAGGGTCTCTGATGCAACCTGGAATGACCCTATCTACGATGACAGCTGGATGTGGCATGAGGCTGGACACTTGGGACTGAGAGGATTGGTGAGATTGGGTGAGCAAATGCAGACCCTTTAAAGCAATAATGCATGGCAACCATTCCATGGGTCCCACCTCTCCAGGTTGAAGGGAATATTACTACAGCTATAACATGTACAGGAAACCTAGAGAATGGACACACTGTGAATACGAAAGGTTTCTAAAACTCAACGAAGAGTCCCTCTCCTGGTGCTCCGGTTTGACTTTCCAACAGCTTTACTATCAATCTCCCAACTTGGAGAGACAGCCCCTTTAAGCTCCTGGTTCACACAGGTTGCCCATTTGGCAGAGGAGGAAAGGGAAGAGGGAGAACCAATGAGAGAGTAGCTGTTAGGCATTTGGATGGGCACATGTCACTCTAATTTCCCGGCAGGAAGAAGAATTAACCAAAGTCTCAGCCACCCACCGGGAACCAGTATAGGTCCTGAACCAAATGTTTGGACTTGCGTTCAGCTCACAAAAAACGAGTTGAAAAATGGAGCTCAGGGGCACAGCAATTCACAAACTGGCAGAGTAATCAAGGCCAACTATCGTCCAAAAATCTGTTGAGGGAAGGCAACGAGGCGGACTTGAATGCGAGGCAGAATAGCAGGAAACAGATTTCAAGAGGTACGTTAGAATCGCCTGTAAAGCACAGGAAGAGGGGCACAACTTCGACAATGATGCACTTGGCCAAAAAGGGCGTATGCGTTTTCTCCTGAATATATTCAGGAGAAAACGCATACGCCCTTTTTGGCCAAGCAAGCAAGCGGGCAATGCAAATCTGCACTACAAAGAAGTATCACTTCCCACCGGTCAAAAGGGACATCCACAAAATGTGTAAAAACCAGAAAGGCAAGACAGGCCCTGGAGAACAGGGAGCCTTGTTATGCTGATGGGCGGGATGTAAGTTGCCAACTGCCTCACTGGAGGAGTGCATTGTGTTCCCTAAAACAAGTAAACAACAGAGCTACAGAGCCAAGGGCACTTCCAGTCTAGGGAATATACCTTGGGAGAACTGAAAATCCATAAGACAGAGCCACCCCCAAATTGAGGGCTGCACTGCTTACAAGAACCTCAACCTGGGTACACCTGAAATATCCCAGGAAATATAAAAATGGTTCAAAACATTGTGGAACTTACGTATGATGGAATATCCCTCAGCCATGAAATCAATGTCATAAGACCAGTAGCAGCAAAATGAGTGGATTCAGGTACGATGATTCTAAGTGAAAGAAGTCACACAGAAAAAGAAACTTATCATAAGATATCACTTAGGAAGATCCTGTAAACATGGCTACACATGAACTGAGTTAGGAAAGAGAACAGAGTCTCACATTTAGAAAACACTCTTATGCCTGCTTAAGGGGGAAGGAGAGGTGGGGTGATGCATCAAACCAGAGTTTGATATAAGCACAGGTACTGTTCCAAAAACCAACTATGGAATAGACAAGACCTACACCTTCCTCAATGAAAGGGACTCAAAACCCCATATTTCCCGCAGAGGAATAGATCTGACTAGTAAGAATCTTAAAACCTATGTATTGATATGTCTCCGTAAGGGAATCAGGTGTGTCTAGACTGGCATAAACATGGCAGCGAGAATCAGCTCAAACCCACTCTAAAAAGGAATTTCAAAAACAGAACAAAGAAACAGGGAAATTCTTTACAATTCCTTCAGGGTCTCTGATGCAACCTGGAATGACCCTATCTACGATGACAGCTGGATGTGACATGAGGCTGGACACTTGGGACTGAGAGGATTGGTGAGATTGGGTGAGCAAATGCAGACCCTTTAAAGCAATAATGCATGGCAACCATTCCATGGGTCCCACCTCTCCAGGTTGAAGGGAATATTACTACAGCTATAACATGTACGGGAAACCTAGAGAATGGACACACTGTGAATACGAAAGGTTTCTAAAACTCAACGAAGAGTCCCTCTCCTGGTGCTCCGGTTTGACTTTCCAACAGCTTTACTATCAATCTCCCAACTTGGAGAGACAGGCCCTTTAAGCTCCTGGTTCACACAGGTTGCCCATTTGGCAGAGGAGGAAAGGGAAGAGGGAGAACCAATGAGAGAGTAGCTGTTAGGCATTTGGATGGGCACATGTCACTCTAATTTCCCGGCAGGAAGAAGAATTCACCAAAGTCTCAGCCACCCACCGGGAACCAGTAGAGGTCCTGAACCAAATGTTTGGACTTGCGTTCAGCTCACAAAAAACGAGTTGAAAAATGGAGCTCAGGGGCACAGCAATTCACAAACTGGCAGAGTAATCAAGGCCAACTATCGTCCAAAAATCTGTTGAGGGAAGGCAACGAGGCGGACTTGAATGCGAGGCAGAATAGCAGGAAACAGATTTCAAGAGGTACGTTAGAATCGCCTGTAAAGCACAGGAAGAGGGGCACAACTTCGACAATGATGCACTTGGCCAAAAAGGGCGTATGCGTTTTCTCCTGAATATATTCAGGAGAAAACGCATACGCCCTTTTTGGCCAAGCAAGCAAGCGGGCAATGCAAATCTGCACTACAAAGAAGTATCACTTCCCACCGGTCAAAAGGGACATCCACAAAATGTGTAAAAACCAGAAAGGCAAGACAGGCCCTGGAGAACAGGGAGCCTTGTTATGCTGATGGGCGGGATGTAAGTTGCCAACTGCCTCACTGGAGGAGTGCATTGTGTTCCCTAAAACAAGTAAACAACAGAGCTACAGAGCCAAGGGCACTTCCAGTCTAGGGAATATACCTTGGGAGAACTGAAAATCCATAAGACAGAGCCACCCCCAAATTGAGGGCTGCACTGCTTACAAGAACCTCAACCTGGGTACACCTGAAATATCCCAGGAAATATAAAAATGGTTCAAAACATTGTGGAACTTACGTATGATGGAATATCCCTCAGCCATGAAATCAATGTCATAAGACCAGTAGCAGCAAAATGAGTGGATTCAGGTACGATGATTCTAAGTGAAAGAAGTCACACAGAAAAAGAAACTTATCATAAGATATCACTTAGGAAGATCCTGTAAACATGGCTACACATGAACTGAGTTAGGAAAGAGAACAGAGTCTCACATTTAGAAAACACTCTTATGCCTGCTTAAGGGGGAAGGAGAGGTGGGGTGATGCATCAAACCAGAGTTTGATATAAGCACAGGTACTGTTCCAAAAACCAACTATGGAATAGACAAGACCTACACCTTCCTCAATGAAAGGGACTCAAAACCCCATATTTCCCGCAGAGGAATAGATCTGACTAGTAAGAATCTTAAAACCTATGTATTGATATGTCTCCGTAAGGGAATCAGGTGTGTCTAGACTGGCATAAACATGGCAGCGAGAATCAGCTCAAACCCACTCTAAAAAGGAATTTCAAAAACAGAACAAAGAAACAGGGAAATTCTTTACAATTCCTTCAGGGTCTCTGATGCAACCTGGAATGACCCTATCTACGATGACAGCTGGATGTGACATGAGGCTGGACACTTGGGACTGAGAGGATTGGTGAGATTGGGTGAGCAAATGCAGACCCTTTAAAGCAATAATGCATGGCAACCATTCCATGGGTCCCACCTCTCCAGGTTGAAGGGAATATTACTACAGCTATAACATGTACGGGAAACCTAGAGAATGGACACACTGTGAATACGAAAGGTTTCTAAAACTCAACGAAGAGTCCCTCTCCTGGTGCTCCGGTTTGACTTTCCAACAGCTTTACTATCAATCTCCCAACTTGGAGAGACAGGCCCTTTAAGCTCCTGGTTCACACAGGTTGCCCATTTGGCAGAGGAGGAAAGGGAAGAGGGAGAACCAATGAGAGAGTAGCTGTTAGGCATTTGGATGGGCACATGTCACTCTAATTTCCCGGCAGGAAGAAGAATTCACCAAAGTCTCAGCCACCCACCGGGAACCAGTATAGGTCCTGAACCAAATGTTTGGACTTGCGTTCAGCTCACAAAAAACGAGTTGAAAAATGGAGCTCAGGGGCACAGCAATTCACAAACTGGCAGAGTAATCAAGGCCAACTATCGTCCAAAAATCTGTTGAGGGAAGGCAACGAGGCGGACTTGAATGCGAGGCAGAATAGCAGGAAACAGATTTCAAGAGGTACGTTAGAATCGCCTGTAAAGCACAGGAAGAGGGGCACAACTTCGACAATGATGCACTTGGCCAAATAGGGCGTATGCGTTTTCTCCTGAATATATTCAGGAGAAAACGCATACGCCCTTTTTGGCCAAGCAAGCAAGCGGGCAATGCAAATCTGCACTACAAAGAAGTATCACTTCCCACCGGTCAAAAGGGACATCCACAAAATGTGTAAAAACCAGAAAGGCAAGACAGGCCCTGGAGAACAGGGAGCCTTGTTATGCTGATGGGCGGGATGTAAGTTGCCAACTGCCTCACTGGAGGAGTGCATTGTGTTCCCTAAAACAAGTAAACAACAGAGCTACAGAGCCAAGGGCACTTCCAGTCTAGGGAATATACCTTGGGAAAACTGAAAATCCATAAGACAGAGCCACCCCCAAATTGAGGGCTGCACTGCTTACAAGAACCTCAACCTGGGTACACCTGAAATATCCCAGGAAATATAAAAATGGTTCAAAACATTGTGGAACTTACGTACGATGGAATATCCCTCAGCCATGAAATCAATGTCATAAGACCAGTAGCAGCAAAATGAGTGGATTCAGGTACGATGATTCTAAGTGAAAGAAGTCACACAGAAAAAGAAACTTATCATAAGATATCACTTAGGAAGATCCTGTAAACATGGCTACACATGAACTGAGTTAGGAAAGAGAACAGAGTCTCACATTTAGAAAACACTCTTATGCCTGCTTAAGGGGGAAGGAGAGGTGGGGTGATGCATCAAACCAGAGTTTGATATAAGACAGGTACTGTTCCAAAAACCAACTATGGAATAGACAAGACCTACACCTTCCTCAGTGAAAGGGACTCAAAACCCATATTTCCCGAAGAGGAATAGATCTGACTAGTAAGAATCTTAAAACCTATGTATTGATATGTCTCCATAAGGGAATCAAGTGTGTCTAGACTGGCATAAACATGGCAGCGAGAATCAGCTCAAACCCACTCTAAAAAGGAATTTCAAAAACAGAACAAAGAAACAGGGAAATTCTTTACAATTCCTTCAGGGTCTCTGATGCAACCTGGAATGACCCTATCTACAATGACAGCTGGATGCGGCATGAGGCTGGACACTTGGGACTGAGAGGATTGGAGAGATTGGGTGAGCAAAGGCAGACCCTTTATAGCAATAATGCATGGCACCCATTCCATGATTCCCAACTCTCCACGTTGAAGGGAATATTACTACAGCTTTAACATGTACGGGAAACCTAGAGAATGGACACACTGTGAATACGAAAGGTTTCTAAAACTCAATGAAGAGTCCCTCTCCTGGGGCTCCGGTTTGACTTTCCAACTGCTTTCCTATCAATCTCCCAACTTGGAGAGACAGCCCCTTTAAGCTCCTGGTTCACACAGGTTGCCAATTTGGCAGAGGATGAAAGGGAAGAGGGAGAACCAATGAGAGAGTCGCTGTTAGGCATTTGGATGGGCACATGTCACTCTAATTTCCCGGCAGGAAGAAGAATTAACCAAAGTCTCAGCCACCCACCGGGAACCAGTATAGGTCCTGAACCAAAAGTTTGGACTTGCGTTCAGCTCACAAAAAACGAGTTTGAAAATGGAGCTCAGGGGCACAGCAATTCACAAACAGGCAGAGTAATCAAGGCCAAGAATCGTCCAAAAATCTGTTGAGGGAAGGCAACGAGGCGGACTTGAAATCGACGCAGAATAGCAGGAAACAGATTTCAAGAGGTACGTTGGAATCACCTGTAAAGCACAGGAAGAGGGGCACAACTTCGACAATGATGCACTTGGCCAAAAAGGGCGTATGCGTTTTCTCCTGAATATATTCAGGAGAACACGCATACGCCCTTTTGGCCAAGCAAGCAAGCGGGCAATGCAAATCTGCACTACAAAGAAGTATCACTTCCCACCGGTCAAAAGGGACATCCACAAAATGTGTAAAAACCAGAAAGGCAAGACAGGCCGTGGCGAAATGGGAGCCTTGTTATGCTGATGGGCAGGATGTAAGTTGCCAACTGCCTCACTGGAGGAGTGCATTGTGCTCCCTAAAACAAGTAAACAACAGAGCTACAGAGCCAAGGGCACTTCCAGACTAGGGAATATACCTTGGGAAAACTGAAAATCCATAAGACAGAGCCACCCCCAAATTGAGGGCTGCACTGCTTACAAGAACCTCAACCTGGGTACACCGGAAATATCCCAGGAAATATAAAAATGGTTCAAAAAATTGTGGAAATTACATACGATGGAATATCCCTCAGCCATGAAATCAATGTCATAAGACCAGTAGCAGCAAAATGAGTGGATTCAGGTACGATGATTCTAAGTGAAAGAAGTCACACAGAAAAAGAAACTTATCATAAGATATCACTTAGGAAGATCCTGTAAACATGGCTACACATGAACTGAGTTAGGAAAGAGAACAGAGTCTCACATTTAGAAAACACTCTTATGCCTGCTTAAGGGGGAAGGAGAGGTGGGGTGATGCATCAAACCAGAGTTTGATATAAGCACACGTACTGTTCCAAAAACCAACTATGGAATAGACAAGACCTACCCCTTCCTCAGTGAAAGGGACTCAAAACCCCATATTTCCCACAGAGGAATAGATCTGACTAGTAAGAATCTTAAAACCTATGTATTGATATGTCTCCATAAGGGAATCAAGTGTGTCTAGACTGGCATAAACATGGCAGCGAGAATCAGCTCAAACCCACTCTAAAAAGGAATTTCAAAAACAGAACAAAGAAACAGGGAAATTCTATACAATTCCTTCAGGGTCTCTGATGCAACCTGGAATGACCCTATCTACGATGACAGCTGGATGTGGCATGAGGCTGGACACTTGGGACTGAGAGGATTGGTGAGATTGGGTGAGCAAATGCAGACCCTTTAAAGCAATAATGCATGGCAACCATTCCATGGGTCCCACCTCTCCAGGTTGAAGGGAATATTACTACAGCTATAACATGTACGGGAAACCTAGAGAATGGACACACTGTGAATACGAAAGGTTTCTAAAACTCAACGAAGAGTCCCTCTCCTGGTGCTCCGGTTTGACTTTCCAACAGCTTTACTATCAATCTCTCAACTTGGAGAGACAGCCCCTTTAAGCTCCTGGTTCACACAGGTTGCCCATTTGGCAGAGGAGGAAAGGGAAGAGGGAGAACCAATGAGAGAGTAGCTGTTAGGCATTTGGATGGGCACATGTCACTCTAATTTCCCGGCAGGAAGAAGAATTCACCAAAGTCTCAGCCACCCATCGGGAACCAGTATAGGTCCTGAACCAAATGTTTGGACTTGCGTTCAGCTCACAAAAAACGAGTTGAAAAATGGAGCTCAGGGGCACAGCAATTCACAAACTGGCAGAGTAATCAAGGCCAACTATCGTCCAAAAATCTGTTGAGGGAAGGCAACGAGGCGGACTTGAATGCGAGGCAGAATAGCAGGAAACAGATTTCAAGAGGTACGTTAGAATCGCCTGTAAAGCACAGGAAGAGGGGCACAACTTCGACAATGATGCACTTGGCCAAAAAGGGCGTATGCGTTTTCTCCTGAATATATTCAGGAGAAAACGCATACGCCCTTTTTGGCCAAGCAAGCAAGCGGGCAATGCAAATCTGCACTACAAAGAAGTATCACTTCCCACCGGTCAAAAGGGACATCCACAAAATGTGTAAAAACCAGAAAGGCAAGACAGGCCCTGGAGAACAGGGAGCCTTGTTATGCTGATGGGCGGGATGTAAGTTGCCAACTGCCTCACTGGAGGAGTGCATTGTGTTCCCTAAAACAAGTAAACAACAGAGCTACAGAGCCAAGGGCACTTCCAGTCTAGGGAATATACCTTGGGAGAACTGAAAATCCATAAGACAGAGCCACCCCCAAATTGAGGGCTGCACTGCTTACAAGAACCTCAACCTGGGTACACCTGAAATATCCCAGGAAATATAAAAATGGTTCCAAACATTGTGGAACTTACGTACGATGGAATATCCCTCAGCCATGAAATCAATGTCATAAGACCAGTAGCAGCAAAATGAGTGGATTCAGGTACGATGATTCTAAGTGAAAGAAGTCACACAGAAAAAGAAACTTATCATAAGATATCACTTAGGAAGATCCTGTAAACATGGCTACACATGAACTGAGTTAGGAAAGAGAACAGAGTCTCAAATTTAGAAAACACTCTTATGCCTGCTTAAGGGGGAAGGAGAGGTGGGGTGATGCATCAAACCAGAGTTTGATATAAGCACACGTACTGTTCCAAAAACCAACTATGGAATAGACAAGACCTACACCTTCCTCAGTGAAAGGGACTCAAAACCCCATATTTCCCGCAGAGGAATAGATCTGACTAGTAAGAATCTTAAAACCTATGTATTGATATGTCTCCGTAAGGGAATCAAGTGTGTCTAGACTGGCATAAACATGGCAGCGAGAATCAGCTCAAACCCACTCTAAAAAGGAATTTCAAAAACAGAACAAAGAAACAGGGAAATTCTTTACAATTCCTTCAGGGTCTCTGATGCAACCTGGAATGACCCTATCTACGATGACAGCTGGATGCGGCATGAGGCTGGACACTTGGGACTGAGAGGATTGGTGAGATTGGGTGAGCAAATGCAGACCCTTTAAAGCAATAATGCATGGCAACCATTCCATGGGTCCCACCTCTCCAGGTTGAAGGGAATATTACTACAGCTATAACATGTACGGGAAACCTAGAGAATGGACACACTGTGAATACGAAAGGTTTCTAAAACTCAACGAAGAGTCCCTCTCCTGGTGCTCCGGTTTGACTTTCCAACAGCTTTACTATCAATCTCCCAACTTGGAGAGACAGCCCCTTTAAGCTCCTGGTTCACACAGGTTGCCCATTTGGCAGAGGAGGAAAGGGAAGAGGGAGAACCAATGAGAGAGTAGCTGTTAGGCATTTGGATGGGCACATGTCACTCTAATTTCCCGGCAGGAAGAAGAATTCACCAAAGTCTCAGCCACCCACCGGGAACCAGTATAGGTCCTGAACCAAATGTTTGGACTTGCGTTCAGCTCACAAAAAACGAGTTGAAAAATGGAGCTCAGGGGCACAGCAATTCACAAACTGGCAGAGTAATCAAGGCCAACTATCGTCCAAAAATCTGTTGAGGGAAGGCAACGAGGCGGACTTGAATGCGAGGCAGAATAGCAGGAAACAGATTTCAAGAGGTACGTTAGAATCGCCTGTAAAGCACAGGAAGAGGGGCACAACTTCGACAATGATGCACTTGGCCAAAAAGGGCGTATGCGTTTTCTCCTGAATATATTCAGGAGAAAACGCATACGCCCTTTTTGGCCAAGCAAGCAAGCGGGCAATGCAAATCTGCACTACAAAGAAGTATCACTTCCCACCGGTCAAAAGGGACATCCACAAAATGTGTAAAAACCAGAAAGGCAAGACAGGCCCTGGAGAACAGGGAGCCTTGTTATGCTGATGGGCGGGATGTAAGTTGCCAACTGCCTCACTGGAGGAGTGCATTGTGTTCCCTAAAACAAGTAAACAACAGAGCTACAGAGCCAAGGGCACTTCCAGTCTAGGGAATATACCTTGGGAAAACTGAAAATCCATAAGACAGAGCCACCCCCAAATTGAGGGCTGCACTGCTTACAAGAACCTCAACCTGGGTACACCTGAAATATCCCAGGAAATATAAAAATGGTTCAAAACATTGTGGAACTTACGTACGATGGAATATCCCTCAGCCATGAAATCAATGTCATAAGACCAGTAGCAGCAAAATGAGTGGATTCAGGTACGATGATTCTAAGTGAAAGAAGTCACACAGAAAAAGAAACTTATCATAAGATATCACTTAGGAAGATCCTGTAAACATGGCTACACATGAACTGAGTTAGGAAAGAGAACAGAGTCTCACATTTAGAAAACACTCTTATGCCTGCTTAAGGGGGAAGGAGAGGTGGGGTGATGCATCAAACCAGAGTTTGATAAAAGCACACGTACTGTTCCAAAAACCAACTATGGAATAGACAAGACCTCCACCTTCCTCAGTGAAAGGGACTCAAAACCCCATATTTCCCACAGAGGAATAGATCTGACTAGAAAGAATCTTAAAACCTATGTATTGATATGTCTCCATAAGGGAATCAAGTGTGTCTAGACTGGCATAAACATGGCAGCGAGAATCAGCTCAAACCCACTCTAAAAAGGAATTTCAAAAACAGAACAAAGAAACAGGGAAATTCTTTACAATTCCTTCAGGGTCTCTGATGCAACCTGGAATGACCCTATCTACGATGACAGCTGGATGTGGCATGAGGCTGGACACTTGGGACTGAGAGGATTGGTGAGATTGGGTGAGCAAATGCAGACCCTTTAAAGCAATAATGCATGGCAACCATTCCATGGGTCCCACCTCTCCAGGTTGAAGGGAATATTACTACAGCTATAACATGTACAGGAAACCTAGAGAATGGACACACTGTGAATACGAAAGGTTTCTAAAACTCAACGAAGAGTCCCTCTCCTGGTGCTCCGGTTTGACTTTCCAACAGCTTTACTATCAATCTCCCAACTTGGAGAGACAGCCCCTTTAAGCTCCTGGTTCACACAGGTTGCCCATTTGGCAGAGGAGGAAAGGGAAGAGGGAGAACCAATGAGAGAGTAGCTGTTAGGCATTTGGATGGGCACATGTCACTCTAATTTCCCGGCAGGAAGAAGAATTAACCAAAGTCTCAGCCACCCACCGGGAACCAGTATAGGTCCTGAACCAAATGTTTGGACTTGCGTTCAGCTCACAAAAAACGAGTTGAAAAATGGAGCTCAGGGGCACAGCAATTCACAAACTGGCAGAGTAATCAAGGCCAACTATCGTCCAAAAATCTGTTGGGGGAAGGCAACGAGGCGGACTTGAATGCGAGGCAGAATAGCAGGAAACAGATTTCAAGAGGTACGTTAGAATCGCCTGTAAAGCACAGGAAGAGGGGCACAACTTCGACAATGATGCACTTGGCCAAAAAGGGCGTATGCGTTTTCTCCTGAATATATTCAGGAGAAAACGCATACGCCCTTTTTGGCCAAGCAAGCAAGCGGGCAATGCAAATCTGCACTACAAAGAAGTATCACTTCCCACCGGTCAAAAGGGACATCCACAAAATGTGTAAAAACCAGAAAGGCAAGACAGGCCCTGGAGAACAGGGAGCCTTGTTATGCTGATGGGCGGGATGTAAGTTGCCAACTGCCTCACTGGAGGAGTGCATTGTGTTCCCTAAAACAAGTAAACAACAGAGCTACAGAGCCAAGGGCACTTCCAGTCTAGGGAATATACCTTGGGAGAACTGAAAATCCATAAGACAGAGCCACCCCCAAATTGAGGGCTGCACTGCTTACAAGAACCTCAACCTGGGTACACCTGAAATATCCCAGGAAATATAAAAATGGTTCAAAACATTGTGGAACTTACGTATGATGGAATATCCCTCAGCCATGAAATCAATGTCATAAGACCAGTAGCAGCAAAATGAGTGGATTCAGGTACGATGATTCTAAGTGAAAGAAGTCACACAGAAAAAGAAACTTATCATAAGATATCACTTAGGAAGATCCTGTAAACATGGCTACACATGAACTGAGTTAGGAAAGAGAACAGAGTCTCACATTTAGAAAACACTCTTATGCCTGCTTAAGGGGGAAGGAGAGGTGGGGTGATGCATCAAACCAGAGTTTGATATAAGCACAGGTACTGTTCCAAAAACCAACTATGGAATAGACAAGACCTACACCTTCCTCAATGAAAGGGACTCAAAACCCCATATTTCCCGCAGAGGAATAGATCTGACTAGTAAGAATCTTAAAACCTATGTATTGATATGTCTCCGTAAGGGAATCAGGTGTGTCTAGACTGGCATAAACATGGCAGCGAGAATCAGCTCAAACCCACTCTAAAAAGGAATTTCAAAAACAGAACAAAGAAACAGGGAAATTCTTTACAATTCCTTCAGGGTCTCTGATGCAACCTGGAATGACCCTATCTACGATGACAGCTGGATGTGACATGAGGCTGGACACTTGGGACTGAGAGGATTGGTGAGATTGGGTGAGCAAATGCAGACCCTTTAAAGCAATAATGCATGGCAACCATTCCATGGGTCCCACCTCTCCAGGTTGAAGGGAATATTACTACAGCTATAACATGTACGGGAAACCTAGAGAATGGACACACTGTGAATACGAAAGGTTTCTAAAACTCAACGAAGAGTCCCTCTCCTGGTGCTCCGGTTTGACTTTCCAACAGCTTTACTATCAATCTCCCAACTTGGAGAGACAGGCCCTTTAAGCTCCTGGTTCACACAGGTTGCCCATTTGGCAGAGGAGGAAAGGGAAGAGGGAGAACCAATGAGAGAGTAGCTGTTAGGCATTTGGATGGGCACATGTCACTCTAATTTCCCGGCAGGAAGAAGAATTCACCAAAGTCTCAGCCACCCACCGGGAACCAGTATAGGTCCTGAACCAAATGTTTGGACTTGCATTCAGCTCACAAAAAACGAGTTGAAAAATGGAGCTCAGGGGCACAGCAATTCACAAACTGGCAGAGTAATCAAGGCCAACTATCGTCCAAAAATCTGTTGAGGGAAGGCAACGAGGCGGACTTGAATGCGAGGCAGAATAGCAGGAAACAGATTTCAAGAGGTACGTTAGAATCGCCTGTAAAGCACAGGAAGAGGGGCACAACTTCGACAATGATGCACTTGGCCAAATAGGGCGTATGCGTTTTCTCCTGAATATATTCAGGAGAAAACGCATACGCCCTTTTTGGCCAAGCAAGCAAGCGGGCAATGCAAATCTGCACTACAAAGAAGTATCACTTCCCACCGGTCAAAAGGGACATCCACAAAATGTGTAAAAACCAGAAAGGCAAGACAGGCCCTGGAGAACAGGGAGCCTTGTTATGCTGATGGGCGGGATGTAAGTTGCCAACTGCCTCACTGGAGGAGTGCATTGTGTTCCCTAAAACAAGTAAACAACAGAGCTACAGAGCCAAGGGCACTTCCAGTCTAGGGAATATACCTTGGGAAAACTGAAAATCCATAAGACAGAGCCACCCCCAAATTGAGGGCTGCACTGCTTACAAGAACCTCAACCTGGGTACACCTGAAATATCCCAGGAAATATAAAAATGGTTCAAAACATTGTGGAACTTACGTACGATGGAATATCCCTCAGCCATGAAATCAATGTCATAAGACCAGTAGCAGCAAAATGAGTGGATTCAGGTACGATGATTCTAAGTGAAAGAAGTCACACAGAAAAAGAAACTTATCATAAGATATCACTTAGGAAGATCCTGTAAACATGGCTACACATGAACTGAGTTAGGAAAGAGAACAGAGTCTCACATTTAGAAAACACTCTTATGCCTGCTTAAGGGGGAAGGAGAGGTGGGGTGATGCATCAAACCAGAGTTTGATATAAGACAGGTACTGTTCCAAAAACCAACTATGGAATAGACAAGACCTACACCTTCCTCAGTGAAAGGGACTCAAAACCCATATTTCCCGAAGAGGAATAGATCTGACTAGTAAGAATCTTAAAACCTATGTATTGATATGTCTCCATAAGGGAATCAAGTGTGTCTAGACTGGCATAAACATGGCAGCGAGAATCAGCTCAAACCCACTCTAAAAAGGAATTTCAAAAACAGAACAAAGAAACAGGGAAATTCTTTACAATTCCTTCAGGGTCTCTGATGCAACCTGGAATGACCCTATCTACAATGACAGCTGGATGCGGCATGAGGCTGGACACTTGGGACTGAGAGGATTGGAGAGATTGGGTGAGCAAAGGCAGACCCTTTATAGCAATAATGCATGGCACCCATTCCATGATTCCCAACTCTCCACGTTGAAGGGAATATTACTACAGCTTTAACATGTACGGGAAACCTAGAGAATGGACACACTGTGAATACGAAAGGTTTCTAAAACTCAATGAAGAGTCCCTCTCCTGGGGCTCCGGTTTGACTTTCCAACTGCTTTCCTATCAATCTCCCAACTTGGAGAGACAGCCCCTTTAAGCTCCTGGTTCACACAGGTTGCCAATTTGGCAGAGGATGAAAGGGAAGAGGGAGAACCAATGAGAGAGTCGCTGTTAGGCATTTGGATGGGCACATGTCACTCTAATTTCCCGGCAGGAAGAAGAATTAACCAAAGTCTCAGCCACCCACCGGGAACCAGTATAGGTCCTGAACCAAAAGTTTGGACTTGCGTTCAGCTCACAAAAAACGAGTTTGAAAATGGAGCTCAGGGGCACAGCAATTCACAAACAGGCAGAGTAATCAAGGCCAAGAATCGTCCAAAAATCTGTTGAGGGAAGGCAACGAGGCGGACTTGAAATCGACGCAGAATAGCAGGAAACAGATTTCAAGAGGTACGTTGGAATCACCTGTAAAGCACAGGAAGAGGGGCACAACTTCGACAATGATGCACTTGGCCAAAAAGGGCGTATGCGTTTTCTCCTGAATATATTCAGGAGAACACGCATACGCCCTTTTGGCCAAGCAAGCAAGCGGGCAATGCAAATCTGCACTACAAAGAAGTATCACTTCCCACCGGTCAAAAGGGACATCCACAAAATGTGTAAAAACCAGAAAGGCAAGACAGGCCGTGGCGAAATGGGAGCCTTGTTATGCTGATGGGCAGGATGTAAGTTGCCAACTGCCTCACTGGAGGAGTGCATTGTGCTCCCTAAAACAAGTAAACAACAGAGCTACAGAGCCAAGGGCACTTCCAGACTAGGGAATATACCTTGGGAAAACTGAAAATCCATAAGACAGAGCCACCCCCAAATTGAGGGCTGCACTGCTTACAAGAACCTCAACCTGGGTACACCGGAAATATCCCAGGAAATATAAAAATGGTTCAAAAAATTGTGGAAATTACATACGATGGAATATCCCTCAGCCATGAAATCAATGTCATAAGACCAGTAGCAGCAAAATGAGTGGATTCAGGTACGATGATTCTAAGTGAAAGAAGTCACACAGAAAAAGAAACTTATCATAAGATATCACTTAGGAAGATCCTGTAAACATGGCTACACATGAACTGAGTTAGGAAAGAGAACAGAGTCTCACATTTAGAAAACACTCTTATGCCTGCTTAAGGGGGAAGGAGAGGTGGGGTGATGCATCAAACCAGAGTTTGATATAAGCACACGTACTGTTCCAAAAACCAACTATGGAATAGACAAGACCTACCCCTTCCTCAGTGAAAGGGACTCAAAACCCCATATTTCCCACAGAGGAATAGATCTGACTAGTAAGAATCTTAAAACCTATGTATTGATATGTCTCCATAAGGGAATCAAGTGTGTCTAGACTGGCATAAACATGGCAGCGAGAATCAGCTCAAACCCACTCTAAAAAGGAATTTCAAAAACAGAACAAAGAAACAGGGAAATTCTATACAATTCCTTCAGGGTCTCTGATGCAACCTGGAATGACCCTATCTACGATGACAGCTGGATGTGGCATGAGGCTGGACACTTGGGACTGAGAGGATTGGTGAGATTGGGTGAGCAAATGCAGACCCTTTAAAGCAATAATGCATGGCAACCATTCCATGGGTCCCACCTCTCCAGGTTGAAGGGAATATTACTACAGCTATAACATGTACGGGAAACCTAGAGAATGGACACACTGTGAATACGAAAGGTTTCTAAAACTCAACGAAGAGTCCCTCTCCTGGTGCTCCGGTTTGACTTTCCAACAGCTTTACTATCAATCTCTCAACTTGGAGAGACAGCCCCTTTAAGCTCCTGGTTCACACAGGTTGCCCATTTGGCAGAGGAGGAAAGGGAAGAGGGAGAACCAATGAGAGAGTAGCTGTTAGGCATTTGGATGGGCACATGTCACTCTAATTTCCCGGCAGGAAGAAGAATTCACCAAAGTCTCAGCCACCCATCGGGAACCAGTATAGGTCCTGAACCAAATGTTTGGACTTGCGTTCAGCTCACAAAAAACGAGTTGAAAAATGGAGCTCAGGGGCACAGCAATTCACAAACTGGCAGAGTAATCAAGGCCAACTATCGTCCAAAAATCTGTTGAGGGAAGGCAACGAGGCGGACTTGAATGCGAGGCAGAATAGCAGGAAACAGATTTCAAGAGGTACGTTAGAATCGCCTGTAAAGCACAGGAAGAGGGGCACAACTTCGACAATGATGCACTTGGCCAAAAAGGGCGTATGCGTTTTCTCCTGAATATATTCAGGAGAAAACGCATACGCCCTTTTTGGCCAAGCAAGCAAGCGGGCAATGCAAATCTGCACTACAAAGAAGTATCACTTCCCACCGGTCAAAAGGGACATCCACAAAATGTGTAAAAACCAGAAAGGCAAGACAGGCCCTGGAGAACAGGGAGCCTTGTTATGCTGATGGGCGGGATGTAAGTTGCCAACTGCCTCACTGGAGGAGTGCATTGTGTTCCCTAAAACAAGTAAACAACAGAGCTACAGAGCCAAGGGCACTTCCAGTCTAGGGAATATACCTTGGGAGAACTGAAAATCCATAAGACAGAGCCACCCCCAAATTGAGGGCTGCACTGCTTACAAGAACCTCAACCTGGGTACACCTGAAATATCCCAGGAAATATAAAAATGGTTCCAAACATTGTGGAACTTACGTACGATGGAATATCCCTCAGCCATGAAATCAATGTCATAAGACCAGTAGCAGCAAAATGAGTGGATTCAGGTACGATGATTCTAAGTGAAAGAAGTCACACAGAAAAAGAAACTTATCATAAGATATCACTTAGGAAGATCCTGTAAACATGGCTACACATGAACTGAGTTAGGAAAGAGAACAGAGTCTCAAATTTAGAAAACACTCTTATGCCTGCTTAAGGGGGAAGGAGAGGTGGGGTGATGCATCAAACCAGAGTTTGATATAAGCACACGTACTGTTCCAAAAACCAACTATGGAATAGACAAGACCTACACCTTCCTCAGTGAAAGGGACTCAAAACCCCATATTTCCCGCAGAGGAATAGATCTGACTAGTAAGAATCTTAAAACCTATGTATTGATATGTCTCCGTAAGGGAATCAAGTGTGTCTAGACTGGCATAAACATGGCAGCGAGAATCAGCTCAAACCCACTCTAAAAAGGAATTTCAAAAACAGAACAAAGAAACAGGGAAATTCTTTACAATTCCTTCAGGGTCTCTGATGCAACCTGGAATGACCCTATCTACGATGACAGCTGGATGCGGCATGAGGCTGGACACTTGGGACTGAGAGGATTGGTGAGATTGGGTGAGCAAATGCAGACCCTTTAAAGCAATAATGCATGGCAACCATTCCATGGGTCCCACCTCTCCAGGTTGAAGGGAATATTACTACAGCTATAACATGTACGGGAAACCTAGAGAATGGACACACTGTGAATACGAAAGGTTTCTAAAACTCAACGAAGAGTCCCTCTCCTGGTGCTCCGGTTTGACTTTCCAACAGCTTTACTATCAATCTCCCAACTTGGAGAGACAGCCCCTTTAAGCTCCTGGTTCACACAGGTTGCCCATTTGGCAGAGGAGGAAAGGGAAGAGGGAGAACCAATGAGAGAGTAGCTGTTAGGCATTTGGATGGGCACATGTCACTCTAATTTCCCGGCAGGAAGAAGAATTAACCAAAGTCTCAGCCACCCACCGGGAACCAGTATAGGTCCTGAACCAAATGTTTGGACTTGCGTTCAGCTCACAAAAAACGAGTTGAAAAATGGAGCTCAGGGGCACAGCAATTCACAAACTGGCAGAGTAATCAAGGCCAACTATCGTCCAAAAATCTGTTGAGGGAAGGCAACGAGGCGGACTTGAATGCGAGGCAGAATAGCAGGAAACAGATTTCAAGAGGTACGTTAGAATCGCCTGTAAAGCACAGGAAGAGGGGCACAACTTCGACAATGATGCACTTGGCCAAAAAGGGCGTATGCGTTTTCTCCTGAATATATTCAGGAGAAAACGCATACGCCCTTTTTGGCCAAGCAAGCAAGCGGGCAATGCAAATCTGCACTACAAAGAAGTATCACTTCCCACCGGTCAAAAGGGACATCCACAAAATGTGTAAAAACCAGAAAGGCAAGACAGGCCCTGGAGAACAGGGAGCCTTGTTATGCTGATGGGCGGGATGTAAGTTGCCAACTGCCTCACTGGAGGAGTGCATTGTGTTCCCTAAAACAAGTAAACAACAGAGCTACAGAGCCAAGGGCACTTCCAGTCTAGGGAATATACCTTGGGAAAACTGAAAATCCATAAGACAGAGCCACCCCCAAATTGAGGGCTGCACTGCTTACAAGAACCTCAACCTGGGTACACCTGAAATATCCCAGGAAATATAAAAATGGTTCAAAACATTGTGGAAATTACGTACGATGGAATATCCCTCAGCCATGAAATCAATGTCATAAGACCAGTAGCAGCAAAATGAGTGGATTCAGGTACGATGATTCTAAGTGAAAGAAGTCACACAGAAAAAGAAACTTATCATAAGATATCACTTAGGAAGATCCTGTAAACATGGCTACACATGAACTGAGTTAGGAAAGAGAACAGAGTCTCACATTTAGAAAACACTCTTATGCCTGCTTAAGGGGGAAGGAGAGGTGGGGTGATGCATCAAACCAGAGTTTGATATAAGCACACGTACTGTTCCAAAAACCAACTATGGAATAGACAAGACCTCCACCTTCCTCAGTGAAAGGGACTCAAAACCCCATATTTCCCACAGAGGAATAGATCTGACTAGTAAGAATCTTAAAACCTATGTATTGATATGTCTCCATAAGGGAATCAAGTGTGTCTAGACTGGCATAAACATGGCAGCGAGAATCAGCTCAAACCCACTCTAAAAAGGAATTTCAAAAACAGAACAAAGAAACAGGGAAATTCTTTACAATTCCTTCAGGGTCTCTGATGCAACCTGGAATGACCCTATCTACGATGACAGCTGGATGCGGCATGAGGCTGGACACATGGGACTGAGAGGATTGGTGAGATTGGGTGAGCAAATGCAGACCCTTTAAAGCAATAATGCATGGCAACCATTCCATGGGTCCCACCTCTCCAGGTTGAAGGGAATATTACTACAGCTATAACATGTACAGGAAACCTAGAGAATGGACACACTGTGAATACGAAAGGTTTCTAAAACTCAACGAAGAGTCCCTCTCCTGGTGCTCCGGTTTGACTTTCCAACAGCTTTACTATCAATCTCCCAACTTGGAGAGACAGCCCCTTTAAGCTCCTGGTTCACACAGGTTGCCCATTTGGCAGAGGAGGAAAGGGAAGAGGGAGAACCAATGAGAGAGTAGCTGTTAGGCATTTGGATGGGCACATGTCACTCTAATTTCCCGGCAGGAAGAAGAATTAACCAAAGTCTCAGCCACCCACCGGGAACCAGTATAGGTCCTGAACCAAATGTTTGGACTTGCGTTCAGCTCACAAAAAACGAGTTGAAAAATGGAGCTCAGGGGCACAGCAATTCACAAACTGGCAGAGTAATCAAGGCCAACTATCGTCCAAAAATCTGTTGGGGGAAGGCAACGAGGCGGACTTGAATGCGAGGCAGAATAGCAGGAAACAGATTTCAAGAGGTACGTTAGAATCGCCTGTAAAGCACAGGAAGAGGGGCACAACTTCGACAATGATGCACTTGGCCAAAAAGGGCGTATGCGTTTTCTCCTGAATATATTCAGGAGAAAACGCATACGCCCTTTTTGGCCAAGCAAGCAAGCGGGCAATGCAAATCTGCACTACAAAGAAGTATCACTTCCCACCGGTCAAAAGGGACATCCACAAAATGTGTAAAAACCAGAAAGGCAAGACAGGCCCTGGAGAACAGGGAGCCTTGTTATGCTGATGGGCGGGATGTAAGTTGCCAACTGCCTCACTGGAGGAGTGCATTGTGTTCCCTAAAACAAGTAAACAACAGAGCTACAGAGCCAAGGGCACTTCCAGTCTAGGGAATATACCTTGGGAGAACTGAAAATCCATAAGACAGAGCCACCCCCAAATTGAGGGCTGCACTGCTTACAAGAACCTCAACCTGGGTACACCTGAAATATCCCAGGAAATATAAAAATGGTTCAAAACATTGTGGAACTTACGTATGATGGAATATCCCTCAGCCATGAAATCAATGTCATAAGACCAGTAGCAGCAAAATGAGTGGATTCAGGTACGATGATTCTAAGTGAAAGAAGTCACACAGAAAAAGAAACTTATCATAAGATATCACTTAGGAAGATCCTGTAAACATGGCTACACATGAACTGAGTTAGGAAAGAGAACAGAGTCTCACATTTAGAAAACACTCTTATGCCTGCTTAAGGGGGAAGGAGAGGTGGGGTGATGCATCAAACCAGAGTTTGATATAAGCACAGGTACTGTTCCAAAAACCAACTATGGAATAGACAAGACCTACACCTTCCTCAATGAAAGGGACTCAAAACCCCATATTTCCCGCAGAGGAATAGATCTGACTAGTAAGAATCTTAAAACCTATGTATTGATATGTCTCCGTAAGGGAATCAGGTGTGTCTAGTCTGGCATAAACATGGCAGCGAGAATCAGCTCAAACCCACTCTAAAAAGGAATTTCAAAAACAGAACAAAGAAACAGGGAAATTCTTTACAATTCCTTCAGGGTCTCTGATGCAACCTGGAATGACCCTATCTACGATGACAGCTGGATGTGGCATGAGGCTGGACACTTGGGACTGAGAGGATTGGTGAGATTGGGTGAGCAAATGCAGACCCTTTAAAGCAATAATGCATGGCAACCATTCCATGGGTCCCAACTCTCCAGGTTGAAGGGAATATTACTACAGCTATAACATGTACGGGAAACCTAGAGAATGGACACACTGTGAATACGAAAGGTTTCTAAAACTCAACGAAGAGTCCCTCTCCTGGTGCTCCGGTTTGACTTTCCAACAGCTTTACTATCAATCTCCCAACTTGGAGAGACAGCCCCTTTAAGCTCCTGGTTCACACAGGTTGCCCATTTGGCAGAGGAGGAAAGGGAAGAGGGAGAACCAATGAGAGAGTAGCTGTTAGGCATTTGGATGGGCACATGTCACTCTAATTTCCCGGCAGGAAGAAGAATTCACCAAAGTCTCAGCCACCCACCGGGAACCAGTATAGGTCCTGAACCAAATGTTTGGACTTGCGTTCAGCTCACAAAAAACGAGTTGAAAAATGGAGCTCAGGGGCACAGCAATTCACAAACTGGCAGAGTAATCAAGGCCAACTATCGTCCAAAAATCTGTTGAGGGAAGGCAACGAGGCGGACTTGAATGCGAGGCAGAATAGCAGGAAACAGATTTCAAGAGGTACGTTAGAATCGCCTGTAAAGCACAGGAAGAGGGGCACAACTTCGACAATGATGCACTTGGCCAAAAAGGGCGTATGCGTTTTCTCCTGAATATATTCAGGAGAAAACGCATACGCCCTTTTTGGCCAAGCAAGCAAGCGGGCAATGCAAATCTGCACTACAAAGAAGTATCACTTCCCACCGGTCAAAAGGGACATCCACAAAATGTGTAAAAACCAGAAAGGCAAGACAGGCCCTGGAGAACAGGGAGCCTTGTTATGCTGATGGGCGGGATGTAAGTTGCCAACTGCCTCACTGGAGGAGTGCATTGTGTTCCCTAAAACAAGTAAACAACAGAGCTACAGAGCCAAGGGCACTTCCAGTCTAGGGAATATACCTTGGGAAAACTGAAAATCCATAAGACAGAGCCACCCCCAAATTGAGGGCTGCACTGCTTACAAGAACCTCAACCTGGGTACACCTGAAATATCCCAGGAAATATAAAAATGGTTCAAAACATTGTGGAACTTACGTACGATGGAATATCCCTCAGCCATGAAATCAATGTCATAAGACCAGTAGCAGCAAAATGAGTGGATTCAGGTACGATGATTCTAAGTGAAAGAAGTCACACAGAAAAAGAAACTTATCATAAGATATCACTTAGGAAGATCCTGTAAACATGGCTACACATGAACTGAGTTAGGAAAGAGAACAGAGTCTCACATTTAGAAAACACTCTTATGCCTGCTTAAGGGGGAAGGAGAGGTGGGGTGATGCATCAAACCAGAGTTTGATATAAGCACAGGTACTGTTCCAAAAACCAACTATGGAATAGACAAGACCTACACCTTCCTCAGTGAAAGGGACTCAAAACCCATATTTCGCGAAGAGGAATAGATCTGACTAGTAAGAATCTTAAAACCTATGTATTGATATGTCTCCGTAAGGGAATCAAGTGTGTCTAGACTGGCATAAACATGGCAGCGAGAATCAGCTCAAACCCACTCTAAAAAGGAATTTCAAAAACAGAACAAAGAAACAGGGAAATTCTTTACAATTCCTTCAGGGTCTCTGATGCAACCTGGAATGACCCTATCTACAATGACAGCTGGATGCGGCATGAGGCTGGACACTTGGGACTGAGAGGATTGGAGAGATTGGGTGAGCAAAGGCAGACCCTTTATAGCAATAATGCATGGCACCCATTCCATGATTCCCAACTCTCCAGGTTGAAGGGAATATTACTACAGCTTTAACATGTACGGGAAACCTAGAGAATGGACACACTGTGAATACGAAAGGTTTCTAAAACTCAATGAAGAGTCCCTCTCCTGGGGCTCCGGTTTGACTTTCCAACTGCTTTCCTATCAATCTCCCAACTTGGAGAGACAGCCCCTTTAAGCTCCTGGTTCACACAGGTTGCCAATTTGGCAGAGGATGAAAGGGAAGAGGGAGAACCAATGAGAGAGTCGCTGTTAGGCATTTGGATGGGCACATGTCACTCTAATTTCCCGGCAGGAAGAAGAATTAACCAAAGTCTCAGCCACCCACCGGGAACCAGTATAGGTTCTGAACCAAAAGTTTGGACTTGCGTTCAGCTCACAAAAAACGAGTTTGAAAATGGAGCTCAGGGGCACAGCAATTCACAAACAGGCAGAGTAATCAAGGCCAAGAATCGTCCAAAAATCTGTTGAGGGAAGGCAACGAGGCGGACTTGAAATCGACGCAGAATAGCAGGAAACAGATTTCAAGAGGTACGTTGGAATCACCTGTAAAGCACAGGAAGAGGGGCACAACTTCGACAATGATGCACTTGGCCAAAAAGGGCGTATGCGTTTTCTCCTGAATATATTCAGGAGAACACGCATACGCCCTTTTGGCCAAGCAAGCAAGCGGGCAATGCAAATCTGCACTACAAAGAAGTATCACTTCCCACGGGTCAAAAGGGACATCCACAAAATGTGTAAAAACCAGAAAGGCAAGACAGGCCGTGGCGAAATGGGAGCCTTGTTATGCTGATGGGCAGGATGTAAGTTGCCAACTGCCTCACTGGAGGAGTGCATTGTGCTCCCTAAAACAAGTAAACAACAGAGCTACAGAGCCAAGGGCACTTCCAGTCTAGGGAATATACCTTGGGAAAACTGAAAATCCATAAGACAGAGCCACCCCCAAATTGAGGGCTGCACTGCTTACAAGAACCTCAACCTGGGTACACCGGAAATATCCCAGGAAATATAAAAATGGTTCAAAAAATTGTGGAAATTACATACGATGGAATATCCCTCAGCCATGAAATCAATGTCATAAGACCAGTAGCAGCAAAATGAGTGGATTCAGGTACGATGATTCTAAGTGAAAGAAGTCACACAGAAAAAGAAACTTATCATAAGATATCACTTAGGAAGATCCTGTAAACATGGCTACACATGAACTGAGTTAGGAAAGAGAACAGAGTCTCACATTTAGAAAACACTCTTATGCCTGCTTAAGGGGGAAGGAGAGGTGGGGTGATGCATCAAACCAGAGTTTGATATAAGCACACGTACTGTTCCAAAAACCAACTATGGAATAGACAAGACCTACCCCTTCCTCAGTGAAAGGGACTCAAAACCCCATATTTCCCACAGAGGAATAGATCTGACTAGTAAGAATCTTAAAACCTATGTATTGATATGTCTCCATAAGGGAATCAAGAGTGTCTAGACTGGCATAAACATGGCAGCGAGAATCAGCTCAAACCCACTCTAAAAAGGAATTTCAAAAACAGAACAAAGAAACAGGGAAATTCTATACAATTCCTTCAGGGTCTCTGATGCAACCTGGAATGACCCTATCTACGATGACAGCTGGATGTGGCATGAGGCTGGACACTTGGGACTGAGAGGATTGGTGAGATTGGGTGAGCAAATGCAGACCCTTTAAAGCAATAATGCATGGCAACCATTCCATGGGTCCCACCTCTCCAGGTTGAAGGGAATATTACTACAGCTATAACATGTACGGGAAACCTAGAGAATGGACACACTGTGAATACGAAAGGTTTCTAAAACTCAACGAAGAGTCCCTCTCCTGGTGCTCCGGTTTGACTTTCCAACAGCTTTACTATCAATCTCTCAACTTGGAGAGACAGCCCCTTTAAGCTCCTGGTTCACACAGGTTGCCCATTTGGCAGAGGAGGAAAGAGAAGAGGGAGAACCAATGAGAGAGTAGCTGTTAGGCATTTGGATGGGCACATGTCACTCTAATTTCCCGGCAGGAAGAAGAATTAACCAAAGTCTCAGCCACCCATCGGGAACCAGTATAGGTCCTGAACCAAATGTTTGGACTTGCGTTCAGCTCACAAAAAACGAGTTGAAAAATGGAGCTCAGGGGCACAGCAATTCACAAACTGGCAGAGTAATCAAGGCCAACTATCGTCCAAAAATCTGTTGAGGGAAGGCAACGAGGCGGACTTGAATGCGAGGCAGAATAGCAGGAAACAGATTTCAAGAGGTACGTTAGAATCGCCTGTAAAGCACAGGAAGAGGGGCACAACTTCGACAATGATGCACTTGGCCAAAAAGGGCGTATGCGTTTTCTCCTGAATATATTCAGGAGAAAACGCATACGCCCTTTTTGGCCAAGCAAGCAAGCGGGCAATGCAAATCTGCACTACAAAGAAGTATCACTTCCCACCGGTCAAAAGGGACATCCACAAAATGTGTAAAAACCAGAAAGGCAAGACAGGCCCTGGAGAACAGGGAGCCTTGTTATGCTGATGGGCGGGATGTAAGTTGCCAACTGCCTCACTGGAGGAGTGCATTGTGTTCCCTAAAACAAGTAAACAACAGAGCTACAGAGCCAAGGGCACTTCCAGTCTAGGGAATATACCTTGGGAAAACTGAAAATCCATAAGACAGAGCCACCCCCAAATTGAGGGCTGCACTGCTTACAAGAACCTCAACCTGGGTACACCTGAAATATCCCAGGAAATATAAAAATGGTTCAAAACATTGTGGAACTTACGTACGATGGAATATCCCTCAGCCATGAAATCAATGTCATAAGACCAGTAGCAGCAAAATGAGTGGATTCAGGTACGATGATTCTAAGTGAAAGAAGTCACACAGAAAAAGAAACTTATCATAAGATATCACTTAGGAAGATCCTTTAAACATGGCTACACATGAACTGAGTTAGGAAAGAGAACAGAGTCTCACATTTAGAAAACACTCTTATGCCTGCTTAAGGGGGAAGGAGAGGTGGGGTGATGCATCAAACCAGAGTTTGATATAAGCACAGGTACTGTTCCAAAAACCAACTATGGAATAGACAAGACCTACACCTTCCTCAGTGAAAGGGACTCAAAACCCATATTTCCCGAAGAGGAATAGATCTGACTAGTAAGAATCTTAAAACCTATGTATTGATATGTCTCCGTAAGGGAATCAAGTGTGTCTAGACTGGCATAAACATGGCAGCGAGAATCAGCTCAAACCAAATCTAAAAAGGAATTTCAAAAACAGAACAAAGAAACAGGGAAATTCTTTACAATTCCTTCAGGGTCTCTGATGCAACCTGGAATGACCCTATCTACAATGACAGCTGGATGCGGCATGAGGCTGGACACTTGGGACTGAGAGGATTGGAGAGATTGGGTGAGCAAATGCAGACCCTTTAAAGCAATAATGCATGGCAACCATTCCATGGGTCCCACCTCTCCAGGTTGAAGGGAATATTACTACAGCTATAACATGTACGGGAAACCTAGAGAATGGACACACTGTGAATACGAAAGGTTTCTAAAACTCAACGAAGAGTCCCTCTCCTGGTGCTCCGGTTTGACTTTCCAACAGCTTTACTATCAATCTCCCAACTTGGAGAGACAGCCCCTTTAAGCTCCTGTTTCACACAGGTTGCCAATTTGGCAGAGGATGAAAGGGAAGAGGGAGAACCAATGAGAGAGTCGCTGTTAGGCATTTGGATGGGCACATGTCACTCTAATTTCCCGGCAGGAAGAAGAATTTACCAAAGTCTCAGCCACCCACCGGGAACCAGTATAGGTCCTGAACCAAAAGTTTGGACTTGCGTTCAGCTCACAAAAAACGAGTTTGAAAATGGAGCTCAGGGGCACAGCAATTCACAAACAGGCAGAGTAATCAAGGCCAAGAATCGTCCAAAAATCTGTTGAGGGAAGGCAACGAGGCGGACTTGAAATCGAGGCAGAATAGCAGGAAACAGATTTCAAGAGGTACGTTGGAATCACCTGTAAAGCACAGGAAGAGGGGCACAACTTCGACAATGATGCACTTGGCCAAAAAGGGCGTATGCGTTTTCTCCTGAATATATTCAGGAGAACACGCATACGCCCTTTTGGCCAAGCAAGCAAGCGGGCAATGCAAATCTGCACTACAAAGAAGTATCACTTCCCACGGGTCAAAAGGGACATCCACAAAATGTGTAAAAACCAGAAAGGCAAGACAGGCCGTGGCGAAATGGGAGCCTTGTTATGCTGATGGGCAGGATGTAAGTTGCCAACTGCCTCACTGGAGGAGTGCATTGTGCTCCCTAAAACAAGTAAACAACAGAGCTACAGAGCCAAGGGCACTTCCAGTCTAGGGAATATACCTTGGGAAAACTGAAAATCCATAAGACAGAGCCACCCCCAAATTGAGGGCTGCACTGCTTACAAGAACCTCAACCTGGGTACACCGGAAATATCCCAGGAAATATAAAAATGGTTCAGAAAATTGTGGAAATTACATACGATGGAATATCCCTCAGCCATGAAATCAATGTCATAAGACCAGTAGCAGCAAAATGAGTGGATTCAGGTACGATGATTCTAAGTGAAAGAAGTCACACAGAAAAAGAAACTTATCATAAGATATCACTTAGGAAGATCCTGTAAACATGGCTACACATGAACTGAGTTAGGAAAGAGAACAGAGTCTCACATTTAGAAAACACTCTTATGCCTGCTTAAGGGGGAAGGAGAGGTGGGGTGATGCATCAAACCAGAGTTTGATATAAGCACACGTACTGTTCCAAAAACCAACTATGGAATAGACAAGACCTACCCCTTCCTCAGTGAAAGGGACTCAAAACCCCATATTTCCCACAGAGGAATAGATCTGACTAGTAAGAATCTTAAAACCTATGTATTGATATGTCTCCATAAGGGAATCAAGTGTGTCTAGACTGGCATAAACATGGCAGCGAGAATCAGCTCAAACCCACTCTAAAAAGGAATTTCAAAAACAGAACAAAGAAACAGGGAAATTCTTTACAATTCCTTCAGGGTCTCTGATGCAACCTGGAATGACCCTATCTACGATGACAGCTGGATGTGGCATGAGGCTGGACACTTGGGACTGAGAGGATTGGTGAGATTGGGTGAGCAAATGCAGACCCTTTAAAGCAATAATGCATGGCAACCATTCCATGGGTCCCACCTCTCCAGGTTGAAGGGAATATTACTACAGCTATAACATGTACGGGAAACCTAGAGAATGGACACACTGTGAATACGAAAGGTTTCTAAAACTCAATGAAGAGTCCCTCTCCTGGTTCTCCGGTTTGACTTTCCAACAGCTTTACTATCAATCTCTCAACTTGGAGAGACAGCCCCTTTAAGCTCCTGGTTCACACAGGTTGCCCATTTGGCAGAGGAGGAAAGGGAAGAGGGAGAACCAATGAGAGAGTAGCTGTTAGGCATTTGGATGGGCACATGTCACTCTAATTTCCCGGCAGGAAGAAGAATTAACCAAAGTCTCAGCCACCCATCGGGAACCAGTATAGGTCCTGAACCAAATGTTTGGACTTGCGTTCAGCTCACAAAAAACGAGTTGAAAAATGGAGCTCAGGGGCACAGCAATTCACAAACTGGCAGAGTAATCAAGGCCAACTATCGTCCAAAAATCTGTTGAGGGAAGGCAACGAGGCGGACTTGAATGCGAGGCAGAATAGCAGGAAACAGATTTCAAGAGGTACGTTAGAATCGCCTGTAAAGCACAGGAAGAGGGGCACAACTTCGACAATGATGCACTTGGCCAAAAAGGGCGTATGCGTTTTCTCCTGAATATATTCAGGAGAAAACGCATACGCCCTTTTTGGCCAAGCAAGCAAGCGGGCAATGCAAATCTGCACTACAAAGAAGTATCACTTCCCACCGGTCAAAAGGGACATCCACAAAATGTGTAAAAACCAGAAAGGCAAGACAGGCCCTGGAGAACAGGGAGCCTTGTTATGCTGATGGGCGGGATGTAAGTTGCCAACTGCCTCACTGGAGGAGTGCATTGTGTTCCCTAAAACAAGTAAACAACAGAGCTACAGAGCCAAGGGCACTTCCAGTCTAGGGAATATACCTTGGGAAAACTGAAAATCCATAAGACAGAGCCACCCCCAAATTGAGGGCTGCACTGCTTACAAGAACCTCAACCTGGGTACACCTGAAATATCCCAGGAAATATAAAAATGGTTCAAAACATTGTGGAACTTACGTACGATGGAATATCCCTCAGCCATGAAATCAATGTCATAAGACCAGTAGCAGCAAAATGAGTGGATTCAGGTACGATGATTCTAAGTGAAAGAAGTCACACAGAAAAAGAAACTTATCATAAGATATCACTTAGGAAGATCCTGTAAACATGGCTACACATGAACTGAGTTAGGAAAGAGAACAGAGTCTCAAATTTAGAAAACACTCTTATGCCTGCTTAAGGGGGAAGGAGAGGTGGGGTGATGCATCAAACCAGAGTTTTATATAAGCACACGTACAGTTCCAAAAACCAACTATGGAATAGACAAGACCTACACCTTCCTCAGTGAAAGGGACTCAAAACCCCATATTTCCCGCAGAGGAATAGATCTGACTAGTAAGAATCTTAAAACCTATGTATTGATATGTCTCCGTAAGGGAATCAAGTGTGTCTAGACTGGCATAAACATGGCAGCGAGAATCAGCTCAAACCCACTCTTAAATGGAATTTCAAAAACAGAACAAAGAAACAGGGAAATTCTTTACAATTCCTTCAGGGTCTCTGATGCAACCTGGAATGACCCTATCTACGATGACAGCTGGATGTGGCATGAGGCTGGACACTTCGGACTGAGAGGATTGGTGAGATTGGGTGAGCAAATGCAGACCCTTTAAAGCAATAATGCATGGCAACCATTCCATGGGTCCCACCTCTCCAGGTTGAAGGGAATATTACTACAGCTATAACATGTACGGGAAACCTAGAGAATGGACAAACTGTGAATATGAAAGGTTTCTAAAACTCAACGAAGAGTCCCTCTCCTGGTGCTCCGGTTTGACTTTCCAACAGCTTAACTATCAATCTCCCAACTTGGAGAGACCGCCCCTTTAAGCCCCTGGTTCACACAGGTTGCCCATTTGGCAGAGGAAGAAAGGGAAGAGGGAGAACCAATGAGAGAGTAGCTGTTAGGCATTTGGATGGGCACATGTCACTCTAATTTCCCGGCAGGAAGAAGAATTAACCAAAGTCTCAGCCACCCACCGGGAACCAGTATAGGTCCTGAACCAAATGTTTGGACTTGCGTTCAGCTCACAAAAAACGAGTTGAAAAATGGAGCTCAGGGGCACAGCAATTCACAAACTGGCAGAGTAATCAAGGCCAACTATCGTCCAAAAATCTGTTGAGGGAAGGCAACGAGGCGGACTTGAATGCGAGGCAGAATAGCAGGAAACAGATTTCAAGAGGTACGTTAGAATCGCCTGTAAAGCACAGGAAGAGGGGCACAACTTCGACAATGATGCACTTGGCCAAAAAGGGCGTATGCGTTTTCTCCTGAATATATTCAGGAGAAAACGCATATGCCCTTTTTGGCCAAGCAAGCAAGCGGGCAATGCAAATCTGCACTACAAAGAAGTATCACTTCCCACCGGTCAAAAGGGACATCCACAAAATGTGTAAAAACCAGAAAGGCAAGACAGGCCCTGGAGAACAGGGAGCCTTGTTATGCTGATGGGCGGGATGTAAGTTGCCAACTGCCTCACTGGAGGAGTGCATTGTGTTCCCTAAAACAAGTAAACAACAGAGCTACAGAGCCAAGGGCACTTCCAGTCTAGGGAATATACCTTGGGAAAACTGAAAATCCATAAGACAGAGCCACCCCCAAATTGAGGGCTGCACTGCTTACAAGAACCTCAACCTGGGTACACCTGAAATATCCCAGGAAATACAAAAATGGTTCAAAACTTTGTGGAACTTACGTACGATGGAATATCCCTCAGCCATGAAATCAATGTCATAAGACCAGTAGCAGCAAAATGATTGGATTCAGGTACGATGATTCTAAGTGAAAGAAGTCACACAGAAAAAGAAACTTATCATAAGATATCACTTAGGAAGATCCTTTAAACATGGCTACACATGAACTGAGTTAGGAAAGAGAACAGAGTCTCACATTTAGAAAACACTCTTATGCCTGCTTAAGGGGGAAGGAGAGGTGGGGTGATGCATCAAACCAGAGTTTGATATAAGCACAGGTACTGTTCCATAAACCAACTATGGAATAGACAAGACCTACACCTTCCTCAGTGAAAGGGACTCAAAACCCCATATTTCCCGCAGAGGAATAGATCTGACTAGTAAGAATCTTAAAACCTATGTATTGATATGTCTCCGTAAGGGAATCAAGTGTGTCTAGACTGGCATAAACATGGCAGCGAGAATCAGCTCAAACCCACTCTAAAAAGGAATTTCAAAAACAGAACAAAGAAACAGGGAAATTCTTTACAATTCCTTCAGGGTCTCTGATGCAACCTGGAATGACCCTATCTACGATGACAGCTGGATGCGGCATGAGGCTGGACACTTGGGACTGAGAGGATTGGTGAGATTGGGTGAGCAAATGCAGACCCTTTAAAGCAATAATGCATGGCAACCATTCCATGGGTCCCACCTCTCCAGGTTGAAGGGAATATTACTACAGCTATAACATGTACGGGAAACCTAGAGAATGGACACACTGTGAATACGAAAGGTTTCTAAAACTCAACGAAGAGTCCCTCTCCTGGTGCTCCGGTTTGACTTTCCAACAGCTTTACTATCAATCTCCCAACTTGAAGAGACAGCCCCTTTAAGCTCCTGGTTCACACAGGTTGCCCATTTGGCAGAGGAGGAAAGGGAAGAGGGAGAACCAATGAGAGAGTAGCTGTTAGGCATTTGGATGGGCACATGTCACTCTAATTTCCCGGCAGGAAGAAGAATTAACCAAAGTCTCAGCCACCCACCGGGAACCAGTATAGGTCCTGAACCAAATGTTTGGACTTGCGTTCAGCTCACAAAAAACGAGTTGAAAAATGGAGCTCAGGGGCACAGCAATTCACAAACTGGCAGAGTGATCAAGGCCAACTATCGTCCAAAAATCTGTTGAGGGAAGGCAACGAGGCGGACTTGAATGCGAGGCAGAATAGCAGGAAACAGATTTCAAGAGGTACGTTAGAATCGCCTGTAAAGCACAGGAAGAGGGGCACAACTTCGACAATGATGCACTTGGCCAAAAAGGGCGTATGCGTTTTCTCCTGAATATATTCAGGAGAAAACGCATACGCCCTTTTTGGCCAAGCAAGCAAGCGGGCAATGCAAATCTGCACTACAAAGAAGTATCACTTCCCACCGGTCAAAAGGGACATCCACAAAATGTGTAAAAACCAGAAAGGCAAGACAGGCCCTGGAGAACAGGGAGCCTTGTTATGCTGATGGGCGGGATGTAAGTTGCCAACTGCCTCACTGGAGGAGTGCATTGTGCTCCCTAAAACAAGTAAACAACAGAGCTACAGAGCCAAGGGCACTTCCAGTCTAGGGAATATACCTTGGGAAAACTGAAAATCCATAAGACAGAGCCACCCCCAAATTGAGGGCTGCACTGCTTACAAGAACCTCAACCTGGGTACACCGGAAATATCCCAGGAAATATAAAAATGGTTCCAAACATTGTGGAACTTACGTACGATGGAATATCCCTCAGCCATGAAATCAATGTCATAAGACCAGTAGCAGCAAAATGAGCGGATTCAGGTACGATGATTCTAAGTGAAAGAAGTCACACAGAAAAAGAAACTTATCATAAGATATCACTTAGGAAGATCCTGTAAACATGGCTACACATGAACTGAGTTAGGAAAGAGAACAGAGTCTCACATTTAGAAAACACTCTTATGCCTGCTTAAGGGGGAAGGAGAGGTGGGGTGATGCATCAAACCAGAGTTTGATATAAGCACAGGTACTGTTCCAAAAACCAACTATGGAATAGACAAGACCTACACCTTCCTCAGTGAAAGGGACTCAAAACCCCATATTTCCCACAGAGGAATAGATCTGACTAGTAAGAATCTTAAAACCTATGTATTGATATGTCTCCGTAAGGGAATCAAGTGTGTCTAGACTGGCATAAACATGGCAGCGAGAATCAGCTCAAACCCACTCTTAAAAGGAATTTCAAAAACAGAACAAAGAAACAGGGAAATTCTTTACAATTCCTTCAGGGTCTCTGATGCAACCTGGAATGACCCTATCTACGATGACAGCTGGATGTGGCATGAGGCTGGACCCTTGGGACTGAGAGGATTGGTGAGATTGGGTGAGCAAATGCAGACCCTTTAAAGCAATAATGCATGGCAACCATTCCATGGGTCCCACCTCTCCAGGTTGAAGGGAATATTACTACAGCTATAACATGTACGGGAAACCTAGAGAATGGACACACTGTGAATACGAAAGGTTTCTAAAACTCAACGAAGAGTCCCTCTCCTGGTGCTCCGTTTTGACTTTCCAACAGCTTTACTATCAATCTCCCAACTTGGAGAGACAGCCCCTTTAAGCTCCTGGTTCACACAGGTTGCAAATTTGGCAGAAGATGAAAGGGAAGTGGGAGAACCAATGAGAGAGTCGCTGTTAGGCATTTGGATGGGCACATGTCACTCTAATTTCCCGGCAGGAAGAAGAATTTACCAAAGTCTCAGCCACCCACCGGGAACCAGTATAGGTCCTGAACCAAAAGTTTGGACTTGCGTTCAGCTCACAAAAAACGAGTTTGAAAATGGAGCTCAGGGGCACAGCAATTCACAAACAGGCAGAGTAATCAAGGCCAAGAATCGTCCAAAAATCTGTTGAGGGAAGGCAACGAGGCGGACTTGAAATCGAGGCAGAATAGCAGGAAACAGATTTCAAGAGGTACGTTGGAATCACCTGTAAAGCACAGGAAGAGGGGCACAACTTCGACAATGATGCACTTGGCCAAAAAGGGCGTATGCGTTTTCTCCTGAATATATTCAGGAGAACACGCATACGCCCTTTTGGCCAAGCAAGCAAGCGGGCAATGCAAATCTGCACTACAAAGAAGTATCACTTCCCACGGGTCAAAAGGGACATCCACAAAATGTGTAAAAACCAGAAAGGCAAGACAGGCCGTGGCGAAATGGGAGCCTTGTTATGCTGATGGGCAGGATGTAAGTTGCCAACTGCCTCACTGGAGGAGTGCATTGTGCTCCCTAAAACAAGTAAACAACAGAGCTACAGAGCCAAGGGCACATCCAGTCTAGGGAATATACCTTGGGAAAACTGAAAATCCATAAGACAGGGCCACCCCCAAATTGAGGGCTGCACTGCTTACAAGAACCTCAACCTGGGTACACCGGAAATATCCCAGGAAATATAAAAATGGTTCAAAAAATTGTGGAAATTACATACGATGGAATATCCCTCAGCCATGAAATCAATGTCATAAGACCAGTAGCAGCAAAATGAGTGGATTCAGGTACGATGATTCTAAGTGAAAGAAGTCACACAGAAAAAGAAACTTATCATAAGATATCACTTAGGAAGATCCTGTAAACATGGCTACACATGAACTGAGTTAGGAAAGAGAACAGAGTCTCACATTTAGAAAACACTCTTATGCCTGCTTAAGGGGGAAGGAGAGGTGGGGTGATGCATCAAACCAGAGTTTGATATAAGCACACGTACTGTTCCAAAAACCAACTATGGAATAGACAAGACCTACCCCTTCCTCAGTGAAAGGGACTCAAAACCCCATATTTCCCACAGAGGAATAGATCTGACTAGTAAGAATCTTAAAACCTATGTATTGATATGTCTCCGTAAGGGAATCAAGTGTGTCTAGACTGGCATAAACATGGCAGCGAGAATCAGCTCAAACCCACTCTAAAAAGGAATTTCAAAAACAGAACAAAGAAACAGGGAAATTCTTTACAATTCCTTCAGGGTCTCTGATGCAACCTGGAATGACCCTATCTACGATGACAGCTGGATGTGGCATGAGGCTGGACACTTGGGACTGAGAGGATTGGTGAGATTGGGTGAGCAAATGCAGACCCTTTAAAGCAATAATGCATGGCAACCATTCCATGGGTCCCACCTCTCCAGGTTGAAGGGAATATTACTACAGCTATAACATGTACGGGAAACCTAGAGAATGGACACACTGTGAATACGAAAGGTTTCTAAAACTCAACGAAGAGTCCCTCTCCTGGTGCTCCGGTTTGACTTTCCAACAGCTTTACTATCAATCTCTCAACTTGGAGAGACAGCCCCTTTAAGCTCCTGGTTCACACAGGTTGCCCATTTGGCAGAGGAGGAAAGGGAAGAGGGAGAACCAATGAGAGAGTAGCTGTTAGGCATTTGGATGGGCACATGTCACTCTAATTTCCCGGCAGGAAGAAGAATTAACCAAAGTCTCAGCCACCCATCGGGAACCATTATAGGTCCTGAACCAAATGTTTGGACTTGCGTTCAGCTCACAAAAAACGAGTTGAAAAATGGAGCTCAGGGGCACAGCAATTCACAAACTGGCAGAGTAATCAAGGCCAACTATCGTCCAAAAATCTGTTGAGGGAAGGCAACGAGGCGGACTTGAATGCGAGGCAGAATAGCAGGAAACAGATTTCAAGAGGTACGTTAGAATCGCCTGTAAAGCACAGGAAGAGGGGCACAACTTCGACAATGATGCACTTGGCCAAAAAGGGCGTATGCGTTTTCTCCTGAATATATTCAGGAGAAAACGCATACGCCCTTTTTGGCCAAGCAAGCAAGCGGGCAATGCAAATCTGCACTACAAAGAAGTATCACTTCCCACCGGTCAAAAGGGACATCCACAAAATGTGTAAAAACCAGAAAGGCAAGACAGGCCCTGGAGAACAGGGAGCCTTGTTATGCTGATGGGCGGGATGTAAGTTGCCAACTGCCTCACTGGAGGAGTGCATTGTGTTCCCTAAAACAAGTAAACAACAGAGCTACAGAGCCAAGGGCACTTCCAGTCTAGGGAATATACCTTGGGAAAACTGAAAATCCATAAGACAGAGCCACCCCCAAATTGAGGGCTGCACTGCTTACAAGAACCTCAACCTGGGTACACCTGAAATATCCCAGGAAATATAAAAATGGTTCAAAACATTGTGGAACTTACGTACGATGGAATATCCCTCAGCCATGAAATCAATGTCATAAGACCAGTAGCAGCAAAATGAGTGGATTCAGGTACGATGATTCTAAGTGAAAGAAGTCACACAGAAAAAGAAACTTATCATAAGATATCACTTAGGAAGATCCTGTAAACATGGCTACACATGAACTGAGTTAGGAAAGAGAACAGAGTCTCAAATTTAGAAAACACTCTTATGCCTGCTTAAGGGGGAAGGAGAGGTGGGGTGATGCATCAAACCAGAGTTTGATATAAGCACAGGTACTGTTCCAAAAACCAACTATGGAATAGACAAGACCTACACCTTCCTCAGTGAAAGGGACTCAAAACCCCATATTTCCCGCAGAGGAATAGATCTGACTAGTAAGAATCTTAAAACCTATGTATTGATATGTCTCCGTAAGGGAATCAAGTGTGTCTAGACTGGCATAAACATGGCAGCGAGAATCAGCTCAAACCCACTCTTAAAAGGAATTTCAAAAACAGAACAAAGAAACAGGGAAATTCTTTACAATTCCTTCAGGGTCTCTGATGCAACCTGGAATGACCCTATCTACGATGACAGCTGGATGTGGCATGAGGCTGGACACTTCGGACTGAGAGGATTGGTGAGATTGGGTGAGCAAATGCAGACCCTTTAAAGCAATAATGCATGGCAACCATTCCATGGGTCCCACCTCTCCAGGTTGAAGGGAATATTACTACAGCTATAACATGTACGGGAAACCTAGAGAATGGACAAACTGTGAATATGAAAGGTTTCTAAAACTCAACGAAGAGTCCCTCTCCTGGTGCTCCGGTTTGACTTTCCAACAGCTTAACTATCAATCTCCCAACTTGGAGAGACAGCCCCTTTAAGCCCCTGGTTCACACAGGTTGCCCATTTGGCAGAGGAAGAAAGGGAAGAGGGAGAACCAATGAGAGAGTAGCTGTTAGGCATTTGGATGGGCACATGTCACTCTAATTTCCCGGCAGGAAGAAGAATTAACCAAAGTCTCAGCCACCCACCGGGAACCAGTATAGGTCCTGAACCAAATGTTTGGACTTGCGTTCAGCTCACAAAAAACGAGTTGAAAAATGGAGCTCAGGGGCACAGCAATTCACAAACTGGCAGAGTAATCAAGGCCAACTATCGTCCAAAAATCTGTTGAGGGAAGGCAACGAGGCGGACTTGAATGCGAGGCAGAATAGCAGGAAACAGATTTCAAGAGGTACGTTAGAATCGCCTGTAAAGCACAGGAAGAGGGGCACAACTTCGACAATGATGCACTTGGCCAAAAAGGGCGTATGCGTTTTCTCCTGAATATATTCAGGAGAAAACGCATATGCCCTTTTTGGCCAAGCAAGCAAGCGGGCAATGCAAATCTGCACTACAAAGAAGTATCACTTCCCACCGGTCAAAAGGGACATCCACAAAATGTGTAAAAACCAGAAAGGCAAGACAGGCCCTGGAGAACAGGGAGCCTTGTTATGCTGATGGGCGGGATGTAAGTTGCCAACTGCCTCACTGGAGGAGTGCATTGTGTTCCCTAAAACAAGTAAACAACAGAGCTACAGAGCCAAGGGCACTTCCAGTCTAGGGAATATACCTTGGGAAAACTGAAAATCCATAAGACAGAGCCACCCCCAAATTGAGGGCTGCACTGCTTACAAGAACCTCAACCTGGGTACACCTGAAATATCCCAGGAAATATAAAAATGGTTCAAAACATTGTGGAACTTACGTACGATGGAATATCCCTCAGCCATGAAATCAATGTCATAAGACCAGTAGCAGCAAAATGATTGGATTCAGGTACGATGATTCTAAGTGAAAGAAGTCACACAGAAAAAGAAACTTATCATAAGATATCACTTAGGAAGATCCTGTAAACATGGCTACACATGAACTGAGTTAGGAAAGAGAACAGAGTCTCACATTTAGAAAACACTCTTATGCCTGCTTAAGGGGGAAGGAGAGGTGGGGTGATGCATCAAACCAGAGTTTGATATAAGCACAGGTACTGTTCCATAAACCAACTATGGAATAGACAAGACCTACACCTTCCTCAGTGAAAGGGACTCAAAACCCCATATTTCCCGCAGAGGAATAGATCTGACTAGTAAGAATCTTAAAACCTATGTATTGATATGTCTCCGTAAGGGAATCAAGTGTGTCTAGACTGGCATAAACATGGCAGCGAGAATCAGCTCAAACCCACTCTAAAAAGGAATTTCAAAAACAGAACAAAGAAACAGGGAAATTCTTTACAATTCCTTCAGGGTCTCTGATGCAACCTGGAATGACCCTATCTACGATGACAGCTGGATGCGGCATGAGGCTGGACACTTGGGACTGAGAGGATTGGTGAGATTGGGTGAGCAAATGCAGACCCTTTAAAGCAATAATGCATGGCAACCATTCCATGGGTCCCACCTCTCCAGGTTGAAGGGAATATTACTACAGCTATAACATGTACGGGAAACCTAGAGAATGGACACACTGTGAATACGAAAGGTTTCTAAAACTCAACGAAGAGTCCCTCTCCTGGTGCTCCGGTTTGACTTTCCAACAGCTTTACTATCAATCTCCCAACTTGGAGAGACAGCCCCTTTAAGCTCCTGGTTCACACAGGTTGCCCATTTGGCAGAGGAGGAAAGGGAAGAGGGAGAACCAATGAGAGAGTAGCTGTTAGGCATTTGGATGGGCACATGTCACTCTAATTTCCCGGCAGGAAGAAGAATTCACCAAAGTCTCAGCCACCCACCGGGAACCAGTATAGGTCCTGAACCAAATGTTTGGACTTGCGTTCAGCTCACAAAAAACGAGTTGAAAAATGGAGCTCAGGGGCACAGCAATTCACAAACTGGCAGAGTAATCAAGGCCAACTATCGTCCAAAAATCTGTTGAGGGAAGGCAACGAGGCGGACTTGAATGCGAGGCAGAATAGCAGGAAACAGATTTCAAGAGGTACGTTAGAATCGCCTGTAAAGCACAGGAAGAGGGGCACAACTTCGACAATGATGCACTTGGCCAAAAAGGGCGTATGCGTTTTCTCCTGAATATATTCAGGAGAAAACGCATACGCCCTTTTTGGCCAAGCAAGCAAGCGGGCAATGCAAATCTGCACTACAAAGAAGTATCACTTCCCACCGGTCAAAAGGGACATCCACAAAATGTGTAAAAACCAGAAAGGCAAGACAGGCCCTGGAGAACAGGGAGCCTTGTTATGCTGATGGGCGGGATGTAAGTTGCCAACTGCCTCACTGGAGGAGTGCATTGTGTTCCCTAAAACAAGTAAACAACAGAGCTACAGAGCCAAGGGCACTTCCAGTCTAGGGAATATACCTTGGGAAAACTGAAAATCCATAAGACAGAGCCACCCCCAAATTGAGGGCTGCACTGCTTACAAGAACCTCAACCTGGGTACACCGGAAATATCCCAGGAAATATAAAAATGGTTCAAAACATTGTGGAACTTACGTACGATGGAATATCCCTCAGCCATGAAATCAATGTCATAAGACCAGTAGCAGCAAAATGAGTGGATTCAGGTACGATGATTCTAAGTGAAAGAAGTCACACAGGAAAAGAAACTTATCATAAGATATCACTTAGGAAGATCCTGTAAACATGGCTACACATGAACTGAGTTAGGAAAGAGAACAGAGTCTCACATTTAGAAAACACTCTTATGCCTGCTTAAGGGGGAAGGAGAGGTGGGGTGATGCATCAAACCAGAGTTTGATATAAGCACAGGTACTGTTCCAAAAACCAACTATGGAATAGACAAGACCTACACCTTCCTCAGTGAAAGGGACTCAAAACCCCATATTTCCCGCAGAGGAATAGATCTGACTAGTAAGAATCTTAAAACCTATGTATTGATATGTCTCCGTAAGGGAATCAAGTGTGTCTAGACTGGCATAAACATGGCAGCGAGAATCAGCTCAAACCCACCCTAAAAAGGAATTTCAAAAACAGAACAAAGAAACAGGGAAATTCTTTACAATTCCTTCAGGGTCTCTGATGCAACCTGGAATGACCCTATCTACGATGACAGCTGGATGCGGCATGAGGCTGGACACTTGGGACTGAGAGGATTGGTGAGATTGGGTGAGCAAATGCAGACCCTTTAAAGCAATAATGCATGGCAACCATTCCATGGGTCCCAACTCTCCAGGTTGAAGGGAATATTACTACAGCTATAACATGTACGGGAAACCTAGAGAATGGACACACTGTGAATATGAAAGGTTTCTAAAACTCAACGAAGAGTCCCTCTCCTGGTGCTCCGGTTTGACTTTCCAACAGCTTTACTATCAATCTCCCAACTTGGAGAGACAGCCCCTTTAAGCTCCTGGTTCACACAGGTTGCCAATTTGGCAGAGGAGGAAAGGGAAGAGGGAGAACCAATGAGAGAGTAGCTGTTAGGCATTTGGATGGGCACATGTCACTCTAATTTCCCGGCAGGAAGAAGAATTAACCAAAGTCTCAGCCACCCACCGGGAACCAGTATAGGTCCTGAACCAAAAGTTTGGACTTGCGTTCAGCTCACAAAAAACGAGTTGAAAAATGGAGCTCAGGGGCACAGCAATTCACAAACTGGCAGAGTAATCAAGGCCAACTATCGTCCAAAAATCTGTTGAGGGAAGGCAACGAGGCGGACTTGAATGCGAGGCAGAATAGCAGGAAACAGATTTCAAGAGGTACGTTAGAATCGCCTGTAAAGCACAGGAAGAGGGGCACAACTTCGACAATGATGCACTTGGCCAAAAAGGGCGTATGCGTTTTCTCCTGAATATATTCAGGAGAAAACGCATACGCCCTTTTTGGCCAAGCAAGCAAGCGGGCAATGCAAATCTGCACTACAAAGAAGTATCACTTCCCACCGGTCAAAAGGGACATCCACACAATGTGTAAAAACCAGAAAGGCAAGACAGGCCCTGGAGAACAGGGAGCCTTGTTATGCTGATGGGCGGGATGTAAGTTGCCAACTGCCTCACTGGAGGAGTGCATTGTGTTCCCTAAAACAAGTAAACAACAGAGCTACAGAGCCAAGGGCACTTCCAGTCTAGGGAATATACCTTGGGAAAACTGAAAATCCATAAGACAGAGCCACCCCCAAATTGAGGGCTGCACTGCTTACAAGAACCTCAACCTGGGTACACCTGAAATATCCCAGGAAATATAAAAATGGTTCAAAACATTGTGGAACTTACGTACGATGGAATATCCCTCAGCCATGAAATCAATGTCATAAGACCAGTAGCAGCAAAATGAGTGGATTCAGGTACGATGATTCTAAGTGAAAGAAGTCACACAGAAAAAGAAACTTATCATAAGATATCACTTAGGAAGATCCTGTAAACATGGCTACACATGAACTGAGTTAGGAAAGAGAACAGAGTCTCACATTTAGAAAACACTCTTATGCCTGCTTAAGGGGGAAGGAGAGGTGGGGTGATGCATCAAACCAGAGTTTGATATAAGCACACGTACTGTTCCAAAAACCAACTATGGAATAGACAAGACCTACACCTTCCTCAGTGAAAGGGACTCAAAACCCCATATTTCCCACAGAGGAATAGATCTGACTAGTAAGAATCTTAAAACCTATGTATTGATATGTCTCCGTAAGGGAATCAAGTGTGTCTAGACTGGCATAAACATGGCAGCGAGAATCAGCTCAAACCCACTCTAAAAAGGAATTTCAAAAACAGAACAAAGAAACAGGGAAATTCTTTACAATTCCTTCAGGGTCTCTGATGCAACCTGGAATGACCCTATCTACGATGACAGCTGGATGCGGCATGAGGCTGGACACTTGGGACTGAGAGGATTGGTGAGATTGGGTGAGCAAATGCAGACCCTTTAAAGCAATAATGCATGGCAACCATTCCATGGGTCCCAACTCTCCAGGTTGAAGGGAATATTACTACAGCTATAACATGTACGGGAAACCTAGAGAATGGACACACTGTGAATATGAAAGGTTTCTAAAACTCAACGAAGAGTCCCTCTCCTGGTGCTCCGGTTTGACTTTCCAACAGCTTAACTATCAATCTCCCAACTTGGAGAGACAGCCCCTTTAAGCCCCTGGTTCACACAGGTTGCCCATTTGGCAGAGGAAGAAAGGGAAGAGGGAGAACCAATGAGAGAGTAGCTGTTAGGCATTTGGATGGGCACATGTCACTCTAATTTCCCGGCAGGAAGAAGAATTAACCAAAGTCTCAGCCACCCACCGGGAACCAGTATAGGTCCTGAACCAAATGTTTGGACTTGCGTTCAGCTCACAAAAAACGAGTTGAAATATGGAGCTCAGGGGCACAGCAATTCACAAACTGGCAGAGTAATCAAGGCCAACAATCGTCCAAAAATCTGTTGAGGGAAGGCAACGAGGCGGACTTGAATGCGAGGCATAATAGCAGGAAACAGATTTCAAGAGGTACGTTAGAATCGCCTGTAAAGCACAGGAGGAGGGGCACAACTTCGACAATGATGCACTTGGCCAAAAAGGGCGTATGCGTTTTCTCCTGAATATATTCAGGAGAAAACGCATACGCCCTTTTTGGCCAAGCAAGCAAGCGGGCAATGCAAATCTGCACTACAAAGAAGTATCACTTCCCACCGGTCAAAAGGGACATCCACAAAATGTGTAAAAACCAGAAAGGCAAGACAGGCCGTGGCGAAATGGGAGCCTTGTTATGCTGATGGGCGGGATGTAAGTTGCCAACTGCCTCACTGGAGGAGTGCATTGTGTTCCCTAAAACAAGTAAACAACAGAGCTACAGAGCCAAGGGCACTTCCAGTCTAGGGAATATACCTTGGGAAAACTGAAAATCCATAAGACAGAGCCACCCCCAAATTGAGGGCTGCACTGCTTACAAGAACCTCAACCTGGTTACACCTGAAATATCCCAGGAAATATAAAAATGGTTCAAAACATTGTGGAACTTACGTACGATGGAATATCCCTCAGCCATGAAATCAATGTCATAAGACCAGTAGCAGCAAAATGAGTGGATTCAGGTACGATGATTCTAAGTGAAAGAAGTCACACAGGAAAAGAAACTTATCATAAGATATCACTTAGGAAGATCCTGTAAACATGGCTACACATGAACTGAGTTAGGAAAGAGAACAGAGTCTCACATTTAGAAAACACTCTTATGCCTGCTTAAGGGGGAAGGAGAGGTGGGGTGATGCATCAAACCAGAGTTTGATATAAGCACAGGTACTGTTCCAAAAACCAACTATGGAATAGACAAGACCTACACCTTCCTCAGTGAAAGGGACTCAAAACCCCATATTTCCCGCAGAGGAATAGATCTGACTAGTAAGAATCTTAAAACCTATGTATTGATATGTCTCCGTAAGGGAATCAAGTGTGTCTAGACTGGCATAAACATGGCAGCGAGAATCAGCTCAAACCCACTCTTAAAAGGAATTTCAAAAACAGAACAAAGAAACAGGGAAATTCTTTACAATTCCTTCAGGGTCTCTGATGCAACCTGGAATGACCCTATCTACGATGACAGCTGGATGTGGCATGAGGCTGGACACTTGGGACTGAGAGGATTGGTGAGATTGGGTGAGCAAATGCAGACCCTTTAAAGCAATAATGCATGGCAACCATTCCATGGGTCCCAACTCTCCAGGTTGAAGGGAATATTACTACAGCTATAACATGTACGGGAAACCTAGAGAATGGACACACTGTGAATATGAAAGGTTTCTAAAACTCAACGAAGAGTCCCTCTCCTGGTGCTCCGGTTTGACTTTCCAACAGCTTTACTATCAATCTCCCAACTTGGAGAGACAGCCCCTTTAAGCTCCTGGTTCACACAGGTTGCCCATTTGGCAGAGGAGGAAAGGGAAGAGGGAGAACCAATGAGAGAGTAGCTGTTAGGCATTTGGATGGGCACATGTCACTCTAATTTCCCGGCAGGAAGAAGAATTAACCAAAGTCTCAGCCACCCACCGGGAACCAGTATAGGTCCTGAACCAAAAGTTTGGACTTGCGTTCAGCTCACAAAAAACGAGTTGAAAAATGGAGCTCAGGGGCACAGCAATTCACAAACTGGCAGAGTAATCAAGGCCAACTATCGTCCAAAAATCTGTTGAGGGAAGGCAACGAGGCGGACTTGAATGCGAGGCAGAATAGCAGGAAACAGATTTCAAGAGGTACGTTAGAATCGCCTGTAAAGCACAGGAAGAGGGGCACAACTTCGACAATGATGCACTTGGCCAAAAAGGGCGTATGCGTTTTCTCCTGAATATATTCAGGAGAAAACGCATACGCCCTTTTTGGCCAAGCAAGCAAGCGGGCAATGCAAATCTGCACTACAAAGAAGTATCACTTCCCACCGGTCAAAAGGGACATCCACACAATGTGTAAAAACCAGAAAGGCAAGACAGGCCCTGGAGAACAGGGAGCCTTGTTATGCTGATGGGCGGGATGTAAGTTGCCAACTGCCTCACTGGAGGAGTGCATTGTGTTCCCTAAAACAAGTAAACAACAGAGCTACAGAGCCAAGGGCACTTCCAGTCTAGGGAATATACCTTGGGAAAACTGAAAATCCATAAGACAGAGCCACCCCCAAATTGAGGGCTGCACTGCTTACAAGAACCTCAACCTGGGTACACCTGAAATATCCCAGGAAATATAAAAATGGTTCAAAACATTGTGGAACTTACGTACGATGGAATATCCCTCAGCCATGAAATCAATGTCATAAGACCAGTAGCAGCAAAATGAGTGGATTCAGGTACGATGATTCTAAGTGAAAGAAGTCACACAGGAAAAGAAACTTATCATAAGATATCACTTAGGAAGATCCTGTAAACATGGCTACACATGAACTGAGTTAGGAAAGAGAACAGAGTCTCACATTTAGAAAACACTCTTATGCCTGCTTAAGGGGGAAGGAGAGGTGGGGTGATGCATCAAACCAGAGTTTGATATAAGCACAGGTACTGTTCCAAAAACCAACTATGGAATAGACAAGACCTACACCTTCCTCAGTGAAAGGGACTCAAAACCCCATATTTCCCGCAGAGGAATAGATCTGACTAGTAAGAATCTTAAAACCTATGTATTGATATGTCTCCGTAAGGGAATCAGGTGTGTCTAGACTGGCATAAACATGGCAGCGAGAATCAGCTCAAACCCACTCTAAAAAGGAATTTCAAAAACAGAACAAAGAAACAGGGAAATTCTTTACAATTCCTTCAGGGTCTCTGATGCAACCTGGAATGACCCTATCTACGATGACAGCTGGATGTGGCATGAGGCTGGACACTTGGGACTGAGAGGATTGGTGAGATTGGGTGAGCAAATGCAGACCCTTTAAAGCAATAATGCATGGCAACCATTCCATGGGTCCCAACTCTCCAGGTTGAAGGGAATATTACTACAGCTATAACATATACGGGAAACCTAGAGAATGGACACACTGTGAATACGAAAGGTTTCTAAAACTCAACGAAGAGTCCCTCTCCTGGTGCTCCGGTTTGACTTTCCAACAGCTTTACTATCAATCTCCCAACTTGGAGAGACAGCCCCTTTAAGCTCCTGGTTCACACAGGTTGCCCATTTGGCAGAGGAGGAAAGGGAAGAGGGAGAACCAATGAGAGAGTAGCTGTTAGGCATTTGGATGGGCACATGTCACTCTAATTTCCCGGCAGGAAGAAGAATTAACCAAAGTCTCAGCCACCCACCGGGAACCAGTATAGGTCCTGAACCAAATGTTTGGACTTGCGTTCAGCTCACAAAAAACGAGTTGAAAAATGGAGCTCAGGGGCACAGCAATTCACAAACTGGCAGAGTAATCAAGGCCAACTATCGTCCAAAAATCTGTTGAGGGAAGGCAACGAGGCGGACTTGAATGCGAGGCAGAATAGCAGGAAACAGATTTCAAGAGGTACGTTAGAATCGCCTGTAAAGCACAGGAAGAGGGGCACAACTTCGACAATGATGCACTTGGCCAAAAAGGGCGTATGCGTTTTCTCCTGAATATATTCAGGAGAAAACGCATACGCCCTTTTTGGCCAAGCAAGCAAGCGGGCAATGCAAATCTGCACTACAAAGAAGTATCACTTCCCACCGGTCAAAAGGGACATCCACAAAATGTGTAAAAACCAGAAAGGCAAGACAGGCCCTGGAGAACAGGGAGCCTTGTTATGCTGATGGGCGGGATGTAAGTTGCCAACTGCCTCACTGGAGGAGTGCATTGTGTTCCCTAAAACAAGTAAACAACAGAGCTACAGAGCCAAGGGCACTTCCAGTCTAGGGAATATACCTTGGGAAAACTGAAAATCCATAAGACAGAGCCACCCCCAAATTGAGGGCTGCACTACTTACAAGAACCTCAACCTGGGTACACCTGAAATATCCCAGGAAATATAAAAATGGTTCAAAACATTGTGGAACTTACGTACGATGGAATATCCCTCAGCCATGAAATCAATGTCATAAGACCAGTAGCAGCAAAATGAGTGGATTCAGGTACGATGATTCTAAGTGAAAGAAGTCACACAGAAAAAGAAACTTATCATAAGATATCACTTAGGATGATCCTGTAAACATGGCTACACATGAACTGAGTTAGGAAAGAGAACAGAGTCTCACATTTAGAAAACACTCTTATGCCTGCTTAAGGGGGAAGGAGAGGTGGGGTGATGCATCAAACCAGAGTTTGATATAAGCACAGGTACTGTTCCAAAAACCAACTATGGAATAGACAAGACCTACACCTTCCTCAGTGAAAGGGACTCAAAACCCATATTTCCCGCAGAGGAATAGATCTGACTAGTAAGAATCTTAAAACCTATGTATTGATATGTCTCCGTAAGGGAATCAAGTGTGTCTAGACTGGCATTAACAGGGCAGCGAGAATCAGGTCAAACCCACTCTAAAAAGGAATTTCAAAAACAGAACAAAGAAACAGGGAAATTCTTTACAATTCCTTCAGGGTCTCTGATGCAACCTGGAATGACCCTATCTACGATGACAGCTGGATGCGGCATGAGGCTGGACACTTGGGACTGAGAGGATTGGAGAGATTGGGTGAGCAAAGGCAGACCCTTTATAGCAATAATGCATGGCACCCATTCCATGATTCCCAACTCTCCAGGTTGAAGGGAATATTACTACAGCTTTAACATGTACGGGAAACCTAGAGAATGGACACACTGTGAATACGAAAGGTTTCTAAAACTCAATGAAGAGTCCCTCTCCTGGGGCTCCGGTTTGACTTTCCAACTGCTTTCCTATCAATCTCCCAACTTGGAGAGACAGCCCCTTTAAGCTCCTGGTTCACACAGGTTGCCAATTTGGCAGAGGATGAAAGGGAAGAGGGAGAACCAATGAGAGAGTCGCTCTTAGGCATTTGGATGGGCACATGTCACTTTAATTTCCCGGCAGGAAGAAGAATTAACCAAAGTCTCAGCCACCCACCGGGAACCAGTATAGGTCCTGAACCAAAAGTTTGGACTTGCGTTCAGCTCACAAAAAACGAGTTTGAAAATGGAGCTCAGGGGCACAGCAATTCACAAACAGGCAGAGTAATCAAGGCCAAGAATCGTCCAAAAATCTGTTGAGGGAAGGCAACGAGGCGGACTTGAAATCGAGGCAGAATAGCAGGAAACAGATTTCAAGAGGTACGTTGGAATCACCTGTAAAGCACAGGAAGAGGGGCACAACTTCGACAATGATGCACTTGGCCAAAAAGGGCGTATGCGTTTTCTCCTGAATATATTCAGGAGAACACGCATACGCCCTTTTGGCCAAGCAAGCAAGCGGGCAATGCAAATCTGCACTACAAAGAAGTATCACTTCCCACGGGTCAAAACGGACATCCACAAAATGTGTAAAAACCAGAAAGGCAAGACAGGCCGTGGCGAAATGGGAGCCTTGTTATGCTGATGGGCAGGATGTAAGTTGCCAACTGCCTCACTGGAGGAGTGCATTGTGCTCCCTAAAACAAGTAAACAACAGAGCTACAGAGCCAAGGGCACTTCCAGTCTAGGGAATATACCTTGGGAAAAGTGAAAATCCATAAGACAGAGCCACCCCCAAATTGAGGGCTGCACTGCTTACAAGAACCTCAACCTGGGTACACCGGAAATATCCCAGGAAATATAAAAATGGTTCAAAAAATTGTGGAAATTACATACGACGGAATATCCCTCAGCCATGAAAACAATGTCATAAGACCAGTAGCAGCAAAATGAGTGGATTCAGGTACGATGATTCTAAGTGAAAGAAGTCACACAGAAAAAGAAACTTATCATAAGATATCACTTAGGAAGATCCTGTAAACATGGCTACACATGAACTGAGTTAGGCAAGAGAACAGAGTCTCACATTTAGAAAACACTCTTATGCCTGCTTAAGGGGGAAGGAGAGGTGGGGTGATGCATCAAACCAGAGTTTGATATAAGCACAGGTACTGTTCCAAAAACCAACTATGGAATAGACAAGACCTACACCTTCCTCAGTGAAAGGGACTCAAAACCCCATATTTCCCACAGAGGAATAGATCTGACTAGTAAGAATCTTAAAACCTATGTATTGATATGTCTCCATAAGGGAATCAAGTGTGTCTAGACTGGCATAAACATGGCAGCGAGAATCAGCTCAAACCCACTCTAAAAAGGAATTTCAAAAACAGAACAAAGAAACAGGGAAATTCTTTACAATTCCTTCAGGGTCTCTGATGCAACCTGGAATGACCCTATCTACGATGACAGCTGGATGTGGCATGAGGCTGGACACTTGGGACTGAGAGGATTGGTGAGATTAGGTGAGCAAATGCAGACCCTTTAAAGCAATAATGCATGGCAACCATTCCATGGGTCCCACCTCTCCAGGTTGAAGGGAATATTACTACAGCTATAACATGTACGGGAAACCTAGAGATTGGACACACTGTGAATACGAAAGGTTTCTAAAACTCAACGAAGAGTCCCTCTCCTGGTGCTCCGGTTTGACTTTCCAACAGCTTTACTATCAATCTCCCAACTTGGAGAGACAGCCCCTTTAAGCTCCTGGTTCACACAGGTTGCCCATTTGGCAGAGGAGGAAAGGGAAGAGGGAGAACCAATGAGAGAGTAGCTGTTAGGCATTTGGATGGGCACATGTCACTCTAATTTCCCGGCAGGAAGAAGAATTAACCAAAGTCTCAGCCACCCACCGGGAACCAGTATAGGTCCTGAACCAAATGTTTGGACTTGCGTTCAGCTCACAAAAAACGAGTTGAAAAATGGAGCTCAGGGGCACAGCAATTCACAAACTGGCAGAGTAATCAAGGCCAACTATCGTCCAAAAATCTGTTGAGGGAAGGCAACGAGGCGGACTTGAATGCGAGGCAGAATAGCAGGAAACAGATTTCAAGAGGTACGTTAGAATCGCCTGTAAAGCACAGGAAGAGGGGCACAACTTCGACAATGATGCACTTGGCCAAAAAGGGCGTATGCGTTTTCTCCTGAATATATTCAGGAGAAAACGCATACGCCCTTTTTGGCCAAGCAAGCAAGCGGGCAATGCAAATCTGCACTACAAAGAAGTATCACTTCCCACCGGTCAAAAGGGACATCCACAAAATGTGTAAAAACCAGAAAGGCAAGACAGGCCCTGGAGAACAGGGAGCCTTGTTATGCTGATGGGCGGGATGTAAGTTGCCAACTGCCTCACTGGAGGAGTGCATTGTGTTCCCTAAAACAAGTAAACAACAGAGCTACAGAGCCAAGGGCACTTCCAGTCTAGGGAATATACCTTGGGAAAACTGAAAATCCATAAGACAGAGCCACCCCCAAATTGAGGGCTGCACTGCTTACAAGAACCTCAACCTGGGTACACCTGAAATATCCCAGGAAATATAAAAATGGTTCAAAACATTGTGGAACTTACGTACGATGGAATATCCCTCAGCCATGAAATCAATGTCATAAGACCAGTAGCAGCAAAATGAGTGGATTCAGGTACGATGATTCTAAGTGAAAGAAGTCACACAGAAAAAGAAACTTATCATAAGATATCACTTAGGAAGATCCTGTAAACATGGCTACACATGAACTGAGTTAGGAAAGAGAACAGAGTCTCACATTTAGAAAACACTCTTATGCCTGCTTAAGGGGGAAGGAGAGGTGGGGTGATGCATCAAACCAGAGTTTGATATAAGCACAGGTACTGTTCCAAAAACCAACTATGGAATAGACAAGACCTACACCTTCCTCAGTGAAAGGGACTCAAAACCCCATATTTCCCGCAGAGGAATAGATCTGACTAGTAAGAATCTTAAAACCTATGTATTGATATGTCTCCGTAAGGGAATCAAGTGTGTCTAGACTGGCATAAACATGGCAGCGAGAATCAGCTCAAACCCACTCTAAAAAGGAATTTCAAAAACAGAACAAAGAAACAGGGAAATTCTTTACAATTCCTTCAGGGTCTCTGATGCAACCTGGAATGACCCTATCTACGATGACAGCTGGATGCGGCATGAGGCTGGACACTTGGGACTGAGAGGATTGGTGAGATTGGGTGAGCAAATGCAGACCCTTTAAAGCAATAATGCATGGCAACCATTCCATGGGTCCCACCTCTCCAGGTTGAAGGGAATATTACTACAGCTATAACATGTACGGGAAACCTAGAGAATGGACACAATGTGAATACGAAAGGTTTCTAAAACTCAACGAAGAGTCCCTCTCCTGGTGCTCCGGTTTGACTTTCCAACAGCTTTACTATCAATCTCCCAACTTGGAGAGACAGCCCCTTTAAGCTCCTGGTTCACACAGGTTGCCCATTTGGCAGAGGAGGAAAGGGAAGAGGGAGAACCAATGAGAGAGTAGCTGTTAGGCATTTGGATGGGCACATGTCCCTCTAATTTCCCGGCAGGAAGAAGAATTCACCAAAGTCTCAGCCACCCATCGGGAACCAGTATAGGTCCTGAACCAAATGTTTGGACTTGCGTTCAGCTCACAAAAAACGAGTTGAAAAATGGAGCTCAGGGGCACAGCAATTCACAAACTGGCAGAGTAATCAAGGCCAACTATCGTCCAAAAATCTGTTGAGGGAAGGCAACGAGGCGGACTTCAAAGCGAGGCAGAATAGCAGGAAACAGATTTCAAGATGTACGTTGGAATCGCCTGTAAAGCACAGGAAGAGGGGCACAACTTCGACAATGATGCACTTGGCCAAAAAGGGCGTATGCGTTTTCTCCTGAATATATTCAGGAGAAAACGCATACGCCCTTTTTGGCCAAGCAAGCAAGCGGGCAATGCAAATCTGCACTACAAAGAAGTATCACTTCCCACCGGTCAAAAGGGACATCCACAAAATGTGTAAAAACCAGAAAGGCAAGACAGGCCCTGGAGAACAGGGAGCCTTGTTATGCTGATGGGCGGGATGTAAGTTGCCAACTGCCTCACTGGAGGAGTGCATTGTGTTCCCTAAAACAAGTAAACAACAGAGCTACAGAGCCAAGGGCACTTCCAGTCTAGGGAATATACCTTGGGAAAACTGAAAATCCATAAGACAGAGCCACCCCCAAATTGAGGGCTGCACTGCTTACAAGAACCTCAACCTGGGTACACCTGAAATATCCCAGGAAATATAAAAATGGTTCAAAACATTGTGGAACTTACGTACGATGGAATATCCCTCAGCCATGAAATCAATGTCATAAGACCAGTAGCAGCAAAATGAGTGGATTCAGGTACGATGATTCTAAGTGAAAGAAGTCACACAGAAAAAAAAACTTATCATAAGATATCACTTAGGAAGATCCTGTAAACATGGCTACACATGAACTGAGTTAGGAAAGAGAACAGAGTCTCACATTTAGAAAACACTCTTATGCCTGCTTAAGGGGGAAGGAGAGGTGGGGTGATGCATCAAACCAGAGTTTGATATAAGCACAGGTACTGTTCCAAAAACCAACTATGGAATAGACAAGACCTATTCCTTCCTCAGTGAAAGGGACTCAAAATCCCATATTTCCCGCAGAGGAATAGATCTGACTAGTAAGAATCTTAAAACCTATGTATTGATATGTCTCCGTAAGGGAATCAAGTGTGTCTAGACTGGCATAAACATGGCAGCGAGAATCAGCTCAAACCCACTCTAAAAAGGAATTTCAAAAACAGAACAAAGAAACAGGGAAATTCTTTACAATTCCTTCAGGGTCTCTGATGCAACCTGGAATGACCCTATCTACGATGACAGCTGGATGTGGCATGAGGCTGGACACTTGGGACTGAGAGGATTGGTGAGATTGGGTGAGCAAATGCAGACCCTTTAAAGCAATAATGCATGGCAACCATTCCATGGGTCCCACCTCTCCAGGTTGAAGGGAATATTACTACAGCTATAACATGTACGGGAAACCTAGAGAATGGACACACTGTGAATACGAAAGGTTTCTAAAACTCAACGAAGAGTCCCTCTCCTGGTGCTCCGGTTTGACTTTCCAACAGCTTTACTATCAATCTCCCAACTTGGAGAGACAGCCCCTTTAAGCTCCTGGTTCACACAGGTTGCCCATTTGGCAGAGGAGGAAAGGGAAGAGGGAGAACCAATGAGAGAGTAGCTGTTAGGCATTTGGATGGGCACATGTCACTCTAATTTCCCGGCAGGAAGAAGAATTCACCAAAGTCTCAGCCACCCATCGGGAACCAGTATAGGTCCTGAACCAAATGTTTGGACTTGCGTTCAGCTCACAAAAAACGAGTTGAAAAATGGAGCTCAGGGGCACAGCAATTCACAAACTGGCAGAGTAATCAAGGCCAACTATCGTCCAAAAATCTGTTGAGGGAAGGCAACGAGGCGGACTTGAATGCGAGGCAGAATAGCAGGAAACAGATTTCAAGAGGTACGTTAGAATCGCCTGTAAAGCACAGGAAGAGGGGCACAACTTCGACAATGATGCACTTGGCCAAAAAGGGCGTATGCGTTTTCTCCTGAATATATTCAGGAGAAAACGCATACGCCCTTTTTGGCCAAGCAAGCAAGCGGGCAATGCAAATCTGCACTACAAAGAAGTATCACTTCCCACCGGTCAAAAGGGACATCCACAAAATGTGTAAAAACCAGAAAGGCAAGACAGGCCCTGGAGAACAGGGAGCCTTGTTATGCTGATGGGCGGGATGTAAGTTGCCAACTGCCTCACTGGAGGAGTGCATTGTGTTCCCTAAAACAAGTAAACAACAGAGCTACAGAGCCAAGGGCACTTCCAGTCTAGGGAATATACCTTGGGAAAACTGAAAATCCATAAGACAGAGCCACCCCCAAATTGAGGGCTGCACTGCTTACAAGAACCTCAACCTGGGTACACCTGAAATATCCCAGGAAATATAAAAATGGTTCCAAACATTGTGGAACTTACGTACGATGGAATATCCCTCAGCCACGAAATCAATGTCATAAGACCAGTAGCAGCAAAATGAGTGGATTCAGGTACGATGATTCTAAGGGAAAGAAGTCACACAGGAAAAGAAACTTATCATAAGATATCACTTAGGAAGATCCTGTAAACATGGCTACACATGAACTGAGTTAGGAAAGAGAACAGAGTCTCACATTTAGAAAACACTCTTATGCCTGCTTAAGGGGGAAGGAGAGGTGGGGTGATGCATCAAACCAGAGTTTGATATAAGCACAGGTACTGTTCCAAAAACCAACTATGGAATAGACAAGACCTACACCTTCCTCAGTGAAAGGGACTCAAAACCCCATATTTCCCACAGAGGAATAGATCTGACTAGTAAGAATCTTAAAACCTATGTATTGATATGTCTCCGTAAGGGAATCAAGTGTGTCTAGACTGGCATAAACATGGCAGCGAGAATCAGCTCAAACCCACTCTAAAAAGGAATTTCAAAAACAGAACAAAGAAACAGGGAAATTCTTTACAATTCCTTCAGGGTCTCTGATGCAACCTGGAATGACCCTATCTACGATGACAGCTGGATGTGGCATGAGGCTGGACACTTGGGACTGAGAGGATTGGTGAGATTGGGTGAGCAAATGCAGACCCTTTAAAGCAATAATGCATGGCAACCATTCCATGGGTCCCACCTCTCCAGGTTGAAGGGAATATTACTACAGCTATAACATGTACGGGAAACCTAGAGAATGGACACACTGTGAATACGAAAGGTTTCTAAAACTCAACGAAGAGTCCCTCTCCTGGTGCTCCGGTTTGACTTTCCAACAGCTTTACTATCAATCTCCCAACTTGGAGAGACAGCCCCTTTAAGCTCCTGGTTCACACAGGTTGCCCATTTGGCAGAGGAGGAAAGGGAAGAGGGAGAACCAATGAGAGAGTAGCTGTTAGGCATTTGGATGGGCACATGTCACTCTAATTTCCCGGCAGGAAGAAGAATTCACCAAAGTCTCAGCCACCCACCGGGAACCAGTATAGGTCCTGAACCAAATGTTTGGACTTGCGTTCAGCTCACAAAAAACGAGTTGAAAAATGGAGCTCAGGGGCACAGCAATTCACAAACTGGCAGAGTAATCAAGGCCAACTATCGTCCAAAAATCTGTTGAGGGAAGGCAACGAGGCGGACTTGAATGCGAGGCAGAATAGCAGGAAACAGATTTCAAGAGGTACGTTAGAATCGCCTGTAAAGCACAGGAAGAGGGGCACAACTTCGACAATGATGCACTTGGCCAAAAAGGGCGTATGCGTTTTCTCCTGAATATATTCAGGAGAAAACGCATACGCCCTTTTTGGCCAAGCAAGCAAGCGGGCAATGCAAATCTGCACTACAAAGAAGTATCACTTCCCACCGGTCAAAAGGGACATCCACAAAATGTGTAAAAACCAGAAAGGCAAGACAGGCCCTGGAGAACAGGGAGCCTTGTTATGCTGATGGGCGGGATGTAAGTTGCCAACTGCCTCACTGGAGGAGTGCATTGTGTTCCCTAAAACAAGTAAACAACAGAGCTACAGAGCCAAGGGCACTTCCAGTCTAGGGAATATACCTTGGGAAAACTGAAAATCCATAAGACAGAGCCACCCCCAAATTGAGGGCTGCACTGCTTACAAGAACCTCAACCTGGGTACACCTGAAATATCCCAGGAAATATAAAAATGGTTCAAAACATTGTGGAACTTACGTACGATGGAATATCCCTCAGCCACGAAATCAATGTCATAAGACCAGTAGCAGCAAAATGAGTGGATTCAGGTACGATGATTCTAAGGGAAAGAAGTCACACAGGAAAAGAAACTTATCATAAGATATCACTTAGGAAGATCCTGTAAACATGGCTAGACATGAACTGAGTTAGGCAAGAGAACAGAGTCTCACATTTAGAAAACACTCTTATGCCTGCTTAAGGGGGAAGGAGAGGTGGGGTGATGCATCAAACCAGAGTTTGATATAAGCACAGGTACTGTTCCAAAAACCAACTATGGAATAGACAAGACCTACACCTTCCTCAGTGAAAGGGACTCAAAACCCCATATTTCCCGCAGAGGAATAGATCTGACTAGTAAGAATCTTAAAACCTATGTATTGATATGTCTCCGTAAGGGAATCAAGTGTGTCTAGACTGGCATAAACATGGCAGCGAGAATCAGCTCAAACCCACTCTAAAAAGGAATTTCAAAAACAGAACAAAGAAACAGGGAAATTCTTTACAATTCCTTCAGGGTCTCTGATGCAACCTGGAATGACCCTATCTACGATGACAGCTGGATGTGGCATGAGGCTGGACACTTGGGACTGAGAGGATTGGAGAGATTGGGTGAGCAAATGCAGACCCTTTAAACAATAATGCATGGCAACCATTCCATGGGTCCCACCTCTCCAGGTTGAAGGGAATATTACTACAGCTATAACATGTACGGGAAACCTAGAGAATGGACACACTGTGAATACGAAAGGTTTCTAAAACTCAACGAAGAGTCCCTCTCCTGGTGCTCCGGTTTGACTTTCCAACAGCTTTACTATCAATCTCCCAACTTGGAGAGACAGCCCCTTTAAGCTCCTGGTTCACACAGGTTGCCCATTTGGCAGAGGAGGAAAGGGAAGAGGGAGAACCAATGAGAGAGTAGCTGTTAGGCATTTGGATGGGCACATGTCACTCTAATTTCCCGGCAGGAAGAAGAATTAACCAAAGTCTCAGCCACCCACCGGGAACCAGTAGAGGTCCTGAACCAAATGTTTGGACTTGCGTTCAGCTCACAAAAAACGAGTTGAAAAATGGAGCTCAGGGGCACAGCAATTCACAAACTGGCAGAGTAATCAAGGCCAACTATCGTCCAAAAATCTGTTGAGGGAAGGCAACGAGGCGGACTTGAATGTGAGGCAGAATAGCAGGAAACAGATTTCAAGAGGTACGTTAGAATCGCCTGTAAAGCACAGGAAGAGGGGCACAACTTCGACAATGATGCACTTGGCCAAAAAGGGCGTATGCGTTTTCTCCTGAATATATTCAGGAGAAAACGCATACGCCCTTTTTGGCCAAGCAAGCAAGCGGGCAATGCAAATCTGCACTACAAAGAAGTATCACTTCCCACCGGTCAAAAGGGACATCCACAAAATGTGTAAAAACCAGAAAGGCAAGACAGGCCCTGGAGAACAGGGAGCCTTGTTATGCTGATGGGCGGGATGTAAGTTGCCAACTGCCTCACTGGAGGAGTGCATTGTGTTCCCTAAAACAAGTAAACAACAGAGCTACAGAGCCAAGGGCACTTCCAGTCTAGGGAATATACCTTGGGAAAACTGAAAATCCATAAGACAGAGCCACCCCCAAATTGAGGGCTGCACTGCTTACAAGAACCTCAACCTGGGTACACCTGAAATATCCCAGGAAATATAAAAATGGTTCAAAACTTTGTGGAACTTACGTACGATGGAATATCCCTCAGCCATGAAATCAATGTCATAAGACCAGTAGCAGCAAAATGAGTGGATTCAGGTACGATGATTCTAAGGGAAAGAAGTCACACAGAAAAGAAAACTTATCATAAGATATCACTTAGGAAGATCCTGTAAACATGGCTACACATGAACTGAGTTAGGAAAGAGAACAGAGTCTCACATTTAGAAAACACTCTTATGCCTGCTTAAGGGGGAAGGAGAGGTGGGGTGATGCATCAAACCAGAGTTTGATATAAGCACAGGTACTGTTCCAGAAACCAACTATGGAATAGACAAGACCTATTCCTTCCTCAGTGAAAGGGACTCAAAATCCCATATTTCCCGCAGAGGAATAGATCTGACTAGTAAGAATCTTAAAACCTATGTATTGATATGTCTCCGTAAGGGAATCAGGTGTGTCTAGACTGGCATAAACATGGCAGCGAGAATCAGCTCAAACCCACTCTAAAAAGGAATTTCAAAAACAGAACAAAGAAACAGGGAAATTCTTTACAATTCCTTCAGGGTCTCTGATGCAACCTGGAATGACCCTATCTACGATGACAGCTGGATGTGGCATGAGGCTGGACACTTGGGACTGAGAGGATTGGTGAGATTGGGTGAGCAAATGCAGACCCTTTAAAGCAATAATGCATGGCAACCATTCCATGGGTCCCAACTCTCCAGGTTGAAGGGAATATTACTACAGCTATAACATGTACGGGAAACCTAGAGAATGGACACACTGTGAATATGAAAGGTTTCTAAAACTCAACGAAGAGTCCCTCTCCTGGTGCTCCGGTTTGACTTTCCAACAGCTTAACTATCAATCTCCCAACTTGGAGAGACAGCCCCTTTAAGCCCCTGGTTCACACAGGTTGCCCATTTGGCAGAGGAAGAAAGGGAAGAGGGAGAACCAATGAGAGAGTAGCTGTTAGGCATTTGGATGGGCACATGTCACTCTAATTTCCCGGCAGGAAGAAGTATTAACCAAAGTCTCAGCCACCCACCGGGAACCAGTATAGGTCCTGAACCAAATGTTTGGACTTGCGTTCAGCTCACAAAAAACGAGTTGAAAAATGGAGCTCAGGGGCACAGCAATTCACAAACTGGCAGAGTAATCAAGGCCAACAATCGTCCAAAAATCTGTTGAGGGAAGGCAACGAGGCGGACTTGAATGCGAGGCAGAATAGCAGGAAACAGATTTCAAGAGGTACGTTAGAATCGCTTGTAAAGCACAGGAGGAGGGGCACAACTTCGACAATGATGCACTTGGCCAAAAAGGGCGTATGCGTTTTCTCCTGAATATATTCAGGAGAAAACGCATACGCCCTTTTTGGCCAAGCAAGCAAGCGGGCAATGCAAATCTGCACTACAAAGAAGTATCACTTCCCACCGGTCAAAAGGGACATCCACAAAATGTGTAAAAACCAGAAAGGCAAGACAGGCCCTGGAGAACAGGGAGCCTTGTTATGCTGATGGGCGGGATGTAAGTTGCCAACTGCCTCACTGGAGGAGTGCATTGTGTTCCCTAAAACAAGTAAACAACAGAGCTACAGAGCCAAGGGCACTTCCAGTCTAGGGAATATACCTTGGGAAAACTGAAAATCCATAAGACAGAGCCACCCCCAAATTGAGGGCTGCACTGCTTACAAGAACCTCAACCTGGGTACACCTGAAATATCCCAGGAAATATAAAAATGGTTCAAAACTTTGTGGAACTTACGTACGATGGAATATCCCTCAGCCATGAAATCAATGTCATAAGACCAGTAGCAGCAAAATCATTGGATTCAGGTACGATGATTCTAAGTGAAAGAAGTCACACAGAAAAAGAAACTTATCATAAGATATCACTTAGGAAGATCCTGTAAACATGGCTACACATGAACTGAGTTAGGAAAGAGAACAGAGTCTCACATTTAGAAAACACTCTTATGCCTGCTTAAGGGGGAAGGAGAGGTGGGGTGATGCATCAAACCAGAGTTTGATATAAGCACAGGTACTGTTCCAAAAACCAACTATGGAATAGACAAGACCTACACCTTCCTCAGTGAAAGGGACTCAAAACCCCATATTTCCCGCAGAGGAATAGATCTGACTAGTAAGAATCTTAAAACCTATGTATTGATATGTCTCCGTAAGGGAATCAAGTGTGTCTAGACTGGCATAAACATGGCAGCGAGAATCAGCTCAAACCCACTCTAAAAAGGAATTTCAAAAACAGAACAAAGAAACAGGGAAATTCTTTACAATTCCTTCAGGGTCTCTGATGCAACCTGGAATGACCCTATCTACGATGACAGCTGGATGTGGCATGAGGCTGGACACTTGGGACTGAGAGGATTGGTGAGATTGGGTGAGCAAATGCAGACCCTTTAAAGCAATAATGCATGGCAACCATTCCATGGGTCCCACCTCTCCAGGTTGAAGGGAATATTACTACAACTATAACATGTACGGGAAACCTAGAGAATGGACACACTGTGAATACAAAAGGTTTCTAAAACTCAACGAAGAGTCCCTCTCCTGGTGCTCCGGTTTGACTTTCCAACAGCTTTACTATCAATCTCCCAACTTGGAGAGACAGCCCCTTTAAGCTCCTGGTTCACACAGGTTGCCCATTTGGCAGAGGAGGAAAGGGAAGAGGGAGAAATAATGAGAGAGTCGCTGTTAGGCATTTGGATGGGCACATGTCACTCTAATTTCCTGGCAGAAAGAAGAATTAACCAAAGTCTCAGCCACCCACCGGGAACCAGTATAGGTCCTGAACCAAATGTTTGGACTTGCGTTCAGCTCACAAAAAACGAGATGAAAAATGGAGCTCAGGGGCACAGCAATTCACAAACTGGCAGAGTAATCAAGGCCAACTATCATCCAAAAATCTGTTGAGTGAAGGCAACGAGGCGGACTTGAATGCGAGGCAGAATAGCAGGAAACAGATTTCAAGAGGTACGTTAGAATCGCCTGTAAAGCACAGGAAGAGGGGCACAACTTCGACAATGATGCACTTGGCCAAAAAGGGCGTATGCGTTTTCTCCTGAATATATTCAGGAGAAAACGCATACGCCCTTTTTGGCCAAGCAAGCAAGCGGGCAATGCAAATCTGCACTACAAAGAAGTATCACTTCCCACCGGTCAAAAGGGACATCCACAAAATGTGTAAAAACCAGAAAGGCAAGACAGGCCCTGGAGAACAGGGAGCCTTGTTATGCTGATGGGCGGGATGTAAGTTGCCAACTGCCTCACTGGAGGAGTGCATTGTGTTCCCTAAAACAAGTAAACAACAGAGCTACAGAGCCAAGGGCACTTCCAGTCTAGGGAATATACCTTGGGAAAACTGAAAATCCATAAGACAGAGCCACCCCCAAATTGAGGGCTGCACTGCTTACAAGAACCTCAACCTGGGTACACCTGAAATATCCCAGGAAATATAAAAATGGTTCAAAACATTGTGGAACTTACGTACGATGGAATATCCCTCAGCCATGAAATCAATGTCATAAGACCAGTAGCAGCAAAATGAGTGGATTCAGGTACGATGATTCTACGTGAAAGAAGTCACACAGAAAAAGAAACTTATCATAAGATATCACTTAGGAAGATCCTGTAAACATGGCAACACATGAACTGAGTTAGGAAAGAGAACGGAGTCTCACATTTAGAAAACACTCTTATGCCTGCTTAAGGGGGAAGGAGAGGTGGGGTGATGCATCAAACCAGAGTTTGATATAAGCACAGGTACTGTTCCAAAAACCAACTATGGAATAGACAAGACCTACACCTTCCTCAGTGAAAGGGACTCAAAACCCCATATTTCCCGCAGAGGAATAGATCTGACTAGTAAGAATCTTAAAACCTATGTATTGATATGTCTCCGTAAGGGAATCAGGTGTGTCTAGACTGGCATAAACATGGCAGCGAGAATCAGCTCAAACCCACTCTAAAAAGGAATTTCAAAAACAGAACAAAGAAACAGGGAAATTCTTTACAATTCCTTCAGGGTCTCTGATGCAACCTGGAATGACCCTATCTACGATGACAGCTGGATGTGGCATGAGGCTGGACACTTGGGACTGAGAGGATTGGTGAGATTGGGTGAGCAAATGCAGACCCTTTAAAGCAATAATGCATGGCAACCATTCCATGGGTCCCACCTCTCCAGGTTGAAGGGAATATTACTACAGCTATAACATGTACGGGAAACCTAGAGAATGGACACACTGTGAATACGAAAGGTTTCTAAAACTCAACGAAGAGTCCCTCTCCTGGTGCTCCGGTTTGACTTTCCAACAGCTTTACTATCAATCTCCCAACTTGGAGAGACAGCCCCTTTAAGCTCCTGGTTCACACAGGTTGCCCATTTGGCAGAGGAGGAAAGGGAAGAGGGAGAACCAATGAGAGAGTAGCTGTTAGGCATTTGGATGGGCACATGTCACTCTAATTCCCCGGCAGGAAGAAGAATTAACCAAAGTCTCAGCCACCCACCGGGAACCAGTAGAGGTCCTGAACCAAATGTTTGGACTTGCGTTCAGCTCACAAAAAACGAGTTGAAAAATGGAGCTCAGGGGCACAGCAATTCACAAACTGGCAGAGTAATCAAGGCCAACTATCGTCCAAAAATCTGTTGAGGGAAGGCAACGAGGCGGACTTGAATGCGAGGCAGAATAGCAGGAAACAGATTTCAAGAGGTACGTTAGAATCGCCTGTAAAGCACAGGAAGAGGGGCACAACTTCGACAATGATGCACTTGGCCAAAAAGGGCGTATGCGTTTTCTCCTGAATATATTCAGGAGAAAACGCATACGCCCTTTTTGGCCAAGCAAGCAAGCGGGCAATGCAAATCTGCACTACAAAGAAGTATCACTTCCCACCGGTCAAAAGGGACATCCACAAAATGTGTAAAAACCAGAAAGGCAAGACAGGCCCTGGAGAACAGGGAGCCTTGTTATGCTGATGGGCGGGATGTAAGTTGCCAACTGCCTCACTGGAGGAGTGCATTGTGTTCCCTAAAACAAGTAAACAACAGAGCTACAGAGCCAAGGGCACTTCCAGTCTAGGGAATATACCTTGGGAAAACTGAAAATCCATAAGACAGAGCCACCCCCAAATTGAGGGCTGCACTGCTTACAAGAACCTCAACCTGGGTACACCTGAAATATCCCAGGAAATATAAAAATGGTTCCAAACATTGTGGAACTTACGTACGATGGAATATCCCTCAGCCACGAAATCAATGTCATAAGACCAGTAGCAGCAAAATGAGTGGATTCAGGTACGATGATTCTAAGGGAAAGAAGTCACACAGGAAAAGAAACTTATCATAAGATATCACTTAGGAAGATCCTGTAAACATGGCTACACATGAACTGAGTTAGGAAAGAGAACAGAGTCTCACATTTAGAAAACACTCTTATGCCTGCTTAAGGGGGAAGGAGAGGTGGGGTGATGCATCAAACCAGAGTTTGATATAAGCACAGGTACTGTTCCAGAAACCAACTATGGAATAGACAAGACCTATTCCTTCCTCAGTGAAAGGGACTCAAAATCCCATATTTCCCGCAGAGGAATAGATCTGACTAGTAAGAATCTTAAAACCTATGTATTGATATGTCTCCGTAAGGGAATCAAGTGTGTCTAGACTGGCATAAACATGGCAGCGAGAATCAGCTCAAACCCACTCTAAAAAGGAATTTCAAAAACAGAACAAAGAAACAGGGAAATTCTTTACAATTCCTTCAGGGTCTCTGATGCAACCTGGAATGACCCTATCTACGATGACAGCTGGATGTGGCATGAGGCTGGACACTTGGGACTGAGAGGATTGGTGAGATTGGGTGAGCAAATGCAGACCCTTTAAAGCAATAATGCATGGCAACCATTCCATGGGTCCCAACTCTCCAGGTTGAAGGGAATATTACTACAGCTATAACATGTACGGGAAACCTAGAGAATGGACACACTGTGAATATGAAAGGTTTCTAAAACTCAACGAAGAGTCCCTCTCCTGGTGCTCCGGTTTGACTTTCCAACAGCTTAACTATCAATCTCCCAACTTGGAGAGACAGCCCCTTTAAGCCCCTGGTTCACACAGGTTGCCCATTTGGCAGAGGAAGAAAGGGAAGAGGGAGAACCAATGAGAGAGTAGCTGTTAGGCATTTGGATGGGCACATGTCACTCTAATTTCCCGGCAGGAAGAAGTATTAACCAAAGTCTCAGCCACCCACCGGGAACCAGTATAGGTCCTGAACCAAATGTTTGGACTTGCGTTCAGCTCACAAAAAACGAGTTGAAAAATGGAGCTCAGGGGCACAGCAATTCACAAACTGGCAGAGTAATCAAGGCCAACAATCGTCCAAAAATCTGTTGAGGGAAGGCAACGAGGCGGACTTGAATGCGAGGCAGAATAGCAGGAAACAGATTTCAAGAGGTACGTTAGAATCGCTTGTAAAGCACAGGAGGAGGGGCACAACTTCGACAATGATGCACTTGGCCAAAAAGGGCGTATGCGTTTTCTCCTGAATATATTCAGGAGAAAACGCATACGCCCTTTTTGGCCAAGCAAGCAAGCGGGCAATGCAAATCTGCACTACAAAGAAGTATCACTTCCCACCAGTCAAAAGGGACATCCACAAAATGTGTAAAAACCAGAAAGGCAAGACAGGCCCTGGAGAACAGGGAGCCTTGTTATGCTGATGGGCGGGATGTAAGTTGCCAACTGCCTCACTGGAGGAGTGCATTGTGTTCCCTAAAACAAGTAAACAACAGAGCTACAGAGCCAAGGGCACTTCCAGTCTAGGGAATATACCTTGGGAAAACTGAAAATCCATAAGACAGAGCCACCCCCAAATTGAGGGCTGCACTGCTTACAAGAACCTCAACCTGGGTACACCTGAAATATCCCAGGAAATATAAAAATGGTTCAAAACTTTGTGGAACTTACGTACGATGGAATATCCCTCAGCCATGAAATCAATGTCATAAGACCAGTAGCAGCAAAATCATTGGATTCAGGTACGATGATTCTAAGTGAAAGAAGTCACACAGAAAAAGAAACTTATCATAAGATATCACTTAGGAAGATCCTGTAAACATGGCTACACATGAACTGAGTTAGGAAAGAGAACAGAGTCTCACATTTAGAAAACACTCTTATGCCTGCTTAAGGGGGAAGGAGAGGTGGGGTGATGCATCAAACCAGAGTTTGATATAAGCACAGGTACTGTTCCAAAAACCAACTATGGAATAGACAAGACCTACACCTTCCTCAGTGAAAGGGACTCAAAACCCCATATTTCCCGCAGAGGAATAGATCTGACTAGTAAGAATCTTAAAACCTATGTATTGATATGTCTCCGTAAGGGAATCAAGTGTGTCTAGACTGGCATAAACATGGCAGCGAGAATCAGCTCAAACCCACTCTAAAAAGGAATTTCAAAAACAGAACAAAGAAACAGGGAAATTCTTTACAATTCCTTCAGGGTCTCTGATGCAACCTGGAATGACCCTATCTACGATGACAGCTGGATGTGGCATGAGGCTGGACACTTGGGACTGAGAGGATTGGTGAGATTGGGTGAGCAAATGCAGACCCTTTAAAGCAATAATGCATGGCAACCATTCCATGGGTCCCACCTCTCCAGGTTGAAGGGAATATTACTACAACTATAACATGTACGGGAAACCTAGAGAATGGACACACTGTGAATACAAAAGGTTTCTAAAACTCAACGAAGAGTCCCTCTCCTGGTGCTCCGGTTTGACTTTCCAACAGCTTTACTATCAATCTCCCAACTTGGAGAGACAGCCCCTTTAAGCTCCTGGTTCACACAGGTTGCCCATTTGGCAGAGGAGGAAAGGGAAGAGGGAGAAATAATGAGAGAGTCGCTGTTAGGCATTTGGATGGGCACATGTCACTCTAATTTCCTGGCAGAAAGAAGAATTAACCAAAGTCTCAGCCACCCATCGGGAACCAGTATAGGTCCTGAACCAAATGTTTGGACTTGCGTTCAGCTCACAAAAAACGAGATGAAAAATGGAGCTCAGGGGCACAGCAATTCACAAACTGGCAGAGTAATCAAGGCCAACTATCATCCAAAAATCTGTTGAGTGAAGGCAACGAGGCGGACTTGAATGCGAGGCAGAATAGCAGGAAACAGATTTCAAGAGGTACGTTAGAATCGCCTGTAAAGCACAGGAAGAGGGGCACAACTTCGACAATGATGCACTTGGCCAAAAAGGGCGTATGCGTTTTCTCCTGAATATATTCAGGAGAAAACGCATACGCCCTTTTTGGCCAAGCAAGCAAGCGGGCAATGCAAATCTGCACTACAAAGAAGTATCACTTCCCACCGGTCAAAAGGGACATCCACAAAATGTGTAAAAACCAGAAAGGCAAGACAGGCCCTGGAGAACAGGGAGCCTTGTTATGCTGATGGGCGGGATGTAAGTTGCCAACTGCCTCACTGGAGGAGTGCATTGTGTTCCCTAAAACAAGTAAACAACAGAGCTACAGAGCCAAGGGCACTTCCAGTCTAGGGAATATACCTTGGGAAAACTGAAAATCCATAAGACAGGGCCACCCCCAAATTGAGGGCTGCACTGCTTACAAGAACCTCAACCTGGGTACACCTGAAATATCCCAGGAAATATAAAAATGGTTCAAAACATTGTGGAACTTACGTACGATGGAATATCCCTCAGCCATGAAATCAATGTCATAAGACCAGTAGCAGCAAAATGAGTGGATTCAGGTACGATGATTCTAAGTGAAAGAAGTCACACAGAAAAAGAAACTTATCATAAGATATCACTTAGGAAGATCCTGTAAACATGGCAACACATGAACTGAGTTAGGAAAGAGAACGGAGTCTCACATTTAGAAAACACTCTTATGCCTGCTTAAGGGGGAAGGAGAGGTGGGGTGATGCATCAAACCAGAGTTTGATATAAGCACAGGTACTGTTCCAAAAACCAACTATGGAATAGACAAGACCTACACCTTCCTCAGTGAAAGGGACTCAAAACCCCATATTTCCCACAGAGGAATAGATCTGACTAGTAAGAATCTTAAAACCTATGTATTGATATGTCTCCGTAAGGGAATCAAGTGTGTCTAGACTGGCATAAACATGGCAGCGAGAATCAGCTCAAACCCACTCTAAAAAGGAATTTCAAAAACAGAACAAAGAAACAGGGAAATTCTTTACAATTCCTTCAGGGTCTCTGATGCAACCTTGAATGACCCTATCTACGATGACAGCTGGATGTGGCATGAGGCTGGACACTTGGGACTGAGAGGATTGGTGAGATTGGGTGAGCAAATGCAGACCCTTTAAAGCAATAATGCACGGCAACCATTCCATGGGTCCCACCTCTCCAGGTTGAAGGGAATATTACTACAGCTATAACATGTACGGGAAACCTAGAGAATGGACACACTGTGAATACGAAAGGTTTCTAAAACTCAACGAAGAGTCCCTCTCCTGGTGCTCCGGTTTGACTTTCCAACAGCTTTACTATCAATCTCCCAACTTGGAGAGACAGCCCCTTTAAGCTCCTGGTTCACACAGGTTGCCCATTTGGCAGAGGAGGAAAGGGAAGAGGGAGAACCAATGAGAGAGTAGCTGTTAGGCATTTGGATGGGCACATGTCACTCTAATTTCCCGGCAGGAAGAAGAATTCACCAAAGTCTCAGCCACCCACCGGGAACCAGTATAGGTCCTGAACCAAATGTTTGGACTTGCGTTCAGCTCACAAAAAACGAGTTGAAAAATGGAGCTCAGGGGCACAGCAATTCACAAACTGGCAGAGTAATCAAGGCCAACTATCGTCCAAAAATCTGTTGAGGGAAGGCAACGAGGCGGACTTGAATGCGAGGCAGAATAGCAGGAAACAGATTTCAAGAGGTACGTTAGAATCGCCTGTAAAGCACAGGAAGAGGGGCACAACTTCGACAATGATGCACTTGGCCAAAAAGGGCGTATGCGTTTTCTCCTGAATATATTCAGGAGAAAACGCATACGCCCTTTTTGGCCAAGCAAGCAAGCGGGCAATGCAAATCTGCACTAAAAAGAAGTATCACTTCCCACCGGTCAAAAGGGACATCCACAAAATGTGTAAAAACCAGAAAGGCAAGACAGGCCCTGGAGAACAGGGAGCCTTGTTATGCTGATGGGCGGGATGTAAGTTGCCAACTGCCTCACTGGAGGAGTGCATTGTGTTCCCTAAAACAAGTAAACAACAGAGCTACAGAGCCAAGGGCACTTCCAGTCTAGGGAATATACCTTGGGAAAACTGAAAATCCATAAGACAGAGCCACCCCCAAATTGAGGGCTGCACTGCTTACAAGAACCTCAACCTGGGTACACCTGAAATATCCCAGGAAATATAAAAATGGTTCAAAACTTTGTGGAACTTACGTACGATGGAATATCCCTCAGCCATGAAATCAATGTCATAAGACCAGTAGCAGCAAAATGAGTGGATTCAGGTACGATGATTCTAAGGGAAAGAAGTCACACAGAAAAGAAAACTTATCATAAGATATCACTTAGGAAGATCCTGTAAACATGGCTACACATGAACTGAGTTAGGAAAGAGAACAGAGTCTCACATTTAGAAAACACTCTTATGCCTGCTTAAGGGGGAAGGAGAGGTGGGGTGATGCATCAAACCAGAGTTTGATATAAGCACAGGTACTGTTCCAGAAACCAACTATGGAATAGACAAGACCTATTCCTTCCTCAGTGAAAGGGACTCAAAATCCCATATTTCCCGCAGAGGAATAGATCTGACTAGTAAGAATCTTAAAACCTATGTATTGATATGTCTCCGTAAGGGAATCAGGTGTGTCTAGACTGGCATAAACATGGCAGCGAGAATCAGCTCAAACCCACTCTAAAAAGGAATTTCAAAAACAGAACAAAGAAACAGGGAAATTCTTTACAATTCCTTCAGGGTCTCTGATGCAACCTGGAATGACCCTATCTACGATGACAGCTGGATGTGGCATGAGGCTGGACACTTGGGACTGAGAGGATTGGTGAGATTGGGTGAGCAAATGCAGACCCTTTAAAGCAATAATGCATGGCAACCATTCCATGGGTCCCAACTCTCCAGGTTGAAGGGAATATTACTACAGCTATAACATGTACGGGAAACCTAGAGAATGGACACACTGTGAATATGAAAGGTTTCTAAAACTCAACGAAGAGTCCCTCTCCTGGTGCTCCGGTTTGACTTTCCAACAGCTTAACTATCAATCTCCCAACTTGGAGAGACAGCCCCTTTAAGCCCCTGGTTCACACAGGTTGCCCATTTGGCAGAGGAAGAAAGGGAAGAGGGAGAACCAATGAGAGAGTAGCTGTTAGGCATTTGGATGGGCACATGTCACTCTAATTTCCCGGCAGGAAGAAGTATTAACCAAAGTCTCAGCCACCCACCGGGAACCAGTATAGGTCCTGAACCAAATGTTTGGACTTGCGTTCAGCTCACAAAAAACGAGTTGAAAAATGGAGCTCAGGGGCACAGCAATTCACAAACTGGCAGAGTAATCAAGGCCAACTATCGTCCAAAAATCTGTTGAGGGAAGGCAACGAGGCGGACTTGAATGCGAGGCAGAATAGCAGGAAACAGATTTCAAGAGGTACGTTAGAATCGCTTGTAAAGCACAGGAGGAGGGGCACAACTTCGACAATGATGCACTTGGCCAAAAAGGGCGTATGCGTTTTCTCCTGAATATATTCAGGAGAAAACGCATACGCCCTTTTTGGCCAAGCAAGCAAGCGGGCAATGCAAATCTGCACTACAAAGAAGTATCACTTCCCACCGGTCAAAAGGGACATCCACAAAATGTGTAAAAACCAGAAAGGCAAGACAGGCCCTGGAGAACAGGGAGCCTTGTTATGCTGATGGGCGGGATGTAAGTTGCCAACTGCCTCACTGGAGGAGTGCATTGTGTTCCCTAAAACAAGTAAACAACAGAGCTACAGAGCCAAGGGCACTTCCAGTCTAGGGAATATACCTTGGGAAAACTGAAAATCCATAAGACAGAGCCACCCCCAAATTGAGGGCTGCACTGCTTACAAGAACCTCAACCTGGGTACACCTGAAATATCCCAGGAAATATAAAAATGGTTCAAAACTTTGTGGAACTTACGTACGATGGAATATCCCTCAGCCATGAAATCAATGTCATAAGACCAGTAGCAGCAAAATCATTGGATTCAGGTACGATGATTCTAAGTGAAAGAAGTCACACAGAAAAAGAAACTTATCATAAGATATCACTTAGGAAGATCCTGTAAACATGGCTACACATGAACTGAGTTAGGAAAGAGAACAGAGTCTCACATTTAGAAAACACTCTTATGCCTGCTTAAGGGGGAAGGAGAGGTGGGGTGATGCATCAAACCAGAGTTTGATATAAGCACAGGTACTGTTCCAAAAACCAACTATGGAATAGACAAGACCTACACCTTCCTCAGTGAAAGGGACTCAAAACCCCATATTTCCCGCAGAGGAATAGATCTGACTAGTAAGAATCTTAAAACCTATGTATTGATATGTCTCCGTAAGGGAATCAAGTGTGTCTAGACTGGCATAAACATGGCAGCGAGAATCAGCTCAAACCCACTCTAAAAAGGAATTTCAAAAACAGAACAAAGAAACAGGGAAATTCTTTACAATTCCTTCAGGGTCTCTGATGCAACCTGGAATGACCCTATCTACGATGACAGCTGGATGTGGCATGAGGCTGGACACTTGGGACTGAGAGGATTGGTGAGATTGGGTGAGCAAATGCAGACCCTTTAAAGCAATAATGCATGGCAACCATTCCATGGGTCCCACCTCTCCAGGTTGAAGGGAATATTACTACAACTATAACATGTACGGGAAACCTAGAGAATGGACACACTGTGAATACAAAAGCTTTCTAAAACTCAACGAAGAGTCCCTCTCCTGGTGCTCCGGTTTGACTTTCCAACAGCTTTACTATCAATCTCCCAACTTGGAGAGACAGCCCCTTTAAGCTCCTGGTTCACACAGGTTGCCCATTTGGCAGAGGAGGAAAGGGAAGAGGGAGAAATAATGAGAGAGTCGCTGTTAGGCATTTGGATGGGCACATGTCACTCTAATTTCCTGGCAGAAAGAAGAATTAACCAAAGTCTCAGCCACCCACCGGGAACCAGTATAGGTCCTGAACCAAATGTTTGGACTTGCGTTCAGCTCACAAAAAACGAGATGAAAAATGGAGCTCAGGGGCACAGCAATTCACAAACTGGCAGAGTAATCAAGGCCAACTATCATCCAAAAATCTGTTGAGTGAAGGCAACGAGGCGGACTTGAATGCGAGGCAGAATAGCAGGAAACAGATTTCAAGAGGTACGTTAGAATCGCCTGTAAAGCACAGGAAGAGGGGCACAACTTCGACAATGATGCACTTGGCCAAAAAGGGCGTATGCGTTTTCTCCTGAATATATTCAGGAGAAAACGCATACGCCCTTTTTGGCCAAGCAAGCAAGCGGGCAATGCAAATCTGCACTACAAAGAAGTATCACTTCCCACCGGTCAAAAGGGACATCCACAAAATGTGTAAAAACCAGAAAGGCAAGACAGGCCCTGGAGAACAGGGAGCCTTGTTATGCTGATGGGCGGGATGTAAGTTGCCAACTGCCTCACTGGAGGAGTGCATTGTGTTCCCTAAAACAAGTAAACAACAGAGCTACAGAGCCAAGGGCACTTCCAGTCTAGGGAATATACCTTGGGAAAACTGAAAATCCATAAGACAGAGCCACCCCCAAATTGAGGGCTGCACTGCTTACAAGAACCTCAACCTGGGTACACCTGAAATATCCCAGGAAATATAAAAATGGTTCAAAACATTGTGGAACTTACGTACGATGGAATATCCCTCAGCCATGAAATCAATGTCATAAGACCAGTAGCAGCAAAATGAGTGGATTCAGGTACGATGATTCTACGTGAAAGAAGTCACACAGAAAAAGAAACTTATCATAAGATATCACTTAGGAAGATCCTGTAAACATGGCAACACATGAACTGAGTTAGGAAAGAGAACGGAGTCTCACATTTAGAAAACACTCTTATGCCTGCTTAAGGGGGAAGGAGAGGTGGGGTGATGCATCAAACCAGAGTTTGATATAAGCACAGGTACTGTTCCAAAAACCAACTATGGAATAGACAAGACCTACACCTTCCTCAGTGAAAGGGACTCAAAACCCCATATTTCCCGCAGAGGAATAGATCTGACTAGTAAGAATCTTAAAACCTATGTATTGATATGTCTCCGTAAGGGAATCAGGTGTGTCTAGACTGGCATAAACATGGCAGCGAGAATCAGCTCAAACCCACTCTAAAAAGGAATTTCAAAAACAGAACAAAGAAACAGGGAAATTCTTTACAATTCCTTCAGGGTCTCTGATGCAACCTGGAATGACCCTATCTACGATGACAGCTGGATGTGGCATGAGGCTGGACACTTGGGACTGAGAGGATTGGTGAGATTGGGTGAGCAAATGCAGACCCTTTAAAGCAATAATGCATGGCAACCATTCCATGGGTCCCACCTCTCCAGGTTGAAGGGAATATTACTACAGCTATAACATGTACGGGAAACCTAGAGAATGGACACACTGTGAATACGAAAGGTTTCTAAAACTCAACGAAGAGTCCCTCTCCTGGTGCTCCGGTTTGACTTTCCAACAGCTTTACTATCAATCTCCCAACTTGGAGAGACAGCCCCTTTAAGCTCCTGGTTCACACAGGTTGCCCATTTGGCAGAGGAGGAAAGGGAAGAGGGAGAACCAATGAGAGAGTAGCTGTTAGGCATTTGGATGGGCACATGTCACTCTAATTTCCCGGCAGGAAGAAGAATTAACCAAAGTCTCAGCCACCCACCGGGAACCAGTATAGGTCCTGAACCAAATGTTTGGACTTGCGTTCAGCTCACAAAAAACGAGTTGAAAAATGGAGCTCAGGGGCACAGCAATTCACAAACTGGCAGAGTAATCAAGGCCAACTATCGTCCAAAAATCTGTTGAGGGAAGGCAACGAGGCGGACTTGAATGCGAGGCAGAATAGCAGGAAACAGATTTCAAGAGGTACGTTAGAATCGCCTGTAAAGCACAGGAAGAGGGGCACAACTTCGACAATGATGCACTTGGCCAAAAAGGGCGTATGCGTTTTCTCCTGAATATATTCAGGAGAAAACGCATACGCCCTTTTTGGCCAAGCAAGCAAGCGGGCAATGCAAATCTGCACTACAAAGAAGTATCACTTCCCACCGGTCAAAAGGGACATCCACAAAATGTGTAAAAACCAGAAAGGCAAGACAGGCCCTGGAGAACAGGGAGCCTTGTTATGCTGATGGGCGGGATGTAAGTTGCCAACTGCCTCACTGGAGGAGTGCATTGTGTTCCCTAAAACAAGTAAACAACAGAGCTACAGAGCCAAGGGCACTTCCAGTCTAGGGAATATACCTTGGGAAAACTGAAAATCCATAAGACAGAGCCACCCCCAAATTGAGGGCTGCACTGCTTACAAGAACCTCAACCTGGGTACACCTGAAATATCCCAGGAAATATAAAAATGGTTCCAAACATTGTGGAACTTACGTACGATGGAATATCCCTCAGCCACGAAATCAATGTCATAAGACCAGTAGCAGCAAAATGAGTGGATTCAGGTACGATGATTCTAAGGGAAAGAAGTCACACAGGAAAAGAAACTTATCATAAGATATCACTTAGGAAGATCCTGTAAACATGGCTACACATGAACTGAGTTAGGAAAGAGAACAGAGTCTCACATTTAGAAAACACTCTTATGCCTGCTTAAGGGGGAAGGAGAGGTGGGGTGATGCATCAAACCAGAGTTTGATATAAGCACAGGTACTGTTCCAGAAACCAACTATGGAATAGACAAGACCTATTCCTTCCTCAGTGAAAGGGACTCAAAATCCCATATTTCCCGCAGAGGAATAGATCTGACTAGTAAGAATCTTAAAACCTATGTATTGATATGTCTCCGTAAGGGAATCAAGTGTGTCTAGACTGGCATAAACATGGCAGCGAGAATCAGCTCAAACCCACTCTAAAAAGGAATTTCAAAAACAGAACAAAGAAACAGGGAAATTCTTTACAATTCCTTCAGGGTCTCTGATGCAACCTGGAATGACCCTATCTACGATGACAGCTGGATGTGGCATGAGGCTGGACACTTGGGACTGAGAGGATTGGTGAGATTGGGTGAGCAAATGCAGACCCTTTAAAGCAATAATGCATGGCAACCATTCCATGGGTCCCAACTCTCCAGGTTGAAGGGAATATTACTACAGCTATAACATGTACGGGAAACCTAGAGAATGGACACACTGTGAATATGAAAGGTTTCTAAAACTCAACGAAGAGTCCCTCTCCTGGTGCTCCGGTTTGACTTTCCAACAGCTTAACTATCAATCTCCCAACTTGGAGAGACAGCCCCTTTAAGCCCCTGGTTCACACAGGTTGCCCATTTGGCAGAGGAAGAAAGGGAAGAGGGAGAACCAATGAGAGAGTAGCTGTTAGGCATTTGGATGGGCACATGTCACTCTAATTTCCCGGCAGGAAGAAGTATTAACCAAAGTCTCAGCCACCCACCGGGAACCAGTATAGGTCCTGAACCAAATGTTTGGACTTGCGTTCAGCTCACAAAAAACGAGTTGAAAAATGGAGCTCAGGGGCACAGCAATTCACAAACTGGCAGAGTAATCAAGGCCAACAATCGTCCAAAAATCTGTTGAGGGAAGGCAACGAGGCGGACTTGAATGCGAGGCAGAATAGCAGGAAACAGATTTCAAGAGGTACGTTAGAATCGCTTGTAAAGCACAGGAGGAGGGGCACAACTTCGACAATGATGCACTTGGCCAAAAAGGGCGTATGCGTTTTCTCCTGAATATATTCAGGAGAAAACGCATACGCCCTTTTTGGCCAAGCAAGCAAGCGGGCAATGCAAATCTGCACTACAAAGAAGTATCACTTCCCACCAGTCAAAAGGGACATCCACAAAATGTGTAAAAACCAGAAAGGCAAGACAGGCCCTGGAGAACAGGGAGCCTTGTTATGCTGATGGGCGGGATGTAAGTTGCCAACTGCCTCACTGGAGGAGTGCATTGTGTTCCCTAAAACAAGTAAACAACAGAGCTACAGAGCCAAGGGCACTTCCAGTCTAGGGAATATACCTTGGGAAAACTGAAAATCCATAAGACAGAGCCACCCCCAAATTGAGGGCTGCACTGCTTACAAGAACCTCAACCTGGGTACACCTGAAATATCCCAGGAAATATAAAAATGGTTCAAAACTTTGTGGAACTTACGTACGATGGAATATCCCTCAGCCATGAAATCAATGTCATAAGACCAGTAGCAGCAAAATCATTGGATTCAGGTACGATGATTCTAAGTGAAAGAAGTCACACAGAAAAAGAAACTTATCATAAGATATCACTTAGGAAGATCCTGTAAACATGGCTACACATGAACTGAGTTAGGAAAGAGAACAGAGTCTCACATTTAGAAAACACTCTTATGCCTGCTTAAGGGGGAAGGAGAGGTGGGGTGATGCATCAAACCAGAGTTTGATATAAGCACAGGTACTGTTCCAAAAACCAACTATGGAATAGACAAGACCTACACCTTCCTCAGTGAAAGGGACTCAAAACCCCATATTTCCCGCAGAGGAATAGATCTGACTAGTAAGAATCTTAAAACCTATGTATTGATATGTCTCCGTAAGGGAATCAAGTGTGTCTAGACTGGCATAAACATGGCAGCGAGAATCAGCTCAAACCCACTCTAAAAAGGAATTTCAAAAACAGAACAAAGAAACAGGGAAATTCTTTACAATTCCTTCAGGGTCTCTGATGCAACCTGGAATGACCCTATCTACGATGACAGCTGGATGTGGCATGAGGCTGGACACTTGGGACTGAGAGGATTGGTGAGATTGGGTGAGCAAATGCAGACCCTTTAAAGCAATAATGCATGGCAACCATTCCATGGGTCCCACCTCTCCAGGTTGAAGGGAATATTACTACAACTATAACATGTACGGGAAACCCAGAGAATGGACACACTGTGAATACAAAAGGTTTCTAAAACTCAACGAAGAGTCCCTCTCCTGGTGCTCCGGTTTGACTTTCCAACAGCTTTACTATCAATCTCCCAACTTGGAGAGACAGCCCCTTTAAGCTCCTGGTTCACACAGGTTGCCCATTTGGCAGAGGAGGAAAGGGAAGAGGGAGAAATAATGAGAGAGTCGCTGTTAGGCATTTGGATGGGCACATGTCACTCTAATTTCCTGGCAGAAAGAAGAATTAACCAAAGTCTCAGCCACCCATCGGGAACCAGTATAGGTCCTGAACCAAATGTTTGGACTTGCGTTCAGCTCACAAAAAACGAGATGAAAAATGGAGCTCAGGGGCACAGCAATTCACAAACTGGCAGAGTAATCAAGGCCAACTATCATCCAAAAATCTGTTGAGTGAAGGCAACGAGGCGGACTTGAATGCGAGGCAGAATAGCAGGAAACAGATTTCAAGAGGTACGTTAGAATCGCCTGTAAAGCACAGGAAGAGGGGCACAACTTCGACAATGATGCACTTGGCCAAAAAGTGCGTATGCGTTTTCTCCTGAATATATTCAGGAGAAAACGCATACGCCCTTTTTGGCCAAGCAAGCAAGCGGGCAATGCAAATCTGCACTACAAAGAAGTATCACTTCCCACCGGTCAAAAGGGACATCCACAAAATGTGTAAAAACCAGAAAGGCAAGACAGGCCCTGGAGAACAGGGAGCCTTGTTATGCTGATGGGCGGGATGTAAGTTGCCAACTGCCTCACTGGAGGAGTGCATTGTGTTCCCTAAAACAAGTAAACAACAGAGCTACAGAGCCAAGGGCACTTCCAGTCTAGGGAATATACCTTGGGAAAACTGAAAATCCATAAGACAGGGCCACCCCCAAATTGAGGGCTGCACTGCTTACAAGAACCTCAACCTGGGTACACCTGAAATATCCCAGGAAATATAAAAATGGTTCAAAACATTGTGGAACTTACGTACGATGGAATATCCCTCAGCCATGAAATCAATGTCATAAGACCAGTAGCAGCAAAATGAGTGGATTCAGGTACGATGATTCTAAGTGAAAGAAGTCACACAGAAAAAGAAACTTATCATAAGATATCACTTAGGAAGATCCTGTAAACATGGCAACACATGAACTGAGTTAGGAAAGAGAACGGAGTCTCACATTTAGAAAACACTCTTATGCCTGCTTAAGGGGGAAGGAGAGGTGGGGTGATGCATCAAACCAGAGTTTGATATAAGCACAGGTACTGTTCCAAAAACCAACTATGGAATAGACAAGACCTACACCTTCCTCAGTGAAAGGGACTCAAAACCCCATATTTCCCACAGAGGAATAGATCTGACTAGTAAGAATCTTAAAACCTATGTATTGATATGTCTCCGTAAGGGAATCAAGTGTGTCTAGACTGGCATAAACATGGCAGCGAGAATCAGCTCAAACCCACTCTAAAAAGGAATTTCAAAAACAGAACAAAGAAACAGGGAAATTCTTTACAATTCCTTCAGGGTCTCTGATGCAACCTTGAATGACCCTATCTACGATGACAGCTGGATGTGGCATGAGGCTGGACACTTGGGACTGAGAGGATTGGTGAGATTGGGTGAGCAAATGCAGACCCTTTAAAGCAATAATGCACGGCAACCATTCCATGGGTCCCACCTCTCCAGGTTGAAGGGAATATTACTACAGCTATAACATGTACGGGAAACCTAGAGAATGGACACACTGTGAATACGAAAGGTTTCTAAAACTCAACGAAGAGTCCCTCTCCTGGTGCTCCGGTTTGACTTTCCAACAGCTTTACTATCAATCTCCCAACTTGGAGAGACAGCCCCTTTAAGCTCCTGGTTCACACAGGTTGCCCATTTGGCAGAGGAGGAAAGGGAAGAGGGAGAACCAATGAGAGAGTAGCTGTTAGGCATTTGGATGGGCACATGTCACTCTAATTTCCCGGCAGGAAGAAGAATTCACCAAAGTCTCAGCCACCCACCGGGAACCAGTATAGGTCCTGAACCAAATGTTTGGACTTGCGTTCAGCTCACAAAAAACGAGTTGAAAAATGGAGCTCAGGGGCACAGCAATTCACAAACTGGCAGAGTAATCAAGGCCAACTATCGTCCAAAAATCTGTTGAGGGAAGGCAACGAGGCGGACTTGAATGCGAGGCAGAATAGCAGGAAACAGATTTCAAGAGGTACGTTAGAATTGCCTGTAAAGCACAGGAAGAGGGGCACAACTTCGACAATGATGCACTTGGCCAAAAAGGGCGTATGCGTTTTCTCCTGAATATATTCAGGAGAAAACGCATACGCCCTTTTTGGCCAAGCAAGCAAGCGGGCAATGCAAATCTGCACTAAAAAGAAGTATCACTTCCCACCGGTCAAAAGGGACATCCACAAAATGTGTAAAAACCAGAAAGGCAAGACAGGCCCTGGAGAACAGGGAGCCTTGTTATGCTGATGGGCGGGATGTAAGTTGCCAACTGCCTCACTGGAGGAGTGCATTGTGTTCCCTAAAACAAGTAAACAACAGAGCTACAGAGCCAAGGGCACTTCCAGTCTAGGGAATATACCTTGGGAAAACTGAAAATCCATAAGACAGAGCCACCCCCAAATTGAGGGCTGCACTGCTTACAAGAACCTCAACCTGGGTACACCTGAAATATCCCAGGAAATATAAAAATGGTTCCAAACATTGTGGAACTTACGTACGATGGAATATCCCTCAGCCAGGAAATCAATGTCATAAGACCAGTAGCAGCAAAATGAGTGGATTCAGGTACGATGATTCTAAGGGAAAGAAGTCACACAGGAAAAGAAACTTATCATAAGATATCACTTAGGAAGATCCTGTAAACATGGCTACACATGAACTGAGTTAGGCAAGAGAACAGAGTCTCACATTTAGAAAACACTCTTATGCCTGCTTAAGGGGGAAGGAGAGGTGGGGTGATGCATCAAACCAGAGTTTGATATAAGCACAGGTACTGTTCCAAAAACCAACTATGGAATAGACAAGACCTACACCTTCCTCAGTGAAAGGGACTCAAAACCCCATATTTCCCACAGAGGAATAGATCTGACTAGTAAGAATCTTAAAACCTATGTATTGATATGTCTCCGTAAGGGAATCAAGTGTGTCTAGACTGGCATAAACATGGCAGCGAGAATCAGCTCAAACCCACTCTAAAAAGGAATTTCAAAAACAGAACAAAGAAACAGGGAAATTCTTTACAATTCCTTCAGGGTCTCTGATGCAACCTGGAATGACCCTATCTACGATGACAGCTGGATGTGGCATGAGGCTGGACACTTGGGACTGAGAGGATTGGTGAGATTGGGTGAGCAAATGCAGACCCTTTAAAGCAATAATGCACGGCAACCATTCCATGGGTCCCACCTCTCCAGGTTGAAGGGAATATTACTACAGCTATAACATGTACGGGAAACCTAGAGAATGGACACACTGTGAATACGAAAGGTTTCTAAAACTCAACGAAGAGTCCCTCTCCTGGTGCTCCGGTTTGACTTTCCAACAGCTTTACTATCAATCTCCCAACTTGGAGAGACAGCCCCTTTAAGCTCCTGGTTCACACAGGTTGCCCATTTGGCAGAGGAGGAAAGGGAAGAGGGAGAACCAATGAGAGAGTAGCTGTTAGGCATTTGGATGGGCACATGTCACTCTAATTTCCCGGCAGGAAGAAGAATTAACCAAAGTCTCAGCCACCCACCGGGAACCAGTATAGGTCCTGAACCAAAAGTTTGGACTTGCGTTCAGCTCACAAAAAACGAGTTGAAAAATGGAGCTCAGGGGCACAGCAATTCACAAACTGGCAGAGTAATCAAGGCCAACTATCGTCCAAAAATCTGTTGAGGGAAGGCAACGAGGCGGACTTGAATGCGAGGCAGAATAGCAGGAAACAGATTTCAAGAGGTACGTTAGAATCGCCTGTAAAGCACAGGAAGAGGGGCACAACTTCGACAATGATGCACTTGGCCAAAAAGGGCGTATGCGTTTTCTCCTGAATATATTCAGGAGAAAACGCATACGCCCTTTTTGGCCAAGCAAGCAAGCGGGCAATGCAAATCTGCACTACAAAGAAGTATCACTTCCCACCGGTCAAAAGGGACATCCACAAAATGTGTAAAAACCAGAAAGGCAAGACAGGCCCTGGAGAACAGGGAGCCTTGTTATGCTGATGGGCGGGATGTAAGTTGCCAACTGCCTCACTGGAGGAGTGCATTGTGTTCCCTAAAACAAGTAAACAACAGAGCTACAGAGCCAAGGGCACTTCCAGTCTAGGGAATATACCTTGGGAAAACTGAAAATCCATAAGACAGAGCCACCCCCAAATTGAGGGCTGCACTGCTTACAAGAACCTCAACCTGGGTACACCTGAAATATCCCAGGAAATATAAAAATGGTTCCAAACATTGTGGAACTTACGTACGATGGAATATCCCTCAGCCACGAAATCAATGTCATAAGACCAGTAGCAGCAAAATGAGTGGATTCAGGTACGATGATTCTAAGGGAAAGAAGTCACACAGGAAAAGAAACTTATCATAAGATATCACTTAGGAAGATCCTGTAAACATGGCTACACATGAACTGAGTTAGGAAAGAGAACAGAGTCTCACATTTAGAAAACACTCTTATGCCTGCTTAAGGGGGAAGGAGAGGTGGGGTGATGCATCAAACCAGAGTTTGATATAAGCACAGGTACTGTTCCAAAAACCAACTATGGAATAGACAAGACCTACACCTTCCTCAGTGAAAGGGACTCAAAACCCCATATTTCCCGCAGAGGAATAGATCTGACTAGTAAGAATCTTAAAACCTATGTATTGATATGTCTCCGTAAGGGAATCAAGTGTGTCTAGACTGGCATAAACATGGCAGCGAGAATCAGCTCAAACCCACTCTAAAAAGGAATTTCAAAAACAGAACAAAGAAACAGGGAAATTCTTTACAATTCCTTCAGGGTCTCTGATGCAACCTGGAATGACCCTATCTACGATGACAGCTGGATGTGGCATGAGGCTGGACACTTGGGACTGAGAGGATTGGTGAGATTGGGTGAGCAAATGCAGACCCTTTAAAGCAATAATGCATGGCAACCATTCCATGGGTCCCACCTCTCCAGGTTGAAGGGAATATTACTACAGCTATAACATGTACGGGAAACCTAGAGAATGGACACACTGTGAATACGAAAGGTTTCTAAAACTCAACGAAGAGTCCCTCTCCTGGTGCTCCGGTTTGACTTTCCAACAGCTTTACTATCAATCTCCCAACTTGGAGAGACAGCCCCTTTAAGCTCCTGGTTCACACAGGTTGCCCATTTGGCAGAGGAGGAAAGGGAAGAGGGAGAACCAATGAGAGAGTAGCTGTTAGGCATTTGGATGGGCACATGTCACTCTAATTTCCCGGCAGGAAGAAGAATTAACCAAAGTCTCAGCCACCCACCGGGAACCAGTATAGGTCCTGAACCAAATGTTTGGACTTGCGTTCAGCTCACAAAAAACGAGTTGAAAAATGGAGCTCAGGGGCACAGCAATTCACAAACTGGCAGAGTAATCAAGGCCAACTATCGTCCAAAAATCTGTTGAGGGAAGGCAACGAGGCGGACTTGAATGCGAGGCAGAATAGCAGGAAACAGATTTCAAGAGGTACGTTAGAATCGCCTGTAAAGCACAGGAAGAGGGGCACAACTTCGACAATGATGCACTTGGCCAAAAAGAGCGTATGCGTTTTCTCCTGAATATATTCAGGAGAAAACGCATACGCCCTTTTTGGCCAAGCAAGCAAGCGGGCAATGCAAATCTGCACTACAAAGAAGTATCACTTCCCACCGGTCAAAAGGGACATCCACAAAATGTGTAAAAACCAGAAAGGCAAGACAGGCCCTGGAGAACAGGGAGCCTTGTTATGCTGATGGGCGGGATGTAAGTTGCCAACTGCCTCACTGGAGGAGTGCATTGTGTTCCCTAAAACAAGTAAACAACAGAGCTACAGAGCCAAGGGCACTTCCAGTCTAGGGAATATACCTTGGGAAAACTGAAAATCCATAAGACAGAGCCACCCCCAAATTGAGGGCTGCACTGCTTACAAGAACCTCAACCTGGGTACACCGGAAATATCCCAGGAAATATAAAAATGGTTCCAAACATTGTGGAACTTACGTACGATGGAATATCCCTCAGCCAGGAAATCAATGTCATAAGACCAGTAGCAGCAAAATGAGTGGATTCAGGTACGATGATTCTAAGGGAAAGAAGTCACACAGGAAAAGAAACTTATCATAAGATATCACTTAGGAAGATCCTGTAAACATGGCTACACATGAACTGAGTTAGGAAAGAGAACAGAGTCTCACATTTAGAAAACACTCTTATGCCTGCTTAAGGGGGAAGGAGAGGTGGGGTGATGCATCAAACCAGAGTTTGATATAAGCACAGGTACTGTTCCAAAAACCAACTATGGAATAGACAAGACCTACACCTTCCTCAGTGAAAGGGACTCAAAACCCCATATTTCCCGCAGAGGAATAGATCTGACTAGTAAGAATCTTAAAACCTATGTATTGATATGTCTCCGTAAGGGAATCAAGTGTGTCTAGACTGGCATAAACATGGCAGCGAGAATCAGCTCAAACCCACTCTAAAAAGGAATTTCAAAAACAGAACAAAGAAACAGGGAAATTCTTTACAATTCCTTCAGGGTCTCTGATGCAACCTGGAATGACCCTATCTACGATGACAGCTGGATGTGGCATGAGGCTGGACACTTGGGACTGAGAGGATAGGTGAGATTGGGTGAGCAAATGCAGACCCTTTAAAGCAATAATGCATGGCAACCATTCCATGGGTCCCAACTCTCCAGGTTGAAGGGAATATTACTACAGCTATAACATGTACGGGAAACCTAGAGAATGGACACACTGTGAATACGAAAGGTTTCTAAAACTCAACGAAGAGTCCCTCTCCTGGTGCTCCGGTTTGACTTTCCAACAGCTTTACTATCAATCTCCCAACTTGGAGAGACAGCCCCTTTAAGCTCCTGGTTCACACAGGTTGCCCATTTGGCAGAGGAGGAAAGGGAAGAGGGAGAACCAATGAGAGAGTAGCTGTTAGGCATTTGGATGGGCACATGTCACTCTAATTTCCCGGCAGGAAGAAGAATTAACCAAAGTCTCAGCCACCCACCGGGAACCAGTATAGGTCCTGAACCAAATGTTTGGACTTGCGTTCAGCTCACAAAAAACGAGTTGAAAAATGGAGCTCAGGGGCACAGCAATTCACAAACTGGCAGAGTAATCAAGGCCAACTATCGTCCAAAAATCTGTTGAGGGAAGGCAACGAGGCGGACTTGAATGCGAGGCAGAATAGCAGGAAACAGATTTCAAGAGGTATGTTAGAATCGCCTGTAAAGCACAGGAAGAGGGGCACAACTTCGACAATGATGCACTTGGCCAAAAAGGGCGTATGCGTTTTCTCCTGAATATATTCAGGAGAAAACGCATACGCCCTTTTTGGCCAAGCAAGCAAGCGGGCAATGCAAATCTGCACTACAAAGAAGTATCACTTCCCACCGGTCAAAAGGGACATCCACAAAATGTGTAAAAACCAGAAAGGCAAGACAGGCCCTGGAGAACAGGGAGCCTTGTTATGCTGATGGGCGGGATGTAAGTTGCCAACTGCCTCACTGGAGGAGTGCATTGTGTTCCCTAAAACAAGTAAACAACAGAGCTACAGAGCCAAGGGCACTTCCAGTCTAGGGAATATACCTTGGGAAAACTGAAAATCCATAAGACAGAGCCACCCCCAAATTGAGGGCTGCACTGCTTACAAGAACCTCAACCTGGGTACACCGGAAATATCCCAGGAAATATAAAAATGGTTCCAAACATTGTGGAACTTACGTACGATGGAATATCCCTCAGCCAGGAAATCAATGTCATAAGACCAGTAGCAGCAAAATGAGTGGATTCAGGTACGATGATTCTAAGGGAAAGAAGTCACACAGGAAAAGAAACTTATCATAAGATATCACTTAGGAAGATCCTGTAAACATGGCTACACATGAACTGAGTTAGGAAAGAGAACAGAGTCTCACATTTAGAAAACACTCTTATGCCTGCTTAAGGGGGAAGGAGAGGTGGGGTGATGCATCAAACCAGAGTTTGATATAAGCACAGGTACTGTTCCAAAAACCAACTATGGAATAGACAAGACCTACACCTTCCTCAGTGAAAGGGACTCAAAACCCCATATTTCCCGCAGAGGAATAGATCTGACTAGTAAGAATCTTAAAACCTATGTATTGATATGTCTCCGTAAGGGAATCAAGTGTGTCTAGACTGGCATAAACATGGCAGCGAGAATCAGCTCAAACCCACTCTAAAAAGGAATTTCAAAAACAGAACAAAGAAACAGGGAAATTCTTTACAATTCCTTCAGGGTCTCTGATGCAACCTGGAATGACCCTATCTACGATGACAGCTGGATGTGGCATGAGGCTGGACACTTGGGACTGAGAGGATTGGTGAGATTGGGTGAGCAAATGCAGACCCTTTAAAGCAATAATGCATGGCAACCATTCCATGGGGCCCACCTCTCCAGGTTGAAGGGAATATTACTACAGCTATAACATGTACGGGAAACCTAGAGAATGGACACACTGTGAATACGAAAGGTTTCTAAAACTCAACGAAGAGTCCCTCTCCTGGTGCTCCGGTTTGACTTTCCAACAGCTTTACTATCAATCTCCCAACTTGGAGAGACAGCCCCTTTAAGCTCCTGGTTCACACAGGTTGCCCATTTGGCAGAGGAGGAAAGGGAAGAGGGAGAACCAATGAGAGAGTAGCTGTTAGGCATTTGGATGGGCACATGTCACTCTAATTTCCCGGCAGGAAGAAGAATTAACCAAAGTCTCAGCCACCCACCGGGAACCAGTATAGGTCCTGAACCAAATGTTTGGACTTGCGTTCAGCTCACAAAAAACGAGTTGAAAAATGGAGCTCAGGGGCACAGCAATTCACAAACTGGCAGAGTAATCAAGGCCAACTATCGTCCAAAAATCTGTTGAGGGAAGGCAACGAGGCGGACTTGAATGCGAGGCAGAATAGCAGGAAACAGATTTCAAGAGGTACGTTAGAATCGCCTGTAAAGCACAGGAAGAGGGGCACAACTTCGACAATGATGCACTTGGCCAAAAAGGGCGTATGCGTTTTCTCCTGAATATATTCAGGAGAAAACGCATACGCCCTTTTTGGCCAAGCAAGCAAGCGGGCAATGCAAATCTGCACTACAAAGAAGTATCACTTCCCACCGGTCAAAAGGGACATCCACAAAATGTGTAAAAACCAGAAAGGCAAGACAGGCCCTGGAGAACAGGGAGCCTTGTTATGCTGATGGGCGGGATGTAAGTTGCCAACTGCCTCACTGGAGGAGTGCATTGTGTTCCCTAAAACAAGTAAACAACAGAGCTACAGAGCCAAGGGCACTTCCAGTCTAGGGAATATACCTTGGGAAAACTGAAAATCCATAAGACAGAGCCACCCCCAAATTGAGGGCTGCACTGCTTACAAGAACCTCAACCTGGGTACACCTGAAATATCCCAGGAAATATAAAAATGGTTCCAAACATTGTGGAACTTACGTACGATGGAATATCCCTCAGCCAGGAAATCAATGTCATAAGACCAGTAGCAGCAAAATGAGTGGATTCAGGTACGATGATTCTAAGGGAAAGAAGTCACACAGGAAAAGAAACTTATCATAAGATATCACTTAGGAAGATCCTGTAAACATGGCTACACATGAACTGAGTTAGGAAAGAGAACAGAGTCTCACATTTAGAAAACACTCTTATGCCTGCTTAAGGGGGAAGGAGAGGTGGGGTGATGCATCAAACCAGAGTTTGATATAAGCACAGGTACTGTTCGAAAAACCAACTATGGAATAGACAAGACCTACACCTTCCTCAGTGAAAGGGACTCAAAACCCCATATTTCCCGCAGAGGAATAGATCTGACTAGTAAGAATCTTAAAACCTATGTATTGATATGTCTCCGTAAGGGAATCAAGTGTGTCTAGACTGGCATAAACATGGCAGCGAGAATCAGCTCAAACCCACTCTAAAAAGGAATTTCAAAAACAGAACAAAGAAACAGGGAAATTCTTTACAATTCCTTCAGGGTCTCTGATGCAACCTGGAATGACCCTATCTACGATGACAGCTGGATGTGGCATGAGGCTGGACACTTGGGACTGAGAGGATAGGTGAGATTGGGTGAGCAAATGCAGACCCTTTAAAGCAATAATGCATGGCAACCATTCCATGGGTCCCAACTCTCCAGGTTGAAGGGAATATTACTACAGCTATAACATGTACGGGAAACCTAGAGAATGGACACACTGTGAATACGAAAGGTTTCTAAAACTCAACGAAGAGTCCCTCTCCTGGTGCTCCGGTTTGACTTTCCAACAGCTTTACTATCAATCTCCCAACTTGGAGAGACAGCCCCTTTAAGCTCCTGGTTCACACAGGTTGCCCATTTGGCAGAGGAGGAAAGGGAAGAGGGAGAACCAATGAGAGAGTAGCTGTTAGGCATTTGGATGGGCACATGTCACTCTAATTTCCCGGCAGGAAGAAGAATTAACCAAAGTCTCAGCCACCCACCGGGAACCAGTATAGGTCCTGAACCAAATGTTTGGACTTGCGTTCAGCTCACAAAAAACGAGTTGAAAAATGGAGCTCAGGGGCACAGCAATTCACAAACTGGCAGAGTAATCAAGGCCAACTATCGTCCAAAAATCTGTTGAGGGAAGGCAACGAGGCGGACTTGAATGCGAGGCAGAATAGCAGGAAACAGATTTCAAGAGGTATGTTAGAATCGCCTGTAAAGCACAGGAAGAGGGGCACAACTTCGACAATGATGCACTTGGCCAAAAAGGGCGTATGCGTTTTCTCCTGAATATATTCAGGAGAAAACGCATACGCCCTTTTTGGCCAAGCAAGCAAGCGGGCAATGCAAATCTGCACTACAAAGAAGTATCACTTCCCACCGGTCAAAAGGGACATCCACAAAATGTGTAAAAACCAGAAAGGCAAGACAGGCCCTGGAGAACAGGGAGCCTTGTTATGCTGATGGGCGGGATGTAAGTTGCCAACTGCCTCACTGGAGGAGTGCATTGTGTTCCCTAAAACAAGTAAACAACAGAGCTACAGAGCCAAGGGCACTTCCAGTCTAGGGAATATACCTTGGGAAAACTGAAAATCCATAAGACAGAGCCACCCCCAAATTGAGGGCTGCACTGCTTACAAGAACCTCAACCTGGGTACACCGGAAATATCCCAGGAAATATAAAAATGGTTCCAAACATTGTGGAACTTACGTACGATGGAATATCCCTCAGCCAGGAAATCAATGTCATAAGACCAGTAGCAGCAAAATGAGTGGATTCAGGTACGATGATTCTAAGGGAAAGAAGTCACACAGGAAAAGAAACTTATCATAAGATATCACTTAGGAAGATCCTGTAAACATGGCTACACATGAACTGAGTTAGGAAAGAGAACAGAGTCTCACATTTAGAAAACACTCTTATGCCTGCTTAAGGGGGAAGGAGAGGTGGGGTGATGCATCAAACCAGAGTTTGATATAAGCACAGGTACTGTTCCAAAAACCAACTATGGAATAGACAAGACCTACACCTTCCTCAGTGAAAGGGACTCAAAACCCCATATTTCCCGCAGAGGAATAGATCTGACTAGTAAGAATCTTAAAACCTATGTATTGATATGTCTCCGTAAGGGAATCAAGTGTGTCTAGACTGGCATAAACATGGCAGCGAGAATCAGCTCAAACCCACTCTAAAAAGGAATTTCAAAAACAGAACAAAGAAACAGGGAAATTCTTTACAATTCCTTCAGGGTCTCTGATGCAACCTGGAATGACCCTATCTACGATGACAGCTGGATGTGGCATGAGGCTGGACACTTGGGACTGAGAGGATTGGTGAGATTGGGTGAGCAAATGCAGACCCTTTAAAGCAATAATGCATGGCAACCATTCCATGGGGCCCACCTCTCCAGGTTGAAGGGAATATTACTACAGCTATAACATGTACGGGAAACCTAGAGAATGGACACACTGTGAATACGAAAGGTTTCTAAAACTCAACGAAGAGTCCCTCTCCTGGTGCTCCGGTTTGACTTTCCAACAGCTTTACTATCAATCTCCCAACTTGGAGAGACAGCCCCTTTAAGCTCCTGGTTCACACAGGTTGCCCATTTGGCAGAGGAGGAAAGGGAAGAGGGAGAACCAATGAGAGAGTAGCTGTTAGGCATTTGGATGGGCACATGTCACTCTAATTTCCCGGCAGGAAGAAGAATTAACCAAAGTCTCAGCCACCCACCGGGAACCAGTATAGGTCCTGAACCAAATGTTTGGACTTGCGTTCAGCTCACAAAAAACGAGTTGAAAAATGGAGCTCAGGGGCACAGCAATTCACAAACTGGCAGAGTAATCAAGGCCAACTATCGTCCAAAAATCTGTTGAGGGAAGGCAACGAGGCGGACTTGAATGCGAGGCAGAATAGCAGGAAACAGATTTCAAGAGGTACGTTAGAATCGCCTGTAAAGCACAGGAAGAGGGGCACAACTTCGACAATGATGCACTTGGCCAAAAAGGGCGTATGCGTTTTCTCCTGAATATATTCAGGAGAAAACGCATACGCCCTTTTTGGCCAAGCAAGCAAGCGGGCAATGCAAATCTGCACTACAAAGAAGTATCACTTCCCACCGGTCAAAAGGGACATCCACAAAATGTGTAAAAACCAGAAAGGCAAGACAGGCCCTGGAGAACAGGGAGCCTTGTTATGCTGATGGGCGGGATGTAAGTTGCCAACTGCCTCACTGGAGGAGTGCATTGTGTTCCCTAAAACAAGTAAACAACAGAGCTACAGAGCCAAGGGCACTTCCAGTCTAGGGAATATACCTTGGGAAAACTGAAAATCCATAAGACAGAGCCACCCCCAAATTGAGGGCTGCACTGCTTACAAGAACCTCAACCTGGGTACACCTGAAATATCCCAGGAAATATAAAAATGGTTCCAAACATTGTGGAACTTACGTACGATGGAATATCCCTCAGCCACGAAATCAATGTCATAAGACCAGTAGCAGCAAAATGAGTGGATTCAGGTACGATGATTCTAAGGGAAAGAAGTCACACAGGAAAAGAAACTTATCATAAGATATCACTTAGGAAGATCCTGTAAACATGGCTACACATGAACTGAGTTAGGAAAGAGAACAGAGTCTCACATTTAGAAAACACTCTTATGCCTGCTTAAGGGGGAAGGAGAGGTGGGGTGATGCATCAAACCAGAGTTTGATATAAGCACAGGTACTGTTCCAAAAACCAACTATGGAATAGACAAGACCTACACCTTCCTCAGTGAAAGGGACTCAAAACCCCATATTTCCCGCAGAGGAATAGATCTGACTAGTAAGAATCTTAAAACCTATGTATTGATATGTCTCCGTAAGGGAATCAAGTGTGTCTAGACTGGCATAAACATGGCAGCGAGAATCAGCTCAAACCCACTCTAAAAAGGAATTTCAAAAACAGAACAAAGAAACAGGGAAATTCTTTACAATTCCTTCAGGGTCTCTGATGCAACCTGGAATGACCCTATCTACGATGACAGCTGGATGTGGCATGAGGCTGGACACTTGGGACTGAGAGGATTGGTGAGATTGGGTGAGCAAATGCAGACCCTTTAAAGCAATAATGCATGGCAACCATTCCATGGGTCCCACCTCTCCAGGTTGAAGGGAATATTACTACAGCTATAACATGTACGGGAAACCTAGAGAATGGACACACTGTGAATACGAAAGGTTTCTAAAACTCAACGAAGAGTCCCTCTCCTGGTGCTCCGGTTTGACTTTCCAACAGCTTTACTATCAATCTCCCAACTTGGAGAGACAGCCCCTTTAAGCTCCTGGTTCACACAGGTTGCCCATTTGGCAGAGGAGGAAAGGGAAGAGGGAGAACCAATGAGAGAGTAGCTGTTAGGCATTTGGATGGGCACATGTCACTCTAATTTCCCGGCAGGAAGAAGAATTAACCAAAGTCTCAGCCACCCACCGGGAACCAGTATAGGTCCTGAACCAAATGTTTGGACTTGCGTTCAGCTCACAAAAAACGAGTTGAAAAATGGAGCTCAGGGGCACAGCAATTCACAAACTGGCAGAGTAATCAAGGCCAACTATCGTCCAAAAATCTGTTGAGGGAAGGCAACGAGGCGGACTTGAATGCGAGGCAGAATAGCAGGAAACAGATTTCAAGAGGTACGTTAGAATCGCCTGTAAAGCACAGGAAGAGGGGCACAACTTCGACAATGATGCACTTGGCCAAAAAGGGCGTATGCGTTTTCTCCTGAATATATTCAGGAGAAAACGCATACGCCCTTTTTGGCCAAGCAAGCAAGCGGGCAATGCAAATCTGCACTACAAAGAAGTATCACTTCCCACCGGTCAAAAGGGACATCCACAAAATGTGTAAAAACCAGAAAGGCAAGACAGGCCCTGGAGAACAGGGAGCCTTGTTATGCTGATGGGCGGGATGTAAGTTGCCAACTGCCTCACTGGAGGAGTGCATTGTGTTCCCTAAAACAAGTAAACAACAGAGCTACAGAGCCAAGGGCACTTCCAGTCAAGGGAATATACCTTGGGAAAACTGAAAATCCATAAGACAGAGCCACCCCCAAATTGAGGGCTGCACTGCTTACAAGAACCTCAACCTGGGTACACCGGAAATATCCCAGGAAATATAAAAATGGTTCCAAACATTGTGGAACTTACGTACGATGGAATATCCCTCAGCCAGGAAATCAATGTCATAAGACCAGTAGCAGCAAAATGAGTGGATTCAGGTACGATGATTCTAAGGGAAAGAAGTCACACAGGAAAAGAAACTTATCATAAGATATCACTTAGGAAGATCCTGTAAACATGGCTACACATGAACTGAGTTAGGAAAGAGAACAGAGTCTCACATTTAGAAAACACTCTTATGCCTGCTTAAGGGGGAAGGAGAGGTGGGGTGATGCATCAAACCAGAGTTTGATATAAGCACAGGTACTGTTCCAAAAACCAACTATGGAATAGACAAGACCTACACCTTCCTCAGTGAAAGGGACTCAAAACCCCATATTTCCCGCAGAGGAATAGATCTGACTAGTAAGAATCTTAAAACCTATGTATTGATATGTCTCCGTAAGGGAATCAAGTGTGTCTAGACTGGCATAAACATGGCAGCGAGAATCAGCTCAAACCCACTCTAAAAAGGAATTTCAAAAACAGAACAAAGAAACAGGGAAATTCTTTACAATTCCTTCAGGGTCTCTGATGCAACCTGGAATGACCCTATCTACGATGACAGCTGGATGTGGCATGAGGCTGGACACTTGGGACTGAGAGGATTGGTGAGATTGGGTGAGCAAATGCAGACCCTTTAAAGCAATAATGCATGGCAACCATTCCATGGGGCCCACCTCTCCAGGTTGAAGGGAATATTACTACAGCTATAACATGTACGGGAAACCTAGAGAATGGACACACTGTGAATACGAAAGGTTTCTAAAACTCAACGAAGAGTCCCTCTCCTGGTGCTCCGGTTTGACTTTCCAACAGCTTTACTATCAATCTCCCAACTTGGAGAGACAGCCCCTTTAAGCTCCTGGTTCACACAGGTTGCCCATTTGGCAGAGGAGGAAAGGGAAGAGGGAGAACCAATGAGAGAGTAGCTGTTAGGCATTTGGATGGGCACATGTCACTCTAATTTCCCGGCAGGAAGAAGAATTAACCAAAGTCTCAGCCACCCACCGGGAACCAGTATAGGTCCTGAACCAAATGTTTGGACTTGCGTTCAGCTCACAAAAAACGAGTTGAAAAATGGAGCTCAGGGGCACAGCAATTCACAAACTGGCAGAGTAATCAAGGCCAACTATCGTCCAAAAATCTGTTGAGGGAAGGCAACGAGGCGGACTTGAATGCGAGGCAGAATAGCAGGAAACAGATTTCAAGAGGTACGTTAGAATCGCCTGTAAAGCACAGGAAGAGGGGCACAACTTCGACAATGATGCACTTGGCCAAAAAGGGCGTATGCGTTTTCTCCTGAATATATTCAGGAGAAAACGCATACGCCCTTTTTGGCCAAGCAAGCAAGCGGGCAATGCAAATCTGCACTACAAAGAAGTATCACTTCCCACCGGTCAAAAGGGACATCCACAAAATGTGTAAAAACCAGAAAGGCAAGACAGGCCCTGGAGAACAGGGAGCCTTGTTATGCTGATGGGCGGGATGTAAGTTGCCAACTGCCTCACTGGAGGAGTGCATTGTGTTCCCTAAAACAAGTAAACAACAGAGCTACAGAGCCAAGGGCACTTCCAGTCTAGGGAATATACCTTGGGAAAACTGAAAATCCATAAGACAGAGCCACCCCCAAATTGAGGGCTGCACTGCTTACAAGAACCTCAACCTGGGTACACCTGAAATATCCCAGGAAATATAAAAATGGTTCCAAACATTGTGGAACTTACGTACGATGGAATATCCCTCAGCCACGAAATCAATGTCATAAGACCAGTAGCAGCAAAATGAGTGGATTCAGGTACGATGATTCTAAGGGAAAGAAGTCACACAGGAAAAGAAACTTATCATAAGATATCACTTAGGAAGATCCTGTAAACATGGCTACACATGAACTGAGTTAGGAAAGAGAACAGAGTCTCACATTTAGAAAACACTCTTATGCCTGCTTAAGGGGGAAGGAGAGGTGGGGTGATGCATCAAACCAGAGTTTGATATAAGCACAGGTACTGTTCCAAAAACCAACTATGGAATAGACAAGACCTACACCTTCCTCAGTGAAAGGGACTCAAAACCCCATATTTCCCGCAGAGGAATAGATCTGACTAGTAAGAATCTTAAAACCTATGTATTGATATGTCTCCGTAAGGGAATCAAGTGTGTCTAGACTGGCATAAACATGGCAGCGAGAATCAGCTCAAACCCACTCTAAAAAGGAATTTCAAAAACAGAACAAAGAAACAGGGAAATTCTTTACAATTCCTTCAGGGTCTCTGATGCAACCTGGAATGACCCTATCTACGATGACAGCTGGATGTGGCATGAGGCTGGACACTTGGGACTGAGAGGATTGGTGAGATTGGGTGAGCAAATGCAGACCCTTTAAAGCAATAATGCATGGCAACCATTCCATGGGTCCCACCTCTCCAGGTTGAAGGGAATATTACTACAGCTATAACATGTACGGGAAACCTAGAGAATGGACACACTGTGAATACGAAAGGTTTCTAAAACTCAACGAAGAGTCCCTCTCCTGGTGCTCCGGTTTGACTTTCCAACAGCTTTACTATCAATCTCCCAACTTGGAGAGACAGCCCCTTTAAGCTCCTGGTTCACACAGGTTGCCCATTTGGCAGAGGAGGAAAGGGAAGAGGGAGAACCAATGAGAGAGTAGCTGTTAGGCATTTGGATGGGCACATGTCACTCTAATTTCCCGGCAGGAAGAAGAATTAACCAAAGTCTCAGCCACCCACCGGGAACCAGTATAGGTCCTGAACCAAATGTTTGGACTTGCGTTCAGCTCACAAAAAACGAGTTGAAAAATGGAGCTCAGGGGCACAGCAATTCACAAACTGGCAGAGTAATCAAGGCCAACTATCGTCCAAAAATCTGTTGAGGGAAGGCAACGAGGCGGACTTGAATGCGAGGCAGAATAGCAGGAAACAGATTTCAAGAGGTACGTTAGAATCGCCTGTAAAGCACAGGAAGAGGGGCACAACTTCGACAATGATGCACTTGGCCAAAAAGGGCGTATGCGTTTTCCCCTGAATATATTCAGGAGAAAACGCATACGCCCTTTTTGGCCAAGCAAGCAAGCGGGCAATGCAAATCTGCACTACAAAGAAGTATCACTTCCCAACGGTCAAAAGGGACATCCACAAAATGTGTAAAAACCAGAAAGGCAAGACAGGCCCTGGAGAACAGGGAGCCTTGCTATGCTGATGGGCGGGATGTAAGCTGCCAACTGCCTCCCTGGAGGAGTGCATTGTGTTCCCTAAAACAAGTAAACAACAGAGCTACAGAGCCAAGGGCACTTCCAGTCTAGGGAATATACCTTGGGAAAACTGAAAATCCATAAGACAGAGCCACCCCCAAATTGAGGGCTGCACTGCTTACAAGAACCTCAACCTGGGTACACCTGAAATATCCCAGGAAATATAAAAATGGTTCCAAACATTGTGGAACTTACGTACGATGGAATATCCCTCAGCCACGAAATCAATGTCATAAGACCAGTAGCAGCAAAATGAGTGGATTCAGGTACGATGATTCTAAGGGAAAGAAGTCACACAGGAAAAGAAACTTATCATAAGATATCACTTAGGAAGATCCTGTAAACATGGCTACACATGAACTGAGTTAGGAAAGAGAACAGAGTCTCACATTTAGAAAACACTCTTATGCCTGCTTAAGGGGGAAGGAGAGGTGGGGTGATGCATCAAACCAGAGTTTGATATAAGCACAGGTACTGTTCCAAAAACCAACTATGGAATAGACAAGACCTACACCTTCCTCAGTGAAAGGGACTCAAAACCCCATATTTCCCGCAGAGGAATAGATCTGACTAGTAAGAATCTTAAAACCTATGTATTGATATGTCTCCGTAAGGGAATCAAGTGTGTCTAGACTGGCATAAACATGGCAGCGAGAATCAGCTCAAACCCACTCTAAAAAGGAATTTCAAAAACAGAACAAAGAAACAGGGAAATTCTTTACAATTCCTTCAGGGTCTCTGATGCAACCTGGAATGACCCTATCTACGATGACAGCTGGATGTGGCATGAGGCTGGACACTTGGGACTGAGAGGATTGGTGAGATTGGGTGAGCAAATGCAGACCCTTTAAAGCAATAATGCATGGCAACCATTCCATGGGTCCCACCTCTCCAGGTTGAAGGGAATATTACTACAGGTATAACATGTACGGGAAACCTAGAGAATGGACACACTGTGAATACGAAAGGTTTCTAAAACTCAACGAAGAGTCCCTCTCCTGGTGCTCCGGTTTGACTTTCCAACAGCTTTACTATCAATCTCCCAACTTGGAGAGACAGCCCCTTTAAGCTCCTGGTTCACACAGGTTGCCCATTTGGCAGAGGAGGAAAGGGAAGAGGGAGAACCAATGAGAGAGTAGCTGTTAGGCATTTGGATGGGCACATGTCACTCTAATTTCCCGGCAGGAAGAAGAATTAACCAAAGTCTCAGCCACCCACCGGGAACCAGTATAGGTCCTGAACCAAAAGTTTGGACTTGCGTTCAGCTCACAAAAAACGAGTTGAAAAATGGAGCTCAGGGGCACAGCAATTCACAAACTGGCAGAGTAATCAAGGCCAACTATCGTCCAAAAATCTGTTGAGGGAAGGCAACGAGGTGGACTTGAATGCGAGGCAGAATAGCAGGAAACAGATTTCAAGAGGTAGCCTAGAATCGCCTGTAAAGCACAGGAAGAGGGGCACAACTTCGACAATGATGCACTTGGCCAAAAAGGGCGTATGCGTTTTCTCCTGAATATATTCAGGAGAAAACGCATACGCCCTTTTTGGCCAAGCAAGCAAGCGGGCAATGCAAATCTGCACTACAAAGAAGTATCACTTCCCACCGGTCAAAAGGGACATCCACAAAATGTGTAAAAACCAGAAAGGCAAGACAGGCCCTGGAGAACAGGGAGCCTTGTTATGCTGATGGGCGGGATGTAAGTTGCCAACTGCCTCACTGGAGGAGTGCATTGTGTTCCCTAAAACAAGTAAACAACAGAGCTACAGAGCCAAGGGCACTTCCAGTCTAGGGAATATACCTTGGGAAAACTGAAAATCCATAAGACAGAGCCACCCCCAAATTGAGGGCTGCACTGCTTACAAGAACCTCAACCTGGGTACACCTGAAATATCCCAGGAAATATAAAAATGGTTCCAAACATTGTGGAACTTACGTACGATGGAATATCCCTCAGCCATGAAATCAATGTCATAAGACCAGTAGCAGCAAAATGAGTGGATTCAGGTACGATGATTCTAAGTGAAAGAAGTCACACAGAAAAAGAAACTTATCATAAGATATCACTTAGGAAGATCCTGTAAACATGGCAACACATGAACTGAGTTAGGAAAGAGAATAGAGTCTCACATTTAGAAAACACTCTTATGCCTGCTTAAGGGGGAAGGAGAGGTGGGGTGATGCATCAAACCAGAGTTTGATATAAGCACAGGTACTGTTCCAAAAACCAACTATGGAATAGACAAGACCTACAGCTTCCTCAGTGAAAGGGACTCAAAACCCCATATTTCCCGCAGAGGAATAGATCTGACTAGTAAGAATCTTAAAACCTATGTATTGATATGTCTCCGTAAGGGAATCAAGTGTGTCTAGACAGGCATAAACATGGCAGCGAGAATCAGCTCAAACCCACTCTAAAAAGGAATTTCAAAAACAGAACAAAGAAACAGGGAAATTCTTTACAATTCCTTCAGGGTCTCTGATGCAACCTGGAATGACCCTATCTACGATGACAGCTGGATGTGGCATGAGGCTGGACACTTGGGACTGAGAGGATTGGTGAGATTGGGTGAGCAAATGCAGACCCTTTAAAGCAATAATGCATGGCAACCATTCCATGGGTCCCACCTCTCCAGGTTGAAGGGAATATTACTACAGCTATAACATGTACGGGAAACCTAGAGAATGGACACACTGTGAATACGAAAGGTTTCTAAAACTCAACGAAGAGTCCCTCTCCTGGTGCTCCGGTTTGACTTTCCAACAGCTTTACTATCAATCTCCCAACTTGGAGAGACAGCCCCTTTAAGCTCCTGGTTCACACAGGTTGCCCATTTGGCAGAGGAGGAAAGGGAAGAGGGAGAACCAATGAGAGAGTAGCTGTTAGGCATTTGGATGGGCACATGTCACTCTAATTTCCCGGCAGGAAGAAGAATTAACCAAAGTCTCAGCCACCCACCGGGAACCAGTATAGGTCCTGAACCAAAAGTTTGGACTTGCGTTCAGCTCACAAAAAACGAGTTGAAAAATGGAGCTCAGGGGCACAGCAATTCACAAACTGGCAGAGTAATCAAGGCCAACTATCGTCCAAAAATCTGTTGAGGGAAGGCAACGAGGTGGACTTGAATGCGAGGCAGAATAGCAGGAAACAGATTTCAAGAGGTAGCCTAGAATCGCCTGTAAAGCACAGGAAGAGGGGCACAACTTCGACAATGATGCACTTGGCCAAAAAGGGCGTATGCGTTTTCTCCTGAATATATTCAGGAGAAAACGCATACGCCCTTTTTGGCCAAGCAAGCAAGCGGGCAATGCAAATCTGCACTACAAAGAAGTATCACTTCCCACCGGTCAAAAGGGACATCCACAAAATGTGTAAAAACCAGAAAGGCAAGACAGGCCCTGGAGAACAGGGAGCCTTGTTATGCTGATGGGCGGGATGTAAGTTGCCAACTGCCTCACTGGAGGAGTGCATTGTGTTCCCTAAAACAAGTAAACAACAGAGCTACAGAGCCAAGGGCACTTCCAGTCTAGGGAATATACCTTGGGAAAACTGAAAATCCATAAGACAGAGCCACCCCCAAATTGAGGGCTGCACTGCTTACAAGAACCTCAACCTGGGTACACCTGAAATATCCCAGGAAATATAAAAATGGTTCAAAACATTGTGGAAATTACGTACGATGGAATATCCCTCAGCCATGAAATCAATGTCATAAGACCAGTAGCAGCAAAATGAGTGGATTCAGGTACGATGATTCTAAGTGAAAGAAGTCACACAGAAAAAGAAACTTATCATAAGATATCACTTAGGAAGATCCTGTAAACATGGCAACACATGAACTGAGTTAGGAAAGAGAATAGAGTCTCACATTTAGAAAACACTCTTATGCCTGCTTAAGGGGGAAGGAGAGGTGGGGTGATGCATCAAACCAGAGTTTGATATAAGCACAGGTACTGTTCCAAAAACCAACTATGGAATAGACAAGACCTACAGCTTCCTCAGTGAAAGGGACTCAAAACCCCATATTTCCCGCAGAGGAATAGATCTGACTAGTAAGAATCTTAAAACCTATGTATTGATATGTCTCCGTAAGGGAATCAAGTGTGTCTAGACAGGCATAAACATGGCAGCGAGAATCAGCTCAAACCCACTCTAAAAAGGAATTTCAAAAACAGAACAAAGAAACAGGGAAATTCTTTACAATTCCTTCAGGGTCTCTGATGCAACCTGGAATGACCCTATCTATGATGACAGCTGGATGTGGCATGAGGCTGGACACTTGGGACTGAGAGGATTGGTGAGATTGGGTGAGCAAATGCAGACCCTTTAAAGCAATAATGCATGGCAACCATTCCATGGGTCCCACCTCTCCAGGTTGAAGGGAATATTACTACAGCTATAACATGTACGGGAAACCTAGAGAATGGACACACTGTGAATACGAAAGGTTTCTAAAACTCAACGAAGAGTCCCTCTCCTGGTGCTCCGGTTTGACTTTCCAACAGCTTTACTATCAATCTCCCAACTTGGAGAGACAGCCCCTTTAAGCTCCTGGTTCACACAGGTTGCCCATTTGGCAGAGGAGGAAAGGGAAGAGGGAGAACCAATGAGAGAGTAGCTGTTAGGCATTTGGATGGGCACATGTCACTCTAATTTCCCGGCAGGAAGAAGAATTCACCAAAGTCTCAGCCACCCACCGGGAACCAGTATAGGTCCTGAACCAAATGTTTGGACTTGCGTTCAGCTCACAAAAAACGAGTTGAAAAATGGAGCTCAGGGGCACAGCAATTCACAAACTGGCAGAGTAATCAAGGCCAACTATCGTCCAAAAATCTGTTGAGGGAAGGCAACGAGGTGGACTTGAATGCGAGGCAGAATAGCAGGAAACAGATTTCAAGAGGTAGGTTAGAATCGCCTGTAAAGCACAGGAAGAGGGGCACAACTTCGACAATGATGCACTTGGCCAAAAAGGGCGTATGCGTTTTCTCCTGAATATATTCAGGAGAAAACGCATACGCCCTTTTTGGCCAAGCAAGCAAGCGGGCAATGCAAATCTGCACTACAAAGAAGTATCACTTCCCAACGGTCAAAAGGGACATCCACAAAATGTGTAAAAACCAGAAAGGCAAGACAGGCCCTGGAGAACAGGGAGCCTTGTTATGCTGATGGGCGGGATGTAAGCTGCCAACTGCCTCCCTGGAGGAGTGCATTGTGTTCCCTAAAACAAGTAAACAACAGAGCTACAGAGCTAAGGGCACTTCCAGTCTAGGGAATATACCTTGGGAAAACTGAAGATCCATAAGACAGAGCCACCCCCAAATTGAGGGCTGCACTGCTTACAAGAACCTCAACCTGGGTACACCTGAAATATCCCAGGAAATATAAAAATGGTTCAAAACATTGTGGAACTTACGTACGATGGAATATCCCTCAGCCATGAAATCAATGTCATAAGACCAGTAGCAGCAAAATGAGTGGATTCAGGTACGATGATTCTAAGTGAAAGAAGTCACACAGAAAAAGAAACTTATCATAAGATATCACTTAGGAAGATCCTGTAAACATGGCAACACATGAACTGAGTTAGGAAAGAGAACAGAGTCTCACATTTAGAAAACACTCTTATGCCTGCTTAAGGGGGAAGGAGAGGTGGGGTGATGCATCAAACCAGAGTTTGATATAAGCACAGGTACTGTTCCAAAAACCAACTATGGAATAGACAAGACCTACACCTTCCTCAGTGAAAGGGACTCAAAACCCCATATTTCCCGCAGAGGAATAGATCTGACTAGTAAGAATTTTAAAACCTATGTATTGATATGTCTCCGTAAGGGAATCAAGTGTGTCTAGACTGGCATAAACATGGCAGCGAGAATCAGCTCAAACCCACTCTAAAAAGGAATTTCAAAAACAGAACAAAGAAACAGGGAAATTCCTTACAATTCCTTCAGGGTCTCTGATGCAACCTGGAATGACCCTATCTACGATGACAGCTGGATGTGGCATGAGGCTGGACACTTGGGACTGAGAGGATTGGTGAGATTGGGTGAGCAAATGCAGACCCTTTAAAGCAATAATGCATGGCAACCATTCCATGGGTCCCACCTCTCCAGGTTGAAGGGAATATTACTACAGCTATAACATGTACGGGAAACCTAGAGAATGGACACACTGTGAATACGAAAGGTTTCTAAAACTCAACGAAGAGTCCCTCTCCTGGTGCTCCGGTTTGACTTTCCAACAGCTTTACTATCAATCTCCCAACTTGGAGAGACAGCCCCTTTAAGCTCCTGGTTCACACAGGTTGCCCATTTGGCAGAGGAGGAAAGGGAAGAGGGAGAACCAATGAGAGAGTAGCTGTTAGGCATTTGGATGGGCACATGTCACTCTAATTTCCCGGCAGGAAGAAGAATGAACCAAAGTCTCAGCCACCCACCGGGAACCAGTATAGGTCCTGAACCAAATGTTTGGACTTGCGTTCAGCTCACAAAAAAACGAGTTGAAAAATGGAGCTCAGGGGCACAGCAATTCACAAACTGGCAGAGTAATCAAGGCCAACTATCGTCCAAAAATCTGTTGAGGGAAGGCAACGAGGCGGACTTGAATGCGAGGCAGAATAGCAGGAAACAGATTTCAAGAGGTACGTTAGAATCGCCTGTAAAGCACAGGAAGAGGGGCACAACTTCGACAATGATGCACTTGGCCAAAAAGGGCGTATGCGTTTTCCCCTGAATATATTCAGGAGAAAACGCATACGCCCTTTTTGGCCAAGCAAGCAAGCGGGCAATGCAAATCTGCACTACAAAGAAGTATCACTTCCCACCGGTCAAAAGGGACATCCACAAAATGTGTAAAAACCAGAAAGGCAAGACAGGCCCTGGAGAACAGGGAGCCTTGTTATGCTGATGGGCGGGATGTAAGTTGCCAACTGCCTCACTGGAGGAGTGCATTGTGTTCCCTAAAACAAGTAAACAACAGAGCTACAGAGCCAAGGGCACTTCCAGTCTAGGGAATATACCTTGGGAAAACTGAAAATCCATAAGACAGAGCCACCCCCAAATTGAGGGCTGCACTGCTTACAAGAACCTCAACCTGGGTACACCTGAAATATCCCAGGCAATATAAAAATGGTTCCAAACATTGTGGAACTTACGTACGATGGAATATCCCTCAGCCACGAAATCAATGTCATAAGACCAGTAGCAGCAAAATGAGTGGATTCAGGTACGATGATTCTAAGGGAAAGAAGTCACACAGGAAAAGAAACTTATCATAAGATATCACTTAGGAAGATCCTGTAAACATGGCTACACATGAACTGAGTTAGGCAAGAGAACAGAGTCTCACATTTAGAAAACACTCTTATGCCTGCTTAAGGGGGAAGGAGAGGTGGGGTGATGCATCAAACCAGAGTTTGATATAAGCACAGGTACTGTTCCAAAAACCAACTATGGAATAGACAAGACCTACACCTTCCTCAGTGAAAGGGACTCAAAACCCCATATTTCCCGCAGAGGAATAGATCTGACTAGTAAGAATCTTAAAACCTATGTATTGATATGTCTCCGTAAGGGAATCAAGTGTGTCTAGACTGGCATAAACATGGCAGCGAGAATCAGCTCAAACCCACTCTAAAAAGGAATTTCAAAAACAGAACAAAGAAACAGGGAAATTCTTTACAATTCCTTCAGGGTCTCTGATGCAACCTGGAATGACCCTATCTACAATGACAGCTGGATGTGGCATAAGGCTGGACACTTGGGACTGAGAGGATTGGTGAGATTCGGTTAGCAAATGCAGACCCTTTAAAGCAATAATGCATGGCACCCATTCCATGGGTCCCAGCTCTCCATGTTGAAAGGAATATTACTACAGCTATAACGTGTACGGGAAACCTAGAGAATGGACACACTGTGAATACGAAAGGTTTCTAAAACTCAACGAAGAGCCCCTCTCCTGGTGCTCCGGTTTGACTTTCCAACTGCTTTCCTATCAATCTCCCAACTTGGAGAGACAGCCCCTTTAAGCTCCTGGTTCGCACAGGTTGCCAATTTGGCAGAGGATGAAAGGGAAGAGGGAGAACCAATGAGAGAGTAGCTGTTAGGCATTTGGATGGGCACATGTCACTCTAATTTCCCGGCAGGAAGAAGAATGAACCAAAGTCTCAGCCACCCACCGGGAACCAGTATAGGTCCTGAACCAAAAGTTTGGACTTGCGTTCAGCTCACAAAAAACGAGTTGAAAAATGGAGCTCAGGGGCACAGCAATTCAAAAACTGGCAGAGTAATCAAGGCCAACTATCGTCCAAAAATCTGTTGAGGGAAGACAAAGAGGCAGACTTGAAAGCGAGGCAGAATAGCAGGAAACAGATTTCAAGAGGTACGTTGGAATCGCCTGTAAAGCACAGGAAGAGGGGCACAACTTCGACAATGATGCACTTGGCCAAAAAGGGCGTATGCGTTTTCTCCTGAATATATTCAGGAGAAAACGCATACGCCCTTTTTGGCCAAGCAAGCAAGCGGGCAATGCAAATCTGCACTACAAAGAAGTATCACTTCCCACCGGTCAAAAGGGACATCCACAAAATGTGTAAAAACCAGAAAGGCAAGACAGGCCCTGGAGAACAGGGAGCCTTGTTATGCTGATGGGCGGGATGTAAGTTGCCAACTGCCTCACTGGAGGAGTGCATTGTGTTCCCTAAAACAAGTAAACAACAGAGCTACAGAGCCAAGGTCACTTCCAGTCTAGGGAATATACCTTGGGAAAACTGAAAATCCATAAGACAGAGCCACCCCCAAATTGAGGGCTGCACTGCTTACAAGAACCTCAACCTGGGTACACCTGAAATATCCCAGGCAATATAAAAATGGTTCCAAACATTGTGGAACTTACGTACGATGGAATATCCCTCAGCCACGAAATCAATGTCATAAGACCAGTAGCAGCAAAATGAGTGGATTCAGGTACGATGATTCTAAGTGAAAGAAGTCACACAGGAAAAGAAACTTATCATAAGATATCACTTAGGAAGATCCTGTAAACATGGCTACACATGAACTGAGTTAGGAAAGAGAACAGAGTCTCACATTTAGAAAACACTCTTATGCCTGCTTAAGGGGGAAGGAGAGGTGGGGTGATGCATCAAACCAGAGTTTGATATAAGCACAGGTACTGTTCCAAAAACCAACTATGGAATAGACAAGACCTACACCTTCCTCAGTGAAAGGGACTCAAAACCCCATATTTCCCGCAGAGGAATAGATCTGACTAGTAAGAATCTTAAAACCTATGTATTGATATGTCTCCGTAAGGGAATCAAGTGTGTCTAGACTGGCATAAACATGGCAGCGAGAATCAGCTCAAACCCACTCTAAAAAGGAATTTCAAAAACAGAACAAAGAAACAGGGAAATTCTTTACAATTCCTTCAGGGTCTCTGATGCAACCTGGAATGACCCTATGTACAATGACAGCTGGATGTGGTATAAGGCTGGACACTTGGGACTGAGAGGATTGGTGAGATTGGGTGAGCAAATGCAGACCCTTTAAAGCAATAATGCATGACACCCATTCCATGGGTCCCAGCTCTCCAGGTTGAAGGGAATATTACTACAGCTATAACGTGTACGGGAAACGTAGAGAATGGACACACTGTGAATACGAAAGGTTTCTAAAACTCAACGAAGAGTCCCTCTCCTGGTGCTCCGGTTTGACTTTCCAACTGCTTTCCTATCAATCTCCCAACTTGGAGAGACAGCCCCTTTAAGCTCCTGGTTCGCACAGGTTGCCAATTTGGCAGAGGATGAAAGGGAAGAGGGAGAACCAATGAGAGAGTAGCTGTTAGGCATTTGGATGGGCACATGTCACTCTAATTTCCCGGCAGGAAGAAGAATTAACCAAAGTCTCAGCCACCCACCGGGAACCAGTATAGTTCCTGAACCAAAAGTTTGGACTTGCGTTCAGCTCACAAGAAACGAGTGGAAAAATGGAGCTCAGGGGCACAGCAATTCACAAACTGGCAGAGTAATCAAGGCCAACTATCGTCCAAAAATCTGTTGAGGGAAGGCAACGAGGCAGACTTGAAAGTGAGGCAGAATAGCAGGAAACAGATTTCAAGAGGTACGTTGGAATCGCCTGTAAAGCACAGGAAGAGGGGCACAACTTCGACAATGATGCACTTGGCCAAAAAGGGCGTATGCGTTTTCTCCTGAATATATTCAGGAGAAAACGCATACGCCCTTTTTGGCCAAGCCAGCAAGCGGGCAATGCAAACCTGCACTACAAAGAAGTATCACTTCCCACCGGTCAAAAGGGACATCGACAAAATGTGCAAAAACCAGAAAGGCAAGACAGGCCCTGGAGAACAGGGAGCCTTGTTATGCTGATGGGCGGGATGTAAGTTGCCAACTGCCTCACTGGAGGAGTGCATTGTGTTCCCTAAAACAAGTAAACAACAGAGCTACAGAGCCAAGGGCACTTCCAGTCTAGGGAATATACCTTGGGAAAACTGAAAATCCATAAGACAGTGCCACCCTCAAATTGAGGGCTGCACTGCTTACAAGAACCTCAACCTGGGTACACCTAAAATATGCCAGGAAATATAAAAATTGTTCAAAACATTGTGGAACTTACGTACGATGGAATATCCCTCAGCCATGAAATCAATGTCATAAGACCAGTAGCAGCAAAATGAGTGGTTTCAGGTACGATGAATCTAAGTGAAAGAAGTCACACAGGAAAAGAAACATATCAAAAGATATCACTTAGGAAGATCCTGTAAACATGGCTACACATGAACTGAGTTAGGCAAGAGAACAGAGTCTCACATTTAGAAAACACACTTATGCCTGCTTAAGGGGGAAGGAGAGGTGGGGTGATGCATCAAACCAGAGTTTGATATAAGCACAGGTACCGTTCCAAAAACCAACTATGGAATAGACAAGACCTACACCTTCCTCAGTGAAAGGGACTCAAACCCCCATATTTCCCGCAGAGGAATAGATCTGAGTAGTAAGAATCTTAAAACCTATGTATTGATATGTCTCCATAAGGGAATCAAGTGTGTCTAGACAGGCATAAACATGGCAGCAAGAATCAACTCAAACCCACTCTAAAAAGGAATTTCAAAAACAGAACAAAGAAACAGGGAAATTCTTCACAATTCCTTCAGGGTCTCTGATGCAACCTGGAATGACCCTATCTACAATGACAGCTGGATGTGGCATAAGGCTGGACACTTTGGACTGAGAGGATTGGTGAGATTCGGTTAGCAAATGCAGACCCTTTAAAGCAATAATGCATGGCACCCATTCCATGGGTCCCAGCTCTCCATGTTGAACGGAATATTACTACAGCTATAACGTGTACGGGAAACCTAGAGAATGGACACACTGTGAATACGAAAGGTTTCTAAAACTCAACGAAGAGCCCCTCTCCTGGTGCTCCGGTTTGACTTTCCAACTGCTTTCCTATCAATCTCCCAACTTGGAGAGACAGCCCCTTTAAGCTCCTGGTTCGCACAGGTTGCCAATTTGGCAGAGGATGAAAGGGAAGAGGGAGAACCAATGAGAGAGTAGCTGTTAGGCATTTGGATGGGCACATGTCACTCTAATTTCCCGGCAGGAAGAAGAATGAACCAAAGTCTCAGCCACCCACCGGGAACCAGTATAGGTCCTGAACCAAAAGTTTGGACTTGCGTTCAGCTCACAAAAAACGAGTTGAAAAATGGAGCTCAGGGGCACAGCAATTCACAAACTGGCAGAGTAATCAAGGCCAACTATCGTCCAAAAATCTGTTGAGGGAAGACAACGAGGCAGACTTGAAAGCGAGGCAGAATAGCAGGAAACAGATTTCAAGAGGTACGTTGGAATCGCCTGTAAAGCACAGGAAGAGGGGCACAACTTCGACAATGATGCACTTGGCCAAAAAGGGCGTATGCGTTTTCTCCTGAATATATTCAGGAGAAAACGCATACGCCCTTTTTGGCCAAGCAAGCAAGCGGGCAATGCAAATCTGCACTACAAAGAAGTATCACTTCCCAACGGTCAAAAGGGACATCCACAAAATGTGTAAAAACCAGAAAGGCAAGACAGGCCCTGGAGAACAGGGAGCCTTGTTATGCTGATGGGCGGGATGTAAGTTGCCAACTGCCTCACTGGAGGAGTGCATTGTGTTCCCTAAAACAAGTAAACAACAGAGCTACAGAGCCAAGGGCACTTCCAGTCTAGGGAATATACCTTGGGAAAACTGAAAATCCATAAGACAGAGCCACCCCCAAATTGAGGGCTGCACTGCTTACAAGAACCTCAACCTGGGTACACCTGAAATATCCCAGGCAATATAAAAATGGTTCCAAACATTGTGGAACTTACGTACGATGGAATATCCCTCAGCCACGAAATCAATGTCATAAGACCAGTAGCAGCAAAATGAGTGGATTCAGGTACGATGATTCTAAGGGAAAGAAGTCACACAGGAAAAGAAACTTATCATAAGATATCACTTAGGAAGATCCTGTAAACATGGCTACACATGAACTGAGTTAGGAAAGAGAACAGAGTCTCACATTTAGAAAACACTCTTATGCCTGCTTAAGGGGGAAGGAGAGGTGGGGTGATGCATCAAACCAGAGTTTGATATAAGCACAGGTACTGTTCCAAAAACCAACTATGGAATAGACAAGACCTACACCTTCCTCAGTGAAAGGGACTCAAAACCCCATATTTCGCGCAGAGGAATAGATCTGACTAGTAAGAATCTTAAAACCTATGTATTGATATGTCTCCGTAAGGGAATCAAGTGTGTCTAGACTGGCATAAACATGGCAGCGAGAATCAGCTCAAACCCACTCTAAAAAGGAATTTCAAAAACAGAACAAAGAAACAGGGAAATTCTTTACAATTCCTTCAAGGTCTCTGATGCAACCTGGAATGACCCTATGTACAATGACAGCTGGATGTGGTATAAGGCTGGACACTTGGGACTGAGAGGATTGGTGAGATTGGGTGAGCAAATGCAGACCCTTTAAAGCAATAATGCATGACACCCATTCCATGGGTCCCAGCTCTCCAGGTTGAAGGGAATATTACTACAGCTATAACGTGTATGGGAAACGTAGAGAATGGACACACTGTGAATACGAAAGGTTTCTAAAACTCAACGAAGAGTCCCTCTCCTGGTGCTCCGGTTTGACTTTCCAACTGCTTTCCTATCAATCTCCCAACTTGGAGAGACAGCCCCTTTAAGCTCCTGGTTTGCACAGGTTGCCAATTTGGCAGAGGATGAAAGGGAAGAGGGAGAACCAATGAGAGAGTAGCTGTTAGGCATTTGGATGGGCACATGTCACTCTAATTTCCCGGCAGGAAGAAGAATTAACCAAAGTCTCAGCCACCCACCGGGAACCAGTATAGGTCCTGAACCAAAAGTTTGGACTTGCGTTCAGCTCACAAGAAACGAGTGGAAAAATGGAGCTCAGGGGCACAGCAATTCACAAACTGGCAGAGTAATGAAGGCCAACTATCGTCCAAAAATCTGTTGAGGGAAGGCAACGAGGCAGACTTGAAAGCGAGGCAGAATAGCAGGAAACAGATTTCAAGAGGTACGTTGGAATCGCCTGTAAAGCACAGGAAGAGGGGCACAACTTCGACAATGATGCACTTGGCCAAAAAGGGCGTATGCGTTTTCTCCTGAATATATTCAGGAGAAAACGCATACGCCCTTTTTGGCCAAGCCAGCAAGCGGGCAATGCAAACCTGCACTACAAAGAAGTATCACTTCCCACCGGTCAAAAGGGACATCGACAAAATGTGCAAAAACCAGAAAGGCAAGACAGGCCCTGGAGAACAGGGAGCCTTGTTATGCTGATGGGCGGGATGTAAGTTGCCAACTGCCTCACTGGAGGAGTGCATTGTGTTCCCTAAAACAAGTAAACAACAGAGCTACAGAGCCAAGGGCACTTCCAGTCTAGGGAATATACCTTGGGAAAACTGAAAATCCATAAGACAGTGCCACCCTCAAATTGAGGGCTGCACTGCTTACAAGAACCTCAACCTGGGTACACCTAAAATATCCCAGGAAATATAAAAATTGTTCAAAACATTGTGGAACTTACGTACGATGGAATATCCCTCAGCCATGAAATCAATGTCATAAGACCAGTAGCAGCAAAATGAGTGGTTTCAGGTACGATGATTCTAAGTGAAAGAAGTCACACAGGAAAAGAAACATATCAAAAGATATCACTTAGGAAGATCCTGTAAACATGGCTACACATGAACTGAGTTAGGCAAGAGAACAGAGTCTCACATTTAGAAAACACACTTATGCCTGCTTAAGGGGGAAGGAGAGGTGGGGTGATGCATCAAACCAGAGTTTGATATATGCACAGGTACCGTTCCAAAAACCAACTATGGAATAGACAAGACCTACACCTTCCTCAGTGAAAGGGACTCAAACCCCCATATTTCCTGCAGAGGAATAGATCTGACTAGTAAGAATCTTAAAACCTATGTATTGATATGTCTCCATAAGGGAATCAAGTGTGTCTAGACTGGCATAAACATGGCAGCAAGAATCAACTCAAACCCACTCTAAAAAGGAATTTCAAAAACAGAACAAAGAAACAGGGAAATTCTTCACAATTCCTTCAGGGTCTCTGATGCAACCTGGAATGACCCTATCTACAATGACAGCTGGATGTGGCATAAGGCTGGACACTTGGGACTGAGAGGATTGGTGAGATTCGGTTAGCAAATGCAGACCCTTTAAAGCAATAATGCATGGCACCCATTCCATGGGTCCCAGCTCTCCATGTTGAACGGAATATTACTACAGCTATAACGTGTACGGGAAACCTAGAGAATGGACACACTGTGAATACGACAGGTTTCTAAAACTCAACGAAGAGCCCCTCTCCTGGTGCTCCGGTTTGACTTTCCAACTGCTTTCCTATCAATCTCCCAACTTGGAGAGACAGCCCCTTTAAGCTCCTGGTTCACACAGGTTGCCCATTTGGCAGAGGAGGAAAGGGAAGAGGGAGAACCAATGAGAGAGTAGCTGTTAGGCATTTGGATGGGCACATGTCACTCTAATTTCCCGGCAGGAAGAAGAATGAACCAAAGTCTCAGCCACCCACCGGGAACCAGTATAGGTCCTGAACCAAAAGTTTGGACTTGCGTTCAGCTCACAAAAAACGAGTTGAAAAATGGAGCTCAGGGGCACAGCAATTCACAAACTGGCAGAGTAATCAAGGCCAACTATCGTCCAAAAATCTGTTGAGGGAAGGCAACGAGGCGGACTTGAAAGCGAGGCAGAATAGCAGGAAACAGACTTCAAGAGGTACGTTGGAATCGCCTGTAAAGCACAGGAAGAGGGGCACAACTTCGACAATGATGCACTTGGCCAAAAAGGGCGTATGCGTTTTCTCCTGAATATATTCAGGAGAAAACGCATACGCCCTTTTTGGCCAAGCAAGCAAGCGGGCAATGCAAATCTGCACTACAAAGAAGTATCACTTCCCACCGGTCAAAAGGGACATCGACAAAATGTGTAAAAACCAGAAAGGCAAGACAGGCCCTGGAGAACAGGGAGCCTTGTTATGCTGATGGGCGGGATGTAAGTTGCCAACTGCCTCACTGGAGGAGTGCATTGTGTTCCCTAAAACAAGTAAACAACAGAGCTACAGAGCCAAGGGCACGTCCAGTCTAGGGAATATACCTTGGGAAAACTGAAAATCCATAAGACAGAGCCACCCCCAAATTGAGGGCTGTACTGCTTACAAGAACCTCAACCTGGGTACACCTGAAATATCCCAGGAAATATAAAAATGGTTCCAAACATTGTGGAACCTACGTACGATGGAATATCCCTCAGCCATTAAATCAATGTCATAAGACCAGTAGCAGCAAAATGAGTGGATTCAGGTATGATGATTCTAAGTGAAAGAAGTCACACAGGAAAAGAAACTTATCATAAGATATCACTTAGGAAGATCCTGTAAACATGGCTACACATGAACTGAGTTAGGCAAGAGAACAGAGTCTCACATTTAGAAAACACTCTTATGCCTGCTTAAGGGGGAAGGAGAGGTGGGGTGATGCATCAAACCAGAGTTTGATATAAGCACAGGTACCGTTCCAAAAACCAACTATGGAATAGACAAGACCTACACCTTCCTCTGTCAAAGGGACTCAAAACCCCATATTTCCCGCAGAGGAATCGATCTGACTAGTAAGAATCTTAAAACCTATGTATTGATATGTCTGCATAAGGGAATCAAGTGTGTCTAGACTGGCATAAACATGGCAGCGAGAATCAGATCAAACCCTCTCTAAAAAGGAATTTCAAAAACAGAACAAAGAAACAGGGAAATTCTTTACAATTCCTTCAGGGTCTCTGATGCAACCTGGAATGACCCTATCTACAATGACAGCTGGATGTGGCATAAGGCTGGACACTTGGGACTGAGAGGATTGGTGAGATTGGGTGAGCAAATGCAGACCCTTTAAAGCAATAATGCATGGCACCCATTCCATGGGTCCCAGCTCTCCAGGTTGAAGGGAATATTACTACAGCTATAACGTGTACGGGAAACCTAGAGAATGGACACACTGTGAATACGAAAGGTTTCTAAAACTCAACGAATAGCCCCTCTCCTGGTGCTCCGGTTTGACTTTCCAACTGCTTTCCTATCAATCTCCCAACTTGGAGACACAGCCCCTTTAAGCTCCTGGTTCGCACAGGTTGCCAATTTGGCAGAGGATGAAAGGGAAGAGGGAGAACCAATGAGAGAGTAGCTGTTAGGCATTTGGATGGGCACATGTCACTCTAATTTCCCGGCAGGAAGAAGAATTAACCAAAGTCTCAGCCACCCACCGGGAACCAGTATAGGTCCTGAACCAAAAGTTTGGACTTGCGTTCAGCTCACAAAAAACGAGTTGAAAAATGGAGCTCAGGGGCACAGCAATTCAAAAACTGGCAGAGTAATCAAGGCCAACTATCGTCCAAAAATCTGTTGAGGGTAGGCAACGAGGTGGACTTGAAAGCGAGGCAGAATAGTAGGAAACAGATTTCAAGAGGTACGTTGGAATCGCCTGTAAAGCACAGGAAGAGGGGCACAACTTCGACAATGATGCACTTGGCCAAAAAGGGCGTATGCGTTTTCTCCTGAATATATTCAGGAGAAAACGCATACGCCCTTTTTGGCCAAGCCAGCAAGCGGGCAATGCAAATCTGCACTACAAAGAAGTATCACTTCCCAACGGTCAAAAGGGACATCCACAAAATGTGTAAAAACCAGAAAGGCAAGACAGGCCCTGGAGAACAGGGAGCCTTGTTATGCTGATGGGCGGGATGTAAGTTGCCAACTGCCTCACTGGAGGAGTGCATTGTGTTCCCTAAAACAAGTAAACAACAGAGCTACAGAGCCAAGGGCACTTCCAGTCTAGGGAATATACCTTGGGAAAACTGAAAGTCCATAAGACAGAGCCACCCCTAAATTGAGGGCTGCACTGCTTACAAGAACCTCAACCTGGGTACACCTGAAATATCCCAGGAAATATAAAAATGGTTCCAAACATTGTGTAACTTACGTACGATGGAATATCCCTCAGCCATGAAATCAATGTCATAAGACCAGTAGCAGCAAAATGAGTGGATTCAGGTACGATGATTCTAAGTGAAAGAAGTCACACAGGAAAAGAAACTTATCATAAGATATCACTTAGGAAGATCCTGTAAACATGGCTACAGATGAACTGAGTTAGGCAAGAGAACAGAGTCTCACATTTAGAAAACACTCTTATGCCTGCTTAAGGGGGAAGGAGAGGTGGGGTGATGCATCAAACCAGAGTTTGATATAAGCACAGGTACCGTTCCAAAATCCAACTATGGAATAGACAAGACCTACACCTTCCTCAGTGAAAGGGACTCAAAACCCCATATTTCCCGCAGAGGAATCGATCTGACTAGTAAGAATCTTAAAACCTATGTGTTGATATGTCTCCGTAAGGGAATCAAGTGTGTCTAGACTGGCATAAACATGGCAGCGAGAATCAGCTCAAACCCACTCTAAAAAGGAATTTCAAAAACAGAACAAAGAAACAGGGAAATTCTTTACAATTCCTTCAGGGTCTCTGATGCAACCTGGAATGACCCTATCTACAATGACAGCTGGATGTGGCATAAGGCTGGACACTTGGGACTGAGAGGATTGGTGAGATTGGGTGAGCAAATGCAGACCCATTAAAGCAATAATGCATGGCACCCATTCCATGGGTCCCAGCTCTCCAGGTTGAAGGGAATATTACTACAGCTATAACGTGTACGGGAAACCTAGAGAATGGACACACTGTGAATACGAAAGGTTTCTAAAACTCAACGAAGAGCCCCTCTCCTGGTGCTCTGGTTTGACTTTCCAACTGCTTTCCTATCAATCTCCCAACTTGGAGAGACAGCCCCTTTAAGCTCCTGGTTCGCACAGGTTGCCAATTTGGCAGAGGATGAAAGGGAAGAGGGAGAACCAATGAGAGAGTAGCTGTTAGGCATTTGGATGGGCACATGTCACTCTAATTTCCCGGCAGGAAGAAGAATGAACCAAAGTCTCAGCCACCCACCGGGAACCAGTAGAGGTCCTGAACCAAAAGTTTGGACTTGCGTTCAGCTCACAAAAAACGAGTTGAAAAATGGAGCTCAGGGGCACAGCAATTCACAAACTGGCAGAGTAATCAAGGCCAACTATCGTCCAAAAATCTGTTGAGGGAAGGCAACGAGGTGGACTTGAAAGCGAGGCAGAATAGCAGGAAACAGATTTCAAGAGGTACGTTGGAATCGCCTGTAAAGCACAGGAAGAGGGGCACAACTTCGACAATGATGCACTTGGCCAAAAAGGGCGTATGCGTTTTCTCCTGAATATATTCAGGAGAAAACGCATACGCCCTTTTTGGCCAAGCAAGCAAGCGGGCAATGCAAATCTGCACTACAAAGAAGTATCACTTCCCAACGGTCAAAAGGGACATCCACAAAATGTGTAAAAACCAGAAAGGCAAGACAGGCCCTGGAGAACAGGGAGCCTTGTTATGCTGATGGGCGGGATGTAAGCTGCCAACTGCCTCCCTGGAGGAGTGCATTGTGTTCCCTAAAACAAGTAAACAACAGAGCTACAGAGCCAAGGGCACTTCCAGTCTAGGGAATATACCTTGGGAAAACTGAAGATCCATAAGACAGAGCCACCCCCAAATTGAGGGCTGCACTGCTTACAAGAACCTCAACCTGGGTACACCTGAAATATCCCAGGAAATATAAAAATGGTTCAAAACATTGTGGAACTTACGTACGATGGAATATCCCTCAGCCATGAAATCAATGTCATAAGACCAGTAGCAGCAAAATGAGTGGATTCAGGTACGATGATTCTAAGTGAAAGAAGTCACACAGAAAAAGAAACTTATCATAAGATATCACTTAGGAAGATCCTGTAAACATGGCAACACATGAACTGAGTTAGGAAAGAGAACAGAGTCTCACATTTAGAAAACACTCTTATGCCTGCTTAAGGGGGAAGGAGAGGTGGGGTGATGCATCAAACCAGAGTTTGATATAAGCACAGGTACTGTTCCAAAAACCAACTATGGAATAGACAAGACCTACACCTTCCTCAGTGAAAGGGACTCAAAACCCCATATTTCGCGCAGAGGAATAGATCTGACTAGTAAGAATCTTAAAACCTATGTATTGATATGTCTCCGTAAGGGAATCAAGTGTGTCTAGACTGGCATAAACATGGCAGCGAGAATCAGCTCAAACCCACTCTAAAAAGGAATTTCAAAAACAGAACAAAGAAACAGGGAAATTCTTTACAATTCCTTCAGGGTCTCTGATGCAACCTGGAATGACCCTATCTACGATGACAGCTGGATGTGGCATGAGGCTGGACACTTGGGACTGAGAGGATTGGTGAGATTGGGTGAGCAAATGCAGACCCTTTAAAGCAATAATGCATGGCAACCATTCCATGGGTCCCACCTCTCCAGGTGGAAGGGAATATTACTAGAGCTATAACATGTACGGGAAACCTAGAGAATGGACACACTGTGAATACGAAAGGTTTCTAAAACTCAACGAAGAGTCCCTCTCCTGGTGCTCCGGTTTGACTTTCCAACAGCTTTACTATCAATCTCCCAACTTGGAGAGACAGCCCCTTTAAGCTCCTGGTTCACACAGGTTGCCCATTTGGCAGAGGAGGAAAGGGAAGAGGGAGAACCAATGAGAGAGTAGCTGTTAGGCATTTGGATGGGCACATGTCACTCTAATTTCCCGGCAGGAAGAAGAATTCACCAAAGTCTCAGCCACCCACCGGGAACCAGTATAGGTCCTGAACCAAATGTTTGGACTTGCGTTCAGCTCACAAAAAACGAGTTGAAAAATGGAGCTCAGGGGCACAGCAATTCACAAACTGGCAGAGTAATCAAGGCCAACTATCGTCCAAAAATCTGTTGAGGGAAGGCAACGAGGCGGACTTGAATGCGAGGCAGAATAGCAGGAAACAGATTTCAAGAGGTACGTTAGAATCGCCTGTAAAGCACAGGAAGAGGGGCACAACTTCGACAATGATGCACTTGGCCAAAAAGGGCGTATGCGTTTTCTCCTGAATATATTCAGGAGAAAACGCATACGCCCTTTTTGGCCAAGCAAGCAAGCGGGCAATGCAAATCTGCACTACAAAGAAGTATCACTTCCCAACGGTCAAAAGGGACATCCACAAAATGTGTAAAAACCAGAAAGGCAAGACAGGCCCTGGAGAACAGGGAGCCTTGTTATGATGATGGGCGGGATGTAAGCTGCCAACTGCCTCCCTGGAGGAGTGCATTGTGTTCCCTAAAACAAGTAAACAACAGAGCTACAGAGCCAAGGGTACTTCCAGTCTAGGGAATATACCTTGGGAAAACTGAAGATCCATAAGACAGAGCCACCCCCAAATTGAGGGCTGCACTGCTTACAAGAACCTCAACCTGGGTACACCTGAAATATCCCAGGAAATATAAAAATGGTTCAAAACATTGTGGAACTTACGTACGATGGAATATCCCTCAGCCATGAAATCAATGTCATAAGACCAGTAGCAGCAAAATGAGTGGATTCAGGTACGATGATTCTAAGTGAAAGAAGTCACACAGAAAAAGAAACTTATCATAAGATATCACTTAGGAAGATCCTGTAAACATGGCAACACATGAACTGAGTTAGGAAAGAGAACAGAGTCTCACATTTAGAAAACACTCTTATGCCTGCTTAAGGGGGAAGGAGAGGTGGGGTGATGCATCAAACCAGAGTTTGATATAAGCACAGGTACTGTTCCAAAAACCAACTATGGAATAGACAAGACCTACACCTTCCTCAGTGAAAGGGACTCAAAACCCCATATTTCCCGCAGAGGAATAGATCTGACTAGTAAGAATCTTAAAACCTATGTATTGATATGTCTCCGTAAGGGAATCAAGTGTGTCTAGACTGGCATAAACATGGCAGCGAGAATCAGCTCAAACCCACTCTAAAAAGGAATTTCAAAAACAGAACAAAGAAACAGGGAAATTCTTTACAATTCCTTCAGGGTCTCTGATGCAACCTGGAATGACCCTATCTACGATGACAGCTGGATGTGGCATGAGGCTGGACACTTGGGACTGAGAGGATTGGTGAGATTGGGTGAGCAAATGCAGACCCTTTAAAGCAATAATGCATGGCAACCATTCCATGGGTCCCACCTCTCCAGGTTGAAGGGAATATTACTACAGCTATAACATGTACGGGAAACCTAGAGAATGGACACACTGTGAATACGAAAGGTTTCTAAAACTCAACGAAGAGTCCCTCTCCTGGTGCTCCGGTTTGACTTTCCAACAGCTTTACTATCAATCTCCCAACTTGGAGAGACAGCCCCTTTAAGCTCCTGGTTCACACAGGTTGCCCATTTGGCAGAGGAGGAAAGGGAAGAGGGAGAACCAATGAGAGAGTAGCTGTTAGGCATTTGGATGGGCACATGTCACTCTAATTTCCCGGCAGGAAGAAGAATTCACCAAAGTCTCAGCCACCCACCGGGAACCAGTATAGGTCCTGAACCAAATGTTTGGACTTGCGTTCAGCTCACAAAAAACGAGTTGAAAAATGGAGCTCAGGGGCACAGCAATTCACAAACTGGCAGAGTAATCAAGGCCAACTATCGTCCAAAAATCTGTTGAGGGAAGGCAACGAGGCGGACTTGAATGCGAGGCAGAATAGCAGGAAACAGATTTCAAGAGGTACGTTAGAATCGCCTGTAAAGCACAGGAAGAGGGGCACAACTTCGACAATGATGCACTTGGCCAAAAAGGGCGTATGCGTTTTCTCCTGAATATATTCAGGAGAAAACGCATACGCCCTTTTTGGCCAAGCAAGCAAGCGGGCAATGCAAATCTGCACTACAAAGAAGTATCACTTCCCAATGGTCAAAAGGGACATCCACAAAATGTGTAAAAACCAGAAAGGCAAGACAGGCCCTGGAGAACAGGGAGCCTTGTTATGCTGATGGGCGGGATGTAAGCTGCCAACTGCCTCCCTGGAGGAGTGCATTGTTTTCCCTAAAACAAGTAAACAACAGAGCTACAGAGCCAAGGGCACTTCCAGTCTAGGGAATATACCTTGGGAAAACTGAAGATCCATAAGACAGAGCCACCCCCAAATTGAGGGCTGCACTGCTTACAAGAACCTCAACCTGGGTACACCTGAAATATCCCAGGAAATATAAAAATGGTTCAAAACATTGTGGAACTTACGTACGATGGAATATCCCTCAGCCATGAAATCAATGTCATAAGACCAGTAGCAGCAAAATGAGTGGATTCAGGTACGATGATTCTAAGTGAAAGAAGTCACACAGAAAAAGAAACTTATCATTAGATATCACTTAGGAAGATCCTGTAAACATGGCAACACATGAACTGAGTTAGGAAAGAGAACAGAGTCTCACATTTAGAAAACACTCTTATGCCTGCTTAAGGGGGAAGGAGAGGTGGGGTGATGCATCAAACCAGAGTTTGATATAAGCACAGGTACTGTTCCAAAAACCAACTATGGAATAGACAAGACCTACACCTTCCTCAGTGAAAGGGACTCAAAACCCCATATTTCCCGCAGAGGAATAGATCTGACTAGTAAGAATCTTAAAACCTATGTATTGATATGTCTCCGTAAGGGAATCAAGTGTGTCTAGACTGGCATAAACATGGCAGCGAGAATCAGCTCAAACCCACTCTAAAAAGGAATTTCAAAAACAGAACAAAGAAACAGGGAAATTCTTTACAATTCCTTCAGGGTCTCTGATGCAACCTGGAATGACCCTATCTACGATGACAGCTGGATGTGGCATGAGGCTGGACACTTGGGACTGAGAGGATTGGTGAGATTGGGTGAGCAAATGCAGACCCTTTAAAGCAATAATGCATGGCAACCATTCCATGGGTCCCACCTCTCCAGGTGGAAGGGAATATTACTACAGCTATAACATGTACGGGAAACCTAGAGAATGGACACACTGTGAATACGAAAGGTTTCTAAAACTCAACGAAGAGTCCCTCACCTGGTGCTCCGGTTTGACTTTCCAACAGCTTTACTATCAATCTCCCAACTTGGAGAGACAGCCCCTTTAAGCTCCTGGTTCACACAGGTTGCCCATTTGGCAGAGGAGGAAAGGGAAGAGGGAGAACCAATGAGAGAGTAGCTGTTAGGCATTTGGATGGGCACATGTCACTCTAATTTCCCGGCAGGAAGAAGAATTCACCAAAGTCTCAGCCACCCACCGGGAACCAGTATAGGTCCTGAACCAAATGTTTGGACTTGCGTTCAGCTCACAAAAAACGAGTTGAAAAATGGAGCTCAGGGGCACAGCAATTCACAAACTGGCAGAGTAATCAAGGCCAACTATCGTCCAAAAATCTGTTGAGGGAAGGCAACGAGGCGGACTTGAATGCGAGGCAGAATAGCAGGAAACAGATTTCAAGAGGTACGTTAGAATCGCCTGTAAAGCACAGGAAGAGGGGCACAACTTCGACAATGATGCACTTGGCCAAAAAGGGCGTATGCGTTTTCTCCTGAATATATTCAGGAGAAAACGCATACGCCCTTTTTGGCCAAGCAAGCAAGCGGGCAATGCAAATCTGCACTACAAAGAAGTATCACTTCCCAACGGTCAAAAGGGACATCCACAAAATGTGTAAAAACCAGAAAGGCAAGACAGGCCCTGGAGAACAGGGAGCCTTGTTATGATGATGGGCGGGATGTAAGCTGCCAACTGCCTCCCTGGAGGAGTGCATTGTGTTCCCTAAAACAAGTAAACAACAGAGCTACAGAGCCAAGGGTACTTCCAGTCTAGGGAATATACCTTGGGAAAACTGAAGATCCATAAGACAGAGCCACCCCCAAATTGAGGGCTGCACTGCTTACAAGAACCTCAACCTGGGTACACCTGAAATATCCCAGGAAATATAAAAATGGTTCAAAACATTGTGGAACTTACGTACGATGGAATATCCCTCAGCCATGAAATCAATGTCATAAGACCAGTAGCAGCAAAATGAGTGGATTCAGGTACGATGATTCTAAGTGAAAGAAGTCACACAGAAAAAGAAACTTATCATAAGATATCACTTAGGAAGATCCTGTAAACATGGCAACACATGAACTGAGTTAGGAAAGAGAACAGAGTCTCACATTTAGAAAACACTCTTATGCCTGCTTAAGGGGGAAGGAGAGGTGGGGTGATGCATCAAACCAGAGTTTGATATAAGCACAGGTACTGTTCCAAAAACCAACTATGGAATAGACAAGACCTACACCTTCCTCAGTGAAAGGGACTCAAAACCCCATATTTCCCGCAGAGGAATAGATCTGACTAGTAAGAATCTTAAAACCTATGTATTGATATGTCTCCGTAAGGGAATCAAGTGTGTCTAGACTGGCATAAACATGGCAGCGAGAATCAGCTCAAACCCACTCTAAAATGGAATTTCAAAAACAGAACAAAGAAACAGGGAAATTCTTTACAATTCCTTCAGGGTCTCTGATGCAACCTGGAATGACCCTATCTACGATGACAGCTGGATGTGGCATGAGGCTGGACACTTGGGACTGAGAGGATTGGTGAGATTGGGTGAGCAAATGCAGACCCTTTAAAGCAATAATGCATGGCAACCATTCCATGGGTCCCACCTCTCCAGGTGGAAGGGAATATTACTACAGCTATAACATGTACGGGAAACCTAGAGAATGGACACACTGTGAATACGAAAGGTTTCTAAAACTCAACGAAGAGTCCCTCTCCTGGTGCTCCGGTTTGACTTTCCAACAGCTTTACTATCAATCTCCCAACTTGGAGAGACAGCCCCTTTAAGCTCCTGGTTCACACAGGTTGCCCATTTGGCAGAGGAGGAAAGGGAAGAGGGAGAACCAATGAGAGAGTAGCTGTTAGGCATTTGGATGGGCACATGTCACTCTAATTTCCCGGCAGGAAGAAGAATTCACCAAAGTCTCAGCCACCCACCGGGAACCAGTATAGGTCCTGAACCAAATGTTTGGACTTGCGTTCAGCTCACAAAAAACGAGTTGAAAAATGGAGCTCAGGGGCACAGCAATTCACAAACTGGCAGAGTAATCAAGGCCAACTATCGTCCAAAAATCTGTTGAGGGAAGGCAACGAGGCGGACTTGAATGCGAGGCAGAATAGCAGGAAACAGATTTCAAGAGGTACGTTAGAATCGCCTGTAAAGCACAGGAAGAGGGGCACAACTTCGACAATGATGCACTTGGCCAAAAAGGGCGTATGCGTTTTCTCCTGAATATATTCAGGAGAAAACGCATACGCCCTTTTTGGCCAAGCAAGCAAGCGGGCAATGCAAATCTGCACTACAAAGAAGTATCACTTCCCAACGGTCAAAAGGGACATCCACAAAATGTGTAAAAACCAGAAAGGCAAGACAGGCCCTGGAGAACAGGGAGCCTTGTTATGCTGATGGGCGGGATGTAAGCTGCCAACTGCCTCCCTGGAGGAGTGCATTGTGTTCCCTAAAACAAGTAAACAACAGAGCTACAGAGCCAAGGGCACTTCCAGTCTAGGGAATATACCTTGGGAAAACTGAAGATCCATAAGACAGAGCCACCCCCAAATTGAGGGCTGCACTGCTTACAAGAACCTCAACCTGGGTACACCTGAAATATCCCAGGAAATATAAAAATGGTTCAAAACATTGTGGAACTTACGTACGATGGAATATCCCTCAGCCATGAAATCAATGTCATAAGACCAGTAGCAGCAAAATGAGTGGATTCAGGTACGATGATTATAAGTGAAAGAAGTCACACAGAAAAAGAAACTTATCATTAGATATCACTTAGGAAGATCCTGTAAACATGGCAACACATGAACTGAGTTAGGAAAGAGAACAGAGTCTCACATTTAGAAAACACTCTTATGCCTGCTTAAGGGGGAAGGAGAGGTGGGGTGATGCATCAAACCAGAGTTTGATATAAGCACAGGTACTGTTCCAAAAACCAACTATGGAATAGACAAGACCTACACCTTCCTCAGTGAAAGGGACTCAAAACCCCATATTTCCCGCAGAGGAATAGATCTGACTAGTAAGAATCTTAAAACCTATGTATTGATATGTCTCCGTAAGGGAATCAAGTGTGTCTAGACTGGCATAAACATGGCAGCGAGAATCAGCTCAAACCCACTCTAAAAAGGAATTTCAAAAACAGAACAAAGAAACAGGGAAATTCTTTTCAATTCCTTCAGGGTCTCTGATGCAACCTGGAATGACCCTATCTACGATGACAGCTGGATGTGGCATGAGGCTGGACACTTGGGACTGAGAGGATTGGTGAGATTGGGTGAGCAAATGCAGACCCTTTAAAGCAATAATGCATGGCAACCATTCCATGGGTCCCACCTCTCCAGGTGGAAGGGAATATTACTACAGCTATAACATGTACGGGAAACCTAGAGAATGGACACACTGTGAATACGAAAGGTTTCTAAAACTCAACGAAGAGTCCCTCTCCTGGTGCTCCGGTTTGACTTTCCAACAGCTTTACTATCAATCTCCCAACTTGGAGAGACAGCCCCTTTAAGCTCCTGGTTCACACAGGTTGCCCATTTGGCAGAGGAGGAAAGGGAAGAGGGAGAACCAATGAGAGAGTAGCTGTTAGGCATTTGGATGGGCACATGTCACTCTAATTTCCCGGCAGGAAGAAGAATTCACCAAAGTCTCAGCCACCCACCGGGAACCAGTATAGGTCCTGAACCAAATGTTTGGACTTGCGTTCAGCTCACAAAAAACGAGTTGAAAAATGGAGCTCAGGGGCACAGCAATTCACAAACTGGCAGAGTAATCAAGGCCAACTATCGTCCAAAAATCTGTTGAGGGAAGGCAACGAGGCGGACTTGAATGCGAGGCAGAATAGCAGGAAACAGATTTCAAGAGGTACGTTAGAATCGCCTGTAAAGCACAGGAAGAGGGGCACAACTTCGACAATGATGCACTTGGCCAAAAAGGGCGTATGCGTTTTCTCCTGAATATATTCAGGAGAAAACGCATACGCCCTTTTTGGCCAAGCAAGCAAGCGGGCAATGCAAATCTGCACTACAAAGAAGTATCACTTCCCAACGGTCAAAAGGGACATCCACAAAATGTGTAAAAACCAGAAAGGCAAGACAGGCCCTGGAGAACAGGGAGCCTTGTTATGATGATGGGCGGGATGTAAGCTGCCAACTGCCTCCCTGGAGGAGTGCATTGTGTTCCCTAAAACAAGTAAACAACAGAGCTACAGAGCCAAGGGTACTTCCAGTCTAGGGAATATACCTTGGGAAAACTGAAGATCTTTAAGACACAGCCACCCCCAAATTGAGGGCTGCACTGCTTACAAGAACCTCAACCTGGGTACACCTGAAATATCCCAGGAAATATAAAAATGGTTCAAATCATTGTGGAACTTACGTACGATGGAATATCCCTCAGCCATGAAATCAATGTCATAAGACCAGTAGCAGCAAAATGAGTGGATTCAGGTACGATGATTCTAAGTGAAAGAAGTCACACAGAAAAAGAAACTTATCATAAGATATCACTTAGGAAGATCCTGTAAACATGGCAACACATGAACTGAGTTAGGAAAGAGAACAGAGTCTCACATTTAGAAAACACTCTTATGCCTGCTTAAGGGGGAAGGAGAGGTGGGGTGATGCATCAAACCAGAGTTTGATATAAGCACAGGTACTGTTCCAAAAACCAACTATGGAATAGACAAGACCTACACCTTCCTCAGTGAAAGGGACTCAAAACCCCATATTCCCCGCAGAGGAATAGATCTGACTAGTAAGAATTTTAAAACCTATGTATTGATATGTCTCCGTAAGGGAATCAAGTGTGTCTAGACTGGCATAAACATGGCAGCGAGAATCAGCTCAAACCCACTCTAAAAAGGAATTTCAAAAACAGAACAAAGAAACAGGGAAATTCTTTACAATTCCTTCAGGGTCTCTGATGCAACCTGGAATGACCCTATCTACGATGACAGCTGGATGTGGCATGAGGCTGGACACTTGGGACTGAGAGGATTGGTGAGATTGGGTGAGCAAATGCAGACCCTTTAAAGCAATAATGCATGGCCACCATTCCATGGGTCCCACCTCTCCAGGTTGAAGGGAATATTACTACAGCTATAACATGTACGGGAAACCTAGAGAATGGACACACTGTGAATACGAAAGGTTTCTAAAACTCAACGAAGAGTCCCTCTCCTGGTGCTCCGGTTTGACTTTCCAACAGCTTTACTATCAATCTCCCAACTTGGAGAGACAGCCCCTTTAAGCTCCTGGTTCACACAGGTTGCCCATTTGGCAGAGGAGGAAAGGGAAGAGGGAGAACCAATGAGAGAGTAGCTGTTAGGCATTTGGATGGGCACATGTCACTCTAATTTCCCGGCAGGAAGAAGAATTCACCAGAGTCTCAGCCACCCACCGGGAACCAGTATAGGTCCTGAACCAAATGTTTGGACTTGCGTTCAGCTCACAAAAAAACGAGTTGAAAAATGGAGCTCAGGGGCACAGCAATTCACAAACTGGCAGAGTAATCAAGGCCAACTATCGTCCAAAAATCTGTTGAGGGAAGGCAACGAGGCGGACTTGAATGTGAGGCAGAATAGCAGGAAACAGATTTCAAGAGGTACGTTAGAATCGCCTGTAAAGCACAGGAAGAGGGGCACAACTTCGACAATGATGCACTTGGCCAAAAAGGGCGTATGCGTTTTCTCCTGAATATATTCAGGAGAAAACGCATACGCCCTTTTTGGCCAAGCAAGCAAGCGGGCAATGCAAATCTGCACTACAAAGAAGTATCACTTCCCAACGGTCAAAAGGGACATCCACAAAATGTGTAAAAACCAGAAAGGCAAGACAGGCCCTGGAGAACAGGGAGCCTTGTTATGCTGATGGGCGGGATGTAAGCTGCCAAATGCCTCCCTGGAGGAGTGCATTGTGTTCCCTAAAACAAGTAAACAACAGAGCTACAGAGCCAAGGGCACTTCCAGTCTAGGGAATATACCTTTGGGAAAACTGAAGATCCATAAGACACAGCCACCCCCAAATTGAGGGCTGCACTGCTTACAAGAACCTCAACCTGGGTACACCTGAAATATCCCAGGAAATATAAAAATGGTTCAAATCATTGTGGAACTTACGTACGATGGAATATCCCTCAGCCATGAAATCAATGTCATAAGACCAGTAGCAGCAAAATGAGTGGATTCAGGTACGATGATTCTAAGTGAAAGAAGTCACACAGAAAAAGAAACTTATCATAAGATATCACTTAGGAAGATCCTGTAAACATGGCAACACATGAACTGAGTTAGGAAAGAGAACAGAGTCTCACATTTAGAAAACACTCTTATGCCTGCTTAAGGGGGAAGGAGAGGTGGGGTGATGCATCAAACCAGAGTTTGATATAAGCACAGGTACTGTTCCAAAAACCAACTATGGAATAGACAAGACCTACACCTTCCTCAGTGAAAGGGACTCAAAACCCCATATTTCCCGCAGAGGAATAGATCTGACTAGTAAGAATCTTAAAACCTATGTATTGATATGTCTCCGTAAGGGAATCAAGTGTGTCTAGACTGGCATAAACATGGCAGCGAGAATCAGCTCAAACCCACTCTAAAAAGGAATTTCAAAAACAGAACAAAGAAACAGGGAAATTCTTTACAATTCCTTCAGGGTCTCTGATGCAACCTGGAATGACCCTATCTACAATGACAGCTGGATGTGGCATGAGGCTGGACACTTGGGACTGAGAGGATTGGTGAGATTGGGTGAGCAAATGCAGACCCTTTAAAGCAATAATGCATGGCCACCATTCCATGGGTCCCACCTCTCCAGGTTGAAGGGAATATTACTACAGCTATAACATGTACGGGAAACCTAGAGAATGGACACACTGTGAATACGAAAGGTTTCTAAAACTCAACGAAGAGTCCCTCTCCTGGTGCTCCGGTTTGACTTTCCAACAGCTTTACTATCAATCTCCCAACTTGGATAGACAGCCCCTTTAAGCTCCTGGTTCACACAGGTTGCCCATTTGGCAGAGGAGGAAAGGGAAGAGGGAGAACCAATGAGAGAGTAGCTGTTAGGCATTTGGATGGGCACATGTCACTCTAATTTCCCGGCAGGAAGAAGAATTCACCAAAGTCTCAGCCACCCACCGGGAACCAGTATAGGTCCTGAACCAAATGTTTGGACTTGCGTTCAGCTCACAAAAAACGAGTTGAAAAATGGAGCTCAGGGGCACAGCAATTCACAAACTGGCAGAGTAATCAAGGCCAACTATCGTCCAAAAATCTGTTGAGGGAAGGCAACGAGGCGGACTTGAATGCGAGGCAGAATAGCAGGAAACAGATTTCAAGAGGTACGTTAGAATCGCCTGTAAAGCACAGGAAGAGGGGCACAACTTCGACAATGATGCACTTGGCCAAAAAGGGCGTATGCGTTTTCTCCTGAATATATTCAGGAGAAAACGCATACGCCCTTTTTGGCCAAGCAAGCAAGCGGGCAATGCAAATCTGCACTACAAAGAAGTATCACTTCCCAACGGTCAAAAGGGACATCCACAAAATGTGTAAAAACCAGAAAGGCAAGACAGGCCCTGGAGAACAGGGAGCCTTGTTATGCTGATGGGCGGGATGTAAGCTGCCAACTGCCTCCCTGGAGGAGTGCATTGTGTTCCCTAAAACAAGTAAACAACAGAGCTACAGAGCCAAGGGCACTTCCAGTCTAGGGAATATACCTTGGGAAAACTGAAGATCCATAAGACACAGCCACCCCCAAATTGAGGGCTGCACTGCTTACAAGAACCTCAACCTGGGTACACCTGAAATATCCCAGGAAATATAAAAATGGTTCAAAACATTGTGGAACTTACGTACGATGGAATATCCCTCAGCCATGAAATCAATGTCATAAGACCAGTAGCAGCAAAATGAGTGGATTCAGGTACGATGATTCTAAGTGAAAGAAGTCACACAGAAAAAGAAACTTATCATAAGATATCACTTAGGAAGATCCTGTAAACATGGCAACACATGAACTGAGTTAGGAAAGAGAACAGAGTCTCACATTTAGAAAACACTCTTATGCCTGCTTAAGGGGGAAGGAGAGGTGGGGTGATGCATCAAACCAGAGTTTGATATAAGCACAGGTACTGTTCCAAAAACCAACTATGGAATAGACAAGACCTACACCTTCCTCAGTGAAAGGGACTCAAAACCCCATATTTCCCGCAGAGGAATCGATCTGACTAGTAAGAATCTTAAAACCTATGTATTGATATGTCTCCGTAAGGGAATCAAGTGTGTCTAGACTGGCATAAACATGGCAGCGAGAATCAGCTCAAACCCACTCTAAAAAGGAATTTCAAAAACAGAACAAAGAAACAGGGAAATTCTTTACAATTCCTTCAGGGTCTCTGATGCAACCTGGAATGACCCTATCTACGATGACAGCTGGATGTGGCATGAGGCTGGACACTTGGGACTGAGAGGATTGGTGAGATTGGGTGAGCAAATGCAGACCCTTTAAAGCAATAATGCATGGCAACCATTCCATGGGTCCCACCTCTCCAGGTGGAAGGGAATATTACTACAGCTATAACATGTACGGGAAACCTAGAGAATGGACACACTGTGAATACGAAAGGTTTCTAAAACTCAACGAAGAGTCCCTCTCCTGGTGCTCCGGTTTGACTTTCCAACAGCTTTACTATCAATCTCCCAACTTGGAGAGACAGCCCCTTTAAGCTCCTGGTTCACACAGGTTGCCCATTTGGCAGAGGAGGAAAGGGAAGAGGGAGAACCAATGAGAGAGTAGCTGTTAGGCATTTGGATGGGCACATGTCACTCTAATTTCCCGGCAGGAAGAAGAATGAACCAAAGTCTCGGCCACCCACCGGGAACCAGTATAGGTCCTGAACCAAATGTTTGGACTTGCGTTCAGCTCACAAAAAAACGAGTTGAAAAATGGAGCTCAGGGGCACAGCAATTCACAAACTGGCAGAGTAATCAAGGCCAACTATCGTCCAAAAATCTGTTGAGGGAAGGCAACGAGGCGGACTTGAATGCGAGGCAGAATAGCAGGAAACAGATTTCAAGAGGTACGTTAGAATCGCCTGTAAAGCACAGGAAGAGGGGCACAACTTCGACAATGATGCACTTGGACAAAAAGGGGGTATGTGTTTTCTCCTGAATATATTCAGGAGAAAACGCATACGCCCTTTTTGGCCAAGCAAGCAAGCGGGCAATGCAAATCTGCACTACAAAGAAGTATCACTTCCCACCGGTCAAAAGGGACATCCACAAAATGTGTAAAAACCAGAAAGGCAAGACAGGCCCTGGAGAACAGGGAGCCTTGTTATGCTGATGGGCGGGATGTAAGCTGCCAACTGCCTCCCTGGAGGAGTGCATTGTGTTCCCTAAAACAAGTAAACAACAGAGCTACAGAGCCAAGGGCACTTCCAGTCTAGGGAATATACCTTGGGAAAACTGAAGATCCATAAGACAGAGCCACCCCCAAATTGAGGGCTGCACTGCTTACAAGAACCTCAACCTGGGTACACCTGAAATATCCCAGGAAATATAAAAATGGTTCAAAACATTGTGGAACTTACGTACGATGGAATATCCCTCAGCCATGAAATCAATGTCATAAGACCAGTAGCAGCAAAATGAGTGGATTCAGGTACGATGATTCTAAGTGAAAGAAGTCACACAGAAAAAGAAACTTATCATAAGATATCACTTAGGAAGATCCTGTAAACATGGCAACACATGAACTGAGTTAGGAAAGAGAACAGAGTCTCACATTTAGAAAACACTCTTATGCCTGCTTAAGGGGGAAGGAGAGGTGGGGTGATGCATCAAACCAGAGTTTGATATAAGCACAGGTACTGTTCCAAAAACCAACTATGGAATAGACAAGACCTACACCTTCCTCAGTGAAAGGGACTCAAAACCCCATATTTCGCGCAGAGGAATAGATCTGACTAGTAAGAATCTTAAAACCTATGTATTGATATGTCTCCGTAAGGGAATCAAGTGTGTCTAGACTGGCATAAACATGGCAGCGAGAATCAGCTCAAACCCACTCTAAAAAGGAATTTCAAAAACAGAACAAAGAAACAGGGAAATTCTTTACAATTCCTTCAGGGTCTCTGATGCAACCTGGAATGACCCTATCTACGATGACAGCTGGATGTGGCATGAGGCTGGACACTTGGGACTGAGAGGATTGGTGAGATTGGGTGAGCAAATGCAGACCCTTTAAAGCAATAATGCATGGCAACCATTCCATGGGTCCCACCTCTCCAGGTGGAAGGGAATATTACTACAGCTATAACATGTACGGGAAACCTAGAGAATGGACACACTGTGAATACGAAAGGTTTCTAAAACTCAACGAAGAGTCCCTCTCCTGGTGCTCCGGTTTGACTTTCCAACAGCTTTACTATCAATCTCCCAACTTGGAGAGACAGCCCCTTTAAGCTCCTGGTTCACACAGGTTGCCCATTTGGCAGAGGAGGAAAGGGAAGAGGGAGAACCAATGAGAGAGTAGCTGTTAGGCATTTGGATGGGCACATGTCACTCTAATTTCCCGGCAGGAAGAAGAATTCACCAAAGTCTCAGCCACCCACCGGGAACCAGTATAGGTCCTGAACCAAATGTTTGGACTTGCGTTCAGCTCACAAAAAACGAGTTGAAAAATGGAGCTCAGGGGCACAGCAATTCACAAACTGGCAGAGTAATCAAGGCCAACTATCGTCCAAAAATCTGTTGAGGGAAGGCAACGAGGCGGACTTGAATGCGAGGCAGAATAGCAGGAAACAGATTTCAAGAGGTACGTTAGAATCGCCTGTAAAGCACAGGAAGAGGGGCACAACTTCGACAATGATGCACTTGGCCAAAAAGGGCGTATGCGTTTTCTCCTGAATATATTCAGGAGAAAACGCATACGCCCTTTTTGGCCAAGCAAGCAAGCGGGCAATGCAAATCTGCACTACAAAGAAGTATCACTTCCCAACGGTCAAAAGGGACATCCACAAAATGTGTAAAAACCAGAAAGGCAAGACAGGCCCTGGAGAACAGGGAGCCTTGTTATGCTGATGGGCGGGATGTAAGCTGCCAACTGCCTCCCTGGAGGAGTGCATTGTGTTCCCTAAAACAAGTAAACAACAGAGCTACAGAGCCAAGGGCACTTCCAGTCTAGGGAATATACCTTGGGAAAACTGAAGATCCATAAGACAGAGCCACCCCCAAATTGAGGGCTGCACTGCTTACAAGAACCTCAACCTGGGTACACCTGAAATATCCCAGGAAATATAAAAATGGTTCAAAACATTGTGGAACTTACGTACGATGGAATATCCCTCAGCCATGAAATCAATGTCATAAGACCAGTAGCAGCAAAATGAGTGGATTCAGGTACGATGATTCTAAGTGAAAGAAGTCACACAGAAAAAGAAACTTATCATAAGATATCACTTAGGAAGATCCTGTAAACATGGCAACACATGAACTGAGTTAGGAAAGAGAACAGAGTCTCACATTTAGAAAACACTCTTATGCCTGCTTAAGGGGGAAGGAGAGGTGGGGTGATGCATCAAACCAGAGTTTGATATAAGCACAGGTACTGTTCCAAAAACCAACTATGGAATAGACAAGACCTACACCTTCCTCAGTGAAAGGGACTCAAAACCCCATATTTCCCGCAGAGGAATAGATCTGACTAGTAAGAATCTTAAAACCTATGTATTGATATGTCTCCGTAAGGGAATCAAGTGTGTCTAGACTGGCATAAACATGGCAGCGAGAATCAGCTCAAACCCACTCTAAAAAGGAATTTCAAAAACAGAACAAAGAAACAGGGAAATTCTTTACAATTCCTTCAGGGTCTCTGATGCAACCTGGAGTGACCCTATCTACGATGACAGCTGGATGTGGCATGAGGCTGGACACTTGGGACTGAGAGGATTGGTGAGATTGGGTGAGCAAATGCAGACCCTTTAAAGCAATAATGCATGGCAACCATTCCAAGGGTCCCAGCTCTCCAGGTGGAAGGGAATATTACTACAGCTATAACATGTACGGGAAACCTAGAGAATGGACACACTGTGAATACAAAAGGTTTCTAAAACTCAACGAAGAGTCCCTCTCCTGGTGCTCCGGTTTGACTTTCCAACAGCTTTACTATCAATCTCCCAACTTGGAGAGACAGCCCCTTTAAGCTCCTGGTTCACACAGGTTGCCCATTTGGCAGAGGAGGAAAGGGAAGAGGGAGAACCAATGAGAGAGTAGCTGTTAGGCATTTGGATGGGCACATGTCACTCTAATTTCCCGGCAGGAAGAATAATTCACCAGAGTCTCAGCCACCCACCGGGAACCAGTATAGGTCCTGAACCAAATGTTTGGACTTGCGTTCAGCTCACAAAAAACGAGTTGAAAAATGGAGCTCAGGGGCACAGCAATTCACAAACTGGCAGAGTAATCAAGGCCAACTATCGTCCAAAAATCAGTTGAGGGAAGGCAACGAGGCGGACTTGAAAGCGAGGCAGAATAGCAGGAAACAGATTTCAAGAGGTACGTTAGAATCGCCTGTAAAGCACAGGAAGAGGGGCACAACTTCGACAATGATGCACTTGGCCAAAAAGGGCGTATGTGTTTTCTCCTGAATATATTCAGGAGAAAACGCATACGCCCTTTTTGGCCAAGCAAGCAAGCGGGCAATGCAAATCTGCACTACAAAGAAGTATCACTTCCCAACGGTCAAAAGGGACATCCACAAAATGTGTAAAAACCAGAAAGGCAAGACAGGCCCTGGAGAACAGGGAGCCTTGTTATGCTGATGGGCGGGATGTAAGCTGCCAACTGCCTCCCTGGAGGAGTGCATTGTGTTCCCTAAAACAAGTAAACAACAGAGCTACAGAGCCAAGGGCACTTCCAGTCTAGGGAATATACCTTGGGAAAACTGAAGATCCATAAGACAGAGCCACCCCCAAATTGAGGGCTGCACTGCTTACAAGAACCTCAACCTGGGTACACCTGAAATATCCCAGGAAATATAAAAATGGTTCAAAACATTGTGGAACTTACGTACGATGGAATATCCCTCAGCCATGAAATCAATGTCATAAGACCAGTAGCAGCAAAATGAGTGGATTCAGGTACGATGATTCTAAGTGAAAGAAGTCACACAGAAAAAGAAACTTATCATAAGATATCACTTAGGAAGATCCTGTAAACATGGCAACACATGAACTGAGTTAGGAAAGAGAACAGAGTCTCACATTTAGAAAACACTCTTATGCCTGCTTAAGGGGGAAGGAGAGGTGGGGTGATGCATCAAACCAGAGTTTGATATAAGCACAGGTACTGTTCCAAAAACCAACTATGGAATAGACAAGACCTACACCTTCCTCAGTGAAAGGGACTCAAAACCCCATATTCCCCGCAGAGGAATAGATCTGACTAGTAAGAATCTTAAAACCTATGTATTGATATGTCTCCGTAAGGGAATCAAGTGTGTCTAGACTGGCATAAACATGGCAGCGAGAATCAGCTCAAACCCACTCTAAAAAGGAATTTCAAAAACAGAACAAAGAAACAGGGAAATTCTTTACAATTCCTTCAGGGTCTCTGATGCAACCTGGAATGACCCTATCTACGATGACAGCTGGATGTGGCATGAGGCTGGACACTTGGGACTGAGAGGATTGGTGAGATTGGGTGAGCAAATGCAGACCCTTTAAAGCAATAATGCATGGCAACCATTCCATGGGTCCCACCTCTCCAGGTTGAAGGGAATATTACTACAGCTATAACATGTACGGGAAACCTAGAGAATGGACACACTGTGAATACGAAAGGTTTCTAAAACTCAACGAAGAGTCCCTCTCCTGGTGCTCCGGTTTGACTTTCCAACAGCTTTACTATCAATCTCCCAACTTGGAGAGACAGCCCCTTTAAGCTCCTGGTTCACACAGGTTGCCCATTTGGCAGAGGAGGAAAGGGAAGAGGGAGAACCAATGAGAGAGTAGCTGTTAGGCATTTGGATGGGCACATGTCACTCTAATTTCCCGGCAGGAAGAAGAATTCACCAGAGTCTCAGCCACCCACCGGGAACCAGTATAGGTCCTGAACCAAATGTTTGGACTTGCGTTCAGCTCACAAAAAAACGAGTTGAAAAATGGAGCTCAGGGGCACAGCAATTCACAAACTGGCAGAGTAATCAAGGCCAACTATCGTCCAAAAATCTGTTGAGGGAAGGCAACGAGGCGGACTTGAATGTGAGGCAGAATAGCAGGAAACAGATTTCAAGAGGTACGTTAGAATCGCCTGTAAAGCACAGGAAGAGGGGCACAACTTCGACAATGATGCACTTGGCCAAAAAGGGCGTATGCGTTTTCTCCTGAATATATTCAGGAGAAAACGCATACGCCCTTTTTGGCCAAGCAAGCAAGCGGGCAATGCAAATCTGCACTACAAAGAAGTATCACTTCCCAACGGTCAAAAGGGACATCCACAAAATGTGTAAAAACCAGAAAGGCAAGACAGGCCCTGGAGAACAGGGAGCCTTGTTATGCTGATGGGCGGGATGTAAGCTGCCAAATGCCTCCCTGGAGGAGTGCATTGTGTTCCCTAAAACAAGTAAACAACAGAGCTACAGAGCCAAGGGCACTTCCAGTCTAGGGAATATACCTTGGGAAAACTGAAGATCCATAAGACACAGCCACCCCCAAATTGAGGGCTGCACTGCTTACAAGAACCTCAACCTGGGTACACCTGAAATATCCCAGGAAATATAAAAATGGTTCAAATCATTGTGGAACTTACGTACGATGGAATATCCCTCAGCCATGAAATCAATGTCATAAGACCAGTAGCAGCAAAATGAGTGGATTCAGGTACGATGATTCTAAGTGAAAGAAGTCACACAGAAAAAGAAACTTATCATAAGATATCACTTAGGAAGATCCTGTAAACATGGCAACACATGAACTGAGTTAGGAAAGAGAACAGAGTCTCACATTTAGAAAACACTCTTATGCCTGCTTAAGGGGGAAGGAGAGGTGGGGTGATGCATCAAACCAGAGTTTGATATAAGCACAGGTACTGTTCCAAAAACCAACTATGGACTAGACAAGACCTACACCTTCCTCAGTGAAAGGGACTCAAAACCCCATATTTCCCGCAGAGGAATAGATCTGACTAGTAAGAATCTTAAAACCTATGTATTGATATGTCTCCGTAAGGGAATCAAGTGTGTCTAGACTGGCATAAACATGGCAGCGAGAATCAGCTCAAACCCACTCTAAAAAGGAATTTCAAAAACAGAACAAAGAAACAGGGAAATTCTTTACAATTCCTTCAGGGTCTCTGATGCAACCTGAAATGACCCTATCTACGATGACAGCTGGATGTGGCATGAGGCTGGACACTTGGGACTGAGAGGATTGGTGAGATTGGGTGAGCAAATGCAGACCCTTTAAAGCAATAATGCATGGCCACCATTCCATGGGTCCCACCTCTCCAGGTTGAAGGGAATATTACTACAGCTATAACATGTACGGGAAACCTAGAGAATGGACACACTGTGAATACGAAAGGTTTCTAAAACTCAACGAAGAGTCCCTCTCCTGGTGCTCCGGTTTGACTTTCCAACAGCTTTACTATCAATCTCCCAACTTGGATAGACCGCCCGTTTAAGCTCCTGGTTCACACAGGTTGCCCATTTGGCAGAGGAGGAAAGGGAAGAGGGAGAACCAATGAGAGAGTAGCTGTTAGGCATTTGGATGGGCACATGTCACTCTAATTTCCCGGCAGGAAGAAGAATTCACCAAAGTCTCAGCCACCCACCGGGAACCAGTATAGGTCCTGAACCAAATGTTTGGACTTGCGTTCAGCTCACAAAAAACGAGTTGAAAAATGGAGCTCAGGGGCACAGCAATTCACAAACTGGCAGAGTAATCAAGGCCAACTATCGTCCAAAAATCTGTTGAGGGAAGGCAACGAGGCGGACTTGAATGCGAGGCAGAATAGCAGGAAACAGATTTCAAGAGGTACGTTAGAATCGCCTGTAAAGCACAGGAAGAGGGGCACAACTTCGACAATGATGCACTTGGCCAAAAAGGGCGTATGCGTTTTCTCCTGAATATATTCAGGAGAAAACGCATACGCCCTTTTTGGCCAAGCAAGCAAGCGGGCAATGCAAATCTGCACTACAAAGAAGTATCACTTCCCAACGGTCAAAAGGGACATCCACAAAATGTGTAAAAACCAGAAAGGCAAGACAGGCCCTGGAGAACAGGGAGCCTTGTTATGCTGATGGGCGGGATGTAAGTTGCCAACTGCCTCACTGGAGGAGTGCATTGTGTTCCCTAAAACAAGTAAACAACAGAGCTACAGAGCCAAGGGCACTTCCAGTCTAGGGAATATACCTTGGGAAAACTGAAAATCCATAAGACAGAGCCACCCCCAAATTGAGGGCTGCACTGCTTACAAGAACCTCAACCTGGGTACACCTGAAATATCCCAGGAAATGTAAAAATGGTTCAAAACATTGTGGAACTTACGTACGATGGAATATCCCTCAGCCATGAAATCAATGTCATAAGACCAGTAGCAGCAAAATGAGTGGATTCAGGTACGATGATTCTAAGTGAAAGAAGTCACACAGAAAAAGAAACTTATCATAAGATATCACTTAGGAAGATCCTGTAAACATGGCAACACATGAACTGAGTTAGGCAAGAGAACAGAGTCTCACATTTAGAAAACACTCTTATGCCTGCTTAAGGGGGAAGGAGAGGTGGGGTGATGCATCAAACCAGAGTTTGATATAAGCACAGGTACTGTTCCAAAAACCAACTATGGAATAGACAAGACCTACACCTTCCTCAGTGAAAGGGACTCAAAACCCCATATTTCCCGCAGAGGAATAGATCTGACTAGTAAGAATCTTAAAACCTATGTATTGATATGTCTCCGTAAGGGAATCAAGTGTGTCTAGACTGGCATAAACATGGCAGCGAGAATCAGCTCAAACCCACTCTAAAAAGGAATTTCAAAAACAGAACAAAGAAACAGGGAAATTCTTTACAATTCCTTCAGGGTCTCTGATGCAACCTGGAATGACCCTATCTACGATGACAGCTGGATGTGGCATGAGGCTGGACACTTGGGACTGAGAGGATTGGTGAGATTGGGTGAGCAAATGCAGACCCTTTAAAGCAATAATGCATGGCCACCATTCCATGGGTCCCACCTCTCCAGGTTGAAGGGAATATTACTACAGCTATAACATGTACGGGAAACCTAGAGAATGGACACACTGTGAATACGAAAGGTTTCTAAAACTCAACGAAGAGTCCCTCTCCTGGTGCTCCGGTTTGACTTTCCAACAGCTTTACTATCAATCTCCCAACTTGGAGAGACAGCCCCTTTAAGCTCCTGGTTCACACAGGTTGCCCATTTGGCAGAGGAGGAAAGGGAAGAGGGAGAACCAATGAGAGAGTAGCTGTTAGGCATTTGGATGGGCACATGTCACTCTAATTTCCCGGCAGGAAGAAGAATTCACCAAAGTCTCAGCCACCCACCGGGAACCAGTATAGGTCCTGAACCAAATGTTTGGACTTGCGTTCAGCTCACAAAAAACGAGTTGAAAAATGGAGCTCAGGGGCACAGCAATTCACAAACTGGCAGAGTAATCAAGGCCAACTATCGTCCAAAAATCTGTTGAGGGAAGGCAACGAGGCGGACTTGAATGCGAGGCAGAATAGCAGGAAACAGATTTCAAGAGGTACGTTAGAATCGCCTGTAAAGCACAGGAAGAGGGGCACAACTTCGACAATGATGCACTTGGCCAAAAAGGGCGTATGCGTTTTCTCCTGAATATATTCAGGAGAAAACGCATACGCCCTTTTTGGCCAAGCAAGCAAGCGGGCAATGCAAATCTGCACTACAAAGAAGTATCACTTCCCACCGGTCAAAAGGGACATCCACAAAATGTGTAAAAACCAGAAAGGCAAGACAGGCCCTGGAGAACAGGGAGCCTTGTTATGCTGATGGGCGGGATGTAAGTTGCCAACTGCCTCACTGGAGGAGTGCATTGTGTTCCCTAAAACAAGTAAACAACAGAGCTACAGAGCCAAGGGCACTTCCAGTCTAGGGAATATACCTTGGGAAAACTGAAAATCCATAAGACAGAGCCACCCCCAAATTGAGGGCTGCACTGCTTACAAGAACCTCAACCTGGGTACACCTGAAATATCCCAGGAAATATAAAAATGGTTCAAAACATTGTGGAACTTACGTACGATGGAATATCCCTCAGCCATGAAATCAATGTCATAAGACCAGTAGCAGCAAAATGAGTGGATTCAGGTACGATGATTCTAAGTGAAAGAAGTCACACAGAAAAAGAAACTTATCATAAGATATCACTTAGGAAGATCCTGTAAACATGGCAACACATGAACTGAGTTAGGAAAGAGAACAGAGTCTCACATTTAGAAAACACTCTTATGCCTGCTTAAGGGGGAAGGAGAGGTGGGGTGATGCATCAAACCAGAGTTTGATATAAGCACAGGTACTGTTCCAAAAACCAACTATGGAATAGACAAGACCTACACCTTCCTCAGTGAAAGGGACTCAAAACCCCATATTTCGCGCAGAGGAATAGATCTGACTAGTAAGAATCTTAAAACCTATGTATTGATATGTCTCCGTAAGGGAATCAAGTGTGTCTAGACTGGCATAAACATGGCAGCGAGAATCAGCTCAAACCCACTCTAAAAAGGAATTTCAAAAACAGAACAAAGAAACAGGGAAATTCTTTACAATTCCTTCAGGGTCTCTGATGCAACCTGGAATGACCCTATCTACGATGACAGCTGGATGTGGCATGAGGCTGGACACTTGGGACTGAGAGGATTGGTGAGATTGGGTGAGCAAATGCAGACCCTTTAAAGCAATAATGCATGGCAACCATTCCATGGGTCCCAGCTCTCCAGGTGGAAGGGAATATTACTACAGCTATAACATGTACGGGAAACCTAGAGAATGGACACACTGTGAATACGAAAGGTTTCTAAAACTCAACGAAGAGTCCCTCTCCTGGTGCTCCGGTTTGACTTTCCAACAGCTTTACTATCAATCTCCCAACTTGGAGAGACAGCCCCTTTAAGCTCCTGGTTCACACAGGTTGCCCATTTGGCAGAGGAGGAAAGGGAAGAGGGAGAACCAATGAGAGAGTAGCTGTTAGGCATTTGGATGGGCACAAGTCACTCTAAATTCCCGGCAGGAAGAAGAATTCACCAAAGTCTCAGCCACCCACTGGGAACCAGTATAGGTCCTGAACCAAATGTTTGGACTTGCGTTCAGCTCACAAAAAACGAGTTGAAAAATGGAGCTCAGGGGCACAGCAATTCACAAACTGGCAGAGTAATCAAGGCCAACTATCGTCCAAAAATCTGTTGAGGGAAGGCAACGAGGCGGACTTGAATGCGAGGCAGAATAGCAGGAAACAGATTTCAAGAGGTACGTTAGAATCGCCTGTAAAGCACAGGAAGAGGGGCACAACTTCGACAATGATGCACTTGGCCAAAAAGGGCGTATGCGTTTTCTCCTGAATATATTCAGGAGAAAACGCATACGCCCTTTTTGGCCAAGCAAGCAAGCGGGCAATGCAAATCTGCACTACAAAGAAGTATCACTTCCCAACGGTCAAAAGGGACATCCACAAAATGTGTAAAAACCAGAAAGGCAAGACAGGCCCTGGAGAACAGGGAGCCTTGTTATGCTGATGGGCGGGATGTAAGTTGCCAACTGCCTCACTGGAGGAGTGCATTGTGTTCCCTAAAACAAGTAAACAACAGAGCTACAGAGCCAAGGGCACTTCCAGTCTAGGGAATATACCTTGGGAAAACTGAAAATCCATAAGACAGAGCCACCCCCAAATTGAGGGCTGCACTGCTTACAAGAACCTCAACCTGGGTACACCTGAAATATCCCAGGAAATGTAAAAATGGTTCAAAACATTGTGGAACTTACGTACGATGGAATATCCCTCAGCCATGAAATCAATGTCATAAGACCAGTAGCAGCAAAATGAGTGGATTCAGGTACGATGATTCTAAGTGAAAGAAGTCACACAGAAAAAGAAACTTATCATAAGATATCACTTAGGAAGATCCTGTAAACATGGCAACACATGAACTGAGTTAGGCAAGAGAACAGAGTCTCACATTTAGAAAACACTCTTATGCCTGCTTAAGGGGGAAGGAGAGGTGGGGTGATGCATCAAACCAGAGTTTGATATAAGCACAGGTACTGTTCCAAAAACCAACTATGGAATAGACAAGACCTACACCTTCCTCAGTGAAAGGGACTCAAAACCCCATATTTCCCGCAGAGGAATAGATCTGACTAGTAAGAATCTTAAAACCTATGTATTGATATGTCTCCGTAAGGGAATCAAGTGTGTCTAGACTGGCATAAACATGGCAGCGAGAATCAGCTCAAACCCACTCTAAAAAGGAATTTCAAAAACAGAACAAAGAAACAGGGAAATTCTTTACAATTCCTTCAGGGTCTCTGATGCAACCTGGAATGACCCTATCTACGATGACAGCTGGATGTGGCATGAGGCTGGACACTTGGGACTGAGAGGATTGGTGAGATTGGGTGAGCAAATGCAGACCCTTTAAAGCAATAATGCATGGCCACCATTCCATGGGTCCCACCTCTCCAGGTTGAAGGGAATATTACTACAGCTATAACATGTACGGGAAACCTAGAGAATGGACACACTGTGAATACGAAAGGTTTCTAAAACTCAACGAAGAGTCCCTCTCCTGGTGCTCCGGTTTGACTTTCCAACAGCTTTACTATCAATCTCCCAACTTGGAGAGACAGCCCCTTTAAGCTCCTGGTTCACACAGGTTGCCCATTTGGCAGAGGAGGAAAGGGAAGAGGGAGAACCAATGAGAGAGTAGCTGTTAGGCATTTGGATGGGCACATGTCACTCTAATTTCCCGGCAGGAAGAAGAATTCACCAAAGTCTCAGCCACCCACCGGGAACCAGTATAGGTCCTGAACCAAATGTTTGGACTTGCGTTCAGCTCACAAAAAACGAGTTGAAAAATGGAGCTCAGGGGCACAGCAATTCACAAACTGGCAGAGTAATCAAGGCCAACTATCGTCCAAAAATCTGTTGAGGGAAGGCAACGAGGCGGACTTGAATGCGAGGCAGAATAGCAGGAAACAGATTTCAAGAGGTACGTTAGAATCGCCTGTAAAGCACAGGAAGAGGGGCACAACTTCGACAATGATGCACTTGGCCAAAAAGGGCGTATGCGTTTTCTCCTGAATATATTCAGGAGAAAACGCATACGCCCTTTTTGGCCAAGCAAGCAAGCGGGCAATGCAAATCTGCACTACAAAGAAGTATCACTTCCCACCGGTCAAAAGGGACATCCACAAAATGTGTAAAAACCAGAAAGGCAAGACAGGCCCTGGAGAACAGGGAGCCTTGTTATGCTGATGGGCGGGATGTAAGTTGCCAACTGCCTCACTGGAGGAGTGCATTGTGTTCCCTAAAACAAGTAAACAACAGAGCTACAGAGCCAAGGGCACTTCCAGTCTAGGGAATATACCTTGGGAAAACTGAAAATCCATAAGACAGAGCCACCCCCAAATTGAGGGCTGCACTGCTTACAAGAACCTCAACCTGGGTACACCTGAAATATCCCAGGAAATATAAAAATGGTTCAAAACATTGTGGAACTTACGTACGATGGAATATCCCTCAGCCATGAAATCAATGTCATAAGACCAGTAGCAGCAAAATGAGTGGATTCAGGTACGATGATTCTAAGTGAAAGAAGTCACACAGAAAAAGAAACTTATCATAAGATATCACTTAGGAAGATCCTGTAAACATGGCAACACATGAACTGAGTTAGGAAAGAGAACAGAGTCTCACATTTAGAAAACACTCTTATGCCTGCTTAAGGGGGAAGGAGAGGTGGGGTGATGCATCAAACCAGAGTTTGATATAAGCACAGGTACTGTTCCAAAAACCAACTATGGAATAGACAAGACCTACACCTTCCTCAGTGAAAGGGACTCAAAACCCCATATTTCGCGCAGAGGAATAGATCTGACTAGTAAGAATCTTAAAACCTATGTATTGATATGTCTCCGTAAGGGAATCAAGTGTGTCTAGACTGGCATAAACATGGCAGCGAGAATCAGCTCAAACCCACTCTAAAAAGGAATTTCAAAAACAGAACAAAGAAACAGGGAAATTCTTTACAATTCCTTCAGGGTCTCTGATGCAACCTGGAATGACCCTATCTACGATGACAGCTGGATGTGGCATGAGGCTGGACACTTGGGACTGAGAGGATTGGTGAGATTGGGTGAGCAAATGCAGACCATTTAAAGCAATAATGCATGGCAACCATTCCATGGGTCCCAGCTCTCCAGGTGGAAGGGAATATTACTACAGCTATAACATGTACGGGAAACCTAGAGAATGGACACACTGTGAATACGAAAGGTTTCTAAAACTCAACGAAGAGTCCCTCTCCTGGTGCTCCGGTTTGACTTTCCAACAGCTTTACTATCAATCTCCCAACTTGGAGAGACAGCCCCTTTAAGCTCCTGGTTCACACAGGTTGCCCATTTGGCAGAGGAGGAAAGGGAAGAGGGAGAACCAATGAGAGAGTAGCTGTTAGGCATTTGGATGGGCACATGTCACTCTAATTTCCCGGCAGGAAGAAGAATTCACCAAAGTCTCAGCCACCCACCGGGAACCAGTATAGGTCCTGAACCAAATGTTTGGACTTGCGTTCAGCTCACAAAAAACGAGTTGAAAAATGGAGCTCAGGGGCACAGCAATTCACAAACTGGCAGAGTAATCAAGGCCAACTATCGTCCAAAAATCTGTTGAGGGAAGGCAACGAGGCGGACTTGAATGCGAGGCAGAATAGCAGGAAACAGATTTCAAGAGGTACGTTAGAATCGCCTGTAAAGCACAGGAAGAGGGGCACAACTTCGACAATGATGCACTTGGCCAAAAAGGGCGTATGCGTTTTCTCCTGAATATATTCAGGAGAAAACGCATACGCCCTTTTTGGCCAAGCAAGCAAGCGGGCAATGCAAATCTGCACTACAAAGAAGTATCACTTCCCAACGGTCAAAAGGGACATCCACAAAATGTGTAAAAACCAGAAAGGCAAGACAGGCCCTGGAGAACAGGGAGCCTTGTTATGCTGATGGGCGGGATGTAAGTTGCCAACTGCCTCACTGGAGGAGTGCATTGTGTTCCCTAAAACAAGTAAACAACAGAGCTACAGAGCCAAGGGCACTTCCAGTCTAGGGAATATACCTTGGGAAAACTGAAAATCCATAAGACAGAGCCACCCCCAAATTGAGGGCTGCACTGCTTACAAGAACCTCAACCTGGGTACACCAGAAATATCCCAGGAAATGTAAAAATGGTTCAAAACATTGTGGAACTTACGTACGATGGAATATCCCTCAGCCATGAAATCAATGTCATAAGACCAGTAGCAGCAAAATGAGTGGATTCAGGTACGATGATTCTAAGTGAAAGAAGTCACACAGAAAAAGAAACTTATCATAAGATATCACTTAGGAAGATCCTGTAAACATGGCAACACATGAACTGAGTTAGGCAAGAGAACAGAGTCTCACATTTAGAAAACTCTCTTATGCCTGCTTAAGGGGGAAGGAGAGGTGGGGTGATGCATCAAACCAGAGTTTGATATAAGCACAGGTACTGTTCCAAAAACCAACTATGGAATAGACAAGACCTACACCTTCCTCAGTGAAAGGGACTCAAAACCCCATATTTCCCGCAGAGGAATAGATCTGACTAGTAAGAATCTTAAAACCTATGTATTGATATGTCTCCGTAAGGGAATCAAGTGTGTCTAGACTGGCATAAACATGGCAGCGAGAATCAGCTCAAACCCACTCTAAAAAGGAATTTCAAAAACAGAACAAAGAAACAGGGAAATTCTTTACAATTCCTTCAGGGTCTCTGATGCAACCTGGAATGACCCTATCTACGATGACAGCTGGATGTGGCATGAGGCTGGACACTTGGGACTGAGAGGATTGGTGAGATTGGGTGAGCAAATGCAGACCCTTTAAAGCAATAATGCATGGCCACCATTCCATGGGTCCCACCTCTCCAGGTTGAAGGGAATATTACTACAGCTATAACATGTACGGGAAACCTAGAGAATGGACACACTGTGAATACGAAAGGTTTCTAAAACTCAACGAAGAGTCCCTCTCCTGGTGCTCCGGTTTGACTTTCCAACAGCTTTACTATCAATCTCCCAACTTGGAGAGACAGCCCCTTTAAGCTCCTGGTTCACACAGGTTGCCCATTTGGCAGAGGAGGAAAGGGAAGAGGGAGAACCAATGAGAGAGTAGCTGTTAGGCATTTGGATGGGCACATGTCACTCTAATTTCCCGGCAGGAAGAAGAATTCACCAAAGTCTCAGCCACCCACCGGGAACCAGTATAGGTCCTGAACCAAATGTTTGGACTTGCGTTCAGCTCACAAAAAACGAGTTGAAAAATGGAGCTCAGGGGCACAGCAATTCACAAACTGGCAGAGTAATCAAGGCAAACTATCGTCCAAAAATCTGTTGAGGGAAGGCAACGAGGCGGACTTGAATGCGAGGCATAATAGCAGGAAACAGATTTCAAGAGGTACGTTAGAATCGCCTGTAAAGCACAGGAAGAGGGGCACAACTTCGACAATGATGCACTTGGCCAAAAAGGGCGTATGCGTTTTCTCCTGAATATATTCAGGAGAAAACGCATACGCCCTTTTTGGCCAAGCAAGCAAGCGGGCAATGCAAATCTGCACTACAAAGAAGTATCACTTCCCAACGGTCAAAAGGGACATCCACAAAATGTGTAAAAACCAGAAAGGCAAGACAGGCCCTGGAGAACAGGGAGCCTTGTTATGCTGATGGGCGGGATGTAAGTTGCCAACTGCCTCACTGGAGGAGTGCATTGTGTTCCCTAAAACAAGTAAACAACAGAGCTACAGAGCCAAGGGCACTTCCAGTCTAGGGAATATACCTTGGGAAAACTGAAAATCCATAAGACAGAGCCACCCCCAAATTGAGGGCTGCACTGCTTACAAGAACCTCAACCTGGGTACACCTGAAATATCCCAGGAAATATAAAAATGGTTCAAAACATTGTGGAACTTACGTACGATGGAATATCCCTCAGCCATGAAATCAATGTCATAAGACCAGTAGCAGCAAAATGAGTGGATTCAGGTACGATGATTCTAAGTGAAAGAAGTCACACAGAAAAAGAAACTTATCATAAGATATCACTTAGGAAGATCCTGTAAACATGGCAACACATGAACTGAGTTAGGAAAGAGAACAGAGTCTCACATTTAGAAAACACTCTTATGCCTGCTTAAGGGGGAAGGAGAGGTGGGGTGATGCATCAAACCAGAGTTTGATATAAGCACAGGTACTGTTCCAAAAACCAACTATGGAATAGACAAGACCTACACCTTCCTCAGTGAAAGGGACTCAAAACCCCATATTTCGCGCAGAGGAATAGATCTGACTAGTAAGAATCTTAAAACCTATGTATTGATATGTCTCCGTAAGGGAATCAAGTGTGTCTAGACTGGCATAAACATGGCAGCGAGAATCAGCTCAAACCCACTCTAAAAAGGAATTTCAAAAACAGAACAAAGAAACAGGGAAATTCTTTACAATTCCTTCAGGGTCTCTGATGCAACCTGGAATGACCCTATCTACGATGACAGCTGGATGTGGCATGAGGCTGGACACTTGGGACTGAGAGGATTGGTGAGATTGGGTGAGCAAATGCAGACCCTTTAAAGCAATAATGCATGGCCACCATTCCATGGGTCCCACCTCTCCAGGTTGAAGGGAATATTACTACAGCTATAACATGTACGGGAAACCTAGAGAATGGACACACTGTGAATACGAAAGGTTTCTAAAACTCAACGAAGAGTCCCTCTCCTGGTGCTCCGGTTTGACTTTCCAACAGCTTTACTATCAATCTCCCAACTTGGAGAGACAGCCCCTTTAAGCTCCTGGTTCACACAGGTTGCCCATTTGGCAGAGGAGGAAAGGGAAGAGGGAGAACCAATGAGAGAGTAGCTGTTAGGCATTTGGATGGGCACAAGTCACTCTAATTTCCCGGCAGGAAGAAGAATTCACCAAAGTCTCAGCCACCCACCGGGAACCAGTATAGGTCCTGAACCAAATGTTTGGACTTGCGTTCAGCTCACAAAAAACGAGTTGAAAAATGGAGCTCAGGGGCACAGCAATTCACAAACTGGCAGAGTAATCAAGGCCAACTATCGTCCAAAAATCTGTTGAGGGAAGGCAACGAGGCGGACTTGAATGCGAGGCAGAATAGCAGGAAACAGATTTCAAGAGGTACGTTAGAATCGCCTGTAAAGCACAGGAAGAGGGGCACAACTTCGACAATGATGCACTTGGCCAAAAAGGGCGTATGCGTTTTCTCCTGAATATATTCAGGAGAAAACGCATACGCCCTTTTTGGCCAAGCAAGCAAGCGGGCAATGCAAATCTGCACTACAAAGAAGTATCACTTCCCAACGGTCAAAAGGGACATCCACAAAATGTGTAAAAACCAGAAAGGCAAGACAGGCCCTGGAGAACAGGGAGCCTTGTTATGCTGATGGGCGGGATGTAAGCTGCCAACTGCCTCCCTGGAGGAGTGCATTGTGTTCCCTAAAACAAGTAAACAACAGTGCTACAGAGCCAAGGGCACTTCCAGTCTAGGGAATATACCTTGGGAAAACTGAAAATCCATAAGACAGAGCCACCCCCAAATTGAGGGCTGCACTGCTTACAAGAACCTCAACCTGGGTACACCTGAAATATCCCAGGAAATATAAAAATGGTTCAAAACATTGTGGAACTTACGTACGATGGAATATCCCTCAGCCATGAAATCAATGTCATAAGACCAGTAGCAGCAAAATGAGTGGATTCAGGTACGATGATTCTAAGTGAAAGAAGTCACACAGAAAAAGAAACTTATCATAAGATATCACTTAGGAAGATCCTGTAAACATGGCAACACATGAACTGAGTTAGGAAAGAGAACAGAGTCTCACATTTAGAAAACACTCTTATGCCTGCTTAAGGGGGAAGGAGAGGTGGGGTGATGCATCAAACCAGAGTTTGATATAAGCACAGGTACTGTTCCAAAAACCAACTATGGAATAGACAAGACCTACACCTTCCTCAGTGAAAGGGACTCAAAACCCCATATTTCCCGCAGAGGAATAGATCTGACTAGTAAGAATCTTAAAACCTATGTATTGATATGTCTCCGTAAGGGAATCAAGTGTGTCTAGACTGGCATAAACATGGCAGCGAGAATCAGCTCAAACCCACTCTAAAAAGGAATTTCAAAAACAGAACAAAGAAACAGGGAAATTCTTTACAATTCCTTCAGGGTCTCTGATGCAACCTGGAATGACCCTATCTACGATGACAACTGGATGTGGCATGAGGCTGGACACTTGGGACTGAGAGGATTGGTGAGATTGGGTGAGCAAATGCAGACCCTTTAAAGCAATAATGCATGGCAACCATTCCATGGGTCCCACCTCTCCAGGTTGAAGGGAATATTACTACAGCTATAACATGTACGGGAAACCTAGAGAATGGACACACTGTGAATACGAAAGGTTTCTAAAACTCAACGAAGAGTCCCTCTCCTGGTGCTCCGGTTTGACATTCCAACAGCTTTACTATCAATCTCCCAACTTGGAGAGACAGCCCCTTTAAGCTCCTGGTTCACACAGGTTGCCCATTTGGCAGAGGAGGAAAGGGAAGAGGGAGAACCAATGAGAGAGTAGCTGTTAGGCATTTGGATGGGCACATGTCACTCTAATTTCCCAGCAGGAAGAAGAATTCACCAAAGTCTCAGCCACCCACCGGGAACCAGTATAGGTCCTGAACCAAATGTTTGGAATTGCGTTCAGCTCACAAAAAACGAGTTGAAAAATGGAGCTCAGGGGCACAGCAATTCACAAACTGGCAGAGTAATCAAGGCCAACTATCGTCCAAAAATCTGTTGAGGGAAGGCAACGAGGCGGACTTGAATGCGAGGCAGAATAGCAGGAAACAGATTTCAAGAGGTACGTTAGAATCGCCTGTAAAGCACAGGAAGAGGGGCACAACTTCGACAATGATGCACTTGGCCAAAAAGGGCGTATGCGTTTTCTCCTGAATATATTCAGGAGAAAACGCATACGCCCTTTTTGGCCAAGCAAGCAAGCGGGCAATGCAAATCTGCACTACAAAGAAGTATCACTTCCCAACGGTCAAAAGGGACATCCACAAAATGTGTAAAAACCAGAAAGGCAAGACAGGCCCTGGAGAACAGGGAGCCTTGTTATGCTGATGGGCGGGATGTAAGCTGCCAACTGCCTCCCTGGAGGAGTGCATTGTGTTCCCTAAAACAAGTAAACAACAGTGCTACAGAGCCAAGGGCACTTCCAGTCTAGGGAATATACCTTGGGAAAACTGAAAATCCATAAGACAGAGCCACCCCCAAATTGAGGGCTGCACTGCTTACAAGAACCTCAACCTGGGTACACCTGAAATATCCCAGGAAATATAAAAATGGTTCAAAACATTGTGGAACTTACGTACGATGGAATATCCCTCAGCCATGAAATCAATGTCATAAGACCAGTAGCAGCAAAATGAGTGGATTCAGGTACGATGATTCTAAGTGAAAGAAGTCACACAGAAAAAGAAACTTATCATAAGATATCACTTAGGAAGATCCTGTAAACATGGCAACACATGAACTGAGTTAGGAAAGAGAACAGAGTCTCACATTTAGAAAACACTCTTATGCCTGCTTAAGGGGGAAGGAGAGGTGGGGTGATGCATCAAACCAGAGTTTGATATAAGCACAGGTACTGTTCCAAAAACCAACTATGGAATAGACAAGACCTACACCTTCCTCAGTGAAAGGGACTCAAAACCCCATATTTCCCGCAGAGGAATAGATCTGACTAGTAAGAATCTTAAAACCTATGTATTGATATGTCTCCGTAAGGGAATCAAGTGTGTCTAGACTGGCATAAACATGGCAGCGAGAATCAGCTCAAACCCACTCTAAAAAGGAATTTCAAAAACAGAACAAAGAAACAGGGAAATTCTTTACAATTCCTTCAGGGTCTCTGATGCAACCTGGAATGACCCTATCTACGATGACAGCTGGATGTGGCATGAGGCTGGACACTTGGGACTGAGAGGATTGGTGAGATTGGGTGAGCAAATGCAGACCCTTTAAAGCAATAATGCATGGCAACCATTCCATGGGTCCCACCTCTCCAGGTTGAAGGGAATATTACTACAGCTATAACATGTACGGGAAACCTAGAGAATGGACACACTGTGAATACGAAAGGTTTCTAAAACTCAACGAAGAGTCCCTCTCCTGGTGCTCCGGTTTGACATTCCAACAGCTTTACTATCAATCTCCCAACTTGGAGAGACAGCCCCTTTAAGCTCCTGGTTCACACAGGTTGCCCATTTGGCAGAGGAGGAAAGGGAAGAGGGAGAACCAATGAGAGAGTAGCTGTTAGGCATTTGGATGGGCACATGTCACTCTAATTTCCCAGCAGGAAGAAGAATTCACCAAAGTCTCAGCCACCCACCGGGAACCAGTATAGGTCCTGAACCAAATGTTTGGAATTGCGTTCAGCTCACAAAAAACGAGTTGAAAAATGGAGCTCAGGGGCACAGCAATTCACAAACTGGCAGAGTAATCAAGGCCAACTATCGTCCAAAAATCTGTTGAGGGAAGGCAACGAGGCGGACTTGAATGCGAGGCAGAATAGCAGGAAACAGATTTCAAGAGGTACGTTAGAATCGCCTGTAAAGCACAGGAAGAGGGGCACAACTTCGACAATGATGCACTTGGCCAAAAAGGGCGTATGCGTTTTCTCCTGAATATATTCAGGAGAAAACGCATACGCCCATTTTGGCCAAGCAAGCAAGCGGGCAATGCAAATCTGCACTACAAAGAAGTATCACTTCCCACCGGTCAAAAGGGACATCCACAAAATGTGTAAAAACCAGAAAGGCAAGACAGGCCCTGGAGAACAGGGAGCCTTGTTATGCTGATGGGCGGGATGTAAGCTGCCAACTGCCTCCCTGGAGGAGTGCATTGTGTTCCCTAAAACAAGTAAACAACAGAGCTACAGAGCCAAGGGCACTTCCAGTCTAGGGAATATACCTTGGGAAAACTGAAGATCCATAAGACAGAGCCACCCCCAAATTGAGGGCTGCACTGCTTACAAGAACCTCAACCTGGGTACACCTGAAATATCCCAGGAAATATAAAAATGGTTCAAAACATTGTGGAACTTACGTACGATGGAATATCCCTCAGCCATGAAATCAATGTCATAAGACCAGTAGCAGCAAAATGAGTGGATTCAGGTACGATGATTCTAAGTGAAAGAAGTCACACAGAAAAAGAAACTTATCATAAGATATCACTTAGGAAGATCCTGTAAACATGGCAACACATGAACTGAGTTAGGAAAGAGAACAGAGTCTCACATTTAGAAAACACTCTTATGCCTGCTTAAGGGGGAAGGAGAGGTGGGGTGATGCATCAAACCAGAGTTTGATATAAGCACAGGTACTGTTCCAAAAACCAACTATGGAATAGACAAGACCTACACCTTCCTCAGTGAAAGGGACTCAAAACCCCATATTTCCCGCAGAGGAATAGATCTGACTAGTAAGAATCTTAAAACCTATGTATTGATATGTCTCCGTAAGGGAATCAAGTGTGTCTAGACTGGCATAAACATGGCAGCGAGAATCAGCTCAAACCCACTCTAAAAAGGAATTTCAAAAACAGAACAAAGAAACAGGGAAATTCTTTACAATTCCTTCAGGGTCTCTGATGCAACCTGGAATGACCCTATCTACGATGACAGCTGGATGTGGCATGAGGCTGGACACTTGGGACTGAGAGGATTGGTGAGATTGGGTGAGCAAATGCAGACCCTTTAAAGCAATAATGCATGGCCACCATTCCATGGGTCCCACCTCTCCAGGTTGAAGGGAATATTACTACAGCTATAACATGTACGGGAAACCTAGAGAATGGACACACTGTGAATACGAAAGGTTTCTAAAACTCAACGAAGAGTCCCTCTCCTGGTGCTCCGGTTTGACTTTCCAACAGCTTTACTATCAATCTCCCAACTTGGAGAGACAGCCCCTTTAAGCTCCTGGTTCACACAGGTTGCCCATTTGGCAGAGGAGGAAAGGGAAGAGGGAGAACCAATGAGAGAGTAGCTGTTAGGCATTTGGATGGGCACATGTCACTCTAATTTCCCGGCAGGAAGAAGAATTCACCAAAGTCTCAGCCACCCACCGGGAACCAGTATAGGTCCTGAACCAAATGTTTGGACTTGCGTTCAGCTCACAAAAAACGAGTTGAAAAATGGAGCTCAGGGGCACAGCAATTCACAAACTGGCAGAGTAATCAAGGCCAACTATCGTCCAAAAATCTGTTGAGGGAAGGCAACGAGGCGGACTTGAATGCGAGGCAGAATAGCAGGAAACAGATTTCAAGAGGTACGTTAGAATCGCCTGTAAAGCACAGGAAGAGGGGCACAACTTCGACAATGATGCACTTGGCCAAAAAGGGCGTATGCGTTTTCTCCTGAATATATTCAGGAGAAAACGCATACGCCCTTTTTGGCCAAGCAAGCAAGCGGGCAATGCAAATCTGCACTACAAAGAAGTATCACTTCCCACCGGTCAAAAGGGACATCCACAAAATGTGTAAAAACCAGAAAGGCAAGACAGGCCCTGGAGAACAGGGAGCCCTCTTATGCTGATGGGCGGGATGTAAGTTGCCAACTGCCTCACTGGAGGAGTGCATTGTGTTCCCTAAAACAAGTAAACAACAGAGCTACAGAGCCAAGGGCACTTCCAGTCTAGGGAATATACCTTGGGAAAACTGAAAATCCATAAGACAGAGCCACCCCCAAATTGAGGGCTGCACTGCTTACAAGAACCTCAACCTGGGTACACCTGAAATATCCCAGGAAATATAAAAATGGTTCAAAACATTGTGGAACTTACGTACGATGGAATATCCCTCAGCCATGAAATCAATGTCATAAGACCAGTAGCAGCAAAATGAGTGGATTCAGGTACGATGATTCTAAGTGAAAGAAGTCACACAGAAAAAGAAACTTATCATAAGATATCACTTAGGAAGATCCTGTAAACATGGCAACACATGAACTGAGTTAGGAAAGAGAACAGAGTCTCACATTTAGAAAACACTCTTATGCCTGCTTAAGGGGGAAGGAGAGGTGGGGTGATGCATCAAACCAGAGTTTGATATAAGCACAGGTACTGTTCCAAAAACCAACTATGGAATAGACAAGACCTACACCTTCCTCAGTGAAAGGGACTCAAAACCCCATATTTCCCGCAGAGGAATAGATCTGACTAGTAAGAATCTTAAAACCTATGTATTGATATGTCTCCGTAAGGGAATCAAGTGTGTCTAGACTGGCATAAACATGGCAGCGAGAATCAGCTCAAACCCACTCTAAAAAGGAATTTCAAAAACAGAACAAAGAAACAGGGAAATTCTTTACAATTCCTTCAGGGTCTCTGATGCAACCTGGAATGACCCTATCTACGATGACAGCTGGATGTGGCATGAGGCTGGACACTTGGGACTGAGAGGATTGGTGAGATTGGGTGAGCAAATGCAGACCCTTTAAAGCAATAATGCATGGCCACCATTCCATGGGTCCCACCTCTCCAGGTTGAAGGGAATATTACTACAGCTATAACATGTACGGGAAACCTAGAGAATGGACACACTGTGAATACGAAAGGTTTCTAAAACTCAACGAAGAGTCCCTCTCCTGGTGCTCCGGTTTGACTTTCCAACAGCTTTACTATCAATCTCCCAACTTGGAGAGACAGCCCCTTTAAGCTCCTGGTTCACACAGGTTGCCCATTTGGCAGAGGAGGAAAGGGAAGAGGGAGAACCAATGAGAGAGTAGCTGTTAGGCATTTGGATGGGCACATGTCACTCTAATTTCCCGGCAGGAAGAAGAATTCACCAAAGTCTCAGCCACCCACCGGGAACCAGTATAGGTCCTGAACCAAATGTTTGGAATTGCGTTCAGCTCACAAAAAACGAGTTGAAAAATGGAGCTCAGGGGCACAGCAATTCACAAACTGGCAGAGTAATCAAGGCCAACTATCGTCCAAAAATCTGTTGAGGGAAGGCAACGAGGCGGACTTGAATGCGAGGCAGAATAGCAGGAAACAGATTTCAAGAGGTACGTTAGAATCGCCTGTAAAGCACAGGAAGAGGGGCACAACTTCGACAATGATGCACTTGGCCAAAAAGGGCGTATGCGTTTTCTCCTGAATATATTCAGGAGAAAACGCATACGCCCTTTTTGGCCAAGCAAGCAAGCGGGCAATGCAAATCTGCACTACAAAGAAGTATCACTTCCCACCGGTCAAAAGGGACATCCACAAAATGTGTAAAAACCAGAAAGGCAAGACAGGCCCTGGAGAACAGGGAGCCTTGTTATGCTGATGGGCGGGATGTAAGCTGCCAACTGCCTCACTGGAGGAGTGCATTGTGTTCCCTAAAACAAGTAAACAACAGAGCTACAGAGCCAAGGGCACTTCCAGTCTAGGGAATATACCTTGGGAAAACTGAAAATCCATAAGACAGAGCCACCCCCAAATTGAGGGCTGCACTGCTTACAAGAACCTCAACCTGGGTACACCTGAAATATCCCAGGAAATGTAAAAATGGTTCAAAACATTGTGGAACTTACGTACGATGGAATATCCCTCAGCCATGAAATCAATGTCATAAGACCAGTAGCAGCAAAATGAGTGGATTCAGGTACGATGATTCTAAGTGAAAGAAGTCACACAGAAAAAGAAACTTATCATAAGATATCACTTAGGAAGATCCTGTAAACATGGCAACACATGAACTGAGTTAGGAAAGAGAACAGAGTCTCACATTTAGAAAACACTCTTATGCTTGCTTAAGGGGGAAGGAGAGGTGGGGTGATGCATCAAACCAGAGATTGATATAAGCACAGGTAGTGTTCCAAAAACCAACTATGGAATAGACAAGACCTACACCTTCCTCAGTGAAAGGGACTCAAAACCCCATATTTCCCGCAGAGGAATAGATCTGACTAGTAAGAATCTTAAAACCTATGTATTGCTATGTCTCCGTAAGGGAATCAAGTGTGTCTAGACTGGCATAAACATGGCAGCGAGAATCAGCTCAAACCCACTCTAAAAAGGAATTTCAAAAACAGAACAAAGAAACAGGGAAATTCTTTACAATTCCTTCAGGGTCTCTGATGCAACCTGGAATGACCCTATCTACGATGACAGCTGGATGTGGCATGAGGCTGGACACTTGGGACTGAGAGGATTGGTGAGATTGGGTGAGCAAATGCAGACCCTTTAAAGCAATAATGCATGGCAACCATTCCATGGGTCCCACCTCTCCAGGTTGAAGGGAATATTACTACAGCTATAACATGTACGGGAAACCTAGAGAATGGACACACTGTGAATATGAAAGGTTTCTAAATCTCAACGAAGAGTCCCTCTCCTGTTGCTCCGGTTTGACTTTCCAACAGCTTTACTATCAATCTCCCAACTTGGAGAGACAGCCCCTTTAAGCTCCTGGTTCACACAGGTTGCCCATTTGGCAGAGGAGGAAAGGGAAGAGGGAGAACCAATGAGAGAGTAGCTGTTAGGCATTTGGATGGGCACATGTCACTCTAATTTCCCGGCAGGAAGAAGAATTCACCAAAGTCTCAGCCACCCACCGGGAACCAGTATAGGTCCTGAACCAAATGTTTGGACTTGCGTTCAGCTCACAAAAAACGAGTTGAAAAATGGAGCTCAGGGGCACAGCAATTCACAAACTGGCAGAGTAATCAAGGCCAACTATCGTCCAAAAATCTGTTGAGGGAAGGCAACGAGGCGGACTTGAATGCGAGGCAGAATAGCAGGAAACAGATTTCAAGAGGTACGTTAGAATCGCCTGTAAAGCACAGGAAGAGGGGCACAACTTCGACAATGATGCACTTGGCCAAAAAGGGCGTATGCGTTTTCTCCTGAATATATTCAGGAGAAAACGCATACGCCCTTTTTGGCCAAGCAAGCAAGCGGGCAATGCAAATCTGCACTACAAAGAAGTATCACTTCCCACCGGTCAAAAGGGACATCCACAAAATGTGTAAAAACCAGAAAGGCAAGACAGGCCCTGGAGAACAGGGAGCCTTGTTATGCTGATGGGCGGGATGTAAGTTGCCAACTGCCTCACTGGAGGAGTGCGTTGTGTTCCCTAAAACAAGTAAACAACAGAGCTACAGAGCCAAGGGCACTTCCAGTCTAGGGAATATACCTTGGGAAAACGGAAAATCCATAAGACAGAGCCACCCCCAAATTGAGGGCTGCACTGCTTACAAGAACCTCAACCTGGGTACACCTGAAATATCCCAGGAAATGTAAAAATGGTTCAAAACATTGTGGAACTTACGTATGATGGAATATCCCTCAGCCATGAAATCAATGTCATAAGACCAGTAGCAGCAAAATGAGTGGATTCAGGTACAATGATTCTAAGTGAAAGAAGTCACACAGAAAAAGAAACTTATCATAAGATATCACTTAGGAAGATCCTGTAAACATGGCAACACATGAACTGAGTTAGGAAAGAGAACAGAGTCTCACATTTAGAAAACACTCTTATGCCTGCTTAAGGGGGAAGGAGAGGTGGGGTGATGCATCAAACCAGAGTTTGATATAAGCACAGGTACTGTTCCAAAAACCAACTATGGAATAGACAAGACCTACACCTTCCTCAGTGAAAGGGACTCAAAACCCCATATTTCCCGCAGAGGAATAGATCTGACTAGTAAGAATCTTAAAACCTATGTATTGATATGTCTCCGTAAGGGAATCAAGTGTGTCTAGACTGGCATAAACATGGCAGCGAGAATCAGCTCAAACCCACTCTAAAAAGGAATTTCAAAAACAGAACAAAGAAACAGGGAAATTCTTTACAATTCCTTCAGGGTCTCTGATGCAACCTGGAATGACCCTATCTACGATGACAGCTGGATGTGGCATGAGGCTGGACACTTGGGACTGAGAGGATTGGTGAGATTGGGTGAGCAAATGCAGACCCTTTAAAGCAATAATGCATGGCAACCATTCCATGGGTCCCACCTCTCCAGGTTGAAGGGAATATTACTATAGCTATAACATGTACGGGAAACCTAGAGAATGGACACACTGTGAATACGAAAGGTTTCTAAAACTCAACGAAGAGTCCCTCTCCTGGTGCTCCGGTTTGACTTTCCAACAGCTTTACTATCAATCTCCCAACTTGGAGAGACAGCCCCTTTAAGCTCCTGGTTCACACAAGTTGCCCATTTGGCAGAGGAGGAAAGGGAAGAGGGAGAACCAATGAGAGAGTAGCTGTTAGGCATTTGGATGGGCACATGTCACTCTAATTTCCCAGCAGGAAGAAGAATTCACCAAAGTCTCAGCCACCCACCGGGAACCAGTATAGGTCCTGAACCAAATGTTTGGACTTGCGTTCAGCTCACAAAAAACGAGTTGAAAAATGGAGCTCAGGGGCACAGCAATTCACAAACTGGCAGAGTAATCAAGGCCAACTATCGTCCAAAAATCTGTTGAGGGAAGGCAACGAGGCGGACTTGAATGCGAGGCAGAATAGCAGGAAACAGATTTCAAGAGGTACGTTAGAATCGCCTGTAAAGCACAGGAAGAGGGGCACAACTTCGACAATGATGCACTTGGCCAAAAAGGGCGTATGCTTTTTCTCCTGAATATATTCAGGAGAAAACGCATACGCCCTTTTTGGCCAAGCAAGCAAGCGGGCAATGCAAATCTGCACTACAAAGAAGTATCACTTCCCAACGGTCAAAAGGGACATCCAAAAAATGTGTAAAAACCAGAAAGGCAAGACAGGCCCTGGAGAACAGGGAGCCTTGTTATGCTGATGGGCGGGATGTAAGTTGCCAACTGCCTCACTGGAGGAGTGCATTGTGTTCCCTAAAACAAGTAAACAACAGAGCTACAGAGCCAAGGGCACTTCCAGTCTAGGGAATATACCTTGGGAAAACGGAAAATCCATAAGACAGAGCCACCCCCAAATTGAGGGCTGCACTGCTTACAAGAACCTCAACCTGGGTACACCTGAAATATCCCAGGAAATGTAAAAATGGTTCAAAACATTGTGGAACTTACGTACGATGGAATATCCCTCAGCCATGAAATCAATGTCATAAGACCAGTAGCAGCAAAATGAGTGGATTCAGGTACGATGATTCTAAGTGAAAGAAGTCACACAGAAAAAGAAACTTATCATAAGATATCACTTAGGAAGATCCTGTAAACATGGCAACACATGAACTGAGTTAGGAAAGAGAACAGAGTCTCACATTTAGAAAACACTCTTATGCCTGCTTAAGGGGGAAGGAGAGGTGGGGTGATGCATCAAACCAGAGATTGATATAAGCACAGGTAGTGTTCCAAAAATCAACTATGGAATAGACAAGACCTACACCTTCCTCAGTGAAAGGGACTCAAAACCCCATATTTCCCGCAGAGGAATAGATCTGACTAGTAAGAATCTTAAAACCTATGTATTGATATGTCTCCGTAAGGGAATCAAGTGTGTCTAGACTGGCATAAACATGGCAGCGAGAATCAGCTCAAACCCACTCTAAAAAGGAATTTCAAAAACAGAACAAAGAAACAGGGAAATTCTTTACAATTCCTTCAGGGTCTCTGATGCAACCTGGAATGACCCTATCTACGATGACAGCTGGATGTGGCATGAGGCTGGACACTTGGGACTGAGAGGATTGGTGAGATTGGGTGAGCAAATGCAGACCCTTTAAAGCAATAATGCATGGCAACCATTCCATGGGTCCCACCTCTCCAGGTTGAAGGGAATATTACTACAGCTATAACATGTACGGGAAACCTAGAGAATGGACACACTGTGAATACGAAAGGTTTCTAAAACTCAACGAAGAGTCCCTCTCCTGGTGCTCCGGTTTGACATTCCAACAGCTTTACTATCAATCTCCCAACTTGGAGAGACAGCCCCTTTAAGCTCCTGGTTCACACAGGTTGCCCATTTGGCAGAGGAGGAAAGGGAAGAGGGAGAACCAATGAGAGAGTAGCTGTTAGGCATTTGGATGGGCACATGTCACTCTAATTTCCCAGCAGGAAGAAGAATTCACCAAAGTCTCAGCCACCCACCGGGAACCAGTATAGGTCCTGAACCAAATGTTTGGAATTGCGTTCAGCTCACAAAAAACGAGTTGAAAAATGGAGCTCAGGGGCACAGCAATTCACAAACTGGCAGAGTAATCAAGGCCAACTATCGTCCAAAAATCTGTTGAGGGAAGGCAACGAGGCGGACTTGAATGCGAGGCAGAATAGCAGGAAACAGATTTCAAGAGGTACGTTAGAATCGCCTGTAAAGCACAGGAAGAGGGGCACAACTTCGACAATGATGCACTTGGCCAAAAAGGGCATATGCGTTTTCTCCTGAATATATTCAGGAGAAAACGCATACGCCCATTTTGGCCAAGCAAGCAAGCGGGCAATGCAAATCTGCACTACAAAGAAGTATCACTTCCCACCGGTCAAAAGGGACATCCACAAAATGTGTAAAAACCAGAAAGGCAAGACAGGCCCTGGAGAACAGGGAGCCTTGTTATGCTGATGGGCGGGATGTAAGCTGCCAACTGCCTCCCTGGAGGAGTGCATTGTGTTCCCTAAAACAAGTAAACAACAGAGCTACAGAGCCAAGGGCACTTCCAGTCTAGGGAATATACCTTGGGAAAACTGAAGATCCATAAGACAGAGCCACCCCCAAATTGAGGGCTGCACTGCTTACAAGAACCTCAACCTGGGTACACCTGAAATATCCCAGGAAATATAAAAATGGTTCAAAACATTGTGGAACTTACGTACGATGGAATATCCCTCAGCCATGAAATCAATGTCATAAGACCAGTAGCAGCAAAATGAGTGGATTCAGGTACGATGATTCTAAGTGAAAGAAGTCACACAGAAAAAGAAACTTATCATAAGATATCACTTAGGAAGATCCTGTAAACATGGCAACACATGAACTGAGTTAGGAAAGAGAACAGAGTCTCACATTTAGAAAACACTCTTATGCCTGCTTAAGGGGGAAGGAGAGGTGGGGTGATGCATCAAACCAGAGTTTGATATAAGCACAGGTACTGTTCCAAAAACCAACTATGGAATAGACAAGACCTACACCTTCCTCAGTGAAAGGGACTCAAAACCCCATATTTCCCGCAGAGGAATAGATCTGACTAGTAAGAATCTTAAAACCTATGTATTGATATGTCTCCGTAAGGGAATCAAGTGTGTCTAGACTGGCATAAACATGGCAGCGTGAATCAGCTCAAACCCACTCTAAAAAGGAATTTCAAAAACAGAACAAAGAAACAGGGAAATTCTTTACAATTCCTTCAGGGTCTCTGATGCAACCTGGAATGACCCTATCTACGATGACAGCTGGATGTGGCATGAGGCTGGACACTTGGGACTGAGAGGATTGGTGAGATTGGGTGAGCAAATGCAGACCCTTTAAAGCAATAATGCATGGCCACCATTCCATGGGTCCCACCTCTCCAGGTTGAAGGGAATATTACTACAGCTATAACATGTACGGGAAACCTAGAGAATGGACACACTGTGAATACGAAAGGTTTCTAAAACTCAACGAAGAGTCCCTCTCCTGGTGCTCCGGTTTGACTTTCCAACAGCTTTACTATCAATCTCCCAACTTGGAGAGACAGCCCCTTTAAGCTCCTGGTTCACACAGGTTGCCCATTTGGCAGAGGAGGAAAGGGAAGAGGGAGAACCAATGAGAGAGTAGCTGTTAGGCATTTGGATGGGCACATGTCACTCTAATTTCCCGGCAGGAAGAAGAATTCACCAAAGTCTCAGCCACCCACCGGGAACCAGTATAGGTCCTGAACCAAATGTTTGGACTTGCGTTCAGCTCACAAAAAACGAGTTGAAAAATGGAGCTCAGGGGCACAGCAATTCACAAACTGGCAGAGTAATCAAGGCCAACTATCGTCCAAAAATCTGTTGAGGGAAGGCAACGAGGCGGACTTGAATGCGAGGCAGAATAGCAGGAAACAGATTTCAAGAGGTACGTTAGAATCGCCTGTAAAGCACAGGAAGAGGGGCACAACTTCGACAATGATGCACTTGGCCAAAAAGGGCGTATGCATTTTCTCCTGAATATATTCAGGAGAAAACGCATACGCCCTTTTTGGCCAAGCAAGCAAGCGGGCAATGCAAATCTGCACTACAAAGAAGTATCACTTCCCACCGGTCAAAAGGGACATCCACAAAATGTGTAAAAACCAGAAAGGCAAGACAGGCCCTGGAGAACAGGGAGCCTTGTTATGCTGATGGGCGGGATGTAAGCTGCCAACTGCCTCACTGGAGGAGTGCATTGTGTTCCCTAAAACAAGTAAACAACAGAGCTACAGAGCCAAGGGCACTTCCAGTCTAGGGAATATACCTTGGGAAAACTGAAAATCCATAAGACAGAGCCACCCCCAAATTGAGGGCTGCACTGCTTACAAGAACCTCAACCTGGGTACACCTGAAATATCCCAGGAAATGTAAAAATGGTTCAAAACATTGTGGAACTTACGTACGATGGAATATCCCTCAGCCATGAAATCAATGTCATAAGACCAGTAGCAGCAAAATGAGTGGATTCAGGTACGATGATTCTAAGTGAAAGAAGTCACACAGAAAAAGAAACTTATCATAAGATATCACTTAGGAAGATCCTGTAAACATGGCAACACATGAACTGAGTTAGGAAAGAGAACAGAGTCTCACATTTAGAAAACACTCTTATGCCTGCTTAAGGGGGAAGGAGAGGTGGGGTGATGCATCAAACCAGAGATTGATATAAGCACAGGTAGTGTTCCAAAAACCAACTATGGAATAGACAAGACCTACACCTTCCTCAGTGAAAGGGACTCAAAACCCCATATTTCCCGCAGAGGAATAGATCTGACTAGTAAGAATCTTAAAACCTATGTATTGATATGTCTCCGTAAGGGAATCAAGTGTGTCTAGACTGGCATAAACATGGCAGCGAGAATCAGCTCAAACCCACTCTAAAAAGGAATTTCAAAAACAGAACAAAGAAACAGGGAAATTCTTTACAATTCCTTCAGGGTCTCTGATGCAACCTGGAATGACCCTATCTACGATGACAGCTGGATGTGGCATGAGGCTGGACACTTGGGACTGAGAGGATTGGTGAGATTGGGTGAGCAAATGCAGACCCTTTAAAGCAATAATGCATGGCAACCATTCCATGGGTCCCACCTCTCCAGGTTGAAGGGAATATTACTACAGCTATAACATGTACGGGAAACCTAGAGAATGGACACACTGTGAATATGAAAGGTTTCTAAAACTCAACGAAGAGTCCCTCTCCTGTTGCTCCGGTTTGACTTTCCAACAGCTTTACTATCAATCTCCCAACTTGGAGAGACAGCCCCTTTAAGCTCCTGGTTCACACAGGTTGCCCATTTGGCAGAGGAGGAAAGGGAAGAGGGAGAACCAATGAGAGAGTAGCTGTTAGGCATTTGGATGGGCACATGTCACTCTAATTTCCCGGCAGGAAGAAGAATTCACCAAAGTCTCAGCCACCCACCGGGAACCAGTATAGGTCCTGAACCAAATGTTTGGACTTGCGTTCAGCTCACAAAAAACGAGTTGAAAAATGGAGCTCAGGGGCACAGCAATTCACAAACTGGCAGAGTAATCAAGGCCAACTATCGTCCAAAAATCTGTTGAGGGAAGGCAACGAGGCGGACTTGAATGCGAGGCAGAATAGCAGGAAACAGATTTCAAGAGGTACGTTAGAATCGCCTGTAAAGCACAGGAAGAGGGGCACAACTTCGACAATGATGCACTTGGCCAAAAAGGGCGTATGCGTTTTCTCCTGAATATATTCAGGAGAAAACGCATACGCCCTTTTTGGCCAAGCAAGCAAGCGGGCAATGCAAATCTGCACTACAAAGAAGTATCACTTCCCACCGGTCAAAAGGGACATCCACAAAATGTGTAAAAACCAGAAAGGCAAGACAGGCCCTGGAGAACAGGGAGCCTTGTTATGCTGATGGGCGGGATGTAAGTTGCCAACTGCCTCACTGGAGGAGTGCATTGTGTTCCCTAAAACAAGTAAACAACAGAGCTACAGAGCCAAGGGCACTTCCAGTCTAGGGAATATACCTTGGGAAAACGGAAAATCCATAAGACAGAGCCACCCCCAAATTGAGGGCTGCACTGCTTACAAGAACCTCAACCTGGGTACACCTGAAATATCCCAGGAAATGTAAAAATGGTTCAAAACATTGTGGAACTTACGTACGATGGAATATCCCTCAGCCATGAAATCAATGTCATAAGACCAGTAGCAGCAAAATGAGTGGATTCAGGTACGATGATTCTAAGTGAAAGAAGTCACACAGAAAAAGAAACTTATCATAAGATATCACTTAGGAAGATCCTGTAAACATGGCAACACATGAACTGAGTTAGGAAAGAGAACAGAGTCTCACATTTAGAAAACACTCTTATGCCTGCTTAAGGGGGAAGGAGAGGTGGGGTGATGCATCAAACCAGAGTTTGATATAAGCACAGGTACTGTTCCAAAAACCAACTATGGAATAGACAAGACCTACACCTTCCTCAGTGAAAGGGACTCAAAACCCCATATTTCCCGCAGAGGAATAGATCTGACTAGTAAGAATCTTAAAACCTATGTATTGATATGTCTCCGTAAGGGAATCAAGTGTGTCTAGACTGGCATAAACATGGCAGCGAGAATCAGCTCAAACCCACTCTAAAAAGGAATTTCAAAAACAGAACAAAGAAACAGGGAAATTCTTTACAATTCCTTCAGGGTCTCTGATGCAACCTGGAATGACCCTATCTACGATGACAGCTGGATGTGGCATGAGGCTGGACACTTGGGACTGAGAGGATTGGTGAGATTGGGTGAGCAAATGCAGACCCTTTAAAGCAATAATGCATGGCAACCATTCCATGGGTCCCACCTCTCCAGGTTGAAGGGAATATTACTATAGCTATAACATGTACGGGAAACGTAGAGAATGGACACACTGTGAATACGAAAGGTTTCTAAAACTCAACGAAGAGTCCCTCTCCTGGTGCTCCGGTTTGACTTTCCAACAGCTTTACTATCAATCTCCCAACTTGGAGAGACAGCCCCTTTAAGCTCCTGGTTCACACAAGTTGCCCATTTGGCAGAGGAGGAAAGGGAAGAGGGAGAACCAATGAGAGAGTAGCTGTTAGGCATTTGGATGGGCACATGTCACTCTAATTTCCCAGCAGGAAGAAGAATTCACCAAAGTCTCAGCCACCCACCGGGAACCAGTATAGGTCCTGAACCAAATGTTTGGACTTGCGTTCAGCTCACAAAAAACGAGTTGAAAAATGGAGCTCAGGGGCACAGCAATTCACAAACTGGCAGAGTAATCAAGGCCAACTATCGTCCAAAAATCTGTTGAGGGAAGGCAACGAGGCGGACTTGAATGCGAGGCAGAATAGCAGGAAACAGATTTCAAGAGGTACGTTAGAATCGCCTGTAAAGCACAGGAAGAGGGGCACAACTTCGACAATGATGCACTTGGCCAAAAAGGGCGTATGCGTTTTCTCCTGAATATATTCAGGAGAAAACGCATACGCCCTTTTTGGCCAAGCAAGCAAGCGGGCAATGCAAATCTGCACTACAAAGAAGTATCACTTCCCAACGGTCAAAAGGGACATCCACAAAATGTGTAAAAACCAGAAAGGCAAGACAGGCCCTGGAGAACAGGGAGCCTTGTTATGCTGATGGGCGGGATGTAAGTTGCCAACTGCCTCACTGGAGGAGTGCATTGTGTTCCCTAAAACAAGTAAACAACAGAGCTACAGAGCCAAGGGCACTTCCAGTCTAGGGAATATACCTTGGGAAAACGGAAAATCCATAAGACAGAGCCACCCCCAAATTGAGGGCTGCACTGCTTACAAGAACCTCAACCTGGGTACACCTGAAATATCCCAGGAAATGTAAAAATGGTTCAAAACATTGTGGAACTTACGTACGATGGAATATCCCTCAGCCATGAAATCAATGTCATAAGACCAGTAGCAGCAAAATGAGTGGATTCAGGTACGATGATTCTAAGTGAAAGAAGTCACACAGAAAAAGAAACTTATCATAAGATATCACTTAGGAAGATCCTGTAAACATGGCAACACATGAACTGAGTTAGGAAAGAGAACAGAGTCTCACATTTAGAAAACACTCTTATGCCTGCTTAAGGGGGAAGGAGAGGTGGGGTGATGCATCAAACCAGAGTTTGATATAAGCACAGGTACTGTTCCAAAAACCAACTATGGAATAGACAAGACCTACACCTTCCTCAGTGAAAGGGACTCAAAACCCCATATTTCCCGCAGAGGAATAGATCTGACTAGTAAGAATCTTAAAACCTATGTATTGATATGTCTCCGTAAGGGAATCAAGTGTGTCTAGACTGGCATAAACATGGCAGCGAGAATCAGCTCAAACCCACTCTAAAAAGGAATTTCAAAAACAGAACAAAGAAACAGGGAAATTCTTTACAATTCCTTCAGGGTCTCTGATGCAACCTGGAATGACCCTATCTACGATGACAGCTGGATGTGGCATGAGGCTGGACACTTGGGACTGAGAGGATTGGTGAGATTGGGTGAGCAAATGCAGACCCTTTAAAGCAATAATGCATGGCAACCATTCCATGGGTCCCACCTCTCCAGGTTGAAGGGAATATTACTATAGCTATAACATGTACGGGAACCCTAGAGAATGGACACACTCTGAGTACGAAAGGTTTCTAAAACTCAACGAAGAGTCCCTCTCCTGGTGCTCCGGTTTGACTTTCCAACAGCTTTACTATCAATCTCCCAACTTGGAGAGACAGCCCCTTTAAGCTCCTGGTTCACACAGGTTGCCCATTTGGCAGAGGAGGAAAGGGAAGAGGGAGAACCAATGAGAGAGTAGCTGTTAGGCATTTGGATGGGCACATGTCACTCTAATTTCCCAGCAGGAAGAAGAATTCACCAAAGTCTCAGCCACCCACCGGGAACCAGTATAGGTCCTGAACCAAATGTTTGGACTTGCGTTCAGCTCACAAAAAACGAGTTGAAAAATGGAGCTCAGGGGCACAGCAATTCACAAACTGGCAGAGTAATCAAGGCCAACTATCGTCCAAAAATCTGTTGAGGGAAGGCAACGAGGCGGACTTGAATGCGAGGCAGAATAGCAGGAAACAGATTTCAAGAGGTACGTTAGAATCGCCTGTAAAGCACAGGAAGAGGGGCACAACTTCGACAATGATGCACTTGGCCAAAAAGGGCGTATGCGTTTTCTCCTGAATATATTCAGGAGAAAACGCATACGCCCTTTTTGGCCAAGCAAGCAAGCGGGCAATGCAAATCTGCACTACAAAGAAGTATCACTTCAAACCGGTCAAAAGGGACATCCACAAAATGTGTAAAAACCAGAAAGGCAAGACAGGCCCTGGAGAACAGGGAGCCTTGTTATGCTGATGGGCGGGATGTAAGTTGCCAACTGCCTCACTGGAGGAGTGCATTGTGTTCCCTAAAACAAGTAAACAACAGAGCTACAGAGCCAAGGGCACTTCCAGTCTAGGGAATATACCTTGGGAAAACTGAAAATCCATAAGACAGAGCCACCCCCAAATTGAGGGCTGCACTGCTTACAAGAACCTCAACCTGGGTACACCTGAAATATCCCAGGAAATATAAAAATGGTTCAAAACATTGTGGAACTTACGTACGATGGAATATCCCTCAGCCATGAAATCAATGTCATAAGACCAGTAGCAGCAAAATGAGTGGATTCAGGTACGATGATTCTAAGTGAAAGAAGTCACACAGAAAAAGAAACTTATCATAAGATATCACTTAGGAAGATCCTGTAAACATGGCAACACATGAACTGAGTTAGGAAAGAGAACAGAGTCTCACATTTAGAAAACACTCTTATGCCTGCTTAAGGGGGAAGGAGAGGTGGGGTGATGCATCAAACCAGAGTTTGATATAAGCACAGGTACTGTTCCAAAAACCAACTATGGAATAGACAAGACCTACACCTTCCTCAGTGAAAGGGACTCAAAACCCCATATTTCCCGCAGAGGAATAGATCTGACTAGTAAGAATCTTAAAACCTATGTATTGATATGTCTCCGTAAGGGAATCAAGTGTGTCTAGACTGGCATAAACATGGCAGCGAGAATCAGCTCAAACCCACTCTAAAAAGGAATTTCAAAAACAGAACAAAGAAACAGGGAAATTCTTTACAATTCCTTCAGGGTCTCTGATGCAACCTGGAATGACCCTATCTACGATGACAGCTGGATGTGGCATGAGGCTGGACACTTGGGACTGAGAGGATTGGTGAGATTGGGTGAGCAAATGCAGACCCTTTAAAGCAATAATGCATGGCAACCATTCCATGGGTCCCACCTCTCCAGGTTGAAGGGAATATTACTACAGCTATAACATGTACGGGAAACCTAGAGAATGGACACACTGTGAATACGAAAGGTTTCTAAAACTCAACGAAGAGTCCCTCTCCTGGTGCTCCGGTTTGACTTTCCAACAGCTTTACTATCAATCTCCCAACTTGGAGAGACAGCCCCTTTAAGCTCCTGGTTCACACAGGTTGCCCATTTGGCAGAGGAGGAAAGGGAAGAGGGAGAAACAATGAGAGAGTAGCTGTTAGGCATTTGGATGGGCACATGTCACTCTAATTTCCCAGCAGGAAGAAGAATTCACCAAAGTCTCAGCCACCCACCGGGAACCAGTATAGGTCCTGAACCAAATGTTTGGACTTGCGTTCAGCTCACAAAAAACGAGTTGAAAAATGGAGCTCAGGGGCACAGCAATTCACAAACTGGCAGAGTAATCAAGGCCAACTATCGTCCAAAAATCTGTTGAGGGAAGGCAACGAGGCGGACTTGAATGCGAGGCAGAATAGCAGGAAACAGATTTCAAGAGGTACGTTAGAATCGCCTGTAAAGCACAGGAAGAGGGGCACAACTTCGACAATGATGCACTTGGCCAAAAAGGGCGTATGCGTTTTCTCCTGAATATATTCAGGAGAAAACGCATACGCCCTTTTTGGCCAAGCAAGCAAGCGGGCAATGCAAATCTGCACTACAAAGAAGTATCACTTCCCACCGGTCAAAAGGGACATCCACAAAATGTGTAAAAACCAGAAAGGCAAGACAGGCCCTGGAGAACAGGGAGCCTTGTTATGCTGATGGGCGGGATGTAAGTTGCCAACTGCCTCACTGGAGGAGTGCATTGTGTTCCCTAAAACAAGTAAACAACAGAGCTACAGAGCCAAGGGCACTTCCAGTCTAGGGAATATACCTTGGGAAAACTGAAAATCCATAAGACAGAGCCACCCCCAAATTGAGGCCTGCACTGCTTACAAGAACCTCAACCTGGGTACACCTGAAATATCCCAGGAAATGTAAAAATGGTTCAAAACATTGTGGAACTTACGTACGATGGAATATCCCTCAGCCATGAAATCAATGTCATAAGACCAGTAGCAGCAAAATGAGTGGATTCAGGTACGATGATTCTAAGTGAAAGAAGTCACACAGAAAAAGAAACTTATCATAAGATATCACTTAGGAAGATCCTGTAAACATGGCAACACATGAACTGAGTTAGGAAAGAGAACAGAGTCTCACATTTAGAAAACACTCTTATGCCTGCTTAAGGGGGAAGGAGAGGTGGGGTGATGCATCAAACCAGAGTTTGATATAAGCACAGGTACTGTTCCAAAAACCAACTATGGAATAGACAAGACCTACACCTTCCTCAGTGAAAGGGACTCAAAACCCCATATTTCCCGCAGAGGAATAGATCTGACTAGTAAGAATCTTAAAACCTATGTATTGATATGTCTCCGTAAGGGAATCAAGTGTGTCTAGACTGGCATAAACATGGCAGCGAGAATCAGCTCAAACCCACTCTAAAAAGGAATTTCAAAAACAGAACAAAGAAACAGGGAAATTCTTTACAATTCCTTCAGGGTCTCTGATGCAACCTGGAATGACCCTATCTACGATGACAGCTGGATGTGGCATGAGGCTGGACACTTGGGACTGAGAGGATTGGTGAGATTGGGTGAGCAAATGCAGACCCTTTAAAGCAATAATGCATGGCCACCATTCCATGGGTCCCACCTCTCCAGGTTGAAGGGAATATTACTACAGCTATAACATGTACGGGAAACCTAGAGAATGGACACACTGTGAATACGAAAGGTTTCTAAAACTCAACGAAGAGTCCCTCTCCTGGTGCTCCGGTTTGACTTTCCAACAGCTTTACTATCAATCTCCCAACTTGGAGAGACAGCCCCTTTAAGCTCCTGGTTCACACAGGTTGCCCATTTGGCAGAGGAGGAAAGGGAAGAGGGAGAACCAATGAGAGAGTAGCTGTTAGGCATTTGGATGGGCACATGTCACTCTAATTTCCCGGCAGGAAGAAGAATTCACCAAAGTCTCAGCCACCCACCGGGAACCAGTATAGGTCCTGAACCAAATGTTTGGACTTGCGTTCAGCTCACAAAAAACGAGTTGAAAAATGGAGCTCAGGGGCACAGCAATTCACAAACTGGCAGAGTAATCAAGGCCAACTATCGTCCAAAAATCTGTTGAGGGAAGGCAACGAGGCGGACTTGAATGCGAGGCAGAATAGCAGGAAACAGATTTCAAGAGGTACGTTAGAATCGCCTGTAAAGCACAGGAAGAGGGGCACAACTTCGACAATGATGCACTTGGCCAAAAAGGGCGTATGCGTTTTCTCCTGTATATATTCAGGAGAAAACGCATACGCCCTTTTTGGCCAAGCAAGCAAGCGGGCAATGCAAATCTGCACTACAAAGAAGTATCACTTCCCACCGGTCAAAAGGGACATCCACAAAATGTGTAAAAACCAGAAAGGCAAGACAGGCCCTGGAGAACAGGGAGCCTTGTTATGCTGATGGGCGGGATGTAAGTTGCCAACTGCCTCACTGGAGGAGTGCATTGTGTTCCCTAAAACAAGTAAACAACAGAGCTACAGAGCCAAGGGCACTTCCAGTCTAGGGAATATACCTTGGGAAAACTGAAAATCCATAAGACAGAGCCACCCCCAAATTGAGGGCTGCACTGCTTACAAGAACCTCAACCTGGGTACACCTGAAATATCCCAGGAAATGTAAAAATGGTTCAAAACATTGTGGAACTTACGTACGATGGAATATCCCTCAGCCACGAAATCAATGTCATAAGACCAGTAGCAGCAAAATGAGTGGATTCAGGTACGATGATTCTAAGTGAAAGAAGTCACACAGAAAAAGAAACTTATCATAAGATATCACTTAGGAAGATCCTGTAAACATGGCAACACATGAACTGAGTTAGGAAAGAGAACAGAGTCTCACATTTAGAAAACAATCTTATGCCTGCTTAAGGGGGAAGGAGAGGTGGGGTGATGCATCAAACCAGAGTTTGATATAAGCACAGGTACTGTTCCAAAAACCAACTATGGAATAGACAAGACCTACACCTTCCTCAGTGAAAGGGACTCAAAACCCCATATTTCCCGCAGAGGAATAGATCTGACTAGTAAGAATCTTAAAACCTATGTATTGATATGTCTCCGTAAGGGAATCAAGTGTGTCTAGACTGGCATAAACATGGCAGCGAGAATCAGCTCAAACCCACTCTAAAAAGGAATTTCAAAAACAGAACAAAGAAACAGGGAAATTCTTTACAATTCCTTCAGGGTCTCTGATGCAACCTGGAATGACCCTATCTACGATGACAGCTGGATGTGGCATGAGGCTGGACACTTGGGACTGAGAGGATTGGTGAGATTGGGTGAGCAAATGCAGACCCTTTAAAGCAATAATGCATGGCAACCATTCCATGGGTCCCACCTCTCCAGGTTGAAGGGAATATTACTACAGCTATAACATGTACGGGAAACCTAGAGAATGGACACACTGTGAATACGAAAGGTTTCTAAAACTCAACGAAGAGTCCCTCTCCTGGTGCTCCGGTTTGACTTTCCAACAGCTTTACTATCAATCTCCCAACTTGGAGAGACAGCCCCTTTAAGCTCCTGGTTCACACAGGTTGCCCATTTGGCAGAGGAGGAAAGGGAAGAGGGAGAACCAATGAGAGAGTAGCTGTTAGGCATTTGGATGGGCACATGTCACTCTAATTTCCCGGCAGGAAGAAGAATTCACCAAAGTCTCAGCCACCCACCGGGAACCAGTATAGGTCCTGAACCAAATGTTTGGACTTGCGTTCAGCTCACAAAAAACGAGTTGAAAAATGGAGCTCAGGGGCACAGCAATTCACAAACTGGCAGAGTAATCAAGGCCAACTATCGTCCAAAAATCTGTTGAGGGAAGGCAACGAGGCGGACTTGAATGCGAGGCAGAATAGCAGGAAACAGATTTCAAGAGGTACGTTAGAATCGCCTGTAAAGCACAGGAAGAGGGGCACAACTTCGACAATGATGCACTTGGCCAAAAAGGGCGTATGCGTTTTCTCCTGAATATATTCAGGAGAAAACGCATACGCCCTTTTTGGCCAAGCAAGCAAGCGGGCAATGCAAATCTGCACTACAAAGAAGTATCACTTCCCAACGGTCAAAAGGGACATCCACAAAATGTGTAAAAACCAGAAAGGCAAGACAGGCCCTGGAGAACAGGGAGCCTTGTTATGCTGATGGGCGGGATGTAAGTTGCCAACTGCCTCACTGGAGGAGTGCATTGTGTTCCCTAAAACAAGTAAACAACAGAGCTACAGAGCCAAGGGCACTTCCAGTCTAGGGAATATACCTTGGGAAAACTGAAAATCCATAAGACAGAGCCACCCCCAAATTGAGGGCTGCACTGCTTACAAGAACCTCAACCTGGGTACACCTGAAATATCCCAGGAAATGTAAAAATGGTTCAAAACATTGTGGAACTTACGTACGATGGAATATCCCTCAGCCATGAAATCAATGTCATAAGACCAGTAGCAGCAAAATGAGTGGATTCAGGTACGATGATTCTAAGTGAAAGAAGTCACACAGAAAAAGAAACTTATCATAAGATATCACTTAGGAAGATCCTGTAAACATGGCAACACATGAACTGAGTTAGGAAAGAGAACAGAGTCTCACATTTAGAAAACACTCTTATGCCTGCTTAAGGGGGAAGGAGAGGTGGGGTGATGCATCAAACCAGAGTTTGATATAAGCACAGGTACTGTTCCAAAAACCAACTATGGAATAGACAAGACCTACACCTTCCTCAGTGAAAGGGACTCAAAACCCCATATTTCCCGCAGAGGAATAGATCTGACTAGTAAGAATCTTAAAACCTATGTATTGATATGTCTCCGTAAGGGAATCAAGTGTGTCTAGACTGGCATAAACATGGCAGCGAGAATCAGCTCAAACCCACTCTAAAAAGGAATTTCAAAAACAGAACAAAGAAACAGGGAAATTCTTTACAATTCCTTCAGGGTCTCTGATGCAACCTGGAATGACCCTATCTACGATGACAGCTGGATGTGGCATGAGGCTGGACACTTGGGACTGAGAGGATTGGTGAGATTGGGTGAGCAAATGCAGACCCTTTAAAGCAATAATGCATGGCCACCATTCCATGGGTCCCACCTCTCCAGGTTGAAGGGAATATTACTACAGCTATAACATGTACGGGAAACCTAGAGAATGGACACACTGTGAATACGAAAGGTTTCTAAAACTCAACGAAGAGTCCCTCTCCTGGTGCTCCGGTTTGACTTTCCAACAGCTTTACTATCAATCTCCCAACTTGGAGAGACAGCCCCTTTAAGCTCCTGGTTCACACAGGTTGCCCATTTGGCAGAGGAGGAAAGGGAAGAGGGAGAACCAATGAGAGAGTAGCTGTTAGGCATTTGGATGGGCACATGTCACTCTAATTTCCCGGCAGGAAGAAGAATTCACCAAAGTCTCAGCCACCCACCGGGAAACAGTATAGGTCCTGAACCAAATGTTTGGACTTGCGTTCAGCTCACAAAAAACGAGTTGAAAAATGGAGCTCAGGGGCACAGCAATTCACAAACTGGCAGAGTAATCAAGGCCAACTATCGTCCAAAAATCTGTTGAGGGAAGGCAACGAGGCGGACTTGAATGCGAGGCAGAATAGCAGGAAACAGATTTCAAGAGGTACGTTAGAATCGCCTGTAAAGCACAGGAAGAGGGGCACAACTTCGACAATGATGCACTTGGCCAAAAAGGGCGTATGCGTTTTCTCCTGTATATATTCAGGAGAAAACGCATACGCCCTTTTTGGCCAAGCAAGCAAGCGGGCAATGCAAATCTGCACTACAAAGAAGTATCACTTCCCACCGGTCAAAAGGGACATCCACAAAATGTGTAAAAACCAGAAAGGCAAGACAGGCCCTGGAGAACAGGGAGCCTTGTTATGCTGATGGGCGGGATGTAAGTTGCCAACTGCCTCACTGGAGGAGTGCATTGTGTTCCCTAAAACAAGTAAACAACAGAGCTACAGAGCCAAGGGCACTTCCAGTCTAGGGAATATACCTTGGGAAAACTGAAAATCCATAAGACAGAGCCACCCCCAAATTGAGGGCTGCACTGCTTACAAGAACCTCAACCTGGGTACACCTGAAATATCCCAGGAAATGTAAAAATGGTTCAAAACATTGTGGAACTTACGTACGATGGAATATCCCTCAGCCACGAAATCAATGTCATAAGACCAGTAGCAGCAAAATGAGTGGATTCAGGTACGATGATTCTAAGTGAAAGAAGTCACACAGAAAAAGAAACTTATCATAAGATATCACTTAGGAAGATCCTGTAAACATGGCAACACATGAACTGAGTTAGGAAAGAGAACAGAGTCTCACATTTAGAAAACACTCTTATGCCTGCTTAAGGGGGAAGGAGAGGTGGGGTGATGCATCAAACCAGAGTTTGATATAAGCACAGGTACTGTTCCAAAAACCAACTATGGAATAGACAAGACCTACACCTTCCTCAGTGAAAGGGACTCAAAACCCCATATTTCCCGCAGAGGAATAGATCTGACTAGTAAGAATCTTAAAACCTATGTATTGATATGTCTCCGTAAGGGAATCAAGTGTGTCTAGACTGGCATAAACATGGCAGCGAGAATCAGCTCAAACCCACTCTAAAAAGGAATTTCAAAAACAGAACAAAGAAACAGGGAAATTCTTTACAATTCCTTCAGGGTCTCTGATGCAACCTGGAATGACCCTATCTACGATGACAGCTGGATGTGGCATGAGGCTGGACACTTGGGACTGAGAGGATTGGTGAGATTGGGTGAGCAAATGCAGACCCTTTAAAGCAATAATGCATGGCAACCATTCCATGGGTCCCACCTCTCCAGGTTGAAGGGAATATTACTACAGCTATAACATGTACGGGAAACCTAGAGAATGGACACACTGTGAATATGAAAGGTTTCTAAAACTCAACGAAGAGTCCCTCTCCTGTTGCTCCGGTTTGACTTTCCAACAGCTTTACTATCAATCTCCCAACTTGGAGAGACAGCCCCTTTAAGCTCCTGGTTCACACAGGTTGCCCATTTGGCAGAGGAGGAAAGGGAAGAGGGAGAACCAATGAGAGAGTAGCTGTTAGGCATTTGGATGGGCACATGTCACTCTAATTTCCCGGCAGGAAGAAGAATTCACCAAAGTCTCAGCCACCCACCGGGAACCAGTATAGGTCCTGAACCAAATGTTTGGACTTGCGTTCAGCTCACAAAAAACGAGTTGAAAAATGGAGCTCAGGGGCACAGCAATTCACAAACTGGCAGAGTAATCAAGGCCAACTATCGTCCAAAAATCTGTTGAGGGAAGGCAACGAGGCGGACTTGAATGCGAGGCAGAATAGCAGGAAACAGATTTCAAGAGGTACGTTAGAATCGCCTGTAAAGCACAGGAAGAGGGGCACAACTTCGACAATGATGCACTTGGCCAAAAAGGGCGTATGCGTTTTCTCCTGAATATATTCAGGAGAAAACGCATACGCCCTTTTTGGCCAAGCAAGCAAGCGGGCAATGCAAATCTGCACTACAAAGAAGTATCACTTCCCACCGGTCAAAAGGGACATCCACAAAATGTGTAAAAACCAGAAAGGCAAGACAGGCCCTGGAGAACAGGGAGCCTTGTTATGCTGATGGGCGGGATGTAAGTTGCCAACTGCCTCACTGGAGGACTGCGTTGTGTTCCCTAAAACAAGTAAACAACAGAGCTACAGAGCCAAGGGCACTTCCAGTCTAGGGAATATACCTTGGGAAAACTGAAAATCCATAAGACAGAGCCACCCCCAAATTGAGGGCTGCACTGCTTACAAGAACCTCAACCTGGGTACACCTGAAATATCCCAGGAAATGTAAAAATGGTTCAAAACATTGTGGAACTTACGTATGATGGAATATCCCTCAGCCATGAAATCAATGTCATAAGACCAGTAGCAGCAAAATGAGTGGATTCAGGTACAATGATTCTAAGTGAAAGAAGTCACACAGAAAAAGAAACTTATCATAAGATATCACTTAGGAAGATCCTGTAAACATGGCAACACATGAACTGAGTTAGGAAAGAGAACAGAGTCTCACATTTAGAAAACACTCTTATGCCTGCTTAAGGGGGAAGGAGAGGTGGGGTGATGCATCAAACCAGAGTTTGATATAAGCACAGGTACTGTTCCAAAAACCAACTATGGAATAGACAAGACCTACACCTTCCTCAGTGAAAGGGACTCAAAACCCCATATTTCCCGCAGAGGAATAGATCTGACTAGTAAGAATCTTAAAACCTATGTATTGATATGTCTCCGTAAGGGAATCAAGTGTGTCTAGACTGGCATAAACATGGCAGCGAGAATCAGCTCAAACCCACTCTAAAAAGGAATTTCAAAAACAGAACAAAGAAACAGGGAAATTCTTTACAATTCCTTCAGGGTCTCTGATGCAACCTGGAATGACCCTATCTACGATGACAGCTGGATGTGGCATGAGGCTGGACACTTGGGACTGAGAGGATTGGTGAGATTGGGTGAGCAAATGCAGACCCTTTAAAGCAATAATGCATGGCAACCATTCCATGGGTCCCACCTCTCCAGGTTGAAGGGAATATTACTATAGCTATAACATGTACGGGAAACCTAGAGAATGGACACACTGTGAATACGAAAGGTTTCTAAAACTCAACGAAGAGTCCCTCTCCTGGTGCTCCGGTTTGACTTTCCAACAGCTTTACTATCAATCTCCCAACTTGGAGAGACAGCCCCTTTAAGCTCCTGGTTCACACAAGTTGCCCATTTGGCAGAGGAGGAAAGGGAAGAGGGAGAACCAATGAGAGAGTAGCTGTTAGGCATTTGGATGGGCACATGTCACTCTAATTTCCCAGCAGGAAGAAGAATTCACCAAAGTCTCAGCCACCCACCGGGAACCAGTATAGGTCCTGAACCAAATGTTTGGACTTGCGTTCAGCTCACAAAAAACGAGTTGAAAAATGGAGCTCAGGGGCACAGCAATTCACAAACTGGCAGAGTAATCAAGGCCAACTATCGTCCAAAAATCTGTTGAGGGAAGGCAACGAGGCGGACTTGAATGCGAGGCAGAATAGCAGGAAACAGATTTCAAGAGGTACGTTAGAATCGCCTGTAAAGCACAGGAAGAGGGGCACAACTTCGACAATGATGCACTTGGCCAAAAAGGGCGTATGCTTTTTCTCCTGAATATATTCAGGAGAAAACGCATACGCCCTTTTTGGCCAAGCAAGCAAGCAGGCAATGCAAATCTGCACTACAAAGAAGTATCACTTCCCAACGGTCAAAAGGGACATCCACAAAATGTGTAAAAACCAGAAAGGCAAGACAGGCCCTGGAGAACAGGGAGCCTTGTTATGCTGATGGGCGGGATGTAAGTTGCCAACTGCCTCACTGGAGGAGTGCATTGTGTTCCCTAAAACAAGTAAACAACAGAGCTACAGAGCCAAGGGCACTTCCAGTCTAGGGAATATACCTTGGGAAAACGGAAAATCCATAAGACAGAGCCACCCCCAAATTGAGGGCTGCACTGCTTACAAGAACCTCAACCTGGGTACACCTGAAATATCCCAGGAAATGTAAAAATGGTTCAAAACATTGTGGAACTTACGTACGATGGAATATCCCTCAGCCATGAAATCAATGTCATAAGACCAGTAGCAGCAAAATGAGTGGATTCAGGTACGATGATTCTAAGTGAAAGAAGTCACACAGAAAAAGAAACTTATCATAAGATATCACTTAGGAAGATCCTGTAAACATGGCAACACATGAACTGAGTTAGGAAAGAGAACAGAGTCTCACATTTAGAAAACACTCTTATGCCTGCTTAAGGGGGAAGGAGAGGTGGGGTGATGCATCAAACCAGAGATTGATATAAGCACAGGTAGTGTTCCAAAAATCAACTATGGAATAGACAAGACCTACACCTTCCTCAGTGAAAGGGACTCAAAACCCCATATTTCCCGCAGAGGAATAGATCTGACTAGTAAGAATCTTAAAACCTATGTATTGATATGTCTCCGTAAGGGAATCAAGTGTGTCTAGACTGGCATAAACATGGCAGCGAGAATCAGCTCAAACCCACTCTAAAAAGGAATTTCAAAAACAGAACAAAGAAACAGGGAAATTCTTTACAATTCCTTCAGGGTCTCTGATGCAACCTGGAATGACCCTATCTACGATGACAGCTGGATGTGGCATGAGGCTGGACACTTGGGACTGAGAGGATTGGTGAGATTGGGTGAGCAAATGCAGACCCTTTAAAGCAATAATGCATGGCAACCATTCCATGGGTCCCACCTCTCCAGGTTGAAGGGAATATTACTACAGCTATAACATGTACGGGAAACCTAGAGAATGGACACACTGTGAATACGAAAGGTTTCTAAAACTCAACGAAGAGTCCCTCTCCTGGTGCTCCGGTTTGACATTCCAACAGCTTTACTATCAATCTCCCAACTTGGAGAGACAGCCCCTTTAAGCTCCTGGTTCACACAGGTTGCCCATTTGGCAGAGGAGGAAAGGGAAGAGGGAGAACCAATGAGAGAGTAGCTGTTAGGCATTTGGATGGGCACATGTCACTCTAATTTCCCAGCAGGAAGAAGAATTCACCAAAGTCTCAGCCACCCACCGGGAACCAGTATAGGTCCTGAACCAAATGTTTGGAATTGCGTTCAGCTCACAAAAAACGAGTTGAAAAATGGAGCTCAGGGGCACAGCAATTCACAAACTGGCAGAGTAATCAAGGCCAACTATCGTCCAAAAATCTGTTGAGGGAAGGCAACGAGGCGGACTTGAATGCGAGGCAGAATAGCAGGAAACAGATTTCAAGAGGTACGTTAGAATCGCCTGTAAAGCACAGGAAGAGGGGCACAACTTCGACAATGATGCACTTGGCCAAAAAGGGCATATGCGTTTTCTCCTGAATATATTCAGGAGAAAACGCATACGCCCATTTTGGCCAAGCAAGCAAGCGGGCAATGCAAATCTGCACTACAAAGAAGTATCACTTCCCACCGGTCAAAAGGGACATCCACAAAATGTGTAAAAACCAGAAAGGCAAGACAGGCCCTGGAGAACAGGGAGCCTTGTTATGCTGATGGGCGGGATGTAAGCTGCCAACTGCCTCCCTGGAGGAGTGCATTGTGTTCCCTAAAACAAGTAAACAACAGAGCTACAGAGCCAAGGGCACTTCCAGTCTAGGGAATATACCTTGGGAAAACTGAAGATCCATAAGACAGAGCCACCCCCAAATTGAGGGCTGCACTGCTTACAAGAACCTCAACCTGGGTACACCTGAAATATCCCAGGAAATATAAAAATGGTTCAAAACATTGTGGAACTTACGTACGATGGAATATCCCTCAGCCATGAAATCAATGTCATAAGACCAGTAGCAGCAAAATGAGTGGATTCAGGTACGATGATTCTAAGTGAAAGAAGTCACACAGAAAAAGAAACTTATCATAAGATATCACTTAGGAAGATCCTGTAAACATGGCAACACATGAACTGAGTTAGGAAAGAGAACAGAGTCTCACATTTAGAAAACACTCTTATGCCTGCTTAAGGGGGAAGGAGAGGTGGGGTGATGCATCAAACCAGAGTTTGATATAAGCACAGGTACTGTTCCAAAAACCAACTATGGAATAGACAAGACCTACACCTTCCTCAGTGAAAGGGACTCAAAACCCCATATTTCCCGCAGAGGAATAGATCTGACTAGTAAGAATCTTAAAACCTATGTATTGATATGTCTCCGTAAGGGAATCAAGTGTGTCTAGACTGGCATAAACATGGCAGCGTGAATCAGCTCAAACCCACTCTAAAAAGGAATTTCAAAAACAGAACAAAGAAACAGGGAAATTCTTTACAATTCCTTCAGGGTCTCTGATGCAACCTGGAATGACCCTATCTACGATGACAGCTGGATGTGGCATGAGGCTGGACACTTGGGACTGAGAGGATTGGTGAGATTGGGTGAGCAAATGCAGACCCTTTAAAGCAATAATGCATGGCCACCATTCCATGGGTCCCACCTCTCCAGGTTGAAGGGAATATTACTACAGCTATAACATGTACGGGAAACCTAGAGAATGGACACACTGTGAATACGAAAGGTTTCTAAAACTCAACGAAGAGTCCCTCTCCTGGTGCTCCGGTTTGACTTTCCAACAGCTTTACTATCAATCTCCCAACTTGGAGAGACAGCCCCTTTAAGCTCCTGGTTCACACAGGTTGCCCATTTGGCAGAGGAGGAAAGGGAAGAGGGAGAACCAATGAGAGAGTAGCTGTTAGGCATTTGGATGGGCACATGTCACTCTAATTTCCCGGCAGGAAGAAGAATTCACCAAAGTCTCAGCCACCCACCGGGAACCAGTATAGGTCCTGAACCAAATGTTTGGACTTGCGTTCAGCTCACAAAAAACGAGTTGAAAAATGGAGCTCAGGGGCACAGCAATTCACAAACTGGCAGAGTAATCAAGGCCAACTATCGTCCAAAAATCTGTTGAGGGAAGGCAACGAGGCGGACTTGAATGCGAGGCAGAATAGCAGGAAACAGATTTCAAGAGGTACGTTAGAATCGCCTGTAAAGCACAGGAAGAGGGGCACAACTTCGACAATGATGCACTTGGCCAAAAAGGGCGTATGCATTTTCTCCTGAATATATTCAGGAGAAAACGCATACGCCCTTTTTGGCCAAGCAAGCAAGCGGGCAATGCAAATCTGCACTACAAAGAAGTATCACTTCCCACCGGTCAAAAGGGACATCCACAAAATGTGTAAAAACCAGAAAGGCAAGACAGGCCCTGGAGAACAGGGAGCCTTGTTATGCTGATGGGCGGGATGTAAGCTGCCAACTGCCTCACTGGAGGAGTGCATTGTGTTCCCTAAAACAAGTAAACAACAGAGCTACAGAGCCAAGGGCACTTCCAGTCTAGGGAATATACCTTGGGAAAACTGAAAATCCATAAGACAGAGCCACCCCCAAATTGAGGGCTGCACTGCTTACAAGAACCTCAACCTGGGTACACCTGAAATATCCCAGGAAATGTAAAAATGGTTCAAAACATTGTGGAACTTACGTACGATGGAATATCCCTCAGCCATGAAATCAATGTCATAAGACCAGTAGCAGCAAAATGAGTGGATTCAGGTACGATGATTCTAAGTGAAAGAAGTCACACAGAAAAAGAAACTTATCATAAGATATCACTTAGGAAGATCCTGTAAACATGGCAACACATGAACTGAGTTAGGAAAGAGAACAGAGTCTCACATTTAGAAAACACTCTTATGCCTGCTTAAGGGGGAAGGAGAGGTGGGGTGATGCATCAAACCAGAGATTGATATAAGCACAGGTAGTGTTCCAAAAACCAACTATGGAATAGACAAGACCTACACCTTCCTCAGTGAAAGGGACTCAAAACCCCATATTTCCCGCAGAGGAATAGATCTGACTAGTAAGAATCTTAAAACCTATGTATTGATATGTCTCCGTAAGGGAATCAAGTGTGTCTAGACTGGCATAAACATGGCAGCGAGAATCAGCTCAAACCCACTCTAAAAAGGAATTTCAAAAACAGAACAAAGAAACAGGGAAATTCTTTACAATTCCTTCAGGGTCTCTGATGCAACCTGGAATGACCCTATCTACGATGACAGCTGGATGTGGCATGAGGCTGGACACTTGGGACTGAGAGGATTGGTGAGATTGGGTGAGCAAATGCAGACCCTTTAAAGCAATAATGCATGGCAACCATTCCATGGGTCCCACCTCTCCAGGTTGAAGGGAATATTACTACAGCTATAACATGTACGGGAAACCTAGAGAATGGACACACTGTGAATATGAAAGGTTTCTAAAACTCAACGAAGAGTCCCTCTCCTGTTGCTCCGGTTTGACTTTCCAACAGCTTTACTATCAATCTCCCAACTTGGAGAGACAGCCCCTTTAAGCTCCTGGTTCACACAGGTTGCCCATTTGGCAGAGGAGGAAAGGGAAGAGGGAGAACCAATGAGAGAGTAGCTGTTAGGCATTTGGATGGGCACATGTCACTCTAATTTCCCGGCAGGAAGAAGAATTCACCAAAGTCTCAGCCACCCACCGGGAACCAGTATAGGTCCTGAACCAAATGTTTGGACTTGCGTTCAGCTCACAAAAAACGAGTTGAAAAATGGAGCTCAGGGGCACAGCAATTCACAAACTGGCAGAGTAATCAAGGCCAACTATCGTCCAAAAATCTGTTGAGGGAAGGCAACGAGGCGGACTTGAATGCGAGGCAGAATAGCAGGAAACAGATTTCAAGAGGTACGTTAGAATCGCCTGTAAAGCACAGGAAGAGGGGCACAACTTCGACAATGATGCACTTGGCCAAAAAGGGCGTATGCGTTTTCTCCTGAATATATTCAGGAGAAAACGCATACGCCCTTTTTGGCCAAGCAAGCAAGCGGGCAATGCAAATCTGCACTACAAAGAAGTATCACTTCCCACCGGTCAAAAGGGACATCCACAAAATGTGTAAAAACCAGAAAGGCAAGACAGGCCCTGGAGAACAGGGAGCCTTGTTATGCTGATGGGCGGGATGTAAGTTGCCAACTGCCTCACTGGAGGAGTGCATTGTGTTCCCTAAAACAAGTAAACAACAGAGCTACAGAGCCAAGGGCACTTCCAGTCTAGGGAATATACCTTGGGAAAACGGAAAATCCATAAGACAGAGCCACCCCCAAATTGAGGGCTGCACTGCTTACAAGAACCTCAACCTGGGTACACCTGAAATATCCCAGGAAATGTAAAAATGGTTCAAAACATTGTGGAACTTACGTACGATGGAATATCCCTCAGCCATGAAATCAATGTCATAAGACCAGTAGCAGCAAAATGAGTGGATTCAGGTACGATGATTCTAAGTGAAAGAAGTCACACAGAAAAAGAAACTTATCATAAGATATCACTTAGGAAGATCCTGTAAACATGGCAACACATGAACTGAGTTAGGAAAGAGAACAGAGTCTCACATTTAGAAAACACTCTTATGCCTGCTTAAGGGGGAAGGAGAGGTGGGGTGATGCATCAAACCAGAGTTTGATATAAGCACAGGTACTGTTCCAAAAACCAACTATGGAATAGACAAGACCTACACCTTCCTCAGTGAAAGGGACTCAAAACCCCATATTTCCCGCAGAGGAATAGATCTGACTAGTAAGAATCTTAAAACCTATGTATTGATATGTCTCCGTAAGGGAATCAAGTGTGTCTAGACTGGCATAAACATGGCAGCGAGAATCAGCTCAAACCCACTCTAAAAAGGAATTTCAAAAACAGAACAAAGAAACAGGGAAATTCTTTACAATTCCTTCAGGGTCTCTGATGCAACCTGGAATGACCCTATCTACGATGACAGCTGGATGTGGCATGAGGCTGGACACTTGGGACTGAGAGGATTGGTGAGATTGGGTGAGCAAATGCAGACCCTTTAAAGCAATAATGCATGGCAACCATTCCATGGGTCCCACCTCTCCAGGTTGAAGGGAATATTACTATAGCTATAACATGTACGGGAACCCTAGAGAATGGACACACTCTGAGTACGAAAGGTTTCTAAAACTCAACGAAGAGTCCCTCTCCTGGTGCTCCGGTTTGACTTTCCAACAGCTTTACTATCAATCTCCCAACTTGGAGAGACAGCCCCTTTAAGCTCCTGGTTCACACAGGTTGCCCATTTGGCAGAGGAGGAAAGGGAAGAGGGAGAACCAATGAGAGAGTAGCTGTTAGGCATTTGGATGGGCACATGTCACTCTAATTTCCCAGCAGGAAGAAGAATTCACCAAAGTCTCAGCCACCCACCGGGAACCAGTATAGGTCCTGAACCAAATGTTTGGACTTGCGTTCAGCTCACAAAAAACGAGTTGAAAAATGGAGCTCAGGGGCACAGCAATTCACAAACTGGCAGAGTAATCAAGGCCAACTATCGTCCAAAAATCTGTTGAGGGAAGGCAACGAGGCGGACTTGAATGCGAGGCAGAATAGCAGGAAACAGATTTCAAGAGGTACGTTAGAATCGCCTGTAAAGCACAGGAAGAGGGGCACAACTTCGACAATGATGCACTTGGCCAAAAAGGGCGTATGCGTTTTCTCCTGAATATATTCAGGAGAAAACGCATACGCCCTTTTTGGCCAAGCAAGCAAGCGGGCAATGCAAATCTGCACTACAAAGAAGTATCACTTCAAACCGGTCAAAAGGGACATCCACAAAATGTGTAAAAACCAGAAAGGCAAGACAGGCCCTGGAGAACAGGGAGCCTTGTTATGCTGATGGGCGGGATGTAAGTTGCCAACTGCCTCACTGGAGGAGTGCATTGTGTTCCCTAAAACAAGTAAACAACAGAGCTACAGAGCCAAGGGCACTTCCAGTCTAGGGAATATACCTTGGGAAAACTGAAAATCCATAAGACAGAGCCACCCCCAAATTGAGGGCTGCACTGCTTACAAGAACCTCAACCTGGGTACACCTGAAATATCCCAGGAAATATAAAAATGGTTCAAAACATTGTGGAACTTACGTACGATGGAATATCCCTCAGCCATGAAATCAATGTCATAAGACCAGTAGCAGCAAAATGAGTGGATTCAGGTACGATGATTCTAAGTGAAAGAAGTCACACAGAAAAAGAAACTTATCATAAGATATCACTTAGGAAGATCCTGTAAACATGGCAACACATGAACTGAGTTAGGAAAGAGAACAGAGTCTCACATTTAGAAAACACTCTTATGCCTGCTTAAGGGGGAAGGAGAGGTGGGGTGATGCATCAAACCAGAGTTTGATATAAGCACAGGTACTGTTCCAAAAACCAACTATGGAATAGACAAGACCTACACCTTCCTCAGTGAAAGGGACTCAAAACCCCATATTTCCCGCAGAGGAATAGATCTGACTAGTAAGAATCTTAAAACCTATGTATTGATATGTCTCCGTAAGGGAATCAAGTGTGTCTAGACTGGCATAAACATGGCAGCGAGAATCAGCTCAAACCCACTCTAAAAAGGAATTTCAAAAACAGAACAAAGAAACAGGGAAATTCTTTACAATTCCTTCAGGGTCTCTGATGCAACCTGGAATGACCCTATCTACGATGACAGCTGGATGTGGCATGAGGCTGGACACTTGGGACTGAGAGGATTGGTGAGATTGGGTGAGCAAATGCAGACCCTTTAAAGCAATAATGCATGGCAACCATTCCATGGGTCCCACCTCTCCAGGTTGAAGGGAATATTACTACAGCTATAACATGTACGGGAAACCTAGAGAATGGACACACTGTGAATACGAAAGGTTTCTAAAACTCAACGAAGAGTCCCTCTCCTGGTGCTCCGGTTTGACTTTCCAACAGCTTTACTATCAATCTCCCAACTTGGAGAGACAGCCCCTTTAAGCTCCTGGTTCACACAGGTTGCCCATTTGGCAGAGGAGGAAAGGGAAGAGGGAGAAACAATGAGAGAGTAGCTGTTAGGCATTTGGATGGGCACATGTCACTCTAATTTCCCAGCAGGAAGAAGAATTCACCAAAGTCTCAGCCACCCACCGGGAACCAGTATAGGTCCTGAACCAAATGTTTGGACTTGCGTTCAGCTCACAAAAAACGAGTTGAAAAATGGAGCTCAGGGGCACAGCAATTCACAAACTGGCAGAGTAATCAAGGCCAACTATCGTCCAAAAATCTGTTGAGGGAAGGCAACGAGGCGGACTTGAATGCGAGGCAGAATAGCAGGAAACAGATTTCAAGAGGTACGTTAGAATCGCCTGTAAAGCACAGGAAGAGGGGCACAACTTCGACAATGATGCACTTGGCCAAAAAGGGCGTATGCGTTTTCTCCTGAATATATTCAGGAGAAAACGCATACGCCCTTTTTGGCCAAGCAAGCAAGCGGGCAATGCAAATCTGCACTACAAAGAAGTATCACTTCCCACCGGTCAAAAGGGACATCCACAAAATGTGTAAAAACCAGAAAGGCAAGACAGGCCCTGGAGAACAGGGAGCCTTGTTATGCTGATGGGCGGGATGTAAGTTGCCAACTGCCTCACTGGAGGAGTGCATTGTGTTCCCTAAAACAAGTAAACAACAGAGCTACAGAGCCAAGGGCACTTCCAGTCTAGGGAATATACCTTGGGAAAACTGAAAATCCATAAGACAGAGCCACCCCCAAATTGAGGCCTGCACTGCTTACAAGAACCTCAACCTGGGTACACCTGAAATATCCCAGGAAATGTAAAAATGGTTCAAAACATTGTGGAACTTACGTACGATGGAATATCCCTCAGCCATGAAATCAATGTCATAAGACCAGTAGCAGCAAAATGAGTGGATTCAGGTACGATGATTCTAAGTGAAAGAAGTCACACAGAAAAAGAAACTTATCATAAGATATCACTTAGGAAGATCCTGTAAACATGGCAACACATGAACTGAGTTAGGAAAGAGAACAGAGTCTCACATTTAGAAAACACTCTTATGCCTGCTTAAGGGGGAAGGAGAGGTGGGGTGATGCATCAAACCAGAGTTTGATATAAGCACAGGTACTGTTCCAAAAACCAACTATGGAATAGACAAGACCTACACCTTCCTCAGTGAAAGGGACTCAAAACCCCATATTTCCCGCAGAGGAATAGATCTGACTAGTAAGAATCTTAAAACCTATGTATTGATATGTCTCCGTAAGGGAATCAAGTGTGTCTAGACTGGCATAAACATGGCAGCGAGAATCAGCTCAAACCCACTCTAAAAAGGAATTTCAAAAACAGAACAAAGAAACAGGGAAATTCTTTACAATTCCTTCAGGGTCTCTGATGCAACCTGGAATGACCCTATCTACGATGACAGCTGGATGTGGCATGAGGCTGGACACTTGGGACTGAGAGGATTGGTGAGATTGGGTGAGCAAATGCAGACCCTTTAAAGCAATAATGCATGGCCACCATTCCATGGGTCCCACCTCTCCAGGTTGAAGGGAATATTACTACAGCTATAACATGTACGGGAAACCTAGAGAATGGACACACTGTGAATACGAAAGGTTTCTAAAACTCAACGAAGAGTCCCTCTCCTGGTGCTCCGGTTTGACTTTCCAACAGCTTTACTATCAATCTCCCAACTTGGAGAGACAGCCCCTTTAAGCTCCTGGTTCACACAGGTTGCCCATTTGGCAGAGGAGGAAAGGGAAGAGGGAGAACCAATGAGAGAGTAGCTGTTAGGCATTTGGATGGGCACATGTCACTCTAATTTCCCGGCAGGAAGAAGAATTCACCAAAGTCTCAGCCACCCACCGGGAACCAGTATAGGTCCTGAACCAAATGTTTGGACTTGCGTTCAGCTCACAAAAAACGAGTTGAAAAATGGAGCTCAGGGGCACAGCAATTCACAAACTGGCAGAGTAATCAAGGCCAACTATCGTCCAAAAATCTGTTGAGGGAAGGCAACGAGGCGGACTTGAATGCGAGGCAGAATAGCAGGAAACAGATTTCAAGAGGTACGTTAGAATCGCCTGTAAAGCACAGGAAGAGGGGCACAACTTCGACAATGATGCACTTGGCCAAAAAGGGCGTATGCGTTTTCTCCTGTATATATTCAGGAGAAAACGCATACGCCCTTTTTGGCCAAGCAAGCAAGCGGGCAATGCAAATCTGCACTACAAAGAAGTATCACTTCCCACCGGTCAAAAGGGACATCCACAAAATGTGTAAAAACCAGAAAGGCAAGACAGGCCCTGGAGAACAGGGAGCCTTGTTATGCTGATGGGCGGGATGTAAGTTGCCAACTGCCTCACTGGAGGAGTGCATTGTGTTCCCTAAAACAAGTAAACAACAGAGCTACAGAGCCAAGGGCACTTCCAGTCTAGGGAATATACCTTGGGAAAACTGAAAATCCATAAGACAGAGCCACCCCCAAATTGAGGGCTGCACTGCTTACAAGAACCTCAACCTGGGTACACCTGAAATATCCCAGGAAATGTAAAAATGGTTCAAAACATTGTGGAACTTACGTACGATGGAATATCCCTCAGCCACGAAATCAATGTCATAAGACCAGTAGCAGCAAAATGAGTGGATTCAGGTACGATGATTCTAAGTGAAAGAAGTCACACAGAAAAAGAAACTTATCATAAGATATCACTTAGGAAGATCCTGTAAACATGGCAACACATGAACTGAGTTAGGAAAGAGAACAGAGTCTCACATTTAGAAAACAATCTTATGCCTGCTTAAGGGGGAAGGAGAGGTGGGGTGATGCATCAAACCAGAGTTTGATATAAGCACAGGTACTGTTCCAAAAACCAACTATGGAATAGACAAGACCTACACCTTCCTCAGTGAAAGGGACTCAAAACCCCATATTTCCCGCAGAGGAATAGATCTGACTAGTAAGAATCTTAAAACCTATGTATTGATATGTCTCCGTAAGGGAATCAAGTGTGTCTAGACTGGCATAAACATGGCAGCGAGAATCAGCTCAAACCCACTCTAAAAAGGAATTTCAAAAACAGAACAAAGAAACAGGGAAATTCTTTACAATTCCTTCAGGGTCTCTGATGCAACCTGGAATGACCCTATCTACGATGACAGCTGGATGTGGCATGAGGCTGGACACTTGGGACTGAGAGGATTGGTGAGATTGGGTGAGCAAATGCAGACCCTTTAAAGCAATAATGCATGGCAACCATTCCATGGGTCCCACCTCTCCAGGTTGAAGGGAATATTACTACAGCTATAACATGTACGGGAAACCTAGAGAATGGACACACTGTGAATACGAAAGGTTTCTAAAACTCAACGAAGAGTCCCTCTCCTGGTGCTCCGGTTTGACTTTCCAACAGCTTTACTATCAATCTCCCAACTTGGAGAGACAGCCCCTTTAAGCTCCTGGTTCACACAGGTTGCCCATTTGGCAGAGGAGGAAAGGGAAGAGGGAGAACCAATGAGAGAGTAGCTGTTAGGCATTTGGATGGGCACATGTCACTCTAATTTCCCGGCAGGAAGAAGAATTCACCAAAGTCTCAGCCACCCACCGGGAACCAGTATAGGTCCTGAACCAAATGTTTGGACTTGCGTTCAGCTCACAAAAAACGAGTTGAAAAATGGAGCTCAGGGGCACAGCAATTCACAAACTGGCAGAGTAATCAAGGCCAACTATCGTCCAAAAATCTGTTGAGGGAAGGCAACGAGGCGGACTTGAATGCGAGGCAGAATAGCAGGAAACAGATTTCAAGAGGTACGTTAGAATCGCCTGTAAAGCACAGGAAGAGGGGCACAACTTCGACAATGATGCACTTGGCCAAAAAGGGCGTATGCGTTTTCTCCTGAATATATTCAGGAGAAAACGCATACGCCCTTTTTGGCCAAGCAAGCAAGCGGGCAATGCAAATCTGCACTACAAAGAAGTATCACTTCCCAACGGTCAAAAGGGACATCCACAAAATGTGTAAAAACCAGAAAGGCAAGACAGGCCCTGGAGAACAGGGAGCCTTGTTATGCTGATGGGCGGGATGTAAGTTGCCAACTGCCTCACTGGAGGAGTGCATTGTGTTCCCTAAAACAAGTAAACAACAGAGCTACAGAGCCAAGGGCACTTCCAGTCTAGGGAATATACCTTGGGAAAACTGAAAATCCATAAGACAGAGCCACCCCCAAATTGAGGGCTGCACTGCTTACAAGAACCTCAACCTGGGTACACCTGAAATATCCCAGGAAATGTAAAAATGGTTCAAAACATTGTGGAACTTACGTACGATGGAATATCCCTCAGCCATGAAATCAATGTCATAAGACCAGTAGCAGCAAAATGAGTGGATTCAGGTACGATGATTCTAAGTGAAAGAAGTCACACAGAAAAAGAAACTTATCATAAGATATCACTTAGGAAGATCCTGTAAACATGGCAACACATGAACTGAGTTAGGAAAGAGAACAGAGTCTCACATTTAGAAAACACTCTTATGCCTGCTTAAGGGGGAAGGAGAGGTGGGGTGATGCATCAAACCAGAGTTTGATATAAGCACAGGTACTGTTCCAAAAACCAACTATGGAATAGACAAGACCTACACCTTCCTCAGTGAAAGGGACTCAAAACCCCATATTTCCCGCAGAGGAATAGATCTGACTAGTAAGAATCTTAAAACCTATGTATTGATATGTCTCCGTAAGGGAATCAAGTGTGTCTAGACTGGCATAAACATGGCAGCGAGAATCAGCTCAAACCCACTCTAAAAAGGAATTTCAAAAACAGAACAAAGAAACAGGGAAATTCTTTACAATTCCTTCAGGGTCTCTGATGCAACCTGGAATGACCCTATCTACGATGACAGCTGGATGTGGCATGAGGCTGGACACTTGGGACTGAGAGGATTGGTGAGATTGGGTGAGCAAATGCAGACCCTTTAAAGCAATAATGCATGGCCACCATTCCATGGGTCCCACCTCTCCAGGTTGAAGGGAATATTACTACAGCTATAACATGTACGGGAAACCTAGAGAATGGACACACTGTGAATACGAAAGGTTTCTAAAACTCAACGAAGAGTCCCTCTCCTGGTGCTCCGGTTTGACTTTCCAACAGCTTTACTATCAATCTCCCAACTTGGAGAGACAGCCCCTTTAAGCTCCTGGTTCACACAGGTTGCCCATTTGGCAGAGGAGGAAAGGGAAGAGGGAGAACCAATGAGAGAGTAGCTGTTAGGCATTTGGATGGGCACATGTCACTCTAATTTCCCGGCAGGAAGAAGAATTCACCAAAGTCTCAGCCACCCACCGGGAAACAGTATAGGTCCTGAACCAAATGTTTGGACTTGCGTTCAGCTCACAAAAAACGAGTTGAAAAATGGAGCTCAGGGGCACAGCAATTCACAAACTGGCAGAGTAATCAAGGCCAACTATCGTCCAAAAATCTGTTGAGGGAAGGCAACGAGGCGGACTTGAATGCGAGGCAGAATAGCAGGAAACAGATTTCAAGAGGTACGTTAGAATCGCCTGTAAAGCACAGGAAGAGGGGCACAACTTCGACAATGATGCACTTGGCCAAAAAGGGCGTATGCGTTTTCTCCTGAATATATTCAGGAGAAAACGCATACGCCCTTTTTGGCCAAGCAAGCAAGCGGGCAATGCAAATCTGCACTACAAAGAAGTATCACTTCCCAACGGTCAAAAGGGACATCCACAAAATGTGTAAAAACCAGAAAGGCAAGACAGGCCCTGGAGAACAGGGAGCCTTGTTATGCTGATGGGCGGGATGTAAGTTGCCAACTGCCTCACTGGAGGAGTGCATTGTGTTCCCTAAAACAAGTAAACAACAGAGCTACAGAGCCAAGGGCACTTCCAGTCTAGGGAATATACCTTGGGAAAACTGAAAATCCATAAGACAGAGCCACCCCCAAATTGAGGGCTGCACTGCTTACAAGAACCTCAACCTGGGTACACCTGAAATATCCCAGGAAATGTAAAAATGGTTCAAAACATTGTGGAACTTACGTACGATGGAATATCCCTCAGCCATGAAATCAATGTCATAAGACCAGTAGCAGCAAAATGAGTGGATTCAGGTACGATGATTCTAAGTGAAAGAAGTCACACAGAAAAAGAAACTTATCATAAGATATCACTTAGGAAGATCCTGTAAACATGGCAACACATGAACTGAGTTAGGAAAGAGAACAGAGTCTCACATTTAGAAAACACTCTTATGCCTGCTTAAGGGGGAAGGAGAGGTGGGGTGATGCATCAAACCAGAGTTTGATATAAGCACAGGTACTGTTCCAAAAACCAACTATGGAATAGACAAGACCTACACCTTCCTCAGTGAAAGGGACTCAAAACCCCATATTTCCCGCAGAGGAATAGATCTGACTAGTAAGAATCTTAAAACCTATGTATTGATATGTCTCCGTAAGGGAATCAAGTGTGTCTAGACTGGCATAAACATGGCAGCGAGAATCAGCTCAAACCCACTCTAAAAAGGAATTTCAAAAACAGAACAAAGAAACAGGGAAATTCTTTACAATTCCTTCAGGGTCTCTGATGCAACCTGGAATGACCCTATCTACGATGACAGCTGGATGTGGCATGAGGCTGGACACTTGGGACTGAGAGGATTGGTGAGATTGGGTGAGCAAATGCAGACCCTTTAAAGCAATAATGCATGGCCACCATTCCATGGGTCCCACCTCTCCAGGTTGAAGGGAATATTACTACAGCTATAACATGTACGGGAAACCTAGAGAATGGACACACTGTGAATACGAAAGGTTTCTAAAACTCAACGAAGAGTCCCTCTCCTGGTGCTCCGGTTTGACTTTCCAACAGCTTTACTATCAATCTCCCAACTTGGAGAGACAGCCCCTTTAAGCTCCTGGTTCACACAGGTTGCCCATTTGGCAGAGGAGGAAAGGGAAGAGGGAGAACCAATGAGAGAGTAGCTGTTAGGCATTTGGATGGGCACATGTCACTCTAATTTCCCGGCAGGAAGAAGAATTCACCAAAGTCTCAGCCACCCACCGGGAAACAGTATAGGTCCTGAACCAAATGTTTGGACTTGCGTTCAGCTCACAAAAAACGAGTTGAAAAATGGAGCTCAGGGGCACAGCAATTCACAAACTGGCAGAGTAATCAAGGCCAACTATCGTCCAAAAATCTGTTGAGGGAAGGCAACGAGGCGGACTTGAATGCGAGGCAGAATAGCAGGAAACAGATTTCAAGAGGTACGTTAGAATCGCCTGTAAAGCACAGGAAGAGGGGCACAACTTCGACAATGATGCACTTGGCCAAAAAGGGCGTATGCGTTTTCTCCTGTATATATTCAGGAGAAAATGCATACGCCCTTTTTGGCCAAGCAAGCAAGCGGGCAATGCAAATCTGCACTACAAAGAAGTATCACTTCCCACCGGTCAAAAGGGACATCCACAAAATGTGTAAAAACCAGAAAGGCAAGACAGGCCCTGGAGAACAGGGAGCCTTGTTATGCTGATGGGCGGGATGTAAGTTGCCAACTGCCTCACTGGAGGAGTGCATTGTGTTCCCTAAAACAAGTAAACAACAGAGCTACAGAGCCAAGGGCACTTCCAGTCTAGGGAATATACCTTGGGAAAACTGAAAATCCATAAGACAGAGCCACCCCCAAATTGAGGGCTGCACTGCTTACAAGAACCTCAACCTGGGTACACCTGAAATATCCCAGGAAATGTAAAAATGGTTCAAAACATTGTGGAACTTACGTACGATGGAATATCCCTCAGCCACGAAATCAATGTCATAAGACCAGTAGCAGCAAAATGAGTGGATTCAGGTACGATGATTCTAAGTGAAAGAAGTCACACAGAAAAAGAAACTTATCATAAGATATCACTTAGGAAGATCCTGTAAACATGGCAACACATGAACTGAGTTAGGAAAGAGAACAGAGTCTCACATTTAGAAAACACTCTTATGCCTGCTTAAGGGGGAAGGAGAGGTGGGGTGATGCATCAAACCAGAGTTTGATATAAGCACAGGTACTGTTCCAAAAACCAACTATGGAATAGACAAGACCTACACCTTCCTCAGTGAAAGGGACTCAAAACCCCATATTTCCCGCAGAGGAATAGATCTGACTAGTAAGAATCTTAAAACCTATGTATTGATATGTCTCCGTAAGGGAATCAAGTGTGTCTAGACTGGCATAAACATGGCAGCGAGAATCAGCTCAAACCCACTCTAAAAAGGAATTTCAAAAACAGAACAAAGAAACAGGGAAATTCTTTACAATTCCTTCAGGGTCTCTGATGCAACCTGGAATGACCCTATCTACGATGACAGCTGGATGTGGCATGAGGCTGGACACTTGGGACTGAGAGGATTGGTGAGATTGGGTGAGCAAATGCAGACCCTTTAAAGCAATAATGCATGGCAACCATTCCATGGGTCCCACCTCTCCAGGTTGAAGGGAATATTACTACAGCTATAACATGTACGGGAAACCTAGAGAATGGACACACTGTGAATACGAAAGGTTTCTAAAACTCAACGAAGAGTCCCTCTCCTGGTGCTCCGGTTTGACTTTCCAACAGCTTTACTATCAATCTCCCAACTTGGAGAGACAGCCCCTTTAAGCTCCTGGTTCACACAGGTTGCCCATTTGGCAGAGGAGGAAAGGGAAGAGGGAGAACCAATGAGAGAGTAGCTGTTAGGCATTTGGATGGGCACATGTCACTCTAATTTCCCGGCAGGAAGAAGAATTCACCAAAGTCTCAGCCACCCACCGGGAACCAGTATAGGTCCTGAACCAAATGTTTGGACTTGCGTTCAGCTCACAAAAAACGAGTTGAAAAATGGAGCTCAGGGGCACAGCAATTCACAAACTGGCAGAGTAATCAAGGCCAACTATCGTCCAAAAATCTGTTGAGGGAAGGCAACGAGGCGGACTTGAATGCGAGGCAGAATAGCAGGAAACAGATTTCAAGAGGTACGTTAGAATCGCCTGTAAAGCACAGGAAGAGGGGCACAACTTCGACAATGATGCACTTGGCCAAAAAGGGCGTATGCGTTTTCTCCTGAATATATTCAGGAGAAAACGCATACGCCCTTTTTGGCCAAGCAAGCAAGCGGGCAATGCAAATCTGCACTACAAAGAAGTATCACTTCCCACCGGTCAAAAGGGACATCCACAAAATGTGTAAAAACCAGAAAGGCAAGACAGGCCCTGGAGAACAGGGAGCCCTGTTATGCTGATGGGCGGGATGTAAGTTGCCAACTGCCTCACTGGAGGAGTGCATTGTGTTCCCTAAAACAAGTAAACAACAGAGCTACAGAGCCAAGGGCACTTCCAGTCTAGGGAATATACCTTGGGAAAACTGAAAATCCATAAGACAGAGCCACCCCCAAATTGAGGGCTGCACTGCTTACAAGAACCTCAACCTGGGTACACCTGAAATATCCCAGGAAATGTAAAAATGGTTCAAAACATTGTGGAACTTACGTACGATGGAATATCCCTCAGCCATGAAATCAATGTCATAAGACCAGTAGCAGCAAAATGAGTGGATTCAGGTACGATGATTCTAAGTGAAAGAAGTCACACAGAAAAAGAAACTTATCATAAGATATCACTTAGGAAGATCCTGTAAACATGGCAACACATGAACTGAGTTAGGAAAGAGAACAGAGTCTCACATTTAGAAAACACTCTTATGCCTGCTTAAGGGGGAAGGAGAGGTGGGGTGATGCATCAAACCAGAGTTTGATATAAGCACAGGTACTGTTCCAAAAACCAACTATGGAATAGACAAGACCTACACCTTCCTCAGTGAAAGGGACTCAAAACCCCATATTTCCCACAGAGGAATTGATCTGACTAGTAAGAATCTTAAAACCTATGTATTGATATGTCTCCGTAAGGGAATCAAGTGTGTCTAGACAGGCATAAACATGGCAGCGAGAATCAGCTCAAACCCACTCTAAAAAGGAATTTCAAAAACAGAACAAAGAAACAGGGAAATTCTTTACAATTCCTTCAGGGTCTCTGATGCAACCTGGAATGACCCTATCTACGATGACAGCTGGATGTGGCATGAGGCTGGACACTTGGGACTGAGAGGATTGGTGAGATTGGGTGAGCAAATGCAGACCCTTTAAAGCAATAATGCATGGCAACCATTCCATGGGTCCCACCTCTCCAGGTTGAAGGGAATATTACTACAGCTATAACATGTACGGGAAACCTAGAGAATGGACACACTGTGAATACGAAAGGTTTCTAAAACTCAACGAAGAGTCCCTCTCCTGGTGCTCCGGTTTGACTTTCCAACAGCTTTACTATCAATCTCCCAACTTGGAGAGACAGCCCCTTTAAGCTCCTGGTTCACACAGGTTGCCCATTTGGCAGAGGAGGAAAGGGAAGAGGGAGAACCAATGAGAGAGTAGCTGTTAGGCATTTGGATGGGCACATGTCACTCTAATTTCCCGGCAGGAAGAAGAATTCACCAAAGTCTCAGCCACCCACCGGGAACCAGTATAGGTCCTGAACCAAATGTTTGGACTTGCGTTCAGCTCACAAAAAACGAGTTGAAAAATGGAGCTCAGGGGCACAGCAATTCACAAACTGGCAGAGTAATCAAGGCCAACTATCGTCCAAAAATCTGTTGAGGGAAGGCAACGAGGCGGACTTGAATGCGAGGCAGAATAGCAGGAAACAGATTTCAAGAGGTACGTTAGAATCGCCTGTAAAGCACAGGAAGAGGGGCACAACTTCGACAATGATGCACTTGGCCAAAAAGGGCGTATGCGTTTTCTCCTGAATATATTCAGGAGAAAACGCATACGCCCTTTTTGGCCAAGCAAGCAAGCGGGCAATGCAAATCTGCACTACAAAGAAGTATCACTTCCCACCGGTCAAAAGGGACATCCACAAAATGTGTAAAAACCAGAAAGGCAAGACAGGCCCTGGAGAACAGGGAGCCCTGTTATGCTGATGGGCGGGATGTAAGTTGCCAACTGCCTCACTGGAGGAGTGCATTGTGTTCCCTAAAACAAGTAAACAACAGAGCTACAGAGCCAAGGGCACTTCCAGTCTAGGGAATATACCTTGGGAAAACTGAAAATCCATAAGACAGAGCCACCCCCAAATTGAGGGCTGCACTGCTTACAAGAACCTCAACCTGGGTACACCTGAAATATCCCAGGAAATGTAAAAATGGTTCAAAACATTGTGGAACTTACGTACGATGGAATATCCCTCAGCCATGAAATCAATGTCATAAGACCAGTAGCAGCAAAATGAGTGGATTCAGGTACGATGATTCTAAGTGAAAGAAGTCACACAGAAAAAGAAACTTATCATAAGATATCACTTAGGAAGATCCTGTAAACATGGCAACACATGAACTGAGTTAGGAAAGAGAACAGAGTCTCACATTTAGAAAACACTCTTATGCCTGCTTAAGGGGGAAGGAGAGGTGGGGTGATGCATCAAACCAGAGTTTGATATAAGCACAGGTACTGTTCCAAAAACCAACTATGGAATAGACAAGACCTACACCTTCCTCAGTGAAAGGGACTCAAAACCCCATATTTCCCACAGAGGAATAGATCTGACTAGTAAGAATCTTAAAACCTATGTATTGATATGTCTCCGTAAGGGAATCAAGTGTGTCTAGACAGGCATAAACATGGCAGCGAGAATCAGCTCAAACCCACTCTAAAAAGGAATTTCAAAAACAGAACAAAGAAACAGGGAAATTCTTTACAATTCCTTCAGGGTCTCTGATGCAACCTGGAATGACCCTATCTACGATGACAGCTGGATGTGGCATGAGGCTGGACACTTGGGACTGAGAGGATTGGTGAGATTGGGTGAGCAAATGCAGACCCTTTAAAGCAATAATGCATGGCAACCATTCCATGGGTCCCACCTCTCCAGGTTGAAGGGAATATTACTACAGCTATAACATGTACGGGAAACCTAGAGAATGGACACACTGTGAATACGAAAGGTTTCTAAAACTCAACGAAGAGTCCCTCTCCTGGTGCTCCGGTTTGACTTTCCAACAGCTTTACTATCAATCTCCCAACTTGGAGAGACAGCCCCTTTAAGCTCCTGGTTCACACAGGTTGCCCATTTGGCAGAGGAGGAAAGGGAAGAGGGAGAACCAATGAGAGAGTAGCTGTTAGGCATTTGGATGGGCACATGTCACTCTAATTTCCCGGCAGGAAGAAGAATTCACCAAAGTCTCAGCCACCCACCGGGAACCAGTATAGGTCCTGAACCAAATGTTTGGACTTGCGTTCAGCTCACAAAAAACGAGTTGAAAAATGGAGCTCAGGGGCACAGCAATTCACAAACTGGCAGAGTAATCAAGGCCAACTATCGTCCAAAAATCTGTTGAGGGAAGGCAACGAGGCGGACTTGAATGCGAGGCAGAATAGCAGGAAACAGATTTCAAGAGGTACGTTAGAATCGCCTGTAAAGCACAGGAAGAGGGGCACAACTTCGACAATGATGCACTTGGCCAAAAAGGGCGTATGCGTTTTCTCCTGAATATATTCAGGAGAAAACGCATACGCCCTTTTTGGCCAAGCAAGCAAGCGGGCAATGCAAATCTGCACTACAAAGAAGTATCACTTCCCACCGGTCAAAAGGGACATCCACAAAATGTGTAAAAACCAGAAAGGCAAGACAGGCCCTGGAGAACAGGGAGCCTTGTTATGCTGATGGGCGGGATGTAAGTTGCCAACTGCCTCACTGGAGGAGTGCATTGTGTTCCCTAAAACAAGTAAACAACAGAGCTACAGAGCCAAGGGCACTTCCAGTCTAGGGAATATACCTTGGGAAAACTGAAAATCCATAAGACAGAGCCACCCCCAAATTGAGGGCTGCACTGCTTACAAGAACCTCAACCTGGGTACACCTGAAATATCCCAGGAAATGTAAAAATGGTTCAAAACATTGTGGAACTTACGTACGATGGAATATCCCTCAGCCATGAAATCAATGTCATAAGACCAGTAGCAGCAAAATGAGTGGATTCAGGTACGATGATTCTAAGTGAAAGAAGTCACACAGAAAAAGAAACTTATCATAAGATATCACTTAGGAAGATCCTGTAAACATGGCAACACATGAACTGAGTTAGGAAAGAGAACAGAGTCTCACATTTAGAAAACACTCTTATGCCTGCTTAAGGGGGAAGGAGAGGTGGGGTGATGCATCAAACCAGAGTTTGATATAAGCACAGGTACTGTTCCAAAAACCAACTATGGAATAGACAAGACCTACACCTTCCTCAGTGAAAGGGACTCAAAACCCCATATTTCGCGCAGAGGAATAGATCTGACTAGTAAGAATCTTAAAACCTATGTATTGATATGTCTCCGTAAGGGAATCAAGTGTGTGTAGACTGGCATAAACATGGCAGCGAGAATCAGCTCAAACCCACTCTAAAAAGGAATTTCAAAAACAGAACAAAGAAACAGGGAAATTCTTTACAATTCCTTCAGGGTCTCTGATGCAACCTGGAATGACCCTATCTACGATGACAGCTGGATGTGGCATGAGGCTGGACACTTGGGACTGAGAGGATTGGTGAGATTGGGTGAGCAAATGCAGACCCTTTAAAGCAATAATGCATGGCCACCATTCCATGGGTCCCACCTCTCCAGGTTGAAGGGAATATTACTACAGCTATAACATGTACGGGAAACCTAGAGAATGGACACACTGTGAATACGAAAGGTTTCTAAAACTCAACGAAGAGTCCCTCTCCTGGTGCTCCGGTTTGACTTTCCAACAGCTTTACTATCAATCTCCCAACTTGGAGAGACAGCCCCTTTAAGCTCCTGGTTCACACAGGTTGCCCATTTGGCAGAGGAGGAAAGGGAAGAGGGAGAACCAATGAGAGAGTAGCTGTTAGGCATTTGGATGGGCACATGTCACTCTAATTTCCCGGCAGGAAGAAGAATTCACCAAAGTCTCAGCCACCCACCGGGAACCAGTATAGGTCCTGAACCAAATGTTTGGACTTGCGTTCAGCTCACAAAAAACGAGTTGAAAAATGGAGCTCAGGGGCACAGCAATTCACAAACTGGCAGAGTAATCAAGGCCAACTATCGTCCAAAAATCTGTTGAGGGAAGGCAACGAGGCGGACTTGAATGCGAGGCAGAATAGCAGGAAACAGATTTCAAGAGGTACGTTAGAATCGCCTGTAAAGCACAGGAAGAGGGGCACAACTTCGACAATGATGCACTTGGCCAAAAAGGGCGTATGCGTTTTCTCCTGAATATATTCAGGAGAAAACGCATACGCCCTTTTTGGCCAAGCAAGCAAGCGGGCAATGCAAATCTGCACTACAAAGAAGTATCACTTCCCAACGGTCAAAAGGGACATCCACAAAATGTGTAAAAACCAGAAAGGCAAGACAGGCCCTGGAGAACAGGGAGCCTTGTTATGCTGATGGGCGGGATGTAAGTTGCCAACTGCCTCACTGGAGGAGTGCATTGTGTTCCCTAAAACAAGTAAACAACAGAGCTACAGAGCCAAGGGCACTTCCAGTCTAGGGAATATACCTTGGGAAAACTGAAAATCCATAAGACAGAGCCACCCCCAAATTGAGGGCTGCACTGCTTACAAGAACCTCAACCTGGGTACACCTGAAATATCCCAGGAAATGCAAAAATGGTTCAAAACATTGTGGAACTTACGTACGATGGAATATCCCTCAGCCATGAAATCAATGTCATAAGACCAGTAGCAGCAAAATGAGTGGATTCAGGTACGATGATTCTAAGTGAAAGAAGTCACACAGAAAAAGAAACTTATCATAAGATATCACTTAGGAAGATCCTGTAAACATGGCAACACATGAACTGAGTTAGGAAAGAGAACAGAGTCTCACATTTAGAAAACACTCTTATGCCTGCTTAAGGGGGAAGGAGAGGTGGGGTGATGCATCAAACCAGAGTTTGATATAAGCACAGGTACTGTTCCAAAAACCAACTATGGAATAGACAAGACCTACACCTTCCTCAGTGAAAGGGACTCAAAACCCCATATTTCGCGCAGAGGAATAGATCTGACTAGTAAGAATCTTAAAACCTATGTATTGATATGTCTCCGTAAGGGAATCAAGTGTGTGTAGACTGGCATAAACATGGCAGCGAGAATCAGCTCAAACCCACTCTAAAAAGGAATTTCAAAAACAGAACAAAGAAACAGGGAAATTCTTTACAATTCCTTCAGGGTCTCTGATGCAACCTGGAATGACCCTATCTACGATGACAGCTGGATGTGGCATGAGGCTGGACACTTGGGACTGAGAGGATTGGTGAGATTGGGTGAGCAAATGCAGACCCTTTAAAGCAATAATGCATGGCCACCATTCCATGGGTCCCACCTCTCCAGGTTGAAGGGAATATTACTACAGCTATAACATGTACGGGAAACCTAGAGAATGGACACACTGTGAATACGAAAGGTTTCTAAAACTCAACGAAGAGTCCCTCTCCTGGTGCTCCGGTTTGACTTTCCAACAGCTTTACTATCAATCTCCCAACTTGGAGAGACAGCCCCTTTAAGCTCCTGGTTCACACAGGTTGCCCATTTGGCAGAGGAGGAAAGGGAAGAGGGAGAACCAATGAGAGAGTAGCTGTTAGGCATTTGGATGGGCACATGTCACTCTAATTTCCCGGCAGGAAGAAGAATTCACCAAAGTCTCAGCCACCCACCGGGAACCAGTATAGGTCCTGAACCAAATGTTTGGACTTGCGTTCAGCTCACAAAAAACGAGTTGAAAAATGGAGCTCAGGGGCACAGCAATTCACAAACTGGCAGAGTAATCAAGGCCAACTATCGTCCAAAAATCTGTTGAGGGAAGGCAACGAGGCGGACTTGAATGCGAGGCAGAATAGCAGGAAACAGATTTCAAGAGGTATGTTAGAATCGCCTGTAAAGCACAGGAAGAGGGGCACAACTTCGACAATGATGCACTTGGCCAAAAAGGGCGTATGCGTTTTCTCCTGAATATATTCAGGAGAAAACGCATACGCCCTTTTTGGCCAAGCAAGCAAGCGGGCAATGCAAATCTGCACTACAAAGAAGTATCACTTCCCAACGGTCAAAAGGGACATCCACAAAATGTGTAAAAACCAGAAAGGCAAGACAGGCCCTGGAGAACAGGGAGCCTTGTTATGCTGATGGGCGGGATGTAAGTTGCCAACTGCCTCACTGGAGGAGTGCATTGTGTTCCCTAAAACAAGTAAACAACAGAGCTACAGAGCCAAGGGCACTTCCAGTCTAGGGAATATACCTTGGGAAAACTGAAAATCCATAAGACAGAGCCACCCCCAAATTGAGGGCTGCACTGCTTACAAGAACCTCAACCTGGGTACACCTGAAATATCCCAGGAAATGCAAAAATGGTTCAAAACATTGTGGAACTTACGTACGATGGAATATCCCTCAGCCATGAAATCAATGTCATAAGACCAGTAGCAGCAAAATGAGTGGATTCAGGTACGATGATTCTAAGTGAAAGAAGTCACACAGAAAAAGAAACTTATCATAAGATATCACTTAGGAAGATCCTGTAAACATGGCAACACATGAACTGAGTTAGGAAAGAGAACAGAGTCTCACATTTAGAAAACACTCTTATGCCTGCTTAAGGGGGAAGGAGAGGTGGGGTGATGCATCAAACCAGAGTTTGATATAAGCACAGGTACTGTTCCAAAAACCAACTATGGAATAGACAAGACCTACACCTTCCTCAGTGAAAGGGACTCAAAACCCCATATTTCCCGCAGAGGAATAGATCTGACTAGTAAGAATCTTAAAACCTATGTATTGATATGTCTCCGTAAGGGAATCAAGTGTGTCTAGACTGGCATAAACATGGCAGCGAGAATCAGCTCAAACCCACTCTAAAAAGGAATTTCAAAAACAGAACAAAGAAACAGGGAAATTCTTTACAATTCCTTCAGGGTCTCTGATGCAACCTGGAATGACCCTATCTACGATGACAGCTGGATGTGGCATGAGGCTGGACACTTGGGACTGAGAGGATTGGTGAGATTGGGTGAGCAAATGCAGACCCTTTAAAGCAATAATGCATGGCAACCATTCCATGGGTCCCACCTCTCCAGGTGGAAGGGAATATTACTACAGCTATAACATGTACGGGAAACCTAGAGAATGGACACACTGTGAATACGAAAGGTTTCTAAAACTCAACGAAGAGTCCCTCTCCTGGTGCTCCGGTTTGACTTTCCAACAGCTTTACTATCAATCTCCCAACTTGGAGAGACAGCCCCTTTAAGCTCCTGGTTCACACAGGTTGCCCATTTGGCAGAGGAGGAAAGGGAAGAGGGAGAACCAATGAGAGAGTAGCTGTTAGGCATTTGGATGGGCACATGTCACTCTAATTTCCCGGCAGGAAGAAGAATTCACCAAAGTCTCAGCCACCCACCGGGAACCAGTATAGGTCCTGAACCAAATGTTTGGACTTGCGTTCAGCTCACAAAAAACGAGTTGAAAAATGGAGCTCAGGGGCACAGCAATTCACAAACTGGCAGAGTAATCAAGGCCAACTATCGTCCAAAAATCTGTTGAGGGAAGGCAACGAGGCGGACTTGAATGCGAGGCAGAATAGCAGGAAACAGATTTCAAGAGGTACGTTAGAATCGCCTGTAAAGCACAGGAAGAGGGGCACAACTTCGACAATGATGCACTTGGCCAAAAAGGGCGTATGCGTTTTCTCCTGAATATATTCAGGAGAAAACGCATACGCCCTTTTTGGCCAAGCAAGCAAGCGGGCAATGCAAATCTGCACTACAAAGAAGTATCACTTCCCACGGGTCAAAAGGGACATCCACAAAATGTGTAAAAACCAGAAAGGCAAGACAGGCCCTGGAGAACAGGGAGCCTTGTTATGCTGATGGGCGGGATGTAAGTTGCCAACTGCCTCACTGGAGGAGTGCATTGTCTTCCCTAAAACAAGTAAACAACAGAGCTACAGAGCCAAGGGCACTTCCAGTCTAGGGAATATACCTTGGGAAAACTGAAAATCCATAAGACAGAGCCACCCCCAAATTGAGGGCTGCACTGCTTACAAGAACCTCAACCTGGGTACACCTGAAATATCCCAGGAAATGTAAAAATGGTTCAAAACATTGTGGAACTTACGTACGATGGAATATCCCTCAGCCATGAAATCAATGTCATAAGACCAGTAGCAGCAAAATGAGTGGATTCAGGTACGATGATTCTAAGTGAAAGAAGTCACACAGAAAAAGAAACTTATCATAAGATATCACTTAGGAAGATCCTGTAAACATGGCAACACATGAACTGAGTTAGGAAAGAGAACAGAGTCTCACATTTAGAAAACACTCTTATGCCTGCTTAAGGGGGAAGGAGAGGTGGGGTGATGCATCAAACCAGAGTTTGATATAAGCACAGGTACTGTTCCAAAAACCAACTATGGAATAGACAAGACCTACACCTTCCTCAGTGAAAGGGACTCAAAACCCCATATTTCGCGCAGAGGAATAGATCTGACTAGTAAGAATCTTAAAACCTATATATTGATATGTCTCCGTAAGGGAATCAAGTGTGTCTAGACTGGCATAAACATGGCAGCGAGAATCAGCTCAAACCCACTCTAAAAAGGAATTTCAAAAACAGAACAAAGAAACAGGGAAATTCTTTACAATTCCTTCAGGGTCTCTGATGCAACCTGGAATGACCCTATCTACGATGACAGCTGGATGTGGCATGAGGCTGGACACTTGGGACTGAGAGGATTGGTGAGATTGGGTGAGCAAATGCAGACCCTTTAAAGCAATAATGCATGGCAACCATTCCATGGGTCCCACCTCTCCAGGTTGAAGGGAATATTACTACAGCTATAACATGTACGGGAAACCTAGAGAATGGACACACTGTGAATACGAAAGGTTTCTAAAACTCAACGAAGAGTCCCTCTCCTGGTGCTCCGGTTTGACTTTCCAACAGCTTTACTATCAATCTCCCAACTTGGAGAGACAGCCCCTTTAAGCTCCTGGTTCACACAGGTTGCCCATTTGGCAGAGGAGGAAAGGGAAGAGGGAGAACCAATGAGAGAGTAGCTGTTAGGCATTTGGATGGGCACATGTCACTCTAATTTCCCGGCAGGAAGAAGAATTCACCAAAGTCTCAGCCACCCACCGGGAACCAGTATAGGTCCTGAACCAAATGTTTGGACTTGCGTTCAGCTCACAAAAAACGAGTTGAAAAATGGAGCTCAGGGGCACAGCAATTCACAAACTGGCAGAGTAATCAAGGCCAACTATCGTCCAAAAATCTGTTGAGGGAAGGCAACGAGGCGGACTTGAATGCGAGGCAGAATAGCAGGAAACAGATTTCAAGAGGTACGTTAGAATCGCCTGTAAAGCACAGGAAGAGGGGCACAACTTCGACAATGATGCACTTGGCCAAAAAGGGCGTATGCGTTTTCTCCTGAATATATTCAGGAGAAAACGCATACGCCCTTTTTGGCCAAGCAAGCAAGCGGGCAATGCAAATCTGCACTACAAAGAAGTATCACTTCCCACCGGTCAAAAGGGACATCCACAAAATGTGTAAAAACCAGAAAGGCAAGACAGGCCCTGGAGAACAGGGAGCCTTGTTATGCTGATGGGCGGGATGTAAGTTGCCAACTGCCTCACTGGAGGAGTGCATTGTCTTCCCTAAAACAAGTAAACAACAGAGCTACAGAGCCAAGGGCACTTCCAGTCTAGGGAATATACCTTGGGAAAACTGAAAATCCATAAGACAGAGCCACCCCCAAATTGAGGGCTGCACTGCTTACAAGAACCTCAACCTGGGTACACCTGAAATATCCCAGGAAATGTAAAAATGTTTCAAAACATTGTGGAACTTACGTACGATGGAATATCCCTCAGCCATGAAATCAATGTCATAAGACCAGTAGCAGCAAAATGAGTGGATTCAGGTACGATGATTCTAAGTGAAAGAAGTCACACAGAAAAAGAAACTTATCATAAGATATCACTTAGGAAGATCCTGTAAACATGGCAACACATGAACTGAGTTAGGAAAGAGAACAGAGTCTCACATTTAGAAAACACTCTTATGCCTGCTTAAGGGGGAAGGAGAGGTGGGGTGATGCATCAAACCAGAGTTTGATATAAGCACAGGTACTGTTCCAAAAACCAACTATGGAATAGACAAGACCTACACCTTCCTCAGTGAAAGGGACTCAAAACCCCATATTTCGCGCAGAGGAATAGATCTGACTAGTAAGAATCTTAAAACCTATGTATTGATATGTCTCCGTAAGGGAATCAAGTGTGTCTAGACTGGCATAAACATGGCAGCGAGAATCAGCTCAAACCCACTCTAAAAAGGAATTTCAAAAACAGAACAAAGAAACAGGGAAATTCTTTACAATTCCTTCAGGGTCTCTGATGCAACCTGGAATGACCCTATCTACGATGACAGCTGGATGTGGCATGAGGCTGGACACTTGGGACTGAGAGGATTGGTGAGATTGGGTGAGCAAATGCAGACCCTTTAAAGCAATAATGCATGGCAACCATTCCATGGGTCCCACCTCTCCAGGTTGAAGGGAATATTACTACAGCTATAACATGTACGGGAAACCTAGAGAATGGACACACTGTGAATACGAAAGGTTTCTAAAACTCAACGAAGAGTCCCTCTCCTGGTGCTCCGGTTTGACTTTCCAACAGCTTTACTATCAATCTCCCAACTTGGAGAGACAGCCCCTTTAAGCTCCTGGTTCACACAGGTTGCCCATTTGGCAGAGGAGGAAAGGGAAGAGGGAGAACCAATGAGAGAGTAGCTGTTAGGCATTTGGATGGGCACATGTAACTCTAATTTCCCGGCAGGAAGAAGAATTAACCAAAGTCTCAGCCACCCACCGGGAACCAGTATAGGTCCTGAACCAAATGTTTGGACTTGCGTTCAGCTCACAAAAAACGAGTTGAAAAATGGAGCTCAGGGGCACAGCAATTCACAAACTGGCAGAGAAATCAAGGCCAACTATCGTCCAAAAATCTGTTGAGGGAAGGCAACGATGCAGACTTGAATGCGAGGCACAATAGCAGGAAACAGATTTCAAGAGGTACGTTAGAATCGCCTGTAAAGCACAGGAAGAGGGGCACAACTTCGACAATGATGCACTTGGCCAAAAAGGGCGTATGCGTTTTCTCCTGAATATATTCAGGAGAAAACGCATACGCCCTTTTTGGCCAAGCAAGCAAGCGGGCAATGCAAATCTGCACTACAAAGAAGTATCACTTCCCACCGGTCAAAAGGGACATCCACAAAATGTGTAAAAACCAGAAAGGCAAGACAGGCCCTGGAGAACAGGGAGCCTTGTTATGCTGATGGGCGGGATGTAAGTTGCCAACTGCCTCACTGGAGGAGTGCATTGTGTTCCCTAAAACAAGTAAACAACAGAGCTCCAGAGCCAAGGGCACGTCCAGTCTAGGGAATATACCTTGGGAAAACTGAAAATCCATAAGACAGAGCCACCCCCAAATTGAGGGCTGCACTGCTTACAAGAACCTCAACCTGGGTACACCTGAAATATCCCAGGAAATATAAAAATGGTTCAAAACATTGTGGAACTTACGTACGATGGAATATCCCTCAGCCATGAAATCAATGTCATAAGACCAGTAGCAGCAAAATGAGTGGATTCAGGTACGATGATTCTAAGGGAAAGAAGTCACACAGAAAAAGAAACTTATCATAAGATATCACTTAGGAAGATCCTGTAAACATGGCAACACATGAACTGAGTTAGGAAAGAGAACAGAGTCTCACATTTAGAAAACACTCTTATGCCTGCTTAAGGGGGAAGGAGAGGTGGGGTGATGCATCAAACCAGAGTTTGATATAAGCACAGGTACTGTTCCAAAAACCAACTATGGAATAGACAAGACCTACACCTTCCTCAGTGAAAGGGACTCAAAACCCCATATTTCCCGCAGAGGAATAGATCTGACTAGTAGGAATCTTAAAACCTATGTATTGATATGTCTCCGTAAGGGAATCAAGTGTGTCTAGACTGGCATAAACATGGCAGCGAGAATCAGCTCAAACCCACTCTAAAAAGGAATTTCAAAAACAGAACAAAGAAACAGGGAAATTCTTTACAATTCCTTCAGGGTCTCTGATGCAACCTGGAATGACCCTATCTACGATGACAGCTGGATGTGGCATGAGGCTGGACACTTGGGACTGAGAGGATTGGTGAGATTGGGTGAGCAAATGCAGACCCTTTAAAGCAATAATGCATGGCAACCATTCCATGGGTCCCACCTCTCCAGGTTGAAGGGAATATTACTACAGCTATAACATGTACGGGAAACCTAGAGAATGGACACACTGTGAATACGAAAGGTTTCTAAAACTCAACGAAGAGTCCCTCTCCTGGTGCTCCGGTTTGACTTTCCAACAGCTTTACTATCAATCTCCCAACTTGGAGAGACAGCCCCTTTAAGCTCCTGGTTCACACAGGTTGCCCATTTGGCAGAGGAGGAAAGGGAAGAGGGAGAACCAATGAGAGAGTAGCTGTTAGGCATTTGGATGGGCACATGTCACTCTAATTTCCCGGCAGGAAGAAGAATTCACCAAAGTCTCAGCCACCCACCGGGAACCAGTATAGGTCCTGAACCAAATGTTTGGACTTGCGTTCAGCTCACAAAAAACGAGTTGAAAAATGGAGCTCAGGGGCACAGCAATTCACAAACTGGCAGAGAAATCAAGGCCAACTATCGTCCAAAAATCTGTTGAGGGAAGGCAACGATGCGGACTTGAATGCGAGGCACAATAGCAGGAAACAGATTTCAAGAGGTACGTTAGAATCGCCTGTAAAGCACAGGAAGAGGGGCACAACTTCGACAATGATGCACTTGGCCAAAAAGGGCGTATGCGTTTTCTCCTGAATATATTCAGGAGAAAACGCATACGCCCTTTTTGGCCAAGCAAGCAAGCGGGCAATGCAAATCTGCACTACAAAGAAGTATCACTTCCCACCGGTCAAAAGGGACATCCACAAAATGTGTAAAAACCAGAAAGGCAAGACAGGCCCTGGAGAACAGGGAGCCTTGTTATGCTGATGGGCGGGATGTAAGTTGCCAACTGCCTCACTGGAGGAGTGCATTGTGTTCCCTAAAACAAGTAAACAACAGAGCTCCAGAGCCAAGGGCACGTCCAGTCTAGGGAATATACCTTGGGAAAACTGAAAATCCATAAGACAGAGCCACCCCCAAATTGAGGGCTGCACTGCTTACAAGAACCTCAACCTGGGTACACCTGAAATATCCCAGGAAATATAAAAATGGTTCAAAACATTGTGGAACTTACGTACGATGGAATATCCCTCAGCCATGAAATCAATGTCATAAGACCAGTAGCAGCAAAATGAGTGGATTCAGGTACGATGATTCTAAGGGAAAGAAGTCACACAGAAAAAGAAACTTATCATAAGATATCACTTAGGAAGATCCTGTAAACATGGCAACACATGAACTGAGTTAGGAAAGAGAACAGAGTCTCACATTTAGAAAACACTCTTATGCCTGCTTAAGGGGGAAGGAGAGGTGGGGTGATGCATCAAACCAGAGTTTGATATAAGCACAGGTACTGTTCCAAAAACCAACTATGGAATAGACAAGACCTACACCTTCCTCAGTGAAAGGGACTCAAAACCCCATATTTCCCGCAGAGGAATAGATCTGACTAGTAAGAATCTTAAAACCTATGTATTGATATGTCTCCGTAAGGGAATCAAGTGTGTCTAGACTGGCATAAACAGGGCAGCGAGAATCAGCTCAAACCCACTCTAAAAAGGAATTTCAAAAACAGAACAAAGAAACAGGGAAATTCTTTACAATTCCTTCAGGGTCTCTGATGCAACCTGGAATGACCCTATCTACGATGACAGCTGGATGTGGCATGAGGCTGGACACTTGGGACTGAGAGGATTGGTGAGATTGGGTGAGCAAATGCAGACCCTTTAAAGCAATAATGCATGGCAACCATTCCATGGGTCCCACCTCTCCAGGTTGAAGGGAATATTACTACAGCTATAACATGTACGGGAAACCTAGAGAATGGACACACTGTGAATACGAAAGGTTTCTAAAACTCAACGAAGAGTCCCTCTCCTGGTGCTCCGGTTTGACTTTCCAACAGCTTTACTATCAATCTCCCAACTTGGAGAGACAGCCCCTTTAAGCTCCTGGTTCACACAGGTTGCCCATTTGGCAGAGGAGGAAAGGGAAGAGGGAGAACCAATGAGAGAGTAGCTGTTAGGCATTTGGATGGGCACAAGTCACTCTAATTTCCCGGCAGGAAGAAGAATTCACCAAAGTCTCAGCCACCCACCGGGAACCAGTATAGGTCCTGAACCAAATGTTTGGACTTGCGTTCAGCTCACAAAAAACGAGTTGAAAAATGGAGCTCAGGGGCACAGCAATTCACAAACTGGCAGAGTAATCAAGGCCAACTATCGTCCAAAAATCTGTTGAGGGAAGGCAACGAGGCGGACTTGAATGCGAGGCAGAATAGCAGGAAACAGATTTCAAGAGGTACGTTAGAATCGCCTGTAAAGCACAGGAAGAGGGGCACAACTTCGACAATGATGCACTTGGCCAAAAAGGGCGTATGCGTTTTCTCCTGAATATATTCAGGAGAAAACGCATACGCCCTTTTTGGCCAAGCAAGCAAGCGGGCAATGCAAATCTGCACTACAAAGAAGTATCACTTCCCACCGGTCAAAAGGGACATCCACAAAATGTGTAAAAACCAGAAAGGCAAGACAGGCCCTGGAGAACAGGGAGCCCTGTTATGCTGATGGGCGGGATGTAAGTTGCCAACTGCCTCACAGGAGGAGTGCATTGTGTTCCCTAAAACAAGTAAACAACAGAGCTACAGAGCCAAGGGCACTTCCAGTCTAGGGAATATACCTTGGGAAAACTGAAAATCCATAAGACAGAGCCACCCCCAAATTGAGGGCTGCACTGCTTACAAGAACCTCAACCTGGGTACACCTGAAATATCCCAGGAAATATAAAAATGGTTCAAAACATTGTGGAACTTACGTACGATGGAATATCCCTCAGCCATGAAATCAATGTCATAAGACCAGTAGCAGCAAAATGAGTGGATTCAGGTACGATGATTCTAAGTGAAAGAAGTCACACAGGAAAAGAAACTTATCATAAGATATCACTTAGGAAGATCCTGTAAACATGGCAACACATGAACTGAGTTAGGAAAGAGAACAGAGTCTCACATTTAGAAAACACTCTTATGCCTGCTTAAGGGGGAAGGAGAGGTGGGGTGATGCATCAAACCAGAGTTTGATATAAGCACAGGTACTGTTCCAAAAACCAACTATGGAATAGACAAGACCTACACCTTCCTCAGTGAAAGGGACTCAAAACCCCATATTTCCCGCAGAGGAATAGATCTGACTAGTAAGAATCTTAAAACCTATGTATTGATATGTCTGCGTAAGGGAATCAAGTGTGTCTAGACTGGCATAAACATGGCAGCGAGAATCAGCTCAAACCCACTCTAAAAAGGAATTTCAAAAACAGAACAAAGAAACAGGGAAATTCTTTACAATTCCTTCAGGGTCTCTGATGCAACCTGGAATGACCCTATCTACGATGACAGCTGGATGTGGCATGAGGCTGGACACTTGGGACTGAGAGGATTGGTGAGATTGGGTGAGCAAATGCAGACCCTTTAAAGCAATAATGCATGGCAACCATTCCATGGGTCCCACCTCTCCAGGTTGAAGGGAATATTACTACAGCTATAACATGTACGGGAAACCTAGAGAATGGACACACTGTGAATACGAAAGGTTTCTAAAACTCAACGAAGAGTCCCTATCCTGGTGCTCCGGTTTGACTTTCCAACAGCTATACTATCAATCTCCCAACTTGGAGAGACAGCCCCTTTAAGCTCCTGGTTCACACAGGTTGCCCATTTGGCAGAGGAGGAAAGGGAAGAGGGAGAACCAATGAGAGAGTAGCAGTTAGGCATTTGGATGGGCACAAGTCACTCTAATTTCCCGGCAGGAAGAAGAATTCACCAAAGTCTCAGCCACCCACCGGGAACCAGTATAGGTCCTGAACCAAATGTTTGGACTTGCGTTCAGCTCACAAAAAACGAGTTGAAAAATGGAGCTCAGGGGCACAGCAATTCACAAACTGGCAGAGTAATCAAGGCCAACTATCGTCCAAAAATCTGTTGAGGGAAGGCAACGAGGCGGACTTGAATGCGAGGCAGAATAGCAGGAAACAGATTTCAAGAGGTACGTTAGAATCGCCTGTAAAGCACAGGAAGAGGGGCACAACTTCGACAATGATGCACTTGGCCAAAAAGGGTGTATGCGTTTTCTCCTGAATATATTCAGGAGAAAACGCATACGCCCTTTTTGGCCAAGCAAGCAAGCGGGCAATGCAAATCTGCACTACAAAGAAGTATCACTTCCCACCGGTCAAAAGGGACATCCACAAAATGTGTAAAAACCAGAAAGGCAAGACAGGCCCTGGAGAACAGGGAGCCCTGTTATGCTGATGGGCGGGATGTAAGTTGCCAACTGCCTCACAGGAGGAGTGCATTGTGTTCCCTAAAACAAGTAAACAACAGAGCTACAGAGCCAAGGGCACTTCCAGTCTAGGGAATATACCTTGGGAAAACTGAAAATCCATAAGACAGAGCCACCCCCAAATTGAGGGCTGCACTGCTTACAAGAACCTCAACCTGGGTACACCTGAAATATCCCATGAAATATAAAAATGGTTCAAAACATTGTGGAACTTACGTACGATGGAATATCCCTCAGCCACGAAATCAATGTCATAAGACCAGTAGCAGCAAAATGAGTGGATTCAGGTACGATGATTCTAAGGGAAAGAAGTCACACAGGAAAAGAAACTTATCATAAGATATCACTTAGGAAGATCCTGTAAACATGGCTACACATGAACTGAGTTAGGAAAGAGAACAGAGTCTCACATTTAGAAAACACTCTTATGCCTGCTTAAGGGGGAAGGAGAGGTGGGGTGATGCATCAAACCAGAGTTTGATATAAGCACAGGTACTGTTCCAAAAACCAACTATGGAATAGACAAGACCTACACCTTCCTCAGTGAAAGGGACTCAAAACCCCATATTTCCCGCAGAGGAATAGATCTGACTAGTAAGAATCTTAAAACCTATGTATTGATATGTCTCCGTAAGGGAATCAAGTGTGTCTAGACTGGCATAAACATGGCAGCGAGAATCAGCTCAAACCCACTCTAAAAAGGAATTTCAAAAACAGAACAAAGAAACAGGGAAATTCTTTACAATTCCTTCAGGGTCTCTGATGCAACCTGGAATGACCCTATCTACGATGACAGCTGGATGTGGCATGAGGCTGGACACTTGGGACTGAGAGGATTGGTGAGATTGGGTGAGCAAATGCAGACCCTTTAAAGCAATAATGCATGGCAACCATTCCATGGGTCCCACCTCTCCAGGTTGAAGGGAATATTACTACAGCTATAACATGTACGGGAAACCTAGAGAATGGACACACTGTGAATACGAAAGGTTTCTAAAACTCAACGAAGAGTCCCTCTCCTGGTGCTCCGGTTTGACTTTCCAACAGCTTTACTATCAATCTCCCAACTTGGAGAGACAGCCCCTTTAAGCTCCTGGTTCACACAGGTTGCCCATTTGGCAGAGGAGGAAAGGGAAGAGGGAGATCCAATGAGAGAGTAGCTGTTAGGCATTTGGATGGGCACATGTCACTCTAATTTCCCGGCAGGAAGAAGAATTCACCAAAGTCTCAGCCACCCACCGGGAACCAGTATAGGTCCTGAACCAAATGTTTGGACTTGCGTTCAGCTCACAAAAAACGAGTTGAAAAATGGAGCTCAGGGGCACAGCAATTCACAAACTGGCAGAGTAATCAAGGCCAACTATCGTCCAAAAATCTGTTGAGGGAAGGCAACGAGGCGGACTTGAATGCGAGGCAGAATAGCAGGAAACAGATTTCAAGAGGTACGTTAGAATCGCCTGTAAAGCACAGGAAGAGGGGCACAACTTCGACAATGATGCACTTGGCCAAAAAGGGCGTATGCGTTTTCTCCTGAATATATTCAGGAGAAAACGCATACGCCCTTTTTGGCCAAGCAAGCAAGCGGGCAATGCAAATCTGCACTACAAAGAAGTATCACTTCCCACCGGTCAAAAGGGACATCCACAAAATGTGTAAAAACCAGAAAGGCAAGACAGGCCCTGGAGAACAGGGAGCCCTGTTATGCTGATGGGCGGGATGTAAGTTGCCAACTGCCTCACAGGAGGAGTGCATTGTGTTCCCTAAAACAAGTAAACAACAGAGCTACAGAGCCAAGGGCACTTCCAGTCTAGGGAATATACCTTGGGAAAACTGAAAATCCATAAGACAGAGCCACCCCCAAATTGAGGGCTGCACTGCTTACAAGAACCTCAACCTGGGTACACCTGAAATATCCCAGGAAATATAAAAATGGTTCAAAACATTGTGGAACTTACGTACGATGGAATATCCCTCAGCCATGAAATCAATGTCATAAGACCAGTAGCAGCAAAATGAGTGGATTCAGGTACGATGATTCTAAGTGAAAGAAGTCACACAGGAAAAGAAACTTATCATAAGATATCTCTTAGGAAGATCCTGTAAACATGGCAACACATGAACTGAGTTAGGAAAGAGAACAGAGTCTCACATTTAGAAAACACTCTTATGCCTGCTTAAGGGGGAAGGAGAGGTGGGGTGATGCATCAAACCAGAGTTTGATATAAGCACAGGTACTGTTCCAAAAACCAACTATGGAATAGACAAGACCTACACCTTCCTCAGTGAAAGGGACTCAAAACCCCATATTTCCCGCAGAGGAATAGATCTGACTAGTAAGAATCTTAAAACCTATGTATTGATATGTCTCCGTAAGGGAATCAAGTGTGTCTAGACTGGCATAAACATGGCAGCGAGAATCAGCTCAAACCCACTCTAAAAAGGAATTTCAAAAACAGAACAAAGAAACAGGGAAATTCTTTACAATTCCTTCAGGGTCTCTGATGCAACCTGGAATGACCCTATCTACGATGACAGCTGGATGTGGCATGAGGCTGGACACTTGGGACTGAGAGGATTGGTGAGATTGGGTGAGCAAATGCAGACCCTTTAAAGCAATAATGCATGGCCACCATTCCATGGGTCCCACCTCTCCAGGTTGAAGGGAATATTACTACAGCTATAACATGTACGGGAAACCTAGAGAATGGACACACTGTGAATATGAAAGGTTTCTAAAACTCAACGAAGAGTCCCTCTCCTGGTGCTCCGGTTTGACTTTCCAACAGCTTTACTATCAATCTCCCAACTTGGAGAGACAGCCCCTTTAAGCTCCTGGTTCACACAGGTTGCCCATTTGGCAGAGGAGGAAAGGGAAGAGGGAGAACCAATGAGAGAGTAGCTGTTAGGCATTTGGATGGGCACATGTCACTCTAATTTCCCGGCAGGAAGAAGAATTCACCAAAGTCTCAGCCACCCACCGGGAACCAGTATAGGTCCTGAACCAAATGTTTGGACTTGCGTTCAGCTCACAAAAAACGAGTTGAAAAATGGAGCTCAGGGGCACAGCAATTCACAAACTGGCAGAGTAATCAAGGCCAACTATCGTCCAAAAATCTGTTGAGGGAAGGCAACGAGGCGGACTTGAATGCGAGGCAGAATAGCAGGAAACAGATTTCAAGAGGTACGTTAGAATCGCCTGTAAAGCACAGGAAGAGGGGCACAACTTCGACAATGATGCACTTGGCCAAAAAGGGCGTATGCGTTTTCTCCTGAATATATTCAGGAGAAAACGCATACGCCCTTTTTGGCCAAGCAAGCAAGCGGGCAATGCAAATCTGCACTACAAAGAAGTATCACTTCCCACCGGTCAAAAGGGACATCCACAAAATGTGTAAAAACCAGAAAGGCAAGACAGGCCCTGGAGAACAGGGAGCCCTGTTATGCTGATGGGCGGGATGTAAGTTGCCAACTGCCTCACAGGAGGAGTGCATTGTGTTCCCTAAAACAAGTAAACAACAGAGCTACAGAGCCAAGGGCACTTCCAGTCTAGGGAATATACCTTGGGAAAACTGAAAATCCATAAGACAGAGCCACCCCCAAATTGAGGGCTGCACTGCTTACAAGAACCTCAACCTGGGTACACCTGAAATACCCCAGGAAATATAAAAATGGTTCAAAACATTGTGGAACTTACGTACGATGGAATATCCCTCAGCCATGAAATCAATGTCATAAGACCAGTAGCAGCAAAATGAGTGGATTCAGGTACGATGATTCTAAGTGAAAGAAGTCACACAGGAAAAGAAACTTATCATAAGATATCACTTAGGAAGATCCTGTAAACATGGCAACACATGAACTGAGTTAGGAAAGAGAACAGAGTCTCACATTTAGAAAACACTCTTATGCCTGCTTAAGGGGGAAGGAGAGGTGGGGTGATGCATCAAACCAGAGTTTGATATAAGCACAGGTACTGTTCCAAAAACCAACTATGGAATAGACAAGACCTACACCTTCCTCAGTGAAAGGGACTCAAAACCCCATATTTCCCGCAGAGGAATCGATCTGACTAGTAAGAATCTTAAAACCTATGTATTGATATGTCTCCGTAAGGGAATCAAGTGTGTCTAGACTGGCATAAACATGGCAGCGAGAATCAGCTCAAACCCACTCTAAATAGGAATTTCAAAAACAGAACAAAGAAACAGGGAAATTCTTTACAATTCCTTCAGGGTCTCTGATGCAACCTGGAATGACCCTATCTACGATGACAGCTGGATGTGGCATGAGGCTGGACACTTGGGACTGAGAGGATTGGTGAGATTGGGTGAGCAAATGCAGACCCTTTAAAGCAATAATGCATGGCCACCATTCCATGGGTCCCACCTCTCCAGGTTGAAGGGAATATTACTACAGCTATAACATGTACGGGAAACCTAGAGAATGGACACACTGTGAATACGAAAGGTTTCTAAAACTCAACGAAGAGTCCCTCTCCTGGTGCTCCGGTTTGACTTTCCAACAGCTTTACTATCAATCTCCCAACTTGGAGAGACAGCCCCTTTAAGCTCCTGGTTCACACAGGTTGCCCATTTGGCAGAGGAGGAAAGGGAAGAGGGAGAACCAATGAGAGAGTAGCTGTTAGGCATTTGGATGGGCACATGTCACTCTAATTTCCCGGCAGGAAGAAGAATTCACCAAAGTCTCAGCCACCCACCGGGAACCAGTATAGGTCCTGAACCAAATGTTTGGACTTGCGTTCAGCTCACAAAAAACGAGTTGAAAAATGGAGCTCAGGGGCACAGCAATTCACAAACTGGCAGAGTAATCAAGGCCAACTATCGTCCAAAAATCTGTTGAGGGAAGGCAACGAGGCGGACTTGAATGCGAGGCAGAATAGCAGGAAACAGATTTCAAGAGGTACGTTAGAATCGCCTGTAAAGCACAGGAAGAGGGGCACAACTTCGACAATGATGCACTTGGCCAAAAAGGGCGTATGCGTTTTCTCCTGAATATATTCAGGAGAAAACGCATACGCCCTTTTTGGCCAAGCAAGCAAGCGGGCAATGCAAATCTGCACTACAAAGAAGTATCACTTCCCACCGGTCAAAAGGGACATCCACAAAATGTGTAAAAACCAGAAAGGCAAGACAGGCCCTGGAGAACAGGGAGCCCTGTTATGCTGATGGGCGGGATGTAAGTTGCCAACTGCCTCACAGGAGGAGTGCATTGTGTTCCCTAAAACAAGTAAACAACAGAGCTACAGAGCCAAGGGCACTTCCAGTCTAGGGAATATACCTTGGGAAAACTGAAAATCCATAAGACAGAGCCACCCCCAAATTGAGGGCTGCACTGCTTACAAGAACCTCAACCTGGGTACACCTGAAATATCCCAGGAAATATAAAAATGGTTCAAAACATTGTGGAACTTACGTACGATGGAATATCCCTCAGCCATGAAATCAATGTCATAAGACCAGTAGCAGCAAAATGAGTGGATTCAGGTACGATGATTCTAAGTGAAAGAAGTCACACAGGAAAAGAAACTTATCATAAGATATCACTTAGGAAGATCCTGTAAACATGGCAACACATGAACTGAGTTAGGAAAGAGAACAGAGTCTCACATTTAGAAAACACTCTTATGCCTGCTTAAGGGGGAAGGAGAGGTGGGGTGATGCATCAAACCAGAGTTTGATATAAGCACAGGTACTGTTCCAAAAACCAACTATGGAATAGACAAGACCTACACCTTCCTCAGTGAAAGGGACTCAAAACCCCATATTTCCCGCAGAGGAATAGATCTGACTAGTAAGAATCTTAAAACCTATGTATTGATATGTCTCCGTAAGGGAATCAAGTGTGTCTAGACTGGCATAAACATGGCAGCGAGAATCAGCTCAAACCCACTCTAAAAAGGAATTTCAAAAACAGAACAAAGAAACAGGGAAATTCTTTACAATTCCTTCAGGGTCTCTGATGCAACCTGGAATGACCCTATCTACGATGACAGCTGGATGTGGCATGAGGCTGGACACTTGGGACTGAGAGGATTGGTGAGATTGGGTGAGCAAATGCAGACCCTTTAAAGCAATAATGCATGGCCACCATTCCATGGGTCCCACCTCTCCAGGTTGAAGGGAATATTACTACAGCTATAACATGTACGGGAAACCTAGAGAATGGACACACTGTGAATACGAAAGGTTTCTAAAACTCAACGAAGAGTCCCTCTCCTGGTGCTCCGGTTTGACTTTCCAACAGCTTTACTATCAATCTCCCAACTTGGAGAGACAGCCCCTTTAAGCTCCTGGTTCACACAGGTTGCCCATTTGGCAGAGGAGGAAAGGGAAGAGGGAGAACCAATGAGAGAGTAGCTGTTAGGCATTTGGATGGGCACATGTCACTCTAATTTCCCGGCAGGAAGAAGAATTCACCAAAGTCTCAGCCACCCACCGGGAACCAGTATAGGTCCTGAACCAAATGTTTGGACTTGCGTTCAGCTCACAAAAAACGAGTTGAAAAATGGAGCTCAGGGGCACAGCAATTCACAAACTGGCAGAGTAATCAAGGCCAACTATCGTCCAAAAATCTGTTGAGGGAAGGCAACGAGGCGGACTTGAATGCGAGGCAGAATAGCAGGAAACAGATTTCAAGAGGTACGTTAGAATCGCCTGTAAAGCACAGGAAGAGGGGCACAACTTCGACAATGATGCACTTGGCCAAAAAGGGCGTATGCGTTTTCTCCTGAATATATTCAGGAGAAAACGCATACGCCCTTTTTGGCCAAGCAAGCAAGCGGGCAATGCAAATCTGCACTACAAAGAAGTATCACTTCCCACCGGTCAAAAGGGACATCCACAAAATGTGTAAAAACCAGAAAGGCAAGACAGGCCCTGGAGAACAGGGAGCCCTGTTATGCTGATGGGCGGGATGTAAGTTGCCAACTGCCTCACAGGAGGAGTGCATTGTGTTCCCTAAAACAAGTAAACAACAGAGCTACAGAGCCAAGGGCACTTCCAGTCTAGGGAATATACCTTGGGAAAACTGAAAATCCATAAGACAGAGCCACCCCCAAATTGAGGGCTGCACTGCTTACAAGAACCTCAACCTGGGTACACCTGAAATATCCCAGGAAATATAAAAATGGTTCAAAACATTGTGGAACTTACGTACGATGGAATATCCCTCAGCCATGAAATCAATGTCATAAGACCAGTAGCAGCAAAATGAGTGGATTCAGGTACGATGATTCTAAGTGAAAGAAGTCACACAGGAAAAGAAACTTATCATAAGATATCACTTAGGAAGATCCTGTAAACATGGCAACACATGAACTGAGTTAGGAAAGAGAACAGAGTCTCACATTTAGAAAACACTCTTATGCCTGCTTAAGGGGGAAGGAGAGGTGGGGTGATGCATCAAACCAGAGTTTGATATAAGCACAGGTACTGTTCCAAAAACCAACTATGGAATAGACAAGACCTACACCTTCCTCAGTGAAAGGGACTCAAAACCCCATATTTCCCGCAGAGGAATAGATCTGACTAGTAAGAATCTTAAAACCTATGTATTGATATGTCTCCGTAAGGGAATCAAGTGTGTCTAGACTGGCATAAACATGGCAGCGAGAATCAGCTCAAACCCACTCTAAAAAGGAATTTCAAAAACAGAACAAAGAAACAGGGAAATTCTTTACAATTCCTTCAGGGTCTCTGATGCAACCTGGAATGACCCTATCTACGATGACAGCTGGATGTGGCATGAGGCTGGACACTTGGGACTGAGAGGATTGGTGAGATTGGGTGAGCAAATGCAGACCCTTTAAAGCAATAATGCATGGCCACCATTCCATGGGTCCCACCTCTCCAGGTTGAAGGGAATATTACTACAGCTATAACATGTACGGGAAACCTAGAGAATGGACACACTGTGAATACGAAAGGTTTCTAAAACTCAACGAAGAGTCCCTCTCCTGGTGCTCCGGTTTGACTTTCCAACAGCTTTACTATCAATCTCCCAACTTGGAGAGACAGCCCCTTTAAGCTCCTGGTTCACACAGGTTGCCCATTTGGCAGAGGAGGAAAGGGAAGAGGGAGAACCAATGAGAGAGTAGCTGTTAGGCATTTGGATGGGCACATGTCACTCTAATTTCCCGGCAGGAAGAAGAATTCACCAAAGTCTCAGCCACCCACCGGGAACCAGTATAGGTCCTGAACCAAATGTTTGGACTTGCGTTCAGCTCACAAAAAACGAGTTGAAAAATGGAGCTCAGGGGCACAGCAATTCACAAACTGGCAGAGTAATCAAGGCCAACTATCGTCCAAAAATCTGTTGAGGGAAGGCAACGAGGCGGACTTGAATGCGAGGCAGAATAGCAGGAAACAGATTTCAAGAGGTACGTTAGAATCGCCTGTAAAGCACAGGAAGAGGGGCACAACTTCGACAATGATGCACTTGGCCAAAAAGGGCGTATGCGTTTTCTCCTGAATATATTCAGGAGAAAACGCATACGCCCTTTTTGGCCAAGCAAGCAAGCGGGCAATGCAAATCTGCACTACAAAGAAGTATCACTTCCCACCGGTCAAAAGGGACATCCACAAAATGTGTAAAAACCAGAAAGGCAAGACAGGCCCTGGAGAACAGGGAGCCCTGTTATGCTGATGGGCGGGATGTAAGTTGCCAACTGCCTCACAGGAGGAGTGCATTGTGTTCCCTAAAACAAGTAAACAACAGAGCTACAGAGCCAAGGGCACTTCCAGTCTAGGGAATATACCTTGGGAAAACTGAAAATCCATAAGACAGAGCCACCCCCAAATTGAGGGCTGCACTGCTTACAAGAACCTCAACCTGGGTACACCTGAAATATCCCAGGAAATATAAAAATGGTTCAAAACATTGTGGAACTTACGTACGATGGAATATCCCTCAGCCATGAAATCAATGTCATAAGACCAGTAGCAGCAAAATGAGTGGATTCAGGTACGATGATTCTAAGGGAAAGAAGTCACACAGAAAAAGAAACTTATCATAAGATATCACTTAGGAAGATCCTGTAAACATGGCAACACATGAACTGAGTTAGGAAAGAGAACAGAGTCTCACATTTAGAAAACACTCTTATGCCTGCTTAAGGGGGAAGGAGAGGTGGGGTGATGCATCAAACCAGAGTTTGATATAAGCACAGGTACTGTTCCAAAAACCAACTATGGAATAGACAAGACCTACACCTTCCTCAGTGAAAGGGACTCAAAACCCCATATTTCCCGCAGAGGAATAGATCTGACTAGTAAGAATCTTAAAACCTATGTATTGATATGTCTCCGTAAGGGAATCAAGTGTGTCTAGACTGGCATAAACATGGCAGCGAGAATCAGCTCAAACCCACTCTAAAAAGGAATTTCAAAAACAGAACAAAGAAACAGGGAAATTCTTTACAATTCCTTCAGGGTCTCTGATGCAACCTGGAATGACCCTATCTACGATGACAGCTGGATGTGGCATGAGGCTGGACACTTGGGACTGAGAGGATTGGTGAGATTGGGTGAGCAAATGCAGACCCTTTAAAGCAATAATGCATGGCAACCATTCCATGGGTCCCACCTCTCCAGGTTGAAGGGAATATTACTACAGCTATAACATGTACGGGAAACCTAGAGAATGGACACACTGTGAATACGAAAGGTTTCTAAAACTCAACGAAGAGTCCCTCTCCTGGTGCTCCGGTTTGACTTTCCAACAGCTTTACTATCAATCTCCCAACTTGGAGAGACAGCCCCTTTAAGCTCCTGGTTCACACAGGTTGCCCATTTGGCAGAGGAGGAAAGGGAAGAGGGAGAACCAATGAGAGAGTAGCTGTTAGGCATTTGGATGGGCACATGTCACTCTAATTTCCCGGCAGGAAGAAGAATTCACCAAAGTCTCAGCCACCCACCGGGAACCAGTATAGGTCCTGAACCAAATGTTTGGACTTGCGTTCAGCTCACAAAAAACGAGTTGAAAAATGGAGCTCAGGGGCACAGCAATTCACAAACTGGCAGAGTAATCAAGGCCAACTATCGTCCAAAAATCTGTTGAGGGAAGGCAACGAGGCGGACTTGAATGCGAGGCAGAATAGCAGGAAACAGATTTCAAGAGGTACGTTAGAATCGCCTGTAAAGCACAGGAAGAGGGGCACAACTTCGACAATGATGCACTTGGCCAAAAAGGGCGTATGCGTTTTCTCCTGAATATATTCAGGAGAAAACGCATACGCCCTTTTTGGCCAAGCAAGCAAGCGGGCAATGCAAATCTGCACTACAAAGAAGTATCACTTCCCACCGGTCAAAAGGGACATCCACAAAATGTGTAAAAACCAGAAAGGCAAGACAGGCCCTGGAGAACAGGGAGCCCTGTTATGCTGATGGGCGGGATGTAAGTTGCCAACTGCCTCACAGGAGGAGTGCATTGTGTTCCCTAAAACAAGTAAACAACAGAGCTACAGAGCCAAGGGCACTTCCAGTCTAGGGAATATACCTTGGGAAAACTGAAAATCCATAAGACAGAGCCACCCCCAAAATGAGGGCTGCACTGCTTACAAGAACCTCAACCTGGGTACACCTGAAATATCCCAGGAAATATAAAAATGGTTCAAAACATTGTGGAACTTACGTACGATGGAATATCCCTCAGCCATGAAATCAATGTCATAAGACCAGTAGCAGCAAAATGAGTGGATTCAGGTACGATGATTCTAAGGGAAAGAAGTCACACAGAAAAAGAAACTTATCATAAGATATCACTTAGGAAGATCCTGTAAACATGGCAACACATGAACTGAGTTAGGAAAGAGAACAGAGTCTCACATTTAGAAAACACTCTTATGCCTGCTTAAGGGGGAAGGAGAGGTGGGGTGATGCATCAAACCAGAGTTTGATATAAGCACAGGTACTGTTCCAAAAACCAACTATGGAATAGACAAGACCTACACCTTCCTCAGTGAAAGGGACTCAAAACCCCATATTTCCCGCAGAGGAATAGATCTGACTAGTAAGAATCTTAAAACCTATGTATTGATATGTCTCCGTAAGGGAATCAAGTGTGTCTAGACTGGCATAAACATGGCAGCGAGAATCAGCTCAAACCCACTCTAAAAAGGAATTTCAAAAACAGAACAAAGAAACAGGGAAATTCTTTACAATTCCTTCAGGGTCTCTGATGCAACCTGGAATGACCCTATCTACGATGACAGCTGGATGTGGCATGAGGCTGGACACTTGGGACTGAGAGGATTGGTGAGATTGGGTGAGCAAATGCAGACCCTTTAAAGCAATAATGCATGGCCACCATTCCATGGGTCCCACCTCTCCAGGTTGAAGGGAATATTACTACAGCTATAACATGTACGGGAAACCTAGAGAATGGACACACTGTGAATACGAAAGGTTTCTAAAACTCAACGAAGAGTCCCTCTCCTGGTGCTCCGGTTTGACTTTCCAACAGCTTTACTATCAATCTCCCAACTTGGAGAGACAGCCCCTTTAAGCTCCTGGTTCACACAGGTTGCCCATTTGGCAGAGGAGGAAAGGGAAGAGGGAGAACCAATGAGAGAGTAGCTGTTAGGCATTTGGATGGGCACATGTCACTCTAATTTCCCGGCAGGAAGAAGAATTCACCAAAGTCTCAGCCACCCACCGGGAACCAGTATAGGTCCTGAACCAAATGTTTGGACTTGCGTTCAGCTCACAAAAAACGAGTTGAAAAATGGAGCTCAGGGGCACAGCAATTCACAAACTGGCAGAGTAATCAAGGCCAACTATCGTCCAAAAATCTGTTGAGGGAAGGCAACGAGGCGGACTTGAATGCGAGGCAGAATAGCAGGAAACAGATTTCAAGAGGTACGTTAGAATCGCCTGTAAAGCACAGGAAGAGGGGCACAACTTCGACAATGATGCACTTGGCCAAAAAGGGCGTATGCGTTTTCTCCTGAATATATTCAGGAGAAAACGCATACGCCCTTTTTGGCCAAGCAAGCAAGCGGGCAATGCAAATCTGCACTACAAAGAAGTATCACTTCCCACCGGTCAAAAGGGACATCCACAAAATGTGTAAAAACCAGAAAGGCAAGACAGGCCCTGGAGAACAGGGAGCCCTGTTATGCTGATGGGCGGGATGTAAGTTGCCAACTGCCTCACAGGAGGAGTGCATTGTGTTCCCTAAAACAAGTAAACAACAGAGCTACAGAGCCAAGGGCACTTCCAGTCTAGGGAATATACCTTGGGAAAACTGAAAATCCATAAGACAGAGCCACCCCCAAATTGAGGGCTGCACTGCTTACAAGAACCTCAACCTGGGTACACCTGAAATATCCCAGGAAATATAAAAATGGTTCAAAACATTGTGGAACTTACGTACGATGGAATATCCCTCAGCCATGAAATCAATGTCATAAGACCAGTAGCAGCAAAATGAGTGGATTCAGGTACGATGATTCTAAGTGAAAGAAGTCACACAGGAAAAGAAACTTATCATAAGATATCACTTAGGAAGATCCTGTAAACATGGCAACACATGAACTGAGTTAGGAAAGAGAACAGAGTCTCACATTTAGAAAACACTCTTATGCCTGCTTAAGGGGGAAGGAGAGGTGGGGTGATGCATCAAACCAGAGTTTGATATAAGCACAGGTACTGTTCCAAAAACCAACTATGGAATAGACAAGACCTACACCTTCCTCAGTGAAAGGGACTCAAAACCCCATATTTCCCGCAGAGGAATAGATCTGACTAGTAAGAATCTTAAAACCTATGTATTGATATGTCTCCGTAAGGGAATCAAGTGTGTCTAGACTGGCATAAACATGGCAGCGAGAATCAGCTCAAACCCACTCTAAAAAGGAATTTCAAAAACAGAACAAAGAAACAGGGAAATTCTTTACAATTCCTTCAGGGTCTCTGATGCAACCTGGAATGACCCTATCTACGATGACAGCTGGATGTGGCATGAGGCTGGACACTTGGGACTGAGAGGATTGGTGAGATTGGGTGAGCAAATGCAGACCCTTTAAAGCAATAATGCATGGCAACCATTCCATGGGTCCCACCTCTCCAGGTTGAAGGGAATATTACTACAGGTATAACATGTACGGGAAACCTAGAGAATGGACACACTGTGAATACGAAAGGTTTCTAAAACTCAACGAAGAGTCCCTCTCCTGGTGCTCCGGTTTGACTTTCCAACAGCTTTACTATCAATCTCCCAACTTGGAGAGACAGCCCCTTTAAGCTCCTGGTTCACACAGGTTGCCCATTTGGCAGAGGAGGAAAGGGAAGAGGGAGAACCAATGAGAGAGTAGCTGTTAGGCATTTGGATGGGCACATGTCACTCTAATTTCCTGGTAGGAAGAAGAATTCACCAAAGTCTCAGCCACCCACCGGGAACCAGTATAGGTCCTGAACCAAATGTTTGGACTTGCGTTCAGCTCACAAAAAACGAGTTGAAAAATGGAGCTCAGGGGCACAGCAATTCACAAACTGGCAGAGTAATCAAGGCCAACTATCGTCCAAAAATCTGTTGAGGGAAGGCAACGAGGCGGACTTGAATGCGAGGCAGAATAGCAGGAAACAGATTTCAAGAGGTACGTTAGAATCGCCTGTAAAGCACAGGAAGAGGGGCACAACTTCGACAATGATGCACTTGGCCAAAAAGGGCGTATGCGTTTTCTCCTGAATATATTCAGGAGAAAACGCATACGCCCTTTTTGGCCAAGCAAGCAAGCGGGCAATGCAAATCTGCACTACAAAGAAGTATCACTTCCCAACGGTCAAAAGGGACATCCACAAAATGTGTAAAAACCAGAAAGGCAAGACAGGCCCTGGAGAACAGGGAGCCTTGTTATGCTGATGGGCGGGATGTAAGTTGCCAACTGCCTCACAGGAGGAGTGCATTGTGTTCCCTAAAACAAGTAAACAACAGAGCTACAGAGCCAAGGGCACTTCCAGTCTAGGGAATATACCTTGGGAAAACTGAAAATCCATAAGACAGAGCCACCCCCAAATTGAGGGCTGCACTGCTTACAAGAACCTCAACCTGGGTACACCTGAAATATCCCAGGAAATATAAAAATGGTTCAAAACATTGTGGAACTTACGTACGATGGAATATCCCTCAGCCATGAAATCAATGTCATAAGACCAGTAGCAGCAAAATGAGTGGATTCAGGTACGATGATTCTAAGTGAAAGAAGTCACACAGGAAAAGAAACTTATCATAAGATATCACTTAGGAAGATCCTGTAAACATGGCAACACATGAACTGAGTTAGGAAAGAGAACAGAGTCTCACATTTAGAAAACACTCTTATGCCTGCTTAAGGGGGAAGGAGAGGTGGGGTGATGCATCAAACCAGAGTTTGATATAAGCACAGGTACTGTTCCAAAAACCAACTATGGAATAGACAAGACCTACACCTTCCTCAGTGAAAGGGACTCAAAACCCCATATTTCCCGCAGAGGAATAGATCTGACTAGTAAGAATCTTAAAACCTATGTATTGATATGTCTCCGTAAGGGAATCAAGTGTGTCTAGACTGGCATAAACATGGCAGCGAGAATCAGCTCAAACCCACTCTAAAAAGGAATTTCAAAAACAGAACAAAGAAACAGGGAAATTCTTTACAATTCCTTCAGGGTCTCTGATGCAACCTGGAATGACCCTATCTACGATGACAGCTGGATGTGGCATGAGGCTGGACACTTGGGACTGAGAGGATTGGTGAGATTGGGTGAGCAAATGCAGACCCTTTAAAGCAATAATGCATGGCAACCATTCCATGGGTCCCACCTCTCCAGGTTGAAGGGAATATTACTACAGGTATAACATGTACGGGAAACCTAGAGAATGGACACACTGTGAATACGAAAGGTTTCTAAAACTCAACGAAGAGTCCCTCTCCTGGTGCTCCGGTTTGACTTTCCAACAGCTTTACTATCAATCTCCCAACTTGGAGAGACAGCCCCTTTAAGCTCCTGGTTCACACAGGTTGCCCATTTGGCAGAGGAGGAAAGGGAAGAGGGAGAACCAATGAGAGAGTAGCTGTTAGGCATTTGGATGGGCACATGTCACTCTAATTTCCTGGTAGGAAGAAGAATTCACCAAAGTCTCAGCCACCCACCGGGAACCAGTATAGGTCCTGAACCAAATGTTTGGACTTGCGTTCAGCTCACAAAAAACGAGTTGAAAAATGGAGCTCAGGGGCACAGCAATTCACAAACTGGCAGAGTAATCAAGGCCAACTATCGTCCAAAAATCTGTTGAGGGAAGGCAACGAGGCGGACTTGAATGCGAGGCAGAATAGCAGGAAACAGATTTCAAGAGGTACGTTAGAATCGCCTGTAAAGCACAGGAAGAGGGGCACAACTTCGACAATGATGCACTTGGCCAAAAAGGGCGTATGCGTTTTCTCCTGAATATATTCAGGAGAAAACGCATACGCCCTTTTTGGCCAAGCAAGCAAGCGGGCAATGCAAATCTGCACTACAAAGAAGTATCACTTCCCACCGGTCAAAAGGGACATCCACAAAATGTGTAAAAACCAGAAAGGCAAGACAGGCCCTGGAGAACAGGGAGCCTTGTTATGCTGATGGGCGGGATGTAAGTTGCCAACTGCCTCACTGGAGGAGTGCATTGTGTTCCCTAAAACAAGTAAACAACAGAGCTACAGAGCCAAGGGCACTTCCAGTCTAGGGAATATACCTTGGGAAAACTGAAAATCCATAAGACAGAGCCACCCCCAAATTGAGGGCTGCACTGCTTACAAGAACCTCAACCTGGGTACACCTGAAATATCCCAGGAAATATAAAAATGGTTCAAAACATTGTGGAACTTACGTACGATGGAATATCCCTCAGCCATGAAATCAATGTCATAAGACCAGTAGCAGCAAAATGAGTGGATTCAGGTACGATGATTCTAAGTGAAAGAAGTCACACAGAAAAAGAAACTTATCATAAGATATCACTTAGGAAGATCCTGTAAACATGGCAACACATGAACTGAGTTAGGAAAGAGAACAGAGTCTCACATTTAGAAAACACTCTTATGCCTGCTTAAGGGGGAAGGAGAGGTGGGGTGATGCATCAAACCAGAGTTTGATATAAGCACAGGTACTGTTCCAAAAACCAACTATGGAATAGACAAGACCTACACCTTCCTCAGTGAAAGGGACTCAAAACCCCATATTTCCCGCAGAGGAATAGATCTGACTAGTAAGAATCTTAAAACCTATGTATTGATATGTCTCCGTAAGGGAATCAAGTGTGTCTAGACTGGCATAAACATGGCAGCGAGAATCAGCTCAAACCCACTCTAAAAAGGAATTTCAAAAACAGAACAAAGAAACAGGGAAATTCTTTACAATTCCTTCAGGGTCTCTGATGCAACCTGGAATGACCCTATCTACGATGACAGCTGGATGTGGCATGAGGCTGGACACTTGGGACTGAGAGGATTGGTGAGATTGGGTGAGCAAATGCAGACCCTTTAAAGCAATAATGCATGGCAACCATTCCATGGGTCCCACCTCTCCAGGTTGAAGGGAATATTACTACAGCTATAACATGTACGGGAAACCTAGAGAATGGACACACTGTGAATACGAAAGGTTTCTAAAACTCAACGAAGAGTCCCTCTCCTGGTGCTCCGGTTTGACTTTCCAACAGCTTTACTATCAATCTCCCAACTTGGAGAGACAGCCCCTTTAAGCTCCTGGTTCACACAGGTTGCCCATTTGGCAGAGGAGGAAAGGGAAGAGGGAGAACCAATGAGAGAGTAGCTGTTAGGCATTTGGATGGGCACATGTCACTCTAATTTCCCGGCAGGAAGAAGAATTCACCAAAGTCTCAGCCACCCACCGGGAACCAGTATAGGTCCTGAACCAAATGTTTGGACTTGCGTTCAGCTCACAAAAAACGAGTTGAAAAATGGTGCTCAGGGGCACAGCAATTCACAAACTGGCAGAGTAATCAAGGCCAACTATCGTCCAAAAATCTGTTGAGGGAAGGCAACGAGGCGGACTTGAATGCGAGGCAGAATAGCAGGAAACAGATTTCAAGAGGTACGTTAGAATCGCCTGTAAAGCACAGGAAGAGGGGCACAACTTCGACAATGATGCACTTGGCCAAAAAGGGCGTATGCGTTTTCTCCTGAATATATTCAGGAGAAAACGCATACGCCCTTTTTGGCCAAGCAAGCAAGCGGGCAATGCAAATCTGCACTACAAAGAAGTATCACTTCCCACCGGTCAAAAGGGACATCCACAAAATGTGTAAAAACCAGAAAGGCAAGACAGGCCCTGGAGAACAGGGAGCCTTGTTATGCTGATGGGCGGGATGTAAGTTGCCAACTGCCTCACTGGAGGAGTGCATTGTGTTCCCTAAAACAAGTAAACAACAGAGCTACAGAGCCAAGGGCACTTCCAGTCTAGGGAATATACCTTGGGAAAACTGAAAATCCATAAGACAGAGCCACCCCCAAATTGAGGGCTGCACTGCTTACAAGAACCTCAACCTGGGTACACCTGAAATATCCCAGGAAATATAAAAATGGTTCAAAACATTGTGGAACTTACGTACGATGGAATATCCCTCAGCCATGAAATCAATGTCATAAGACCAGTAGCAGCAAAATGAGTGGATTCAGGTACGATGATTCTAAGTGAAAGAAGTCACACAGAAAAAGAAACTTATCATAAGATATCACTTAGGAAGATCCTGTAAACATGGCAACACATGAACTGAGTTAGGAAAGAGAACAGAGTCTCACATTTAGAAAACACTCTTATGCCTGCTTAAGGGGGAAGGAGAGGTGGGGTGATGCATCAAACCAGAGTTTGATATAAGCACAGGTACTGTTCCAAAAACCAACTATGGAATAGACAAGACCTACACCTTCCTCAGTGAAAGGGACTCAAAACCCCATATTTCCCGCAGAGGAATAGATCTGACTAGTAAGAATCTTAAAACCTATGTATTGATATGTCTCCGTAAGGGAATCAAGTGTGTCTAGACTGGCATAAACATGGCAGCGAGAATCAGCTCAAACCCACTCTAAAAAGGAATTTCAAAAACAGAACAAAGAAACAGGGAAATTCTTTACAATTCCTTCAGGGTCTCTGATGCAACCTGGAATGACCCTATCTACGATGACAGCTGGATGTGGCATGAGGCTGGACACTTGGGACTGAGAGGATTGGTGAGATTGGGTGAGCAAATGCAGACCCTTTAAAGCAATAATGCATGGCAACCATTCCATGGGTCCCACCTCTCCAGGTTGAAGGGAATATTACTACAGCTATAACATGTACGGGAAACCTAGAGA